>NC_135661.1:7838667-8496167 GCF_964188315.1 Podarcis muralis | reverse complement strand
AGGTAAAGGTACCCCTGACCATTAGGTCCAGTCGTGGCCGACTCTGGGGTTGCGGTGCTCATCTCACTTTATTGGCCGAGGGAGCCGGCGTACAGCTTTCGGGTCATGTGGCCAGCATCACTAAGCCGCTTCTGGCGAGCCAGAGTAATTTCCGTTTACCTTCCCGCCGGAGCAGTACCTATTTATCTACTTGCACTTTGATGTGCTTTTGAACTGCTAGGTTGGCAGGAGCAGGGACCGAGCAATGGGAGCTCACCCCGTCGCGGGGATTCGAACCGCCACCTTCTGATTGGCAAGTCCTAGGCTCTGTGGTTTAACCCACAGCGCCACCCGCGTCCCAGCCCGCAACTTACACAGGGGGAGTAAGGCCAAAATTGCATATAGCCAAAAGTCCAATGATGGGTAGGATTGCCAAAGTCACCCCCCGCCCTGAACACCTTCCCCTTTCCATATGCGTAAAGCTGATTGCACACAACAATTTAAATGTGCCTAAGTTATGGGCGGGACACGGGTGGCGCTGTGGGTAAAAGCCTCAGCGCCTAGGGCTTGCCGATCGAAAGGTCGGCAGTTCGAATCCCCGCGGCGGGGTGCGCTCCCGCTGCTCGGTCCCAGCGCCTGCCAACCTAGCAGTTCGAAAGCACCCCCAGGTGCAAGTAGATAAATAGGGACCGCTTACTAGTGGGAAGGTAAACAGTGTTTCCGTGTGCTGCGCTGGCTCGCCAGATGCAGCTTGTCACACTGGCCACGTGACCCGGAAGTGTCTTCGGACAGCGCTGGCCCCTGGCCTCTTAAGTGAGATGGGCGCACAACCCCAGAGTCTGGCAAGACTGGCCCGTACGGGCAGGGGTACCTTTACCTTTACCTTTAAGTTATGGGCGGGACGTTATGGTTCGCCAGAAGTGGCTTAGTCATGCTGGCCACATGACCCGGAAGCTGAATGCCGGCTCCCTAGGCCAATAAAGCGAGATGAGTGCCGCAACCCCAGAGTCGGCCACGTCTGGACCTAATGGTCAGGGGTCCCTTTACCTTTACCCTTAAGTTATGGGCATCTCGTATCCTGAGCTCCCAGAAAGCTGGGACCTTTCTGTGTCTAGCTTTGGGGCTAGCCCTGAACTTTCTTTCTCTTTTGCTCCGTGATGTTGACTTAGCAAGGAGTTGTGAAGGAGCTTCTCCCGTGTTGCCATTCTTCTCTGCCGTTGGCCCGCTGCCTTGGCTGTGACTCAGTTTAGCTGCAGCAAACCCCCTTCCTCGTTTTCCTTGGCAGCAGGCGCTGCTGGGCTGCAGACTTAATTCTCCTTATAGTCGACAAAATATAGGCTGCCATCGCAAGGGAAACAAGCTGACAGCTCCTCTGCCAAAATGCTCTTGCTTATTATTCCAAGAGGACAAACTGATTATTAAAAGGAAACGGGCTTGTGGCAACAATAGTAATTTTGCACTTTGCTGAGCGGCTTCTCAGCCCCCCTTCCTTTCCCCCCCTTTTTGCTGGTGGTAGTCCCCCCCCCCCTTGGCTGGCAAAGCCTTGAATGAGGAAAAAGCAAAGGCGAGTGACAACTCTGTCTCCCAGGCCTTGACCCTCTTGGCATCCGCCTCTGTTCCTGCTGTGTGTTACAGTTTGCAAAAGGAAGGCCTGGCAATATGGAAGGCATGAAAGCACTTGAATTATTTTTAGGCTTTCTTTATAATTGCTTTAAATGGTATTTTACATTGTTTTTAATGCTGACACATGCCCTGGGACTTTAGGGTGAAGGGAATAATAATAATAATAATAATAATAATAATAATAATAATAATAGTAACAACAATAATAATAATACAGTCATAAAAGGTAAAGGTAAAGGTACCCCTGCCCGTACGGGCCAGTCTTGACAGACTCTAGGGTTGTGCGCCCATCTCACTCAAGAGGCCGGGGGCCAGCGCTGTCCGGAGACACTTCCGGGTCACGTGGCCAGCGTGACATCGCTGCTCTGGCGAGCCAGAGCCGCACACGGAAACGCCGTTTACCTTCCCAGTGGTAAGCGGTCCCTATTTATCTACTTGCACCCGGGGGTGCTTTCGAACTGCTAGGTTGGCAGGCGCTGGGACCGAACAGTCATACCTCGGGTTAAATACGCTTCGAGTTGAGTGCGTTCGAGTTGCGCTCCTCGGCAACCCGGAAGTAACGGAATGGGTTACTTCTGGGTTTTGCCGCTTACGTACGCGCAGACGCTCAAAATGACGTCACGTGCATGCGCAGAAGCGGCGAAAAGCGACGCGTGTGTGCGCAGACGTGCCGTCACTAGTTACGTTTACCTCTAGATGTGAACGGGGCTCCGGAACGGATCCCGTTCGTATCTAGAAGTACCACTGTAATAATAATAATACAGTGGTACCTTGGTTCCCAAATGCCTTGGTTCCCAATTGCTGAAAACCTGGAAGTAAGTGTTCCGGTTTTCAAACATTTTTCGTAAGCCGAACATGTGATGCGGCTGTCGACTATTGTTTCCGGGCCCCTGCACCAATCAGAAGCTGCGCCTTGGTTTTTGAACATTTCAGAAGTCAAACGGACTTCTGGAATGGATTAAGTTTGGTGCTTTTGTTTTTGCTCTTCGCTTTGCAGTTTTGTTTTTTGAGGCTTTTTCGGTTCATTTGTTTTTGTGACTGTGTGGAACCCAGTTCAGCTACTGATTGATTGTGTGTCTGCAGAAATGGATAAAAGCCCCCCCATCCAAACAATGACTATCGTCGGTGTAAGTAAGAAAAAAAAAAAAGATTTTAATTTTTATCATCTACAATACTGTCTTATTTGTTTTATAGTACAGGACATTGAGTATTGCTTTCATTTTATGGCTCAATGTTCTCGTTAGAGAGTAAAATTCATGTTAAACTGCTGTTTTAGGGGTTGTTTTTAGAAGTCTGGAACGGATTAATCGGTTTTGCATCGTTTTCTATGGGAAAGCGTGGCTTGGTTTTGGAATGCTTTGGTTTTGGAACGGACTTCCGGAATGGATTAAGTCTGAGAACCAGGGTACCACTGTAACAAAGATGCATAAAGGCATCTTTCTCTTTTGATTTTTGCTTGCCAGTAGTAGGCACTGGGGAATGGGGGGTTCAATCTGGAATCAGGAGTGCAGTGTGTGGGAGGGGGTAGCCCTCCCTCCTAGACTATATCCTAAAATAATAATAATAATAATAATAATAATAATAATAATAATAATAATAAATTTTATTTATATCCCGCCCTCCCCAGCCGAAGCCGGGCTCAGGGCGGCTAACAACACTAAAACAATGCAACATTATAAAAACATTATAAAATTAATTAAAATACAAATTGATGGCAACCATAAACTAAAGTTTTGTAAAGATTGCCAAAGGAGGGAGTCAGGCTGCGCCCTGACCAAAGGCCTGGTGGAACAGCTCTGTCTTGCAGGCCCTGCGGAAAGATGTCAAGTCCTGCAGGGCCCTTGTCTCTTGCGACAGAGCGTTCCACCAGGTTGGAGCCGCAACCGAAAAAGCTCTGGCTCTAGTTGAGGCCAGCCTAACCTCTCTGTGGCCTGGGACCTTCAAGATGTTTTTATTTGAAGACCGTAAGTTCCTCTGTGGGGCATACCAGGAGAGGCGGTCCTGTAGGTTTAAAATAAATAAAATAATAATAATAACAACATAAAATAAAATGAGACCGCAATGCAGTGACACATCTCCATTGCCGTCACATCTTGTTTGGTCCTAGAAGGAAACCTGTAGTTTGTAATCGCTATCCGTGTGCATGAAAGCAGAATTTGGGTGGCCACCTTGCAGGGATGGCGCAGTCGTGGATTTCCTGCATTGTCCTGGGGTTGGACTAGATGGCCACTTGAGGTACCGCCCCTTTCAACCGTCCCCTTTTCAGATCAAATCTGTTTCTTCGCGCAGAGCAGCAGAAATGTCAACAACTTAGATTCCTTGTGACCTGTTGGGAGATTTCTATATTTTATTAAATGGTAGAGAAGTTTTTTCAAATTTTTTTTTTTAAGCTGGCTTGATGCCCTTATGAAGGTATCCGTCTGCCTTGGCCCATATGTTGTGTTGGGTTCCACTTGCAGCAGTTTTGATCTCCTCCTCAGATGCCCTCCTTGACCAGATCCCCCTCTTTCCTGTGCCCACTGCAGAGCCCCCGGCAGCTGGTCAGCTCACGGGACCCAGCCAGACCGAGGGAGGAAGAACGAAGAGCTGACGGATGAGGAGAAGGAGATCATCAACCGGGTCATTGCTCGCGCCGAGAAGATGGAAGAGTTGGAGCAGGAACGCATTGGGTAAGGAGGCCACGTGAGTTGGGAGTCGTGGTCTGTGTGCATTTGTCTGCAGGTATCAAATCTGCATTCCTCCAGATGTTCCCAGACACCGGGTCCCATCAGCCCCAACCAACAAGCCAGTGGTTGGGGATAATGGAAGTTATCCTCCAGATGTTCCCAGACACCAGGTCCCATCAGCCCCAACCAACATGGCCAGTGGTTGGGGATGATGGAAGTTATCCTCCAGATGTTCCCAGACACCAGGTCCCATCAGCCCCAACCAACAAGGCCAGTGGTTGGAGATAATGGAAGTTATCCTCCAGATGTTCCCAGACACCAGGCCCCATCAGCCCCAACCAACAAGGCCAGTGGTTGGAGATAATGGAAGTTATCCTCCAGATGTTCCCAGACACCAGGTCCCATCAGCCCCAACCAACATGGCCAGTGGTTGGGGATGATGGAAGTTACCCTCCAGATGTTCCCAGACACCAGGTCCCATCAGCCCCAACCAACAAGCCAGTGGTTGGGGATAATGGAAGTTATCCTCCAGATGTTCCCAGACACCAGGTCCCATCAGCCCCAACCAACATGGCCAGTGGTTGGGGATGGTGGAAGTTATCCTCCAGATGTTCCCAGACACCAGGTCCCACCAGCCCCAACCAACATGTTGTTTGTTCTCTTCCATCAACAACTGGATGCCCATAAGGTCTTGTTTGCATCTTTGCACTGCAGGGGGTTGGGCTGGATGACCCCTGGGGACCCCTCCCAACTCTACTGTTCTACCATCCCAACATCCTTTCCATGGTGCTGGGCAGCTTGCTTTGTTGGAGGGCTTGCACCTCTCTCTGCACTCCTGCTCTTCTCTGCTCCAGAGCTAGGAGACCACAAGCCAATTCTGCCTGAAGCAAAAGCAGGGGTGGGTGGCCTGGGGTCCCCAGATGTCGTTGTCTTCCATCTCCTATCACCCCTGCTAGCAACATGGATGGCAGACAGGGATGATGGGCACTGTAGTCCAGATTTTTAAAAGCCATCTCAAGGCAACCCTGCTCAGGGAAGTTTTCAGTGTTTGATTTTGTCTTGTGTTTTTTCCCTATTTTTGCTGGGAGCCGCCCAGAATGGCTGGGGCAGCCCAATCAGATGGGCAGCATACAAATTACAGTGGCACCTCGGGTTACATACGCTTAAGGTTACAGACGCTTCCGGTTACAGACTCCGCTAACCCAGAAATAGTACCTCGGTTGAAGAACTTTGCTTCAGGATGAGAGCAGAAATCGTGTGGCGGTGGCGCGGTGGCAGCAGGAGGCCCCATTAGCTAAAGTGGTGCTTCAATGTTAAGAACAGTTTCAGGTGAAGAACGGACCTCCAGAACGAATTAAGTACTTAACCCAAGGTACCACTGTAATTGGGACGTGGGTGGCGCTGTAGGTTAAACCATAGAGCCTAGGACTTGCCCATCAGAAGGTTGGCGGTTCAAATCCCTGTGACAGAGTGAGCTCCTGTTGTTCGGTCCCTGCTCCTGCCAACCTAGCAGTTAGAAAGCACATCAAAGTGCAAGTAGATAAATAGGTACCGGTCCGGCAGGAAGGGGAACGGCGTTTCTGTGCACTGCTCTGGTTCGCCAGAAGCGACTTAGGAATGCTGGCCACATGACCCGGAAGCTGTACGCCGGCTCCCTCGGCCAATAAAGCAAGATGAGCGCAGCAACCCCAGAGTCGGCCACGACTGGACCTAATGGTCAGGGGTCCCTTTACCTTTACCACTGTAATTATTGTTATTGCCATTGTTATTATTTCAGGAGGTATGTGAACAAAATGGGAGAGGGGAGCAAGCGAGAAAATGCAGAGTTGGGCCATATGCATGCATTTCAAGCACTATGGGAGCACTTTTTAAAAAAAATATTGGCTTCCCCCAAAGACTCCTGGACCTGTCATTTAGCCAGGGTGCTGAGATTTGTTGTGCAACTCCTATCTTCCTCCACAGAGCTGCAGTATCCAGAGTGATTTAACAACCAGTGTGAGAGCCAGTGTGGTGTAGTGGTTAAGAGTGGTGGACTCGTAATCTGGTGAACCGACTTCGCTTCCCCGCTCCTCCACATGCAGCTGCTGGGTGACCTTGGGCCAGTCACACTTCTCTGAAGTCTCTCAGCCCCACTCACCTCACAGAGTGTTTCTTGTGGGGGAGGAAGGGAAAGGAGAATGTTAGCTGCTTTGAGACTCCTTAGGGTAGTGATAAAGCGGGATATCAAATCCAAACTCTTAACCAGTCCCTCTTCACAGGGAACTCAGGGGCCCTCGAACTCAGCTCCCATCCCCATCAGTGCTAGAAGCCACCCCTCCCTTCCTCCCCAGGATGAGGCCACCAGGAGACGTGGAATTTTGTCATTGAGGGAGCTTGTAGGTGGGACGAGTGGCCTCCGTGCGTGTTTCTGCAAAAGGCCTCCCATCTCCCTTGCTCACCAGCAGCCCAGTCAGGAAGGAGGAGCTGGTACGCTTGACTTATTTCCCATCCATAAGCTGCTGCAGTGCACCATTTCTCACGAGGAGCAGGGAGTGGGAAACGACTTCTTTCTGGGACGCATGGGAATTTGCCAGGATGCTTAAGAAACATTGTTTGGAAAGGGGGGGGGGGAGACTCTTGGAGGGAGGGGGGCATTTTGCCGCTGCTGCAGCTTAACATAACGCCAACTACGTGTTCTCTTTGCAAACACGTTTGATTTAAAACCGGCTTCCCTCTCCTGCTGTCGACCTCGCACAAATAGCGTTGCGCAACCGAAGCTCAGCACTCCTTCTGAGTACCACAGAAGGAGTCTCTGGAAACCGCAAGAAAGTGCTCTTGTGCTTCGGTCTTGTTTGCATGTTACAGTAGCGTAATTCTGCACGAATTTGCTTAATCTTCCTTTGAAGCCATCCTAGTTCGTGGTCATCGCTTCCTCCAGTGGCAGGGGGTTCCGTAGTTTATAACTATGCGCTGCATAGTCTTTTGCTCTGTCATGAAACTTCCAAATTTCAGCTTCGTTGAATGTCTATGAGACCTAAAGGTAAAGGTAAAGGGACCCCTGACCATTAGGTTCAGTCGTGGCCGACTCTGGGGTTGCGGCGCTCATCCATAGCTGTCAACTTACAGATCTGAAAATAAGGGACCAGCAGCCCAAATAAGGGATTTTAGTCAACCAGCTGAAATACGAAGTTAAAAGGGACCAGATAATTTGGGAGAGCAGCACCGGTTTTTAGCCCTTCGTTTCCAGAGGTTGCTGCTCAAGGCACCAGCTGATGAAACACTGCAATTAAATAACTACAAGCAGCAAGCACTTTTCGCGCAAAACGAAGTCCGAGCTACGAAGATGCTGCTGCAGTTCTGTATCTTTTCTCTTGTGCTCCATCTGCAGCTCTCAATTCCATCAGGCAGGGCGGGAGGAGGGGGGGGGGAATAGCACCTGAATTAAACCCGCAGATCAGACCATCTATGCTAGTCTACCACTACAAATCTATGGGAGAAGTGCTTGCGGTCCTTCCTCCACTTTCCCCCTCTATGGTTAGCCCTTGGAACACCTGCCCGCGCCTCCGCCTCCTCCTCCTCTCTCTGAACTGCTTTCTCTATGGTTGCCCTCGCTCTCCTCTCAAGGCTCCTCAGCAATTCATAGGTTGCCCTCGCTCTCCTCTCAAGGCTCCTCAGCTGCCCATCTTATCTGGGTCCTTCGGCAGCACAGCCGCAGTATGGCCTAGCGGGAGCGGGAGCGGCGGCAACAGGCAGAGGGGAGGCCCCAGGCAAAGACACTCAGTTCGGCGGCCGCGAGGAGGATGACGGCGGAAGGGCCCAAGGCTCCCGCCAGTCCCGGCGGGGAGGGGCTCCTGGGGGCCAACGCTGGTGAGAGGAGGCCGGAGGGGGGTGGGCCGGGCAGCCAAGCAACACAGTTGGAGCCTCCCTCCTCCCTGGCCAGCAGGGAGGGAGGGAGAGGAGCTGCTTCCTTTGAAACCCGGGAAATTTAAGGGACATCATCAATAAGGGACAGCAGCGGGACATGGCGCTGGGATAAGGGACTGTCCCTCCAAATAAGGGACGCTTGACAGCTATGGCGCTCATCTCGCTTTATTGGCCGAGGGAGCTGGCGTACAGCTTCTGGGTCATGTGGCCAGCATGACTCAGCGAACCAGAGCAACACACGGAAACACCGTTTACCTTCCCGCTGGAGCAGTACCTATTTATCTGCTTGCACTTTGACGTGCTTTTGAACTGCTAGGTTGGCAGGAGCTGGGACCGAGCAACGGGAGCTCAACCTGTCACGCGGATTCGAACCGCCAACCTTCTGATCGGCAAGTCCTAGGCTCTGTGGTTTAACCCACAGCGCCACCCACGTCCCTTTACGAGACTCAGTGTTATAATAAAAGTCAGAAAAATAGACAGATGCTAGAGGACAGAAACTGGTCCCCTTACTGGCCTCCTGGGAAGACCTAGTGCCATTGGTGTAACATTTTAAATGTATTTAAATAATTTAAATAAATAATGTAAACGTATTTCCTCATATCCGAGTTGATACTGATTTTAATGGGGGTGGGGTGGTGGTTTAGCCCACAAATTATTCCGATTTACCTCCGCAATCTCTGTCCCCAGATCAGATTCCCATCGCGGTTACACAGAGTTCTATCCTCTAAACTCCTCTGTACTCTTTAATTACATGATAAAAAAAAGTTATTGTATATTCTTTTGTATGTAATGATGTATTCAAATGATGTTAAACTTCAGAAACTTTTAACTTCAGAATTTGATTTAAAAAATGCACTGTTTGATTAACATAAAGGCTAATTTACATCCCTCATTCCTCATACGTCCTGCATTCCTTTTTTCCTCCTCGTTTGTTCTGCTAATATAGGTAAGCCATTTTCAGATGAATCAATTAGTCTGCAATTGATTCATTTGAAAATGGTCCGCCTATATCAGCAGAACAGATAATGAGAAAAATCACCTGTTCATTTATTGCTAATAATGTGCTCAGCACGGGGGGTGCTTAGAACTGCGAAATAAGCTGAACTGAGCCCAGTCCCGAAGTCAGGATTGGTGCAAAGCCTTTACCTGCAGCTCCTGTTTTAATTTCATAAGCTGACTGGCTCAGGCAAGTGTGTCTCCACTAACAACACTTCCCCAAATAACGCACACTGATTTAACGGTTTTGTCAGATTTGGGTCACACCGCGACAGGAGGGGATGAAATATCCTGCAGGCTGGATGTTCTGGAAAACCTCTCCAGAGGGCTTCTCTTTTCCCCGCTATCCCCCGCCTTCTCTTTATATATTCCCTTCAGAACAGAATAAATAATAGATTTTTTTATTGCATGCACTATTTTTATCTGCTTGGGATTTTACACAGCATGCCTGCCCAACCGAACTTGCAGGGAGAGAGGCTGCTGGGGGCGTTGGTAAAGCTCCCACCTTGCTGGCAGAGGGGGCTGCCTGTGCAATTGGCAGGTGGGGGAGGGGTTTTTGCAAGCTGCAGCCCCCCTTCAAGCCCTACTTAGTTTGTTTCTCAACCGAAAAAGGCAAATGAACCTTCTGCCTTGGTTGGATTCTTCCTCCTAGTCTAAGCTGCATAGCAGTAAAGGTAAAGGGACCCCTGACCATTAGGTCCAGTCGTGGCCGACTCTGGGGTTGCGGCGCTCATCTTGCTTTATTGGCAGAGGGAGCTGGCGTACAGCTTCCGGGTCATGTGGCCAGCGTGACTAAGCCGCTTCTGGCGAACCAGAGCAGCGCATGGAAACACCGTTCACCTTCCTGCCGGACCGGTATCTATTTATCTACTTGCACTTTAATGTGCTTTCTAGCTGTTGCTTTAAAAAAATAAATACTTTTTATTGCTTTTTTGTAACAACAAGAAATAAAATAAATACTCTTACATTCAAAAATTTGTATGTCTTCTTATTTACCTTATTGCGCCCGGACGTTCTTCCATCCCTTCAACGGTTTTCATGTCTCAAATCTTTTCTTACAGTTTCTTATTTACACTCCATCCACATCACAAGATTTACATTAATCCTGCTGCAGTTTTTAAATGCTTACAATTACTCCGTATAAATTCAACAAATTTACTCCAATTTACTCCAATCCTTTTCAAACTTTCCTTCTTTTTGGTTCCGAATCTTATAAGTCAATTGCGCCAATTCTGTGTATTCAATCATTTTTGTCTGCCACTCCATTAAAGTTGGGATTTCTTGGGATTCCCATTTCTGAGCCACTAAGATTCTAGCGGCGGTCGTTGCGTACATGAATGGTTTGTCATCTTCCTTTTTTAATTCATTCCCTGTTATCCCTAGCAAAAATGCTTCTGGTTTCTTTGGGAAAGTGTATTTAAATAGTTTTTTCATTTCGTTATATATCATGTCCCAATATTTTTTCACTTTTTCACACGTCCACCACATGGGCCAGGGTCGTCTTAAGCATATCCGGTGCCATGGTGCAAAGATCCCACCGGCGTCCCACCCCCCGTTTCCCAGAGTTGTCGACCTTTTCCCAAGCCTTTGCGGGGATCACTCTCCTCCCGCAGGGGCTTGGGAAGAAGAAGAGTTTGGATTTGATATCCCGCTTTATCACTACCCTAAGGAGTCTCAAAGCAGCTAACAATCTCCTTTCCCTTCCTCCCCCACAACAAACACTCTGTGAGGTGAGTGGGGCTGAGAGACTTCAGAGAAGTGTGACTGGCCCAAGGTCACCCACCAGCTGCATGTGGAGGACCAGGGAAGCGAACCCGGTTCACCAGATTACGAGTCCACTGCTCTTAACCACTACACCACACTGGCTCAGATGTCTGCAACCCGCGGCTCCGGAGCCGCATGTGGCTCTTTTACACCTTTGCCGCGGCTCCGGGGCAGATACTAGCGAGGGGAGGAGGTGCATTGTGCGCCCCGACACTCCCCACTGTGGCGGGCGCTGTACTGGCTGTGACGCTGCATGGGGGCGGTGCGTGCATTAGTCATGCACCGTCCCGACGTCACCTTCCCGGTTTTGCGGCTCCCAGTTTTTCCCCCCTTCGGAAACGGGTCCAAGTGGCTCTTTTTGTCTTAAAGGTTGCAGACCCCTGGGCTAGCCCAAGGTCACCCACCAGCTGCATGTGGAGGACCAGGGAAGCAAACCCGGTTCACCAGATTACGAGTCCACTGCTCTTAACCACTACACCACACTGGCTCATATTGTTGATGGGGCGCAGCTGGCGGGTGTGCAGGAAGGAAGGAAAGGGGAGGCCGCTGGCAAAGCCGCGCAGCTCCCCCACTCGCTGGGGTGCCCCTGAGAAGCCGGCGCCCTGGCGCAATGTGCCAGTAAACCCAATGGGAAAGACGGCTCTGAGCACAGCCATGTGACTCTTAAGGCTGGTGGGCGCATGGCTGCGCAGCCTTGGGCTGATGGTAGTTACTAGTTCAGCGGGATCTTCTGGGTTGGAAATAGGCTGATTTAATCAATTAACTTGGCCAAAAGCACCCTGTTGACTCTGCTGCCTTGCCTCCCTGCCTTTAGGCGTCTCATGAACCGCCTGGAAGATATGCGCCGAAATGTGGCCGGTGACGGGGTCAACCGTTGCATCCTGTGCGGCGAACAGCTGGGGCGCCTGGGGTCAGCCTGTGTGGTGTGTGAAGACTGCAAAAAGGTGAGGAACCCAAATCTCTGCTCCCTTTTCCGCTCCCCCTGCCCTCGCATGCTTTGTTCCAGGGGTGGCCCAATGCCTTTTTTGCTTCCCGGGACAAAGGGCAGGACTCTGAGGGTGACTGAACTACCAAGGTGACACCCTCAGCCGACCTCAGCACCCAAGAGGGTCTGGAGGGGAAGAGGTGGCTTGTCAAATATTTGGTGCCTGAGGCTTTTTGGCCTTTAAATGCTAAGGATGGGGATGATCTTGTAATGAAATTCTACTCAGTATTGATCCAGAGTAGATTCCAGTGTGTAGTTAGCAGAGTAACAACTTAAAATACATTGCAGGATTCCCCAAAAATAGACCAGAGGCAATTGATATTTCATCCAGCAGAGCTTTTACTGCTACTGAAGGCAAATGAGCATAATGGTCACAAACCTAATACATTCAGGATTGGCACAGTCCATAAGAAATCCAGTTGCAGCAGACTTAACTTAAACTTAGAATAACTTATAATAAGTCTAAACCAGGGGTCAGCAAACTTTTTCAGCTGTGGGCCGGTCCACCATCTCTCAGACCATGTGGTGGGCCGGACTATATTTTGAAGAAAAAAAATGAACGAATTCCTATGCCCAACAAATAACCCAGAGATGCATTTTAAATAAAAGGACACATTGTACTCATGTAAAAACACGCAGATTCCCAGACCGTCCACGGGCCGGATTGAGAAGGCGATTGGGCCGCATCCGGCCCACAGGTCTTAGGTTTCCTTACCCCTGGTCTAAACCTTAATACTATACAGTGGTACCTCTGGTTGTGAACGGAATCTGTTCTGGAGGCCCGTTCGCAACCTGAAAAGAACGCAACCCGCGTCTGTGGGTCGCGATTCGCTGCTTCTGCGCATGCGCGTGATGTCATTTTGCGCATGCGCGAGCAGCGAAACCCGGAAGTAACCCTTTCCGATACTTCCGGGTTGCTGTGGGACGCAACCTGTAAATGCGCAACCTGAAGCAAACGTAACATGAGGTATGACTGTACAATGGTACCTCAGGTTACATACGGTTCAGGTTACAGACTCCACTAACCCAGAAATAGTCCTTCAGGTTAAGAACTTTGCTTCAGGATAAGAACAGAAATCGTGCTTCGGCGGTGCGGTGGCAGCAGGAGGCTCCATTAGCTAAAGTGGTGCTTCAGGTTAAGAACAGTTTCAGGTTAAGAACAGACCTCCAGAATGAATTAAGTACTTAACCCGAGGTACCACTGTATACAGAACACCACACCAGAAGGAAAGAGAGATAGAGAAAGTGAAACCCAGGCTCCATCTGGTCTTACTTTTATAGTCAGCGTGACCTTGATAGAAAAAGATAAGGGAACCAGTTTGAACCAGCTGTACTCAGCTTCTCTGGAAGTATAACCCAAACAACATGAAGCTTCTGCTTGCTTCTTTCACACAGAGAGGCTTCCAGAACCCTCTGGAATTAATTAGAATAGGATCTACACATCAGATCAATACTTTCTGCACTAAGAAATGCAAACTGACAGATCTTTCGCCACTGCCAGAAGTGCCATGCCTCTGAATACCAGTTGCTGGAAGTCACAGGTGGGCAGAGAGCAGAGGCAGTCGCACTTGTGAGAACAGGATGCTGGACTGGGTGGACCTTTGGCCTGATCCTGCAGGTGCTCTCCTTGTGTTCTTATTTATTTAAACGCCTTGGACCGTTTCTCTTGTCCTCACCAAAGCCTCAGAGCGGCTTCGCTCAGATGGTCAGGCAGTCCTCCTTGCCCGCTATCTCGAAAGCAAGCTTCGCTGTGCCAGGTATTTGGTGGAAAGATGACATCCTTAATTAAGCTGGAGGCAGCCTCCCCTCAAGGGCGCGAGTGGCAGCGCCAGGGCTGCGTGGCACAGATGGCACGAGAAGGCTCCCCCATCTGCTGCAGTCGACCTTCTGCAACCGGGCCAAAAAATGTCTGGCGCCGTTTCTGTCAGAAACGTGACTCTCCTTGATTGTTGTTATTGGAAAGTGTGTGTGTGTGTGTTTTTGTGTGTGTGCACAGCTTTCAGACAGGCCGCATCCGAATAATATTAATGAGATTAATGATATCAATAATAATAATAATCAGTGCTTTTTTTCTAAAAAAAATGTTTCATTTTGCCAAAAATCACCATTTTGTAGTTCAAATTTGGAAAAATACAGTGTTTTTTGCTCTCTAAGACGCACCAGACCATAAGACACACCTAGTTTTTGGAGGAGGAAAACAAGAAAAAAAATATTCTGAATCTCAGAAGCCAGAACAGCAAGAGGGATCGCTACGCAGAGCTCCCTTTTGCTGTGTGAAGCCGTGTGAAGCCTCTTCAGGGCACTGGGATGAAGGCTCCCCCCGTCCTGAAGGGGCTTCGCGCAGCTAAGCCAGAAGCTAGAACAGCAAGAGGCTTCCCAGTTCTGGCTTCTGGGATAGTTGCACAGCCTGCATTCGCTCCATAAGACGCACACACACTTCCCCTTACTTTTTAGGAGGGAAAAAGTGCATCTTATAGAGCGAAAAATACAGTAAATACAGTAAATGGACAGAAGTACAAAGATTCACAAAATGTTTAGGGGTATGCGCAGTGGCGTAGCGTGGGGGGTGCAGGGGGGGGGGCGGCCACACCGGGCGCAACATCTGGGGTTAGGGCAAATCCACAGGTTAGGGGGCGCAAATTACTTGCCTTGCCCTGGGTGCTGACAACCCACGCTACGCCACTGGGTATGCGTCCCCCTCCCCAGAAAAAAAGCACTGCTAATAATAATGCCAATATTTATACCCCACCCATCTGGCCCATCAGAAATCACTCTTATTCCACTTTAAAGAGTCCTGGGATCTGTGGTTCCTTAAGGGTGCTGAGAGGTGTTAGGAGACCCCCCCAATTCCTCCCCCCAGAGCTACAGTTCCCAGAGTAGTTTGACAGTTAATCCCTTTTTGTCGGAATCTCCGCTCGGCCAAGCCGATGAGGCCTCATCTTCCTCCGAGCTGAGCCTTTGAAATTGCCTCCGATGTGTTTAATGACCTGAGCCTTTGATAGGGCCTCAAGCACATTCTATCCAGCAGAGTTCCCAGCACAGGGAAGAGACGAGAGGTTTGGCTACATTGTAAAGAGTTTTATTTCTAAACTACGCAGAACAGAAAGCAGAGAGCAACTGAACAAAGGAACAAAGGAAACAGGAAACCACTAACGTCACATCCCGCCTCCCTTTCCCGTGAGACTGCAAGGTGTCTGGAATGTAAACAGAGTCCTGTGACTCCACGCAGCTCCACAGTGATAAGAACAGAAACAAACACTTTTCACAGTGACTGTAGCTCTGTAGGAGCTCTCAGCGCCCTTAACAAACTACCGCTCCCAGAATTCTTCGGGGGAAGCCATCACTGCTTAAAGCAGTGCCATAGCATTTGAAATGTGATTATGGGCACTGTCTGTCTTCCAGCGCCATATCTGGGAGACCAACGTGGGCTGTTTAGACACCTGTACACAGACATAATGGAAGTCCATCTTCATTCTGATAAGGGCTTTTCTGGCTGTTTTCACAGTGTTTTGCACCTTTCTTTCCCATGCAGAACGTCTGCACTAAATGTGGCACCCAGACCAGCAACAACCGGCCTCACTCCATCTGGTTGTGTAAGATCTGCTGTGAACAGAGAGAGGTCAGTCGGGAAGTGGCTTGTTAGATCTGCATTTTCCTGGGAAATACATGAACGATGCAAGGAGTATACACTCATTCAGATGGTCTATCCTAATATGCCTATTTGAGGAGTCAGGACCTCGTGGCCTCTCCAGCTTCAATGGACTGCAACTCCTATTACCCCTGGCAATTTTTAAAATTGTGAT
Organism: Podarcis muralis; assembly: GCF_964188315.1. NCBI lineage: Eukaryota > Metazoa > Chordata > Lepidosauria > Squamata > Lacertidae > Podarcis > Podarcis muralis. The sequence goes on along the minus strand of NC_135661.1, from coordinate 8,480,448 downwards.
TCCTTAAATGAAAATTCACCCGCATTCAAGTGTGGATTTCTCCTAATTTCTTACGCAATTTGTCTAATATTCCTGATCTTTTGCAAAGCGGTTTCTTCTAATATGCTGTTTTCAGTGACATACAAATTTTTAGGCACACTTTACCCCTGGGAATAGGGACACAGGTGGCGCTGTGGGTTAAACCACAGAGCCTAGGACTTGCCGATCAGAAGGTCGGCGGTTCAAATCCCTGCGACGGGGTGAGCTCCCGTTGCTCGGTCCCTGCTCCTGCCAACCTAGCAGTTCGAAAGCACGTCAAAGTGCAAGTAGATAAATAGGTACCGCTTCGGCGGGAAGGTAAACGGCGTTTCCGTGCGCTGCTCTGGTTCGCCAGAAGCGGCTTAGTCATGCTGGCCACATGACCCGGAAGCTGTACACCGGCTCCCTCGGCCAGTAAAGCGAGATGAGCGCCTCAACCCCAGAGTCGGCCACGACTGGACCTAATGGTCAGGGGTCCCTTTACCTTAACCCTGGGATATGCATTTTTGTATGCAGTTCTTGGCTGGAGAAGTGCATTGCAACATATGGAGAAATGAAAATTTTTAAATATATATATTACTTTTCAAAGTTGTTATTGTACTTCACCCATCCCTAGTACAAATAATAATAATAATAATAATAATAATAATAATAATAATAATAATAATAATAATAATATATTTATACCCCGTCCATCTGGCTGGGTTTCTTCAGCCACTCTGGGCAGCTCCCATCATCATCATTAGCAGCAGCAGCAGTGATAAAACATCAAACATAACAAAAAATTCCTAAACAGGGCTGCCTTCAGATGTCTTCTAAAAGTCTGGTAGTTGTTGTTCTCTTTGACATCTGATGGGAGGGCGTTCCACAGGGCGGGTGCCACTACCGAGAAGGCCCTCTGGCTGGTTCCCTGTAACCTCACTTCTCTCAGGGAGGGAACCACAAGAAGGCCCTCAGTGCTGGACCTCAGTATCCGGGCTGAACGATGGGGGTGGATACGCTCCATCAGGAATACTGGGCCGAGGCCGTTTAGGGCTTTGAAGGTCAGCACCAACACTTCGAATTGTGCTTGGAAATGTACTGGGAGCTAATGTAGGTCTTGGCAGCCATTCCCAGTCACCAGTCTAGCTGCCGCATTCTGGATTAAGAATCATCTAGTTGAGTCATCTGCAATGCTGGAATTGAGAGCATTCAATCAGGTGACAACCCATATTGCCAGCGGTACAATTCCCAGGAAGAAAACTGTACAGCATCAGCCGTCTCCGAACACATGGTTCTCACGCCTCTTTGTCCTGTTCTGTTTTCAGGTATGGAAGCGCTCTGGGGCATGGTTCTTCAAGGGGGTGCCAAAGCAAATGCTTCCCGAACCGATGCCCATCAGCAAGGGCAAACAGCAGCCGCTGCCCAGTGAGGCAGCCGCCCCTGCTCAGGACTCGAAGCCGTATCCTCGCCAGCAGAATCGCGGTAGGCAAAATATGCTACTGATTATTGCACCGCTGATAATCTACAACATTATTAGATTAGGTTTCAGCATAGGTTAAAAAACAAAAACTCCAAAATAATAGGTCTCTGCTGCAAGGCGTTTACAATGCAAACATATGCAGTAAGAAGGAAGAGAGGCATGGGAGATGCAATGGTTAAAAATTGTGGTTCCCCGCTCTGCTTGATTTGAAATTGTCTCGATATTAAACTTTCCTGAGAATGTTCAGCCTTGCTTGTAAAATTGGTGCACATGTTTTGATGACTTGCACGTTGTACACTTGTTGTTTAGTCTAGCCCAGGGTTTCCCAAACTTGGGTCTCAAACCGTTTTTGGACTACAATTCCCATCATTCTTGACCACTGGTCCTGCTAGCTAGGGATGATGGGAGTTGGAGTCCAACAACACTTGGAGACCCAAGTCTGGGAAACCCTGGTCTAGCCCATTCACTGAGGACTAATCTACACTTGTGAGTTATAATGTTAAAAATGTGTTATAAAAAATGTGACACCAGAGGGCAGTGTAGAGCAGTGATCTGTCGCCAATGGGAAATTGCATTGAGAGCTATATTTTTTTTATAGCGTTTTCCAGATCAGTGTAGATCCAGCCTGAGATCGTTGGAGAAGGCCCTTCTAGTCATTTCCTGGCAGAGATTCGCATCGTAAAAGCGCCTTCTCTGCAGTGGCCCCCATGCAGTGGCATGACCATCCCCTAGAGATTCTGTGAGCGCCTATGATAATGGTGTTCTGCCATGCAGGGAGCGGGTGGCGCTGTGGTCTGAACCACTGAGCCTCTTGGGCTTGCCTATCAGAAGGTCGGCAGTTCTAATCCCCGCAGCAGGGTGAGCTCCCGTTACTCTGTCCCAGCTCCTGCCAACCTAGCAGTTCCAAAGCATGCCAGTGCACGTAGATAAATAGGTACCATTGTGGCGGGAAGGTAAACAGAGTTTCCATGCGTTCTGGTTTCCATCATGGTGTTCCATTGCACCAGAAGCTGTTTAGTCCACATGACCCAGAAAGCTGTCTGTGGACAAACGCCAGCTCCCCTGGCCTGAAAACGAGATGAGCCCCATAGTCGCCTTTGACTGGACTTAACTGTCCAGGTGTCCTTTACCTTTACCTGCCATGACGTTCTCTAGTACTGACTACTGAAAATTTTGTATATCTGTAGCATTTGCTTTTAGTTTCTTGCAGTTTTTACTGATTTCATTCTGGAAACCACGGTGTTGTTCCAATATGGAAGGCAATCTATCAATGTGTTCAGAAAAATAAATGAAGAAATGCAGTAGTTTGCTTACATTGACTTTTCAATAATTTTAAAAGATCAGATCGACAGCATTCAAAGAGTGTGCTGGCTCTGCTTAGTTACAGATGGTACCCTTGGGCATCCCTTAGCAGTGCTTGCTCTGCCTCCAATAGCAGCTGGTCAGGACTGAAACTCCCTTTTTGTTGTATGAATTTGCTTCCAGTGCCGTCTTACCCATAAGCACCAGGGGTGCAGGGCGCCAGGATTTCAGGGGCACTAGGCAGAGAGTCCGGGGCCTGAGAGTTGAGTCTGGGGAAGAGCCCACCCGTCGGTCGGAGCGTCACGGTGGGCTCTTCTGCGCCACAAGTTCAGGGGTGACCGTGGCCGGCCGGCTGGTTCCACTCTCCTGCACGCCTGGGACTGGGCAGCCGGGGAGGGGGGGGGTGCTGGGTGGAGCTTTGTACCCCGGCGCCGCATAAGCTTAAGACAGCCCTGTTCACTTCCTTTCAATAAACAACCCCTTCCTTTTGCTTCCAAGGTCAAGCTGAGGCAGCTGCCCCCATCGAGCAGGAATCCTACGGTAAGAAATCTTACTTCTTTGGCATATTTTTTCCTCTTCATTGCATTTGTATCTTTTCCATTGTATTCTACTAGGGGAAATTGCTTTCAAAAATGCATATACAGTGGTACCTTGGTTCTCAAACGCCTTGGTACTCAAACAAGTTGGAACCCAAACACTGTAAACCTGGAAGTGTGTGTCCTGGTTTGCAAACATTTTTTGGAAGCCGAACGTGCTCCGTTTTGAGTGTTACGCTTCTGTTTTGAGTGCTATGCTGAGGTCTGTTTTTGCTATTTATTTTGCTTTTTTGTTTTTGTGGCTTTTTGTTTTGTTTTTGTGACTGTGTGGAACCCAATTCAGCTACTGATTGATGGAGTGATTGTGTGACTGCAGTACATTGTTTATTGCTTTCATTTTATGGATCAAGGGTCTCCTTAGGTAGTAAAATTCGTGTTAAATTGCTGTTTTAGGGGTTGTTTTTAAAAGTCTGGAACCGATTCATCTGTTTTGCATTACTTTCTATGGGAAAGCGTGCCTTGGTTTTGGAACGCTTTGGTTTTGGAACGGACATCCGGAACGGATTAAGTTTGAGAACCAAGGTACCACTGTATTAGCAGAAAAGTGCACTAAAAGAGTGGCAAATTTTTGTGAGGACTCGTTTCTTGTTTTTTTTAAACAAACTGATGCAGAAATGTTGAGAACCTAGCTTAAGATCAGAAAAATAAGAAACAGGAACTGAACTTGTCAGATCCCTCCCTCCCTCTGTGCAGTGAATTTTCTCTACTGGCTTCAGTGGGTGAAAGCCTGACTTCTCCGCAGCTTTCAGCCCCTGCACCTCTTTCTCCTTGTAAACTAACCAGTAACTTGGACCAGTTTGGCCTTACACAACTGTTTTACCGGGGGCGAGTTCCCTGGTGCTTCCTTCTTCCCACCCTTTGGGCCTGAGAGACTGATGAGCTTTTGTCTTCCGCTGTCATTCTGAGGGGCTGTCAGCTGCTCATCAGGAGGTGCTAATCTTGAGTGATTGCCCCATTATTAAAATCTGGATCAGCCTGCAAATCGCAGGGAAGAGTCTGGCACCCACGGGAATGCCAGGCGTTGGCTGAGTGATGGATGCCGTCAAGACAGTCATTAGTTTGCTCGTTGTGGCGGCAGATGATGCACGCAAGCGCTGGCACACTGCAATTGTGGCCTGGCTCTTAGCTGTCAGCTGGAGAGCCAAGTCTCCTTTCCTAATTGCAAAGAATCTCCTTCCCCCTTGGCACAGTGAGCCAGTAAAATTGCCCTTCGCTTGATGTGAGTAAGAATCTAAAAATATAAAAATAAATATTTTTAAAATCTATAAAAAGTCAATCCATTGCAAATTCCCTCCCTCCTTCCCATGCGGAATAAAGGGTAACTGCTCCCCCCATGCTCATACCTTTCTTACAGGTGAAACTCGGAAAATTAGAATAGCATGGAAAAGTTCATTTATTTCAGTAATTCAGCTTAAAAGGTAATATGATATATATGAGATAGACTCATGACATGCAAAGCGAGATATGTCGAGCCTTTATTTGTTATAATTGTGATGATCATGGTGTACAGCTGATGAAAACCCCAAATTAACAATCTCAGAAAATTAGAATATTGAATGAAATCAGCAAAACAAGTATTGCAAATAGAGCAATATTGGACCTCTGGGAAGTAGAAGCATGCATATGTACTCAGTACTTGGTTTGGGCCCCTTTTGCATCAATTACTGCCTCAATGCGGCGTGGCATGGATGCTATCAGCCTGTGGCACTGCTGAGGTGTTATGGAAGACCAGGAAGCTTCAATAGCAGCCTTCAGCTCTTCTGCATTGCTCAGTCTCATGTCTCTCATCTTTCTCTTAGCAATGCCCCATAGATTCTCTATGGGGTTCAGGTCAGGCGAGTTTGCTGGCCAATCAAGCACAGTAATCCCATGGGCAATGAACCAGGTTTTGGTACTTTTGGCAGTGTGGGCAGGTGCCAAAGTCCTGCTGGAAAATGAAGTTAGCATCCCCATAAAGCTCGTCTGCGGAAGGAAGCATGAAGTGCTCCAAAATCTCTTGGTAGATGGCTGTGTTGACCCTGGACTTAATGAAGCACAGTGGACCAACACCAGCTGATGACATGGCTCCCCAAATCAACACAGACTGTGGAAACTTTACACTGGACTTCAAGCATCTGGCATTGTGTGCCTCCCCATTCTTCCTCCAGACTCTGGGTCCTTGGTTTCCAAATGAGATGCAAAAGCTGCTCTCATCAGAAAAGATATCTTAAGAGAACTTAGAGGTCCCAAGTGCTCTAGCCCTAGAACCTGTTTTCAGCGCCAGAGCTGAGCCTCTGGGCCTATGCAGAGTTCCTTGCACTTAGAACTTAGAAGCCACAAGCGACCTCTACAGAACCGGCAGTTTGCAGGTTGGGGGTAAGGCGTCCTACAAAACAAGTCAATGACTTTAAGATACACAACATGCCAAGCGAGGAAACAGCACAGGAGATCAACTCACACTTGTATATTCCCAGGCCAAAATAAACAGTTTTGCTTTTTAAATTTTTAATATAATTTTTATTAACTTTTCTGTGATACAATTTAAAACACTCACTTTTACATCCTTAAAATATCAGTGACTTTCCTTCTTCTCTTTCCATGGTTCGTTTTGCATACCATAAATCCCTGCACGTTTTACAAAAACTAAACCATTCAGTATTCCACCATTACATCCATCAAAACTTAGTTACGCTGTTGAATTTATCTTAATGTTGCCCACATTTTCAGCTGTACACAATTATTTCCCATATATTCAATAAACGTTTTCCAGTCTTCTGTAAACGTATGTTCTTCCTGTTCTCTTACTCTGTATGCTAAAGTTCAAGCTGAGCAATATGCAAAGTAAACAGTTTTAGAACAGGGTTATATGAAGATATTCCCCCGGCCCAAATATTGTCCATTCGCACTGCACCGGAGTCATGTTTGTTGTCAGCATTCTGCAACTGATCCTTTCTGTTATGTACTGAAGTTCTCACCCTGGGCCAGCAGGGGGATACTGTAGATAGTTTTCACTCAGGTCCACATATGCAAATAAGGGATTGAAAGTGACGTTCAGTGATTGGATAGTTACAGAAAGTGTTACAGTTGCGTTGTACTGGAGCTGGCTGAACCCTTCAGTTCAGTTCTGTTCTGGCCTGTGAATAAACAAGAGCTGTTTGAAGAATCGCTGTGTCGTCTGATATGTTCACCCACAACTTAACACTTTCCCTTCATCACTGGATGCTAAGCCCTCTCTGTGATTTCACCGCAGGTCAGTTGGCGAGCTTTCAGGAAGCAAATAGCCCTCCTTTCTGCAGTCTGCAGCTTTCTTGCATTTCCTTCCTGCTTGCAGTTGTCATGACTTCCAGCTGAATTTCTTTGCATCTGCTGTTCCGATGGGAAAGTAACTTCCCTACTGTTTGTGCCCCCGCCCCTCTTTTTCTGATGTCTATGCAGGCGCTGAGCCAACCACAGCTGCTTCCAGTCGGAGAAATTATCCACAAATTAGCCGCAAACCTTCTGAGGCCAAGATGGCGCCTGGTGGCAGCGAATATATTAGTGAGGACACCCAAAACTGGGGACACACTAGAGACAATGAAGCTGGTCAAAGCCCTGGAGGTGAGAGAGAAGCAGGCAGAGAACTACCGTATTATTCGCCCTATAGGGCGCACCGGCCCATAGGGCGCACTTATTTTTTTTGGGGGGGGGGGGAAATAAAGGGGGGGAAATTATTTTCCCCCCGAGCCCCAAAGAGCAAAGAAGCCATGACAGCGAGCGGGATTGATCCCACTAGCTATCTTGGCTTCGTTTTTAGCCTCGGGGCTGGGGGTCCGGGAGCAAAGGCAAGGTTGCGCTGAACCTCGCCATCACTCCCGGAGCTTGCGGGGCTGGGGGCGGAGGAAGCCCGAGCTTCCCCTGACCCCAGCCCCCAGAACGGGTCCGGGAGCGATGGCAAGGTTGCGCTCAACCTCGCCATCGCTCCCGGAACTTGCTGCTATCCAAAGCCCCGGGAGTGCAGCGCTGTAGCCCGCTGCGCACCCCGGGCTTAGGGCAGCTATCCGCAAGCCTGCGGCGCCCGGCAGGAACTCCCGCTGTGCTCTGCAGGCTTGCGGATAGCTGCCCGAAGCCTGGGGTGTGCAGTGCCGTGCTCCCCGGACTTCGGGCTGCAAGCACCTATCCGCAAGCCTGCGGAACCCGGAGGGAACTCCTGCCGGGCTCCGCAAGCTTGCAGATAGCTTCCTGAATCCTGGAGAGTGAGAGGGGTCGGTGTGCACCGACCCCTCTTGCTCTCCAGGCTTCAGTGAAAGCCTGCATTCGCCCCATAGGACGCACACACATTTCCCATTCATTTTTGGAGGGGGAAAAGTGCGTCCTATAGGGCGAAAATACAGTACCTGCACTCATGTGAGAATGTTCCACCTATAATATATTCTAGTGCCCCAAGCCAAGCCCCATGCCGCTCATCTGGGAGAACAGGTGAGATCTTTACAGACTGGAGGCAGGCAAGAGTTGTCACCATCTTAAAAACAGCCATTTAAAGCATTCAGATAATAATTAAAAGCCAACAGCAAACCCTAAACTGATGAAAACACAGGTTCACATTCTACCTATTTGGGTCCTTTCCAACTCTACAGTTCTACAATTTTTAGGAAAAATGCCTTTATAACGCCTTAATTTATTTTTATTTAATAAATTGATATGCCACTTGTTTGCAAAAGAAAACCCCAAACAAATTTCAAAGCAATTTACAGAAACAATGAAACAGTAAATGCAGTTGAAAACAGCTATTGGAAAAACAGGGGGGGAAAGGATTTTTAACATCAGCAGGAAGCTAAAAGCATTAAAACTCTCGCTGACTTTGTAAACACCTGAGTAGGCTTGTCTAAAGAAAAAGGTTTTTAGCAGGTGCCAAAAGAAGTGATTGCCTGATGTCAATATGTAGGGAGTTCCAAAGTTTGTGTGCTGCCATACTGAAAGACTGATTTCTTATAAATGTGTAACGAGGATTATGTGGCACCTGTAGCGATGCCAGCTCTGCAGATCAAAGCAGTCGAGGGAGCGTATATGAGGCAAGGTGTTCTCACAGGTAAGCTGGTCCCAAGTTGTTAAAGGTTTTATGTACCAATATAAACATCTTGGACTTGGCCCAGTAGCAAATTGGCAGCCAGTGCCGCTCTCTGAGCACAGGTGTTCTTTGCTGTTGGGGTCTCACTCCTGCCAGCAATCGTGCTGCAGCATTCTGCACCGACTGCAGCTTCACAAGTTGACATTAACACAGCTGCTGTGTTTGTGATGCTGTCAGTTGTGTTTCCCTGCTTCGCAGCTGCGTTGTCCCTTTAGACTTTGGTGTAATATGGCCTTGGAAATTGCCCTGGTACGGAAAAAAGCTAACAGATGATGGACAGCATCTGTCAAGGAGCGAGTCTCCCTAGATGGGGACTGTAGGAATGACGGGGTCTTTTGATGGGGTCTTAGCTGGGGGAGCCAAGAGGGTAGGTTTTTGCCCTGTGAGCTAAACACAAACTGGAAAGGACCCAAGATTCCTCCACGATGCAGGGAATGTTTAAACAGCCTGCCGCAGAAAAGATATACCCATCATGTAATCCCCCTCGCCTCCTGCCATATGGACTGCTGGCTTTCATCTTGGCTGAATTGCAAAAAACGATGCTGCAATGTTTGATCTCATTATCTCAAGATCTGGGGCAGCAAACTGGCTGACTGTGCGGCAGCATCTCCCCTGTCCAAATCTTGCCACAGTGCAAACTCAATTAAAGTACAATCCTGCATCTGTCCGCTGGGGATAAAAAGTTCTCTTGCGTTCTGCAGGGGCTTCTCTTCGGGTAAACGGTGGTACAGTGGTACCTCGGGTTAAGTACTTAATTCGTTCCAGAGGTCCGTTCTTAACCTGAAGCACCACTTTAGCTAATGGGGCCTCCTGCTGCCGCTGCGCCGCTGGAGCACGATTTCTGTTCTCATCCTGAAGCAAAGTTCTTAACCCGAGGTACTATTTCTTGAGGCGTTCCCAAAGTAAAGGAAGGATTGAACTCTGATTAATAAGAATACACACAGAGGCTTGAACCAGCAAGACTCTAGGAAGGGTGCATATAATAATCTCTCTGTGTCTCTCCACCCCTCGGCCCAGGTACACAAATGAACTTTTTACAGAGTGTTCATAAGAACCAATCAGATTTCTTCTGAGCATTTAAACAAACCCCACGTGGGGACAAAGTTAAACTACCAGAACTAATTAAGCACACATATTTCCGGGGTAAACAAAACAGAACTACAAAGGGGTGCATTTGGCAACCCCTGAGGTCATAAACAAGCAATATACATGATAAGAAGGATGGCCAGGAACACAATGATCATTATCACCTTCAGGTGAGATCTGTTTCCTGGCCCTCAGATTAACATCGTAAGATTAACATATCAGAAAAGCTACATCATCAGAGAAGATTGACCACTATCTTTATGGCCCAGGATGCCTGCCTGGCGAAGCAACTGGGCTGTGTATGTGACTTGTCAAGCAAGAGAAATGGGCAGTAGAGGAAATGGCCAGAGATGCAGAGGGTTGTGGGATTTGATCAGAAATTATTGTCAATGTATCAAACCCAGTCAACACAATGCATTCATCGTGGACACAATGGCTTGATGCATGTTTTATAATTCCTCATAGTAATCCCACCTGACCCCACACTCTGGATATTTGCACTCCTACAATTTCTGGGTTAGTGGAGTCTGTAACCTGAAGGGTATGTAACCCGAGGTACCACTGTATAGGGAGTTGGGTTTGTTTAGCTTGGAGAAGAGAAGACTGAGAGGTATCTCAGAGAGCTATCTTCAATGATCTGAAGGGCTGGCCCATAGTAGATAGAGCAACCTTTTCCCCCTGCTGCTCCAGAGGGCAGGACCCAAACTGATGGATTCCAGTGACAGGAACAGAAATTCTGACTAAACGCCAGGAAGAAGTTTATGACAGCAAGAGCTGTTCAACAGTGGCACGGACTCCCTCAAAAGGTGGTAGACTCTCCTTCATTGCAGGTTTTTTGCTTCCAGTTTACTTTAAAAAATAACAATTTTATTCGTTTTCCAAATTGATACAAATCAAGCCTAATTTATTAAATTTAATACTTTTTTAAAAAATCAGGTTTCCCAAACCTGTTGCCAACATACGTCCATCTCGTCTGTTGTTGCCACTTCCTTTTTTCTTAAAATCCGCTTGAAATCTTCGCTAGATGTAAAGCATTCTCACAGCTGCCAATACAGTCATAACTCATGTTACAGATGCTTCGGGTTGCGCAATTTTGGGTTGCGCAATGCGCCGAACCCGAAAGTACCAGAATGGGTACTTCCAGGTTTTGGTGCTTGCTCATGCGCAGAAGCGCCGAATTGCAACCTGCGCATGCGCAGTCAAAATGCTGCAGGTTGCGGACGCTGCGGGTTGCGAATGTGCTTCCTGCATGGATCACATTCGCAAGCCCAAGCGCCCGCTGTACAGTGGTACCTCGGGTTAAGTACTTAATTTGTTCCAGAGGTCCGTTCTTAACCTGAAACTGTTCTTAACCTGAAGCACCACTTTAGCTAATGGGGCCTTCTGCTGCCGCCGCGCCTCCAGAGTACGATTTCTGTTCTCATCCTGAAGCAAAGTTCTTAACCTGAGGTACTATTTCTGGGTTAGCGGAGTCTGTAACCTGAAGCATATGTAACCTGAAACGTATGTAACTCGAGGTACCACTGTATACGACTTCACAAACAGTATTATTTTTGTTTTCCATAAGTATATCTTCCTTTTCACGTGTGTAGTCGTTCAAATCAATGTTCTCAGACCTGTTGCGGTGGGATATCAGGCCCCTCTTCTCGTTCCCTTCCCTGCTCCTTTTACAGGGTCACATTCCAAAGCATCTTGCTTGCGGGCTGAAAACAGTTCATTTTTTCTTGACATAAAGTCTTTCCCCAGATAATCCACTCTGGCACCTTTCTCCCTCTCTACAGATCTGGTCCATCAATCCTTTTAATTGCATTCCGTTCCACCTTGTTCATTGCAGGTTTTTAAGCTGGACGGGTGGCTATCTCTCAGGGATTCATTAGCTGTGATAATAACATGTTCAAGTTTGTTTGAGGCAGGTGAGCATAGAGAAGGTTTGAGAAAGTGGGTGGGTGGGTGGAGGAAACAACTAAACTGTTCGGCAATTCTTTCTTTTCCTTTGATGGGGTTTCTATTTAGACTCATAGAATTGTAGAATTGGAAGGGACCCGCAAGGAGTTATCTAGTCTAGCTCCCTGCAAGGCAGGAATTACAACTAAAGCATCCATGACAGGTGGCCATCTCAAAAGAAGGAGAGTCCACCACCTTCTGAGTTGGACCATTCCAACATCGAACAGCGCTTAACGCCAGAAAGTTCTTGCTAAGGTTTAGTCAGAATCTCCTTCCTTGCAACTTGAGTCCGCTGGTGCGAGTCCTAGACTCTGGAGCAGGAGAAAGCAAGCTTGCTCCATCTTCCATGAGACAGCCCTTCCTAGGAGTCAGTCTGACAGGACACGAGGCAGGAAACCAGGCAAGGACAGGTACAGGATCTGGCATACAGCAATGTTGCTCCCGCAACCTGGGGTGGGGTCCAACAGCCTTTTATCTTTGTCGGGGTAACGGCCGGTCCTGATCCCCCGGCGACTCACCTCCCTGTTTCGCCCGGAGGCGAGCACTCCTCCTGCGAGTACTCAGGTCTCTCCTTCTCTCAGACCTCAGTCTCTGCAGCTCGGGAGACGTCGGTGGGTTACTAGACCCAGGGGCCGCCTCAGCCTCCCCTGACCAAACTGGTAGTGGAGCAGCTGTAAGTGATGGCCCAGCTGGAGGCAACGAGGTCATCCCTGCATCTGGAGCCAGGGCAGGCTCAGGCCCCTGACTCGGCCCAGCTGGTGCTTGTTGCAGGGGAAGAAGAAGAAGAAGAAGAAGAAGAGGAAGAAGAGTTTGGATTTGATATCCCGCCTTCCACTCCCTTTAAGGAGTCTCAAAGCGGCTAACAATCTCCTTTCCCTTCCTCACCCACAACAAACACTCTGTGAGGTGAGTGGGGCTGAGAGACTTCAAAGAAGTGTGACCAGCCCAAGGTCACCCAGCAGCTGCATGTGGAGGAGCGGAGACGCGAACCCGGTTCACCAGATTACGAGACTACCGCTCTTAACCACTACACCACACTGGGAACCTGTGCAGACTGGCACTCTTCAGGATCAGGCCCCAGACTTGGTTCAGATGATGCCTGAGGCAAAGGACTGAGTCTCCTCTGGTTCCGAGTCCAAGCCCGAGTCCTAGGCCATCACAGCTCTCATCTCACCTCTCAATCTTTTCTTCAGGGATTTTCAGAGTAATGGATGCAGCTATTTTTTTAAAAAAACAACAACCTAAAAAGGTGTTTTTGATCAGGGTTTCTCTCATCCGCTTCCTCGTTTGTGATTGCTGGCTGTGTTTTTATTCCTTTTATCCTAAATATAGCTGACCCACTTGAGTTATTTATCTGGTGGGGGAAGCGAGAGATTATTTTCTGCCTTCTTTAGGAGTAAAACTGCACAGTTTTGTAGCTAAGTCCTGGGGCTTAATATTGTGCTCCAAAACCTAGTGTTTCATATTTCCACGAGACAGCCTTTAAAATAGGCAAAACATGACTGCCTCTGAGATTGTGCTAAGTGTTCCCCACCGCCCACCTTCCACAGGTAACCGCATCCAGCTATCCATTTTTTATTTTCAAAGGGTCTGGGACTTAATCCAAGTGTAGCCAAATCAGGTATAGCCCTGTTGGTACTGAGAGAGGGCTAATCCACACCTCCATTTGCCCTGCTGATTTCCCCTGGGGATACCTGATCTTTGGTGCTGAATCAGAACAAATGGCAACTGGGTTTCCTGCAGATTGCTGTTGGTTCCGATTAGCGCTAAAGAGTGGGTTTTCCAGGGGAAAGTGGCAGAGCAAATTCAAAACCACTTGGTCTCGTGCCTAAGAAAGCTCAGGACAAGCAAAAGTGCTTTCTAGGCACGTGTGGATGAGACCAAAGTCTCAGTGGGTACAGACAGATCAGGGATAATCACAGTTTCCATTTTTAAGTGACTAGATTGGCAACTTGGAGAACTCCCACTGAGTCTGGGGTCGCTTTCCTCAAGACAACCTGAGGAGATGTTACAAGAAAGCAGTCAGAGTCGTTGGGTAAATGTCAAAATTACACCACACATTTGGTGGAGTTACAGTGGGCCAGGCAAGTCAAGGTGTGTCACGTTCCTGATTATTAGCAAGATTTACATACAGTGGTACCTCAGGTTAAGTACTTAATTCGTTCCGGAGGTCTGTACTTAACCTGAAACTGTTCTTAACCTGAAGCACGACTTTAGCTAATGGGGCCTCCTGCTGCTGCCGCGCCGCCGGAGCACGATTTCTATTCTCATCCTGAAGCAAAGTTCTTAACCTGAAGCACTATTTCTAGGTTAGCAGAGTCTGTAACCTGAAGCGTATGTAACCTGAAGCGTATGTAACCCGAGGTACCACTGTAGTTCCAGACAGAGTTTGCACAAAGCATTGGCATTAGAAATAGGTTTTTGCTGGGTTTTGTTGACATGACAACCATGATGTCTGGCAGGGCCTTCATGATTCCTTTAGGCAGTGCACCTGAGCAAACAGTAGAATATTTGGGGACCATTGACACGATCTAGGGTCATTGATCAAAAGGGAAAGAAAGGAGAACCCTTTGGGTGCTTCCCCTGATGGTATCGGCCTACGTGGTCTCACACTTTGAGGTAAAGGTAAAAAGACCATGCAGACACCAGCTTTCCCATAATGCACGGGGCACACACGATTTTCAAGTTCCAAAAGCAAGAATCCTGCATTTACAAACGGTTTTATCCATGATTTCATTGAGAGAAACAAGCTTTCCTTGGTTTAACGGCCTAAATAGAATGTGTCTGGTTCCTATTCGACGGATAGAGCTGCGATTGCCTGCTGCTGGCTTTTTCTGGCTGCTGGAGGTGCTGAGGGATTTAAAGTTTTAAATGGCTGTGGAGCGAGTGGCTTTGGATAGATGAGAAGGGAAACTGGGGCGCAAGCTTTTATTGAAGGAAATAACAATGGGATTTAGCAGGGAGATTGGATGGCAGGGGGTTGCGTGTGTGTAGTGCAGAACTTTCCAAACTGCGTGTCGTGACACTTTAGTGTGTCGGCCACAGTGTGCAGGTATGTCGCACGATATGGGTCTGTATCTTTTATAAGGGGTTAGTTTCACCAAAATAAAGGTAAAGGTAAAGGGACCCCTGACCATTAGGTCCAGTCGTGACCGACTCTGGGGTTGCGGCGCTCATCTCGCTTTATTGGCCGAGGGAGCCGGTGTACAGCTTCCAGGTCATGTGGCCAGCATGACTAAGCCGCTTCTGGCGAACCAGAGCAGCGCATGGAAACGCCGCTTACCTTCCCGCTGGAGCGGTAACTATTTTTCTACTTGCACTTTGAGGTGCTTTCGAACTGCTAGGTTGGCAGGAGCAGGGACCGAGCAACGGGAGCTCACCCCGTCGCGGGGATTCGAACCGCCGACCTTCTGATCGGCAAGTCCTGGGCTCTGTGGTTTAACCCACAGCGCCACCCGTGTCCCCTGCGTCGCAAAATAACGCATGTCTAAAAAGTGGGTCACCGACACAAGGAGTTTGGAAAGCTCTGGCATAGTGCTTTGCAGGGCCGTCTTTACCCGGGGATGCAAGGAGTGCAGGGCACCCCGGCGCTGAATTCTGGGGGGCGCCAGATGGCTGGCAGGCACGCACCTTCCCTCCCAAGCCTCTGCGGGAAGTGCTCTCCTCCCGCAGTGGCATGGGAGAGAGTTGCGCACCCGCCAACCAGATGGCTGGCACTCATAGCTGTCAATGTTTTCCTTTTTTAAAGGGAAATTCCCTTATTCCGAATAGGATTCCTCGCAAGAAAAGGGAAAAGTTGACAGCTATGCTGGCAGTGCACAGCTCCCCTCCCCCCATCCGTGTATAGGACAACCTCATCTAATACACGGGGAAATATGGTAATTTGGGGCGCTGGGTGAATCTTTGCACCCCGGCGCAAATGCAATTCTGGGCTGCATCAATAGGAGTATAGCATCTAGATCAAGGGAAGTAATAGTGCCACTGTATTCTGCTCTGGTCAGACCTCACCTGGAGTACTGTGTCCAGTTCTGGGCACCACAGTTCAAGAAGGACACTGACAAACTGGAACGTGTCCAGAGGAGGGCAACCAAAATGGTCAAAGGTCTGGAAACGATGCCTTATGAGGAACGGCTAAGGGAGCTGGGTATGTTTAGCCTGGAGAAGAGGAGGTTAAGGGGTGATATGATAGCCATGTTCAAATATATAAAAGGATGTCATATAGAGGAGGGAGAAAGGTTGTTTTCTGCTGCTCCAGAGAAGCGGACACGGAGCAATGGATCCAAACTACAAGAAAGATTCCACCTAAACATGAGGAAGAACTTCCTGACAGTAAGAGCTGTTCGACAGTGGAATTTGCTGCCAAGGAGTGTGGTGGAGTCTCCGTCTTTGGAGGTCTTTAAGCAGAGGCTTGACAACCATATGTCAGGAGTGCTCTGATGGTGTTTCCTGCTTGGCAGGGGGTTGGACTCGATGGCCCTTGTGGTCTATTCCAACTCTATGATTCTATGATTCTATAACTGCTCACAATTATACTTTCTTCTTTTTTTAAGGTGTGAAGCAACTCGCTCCTGCCCAGTCTGCAAGTGCTAGGCCTCTGGCTTCTAACCAGAATCCACCTGCCCAGGTGGCAGAACAAGGTATGCCTGGTGATTGTTGAGTTCCAGGGTATTTCTCCCCTTCCCACAGTACCTTTCAAAACCAGAATAAATTGGAACAAGAGACCTTGTGCTGATTTTCCTTACTGTATTGGACAAGGGGTAGAGCAGCCTTCCTCAACCTCGGCCCTCCAGATGTTTTGAGACTACAATTCCCATCCTCCCTGACCACTGGTCCTGCTAGCTAGGGATCATGGGAGTTGTAGGCCAAAAACATCTGGAGGGCTGAGGTTGAGGAAGCCGGGGGTAGAGTCTCTCGTTTTCACTGCCAGGCTGAATGCTCTGATATATGTGTGTGTCTCTGTAATAATGATAATAATTATTTGTACCCTGCCCATCTGGCTGGGTTTCCAGAAGGAAACAGAGGCTAAGATCTTCTGCCCTCTTGGTATTTTTTGGGGGGTGCTGGGGCTGAATCTTGTGGGGAAGGCAGGTGAACTCATTGGCACACCCTCTTCTTCTCTTGTTGCTGGCTGCCATTTTGAATTTCTACAAACGCCCTGGGGCAAGGCAGCTTCACGAGGCAGCAGCATGCCAGGCCCCATGAAATTCACCCCCATTCCCTTGACCAGCTGAAATGCCCCTTTGAGACCTTGGTCTTAGGACAGGGGTAGAGGATCCAAATTGCCCCCTCGGCCTCTCTATCTGCCCCCTGGGGAACTCTGGAGGCTATTCCCTCCCCAAACCGCCTCCCTTCTTGGCCTTCCCTTTCTGCTATAGTGTTTTTGCCCAGCTGAAATGTACCCTTGAACTCTGGTCACCTGGATGGAGGAAGGACAGAGAGCAGTTTGTCAGCAAGGTTGTCGACAAGCTGGAAGGTGTGCAGAGCAGGGCGGACAGGATGATCAAGGGTCATCAAGGGAGGAGAAAAGACTATTTATGTATGTGACCATAGCTGCATGGATATTATTGGCCCAGAGATGGAAAGAAGATGAAGTTCCCACTAGAGAAGAATGGTAGATGAAGTTGATGAACTCTGCTGAAATGGCCGGAAAAGTCAGAAATCAGGAAGACCAACATTTTAATAAGGAATGGGGAAAATTTATAACTTATCTTAAAGACCATTGTAAACAGTTAAAATTGCTAGTAGGATTGGAATATCACTTGTAGTTTAAGGGTGAATTCTGGACACAGTGGAGATGTAAAAGATTTGGATCATCATCAAAGATGCGGGAAGAAATGATTAATAATAGGACCCACAAAGGGGAGGAGGGAAGTCCAGGAGATTCCTTGGAATCTTGTTTTTATGATTTATGTTTGATATATCTATGTAAAATTTTAATTTGAAAAACTATGTGCATATATAGAGAGAGATGATCAAGAGTCTGGAAGCAAAGCCTTATGAGAAATGGTCGAAGGAGTTGGGTATGTTTAGCCTGGAAGATGGAGGAGACAAAGAGGAGATATGAGAGCCATCTTCACATATCTTAAGGGCTGTCCCATAGAAGATCGACCCCCTTTCCCCGGCCGTGCCTTAGGATATTCCTAAACGCACCTCTTTGCTTTTGAAATGTAAGATGTAAAGAGCGAGAAATAGAAGTGCCTTGTTGGGAATACCTATAGTTCAGTGCGGACTTTTGCTTTGCAGGCCCAGCTGCTGCGGGGAGGCCAGGGACAGGCCCTGGAGGTCGCTTTCCAGAAAGACAAGGTACAAACTGTTTGATTTGTATATTAACAAATTCCTATTCCATCTGGCCTCTACGGCAGTGTTACCCAAGACTGTTATCTCCAGCTGTTTTCGGACTACAATTCCCATCATCTCTGATCACTGGTCTTGCTAGCTAGGGATGATGGGAGTTGTAATCCAAAAAAAGCTGGAGACCCAGGCTTGGGTAACACCTCTCTAGAGACTGAATGTTTTTGAGGAAAGGGTTGATGCTGCGATGGTTTTTTAAATTGTTGCCTTTGTTTTTAACGGACCTTTTTATTTTATTTGAGTACTATTGGTGTTTGTTTACATTTTAAAGATCTTTTCTATGTTTTTAGCTAGTTCTATTTTATCTGTGCGCGAGCCGTCTTAAGTACAGTGGTACCTCTGGTTGCAAACGGGATCCATTCCGGAGGCCTGTTCGCAACATGAAAACAGCACAACCTGAAGTGCCATATCTGCGCAGCTGCGTGGCGCGATTTGATGCTTGTGCACATGTGCGAAGCGCGATTTAGCGCTTCTGCTCATGCGGTGAAACCCGGAAGTAACCCTTTCCGGTACTTCCGGGTTGCCACGGGACGTAACCTGAAAGAACGTAACATGAAGCAAACATAACATGAGGTATGACTGTATTTGTTAACCTGACCATATCTTGTTTTTCCTTTTCCTTTTTCCTTTTGGATTCTGTCTATACTATACTATACTATACTATACTATACTATACTATACTATACTATACAATACAGTGGTACCTCGGGTTAAGTACTTAATTTGTTCCGGAGGTCCGTTCTTAACCTGAAACTGTTCTTAACCTGAAGCACCACTTTAGCTAATGGGGCCTTCTGCTGCTGCCGTGCCGCCAGAGCACGATTTCTGTTCTTATCCTGAAGCAAAGTTCTTAACCCAAGGTACTATTTCTGGGTTAGCGGATACTGTAACCTGAAGTGTATGTAACCTGAAGCATATGTAACCCAAGGTACCACTGTACTGTACTATACTATACTATACTATACTATACTATACTATACTATACTATTCTATATATTTGTTTAGATAAAAGAAAAGAAATCTACCCTAGAACTCTTGCCTGTGACCAGTCTCCTTCCTCTCGCTGTCTTTCTCTCTGCTTGCATAGGAAGTCTTTCCATGGCTCCACCCCAAGCTGATCCCCCCATCTCTGCCGCTGGGACATCAAGGGATGAGAAAGCCGCCTCTGGATATCCGTCACCCGCAGGGGAGAGACCTATGCGCCAGGTGGCTCCCTACAGCCAAACTGGTGCCCCTCCTGCTGCACCTGCACCCCAACGGCAGCCTCCTCCAGAGGAGGAGGAAGATGAGGCCAACAGCTACGACTCGGACGAAGCAAGTAGGTTGTAGTTCCAACGACTGAGCTAAGGCCATTTTTTCTTGTTGCAAAGAGGCCATTTCTCTCTCTCTCTCTCTCTCTCTCTCTCTCTCTCTCTTTCTTTCTTATCCATGACTTTGTAAGAGGAACCCATAAGAGGCACACTGCTTCGAAGATAAAGAAGTGCTCCAACCTTAGACCTACCAATTAAGAATTGTGCCCACTGATAAGGGACGCGGGTGGCGTTGTGGTCTAAACCACCGATCGGAAGGTCGGCGATTCGAATCCCCATGACAGGGTGAGCTCCCGTTGCTCTGTCTCGGCTTTGGCCAACCTAGCAGTTCCAAAGCATGACAGTGCAAGTACATAAATAGGTACCACTGCGGTGGGAAGGTAAACGGCATTTCCATGCACTCTGGTTTCCATCACAGTGTCCCGTTGCACAAGAAGCAGTTTAGTTCTGCTGGCGACATGACCCGGAAAGCTGTCTGTGGACAAATGCCGGCTCCTTTGGTCTGAAAGCGAGATGAGCGCCGCAACCCCATAGTCGCCTTTGACTGGACTTAACCACCCAGGGGTCCTTTACCTTTTACTTTTACCTGTCCCCACTGATTAGTCTCTAGTGATTTCCAATTGATAAAAGATTGCTTCCTTAGGCAACTCAAGCTTCAAGGATATGGCTTGACTCTTTCTTTTTTATTCGGGAAATTTATACCGTATTTTTCGCTCTTTAAGATGCACCTTTTCCCTCCTAAAAAGTAAGGGGAAATGTGTGTGCGTCTTATGGAGTGAATGTAGGCTGCACAACTATCCCAGAAGCCAGCACAGCAAGAGGGATCGCTGCTTTCGCTGTGCAGCGATCCCTCTTGCTGTTCTGACTTCGCTTTGCTGGAGAGGCACTGTGCAGAGAGGGAGAGCTGCGCAGCACCCCTTCAGCGAAGCGGGAGGAGAAATGGAGCCCCTTCCATTTCTCCTCCTGCTTTGCTGGAGAGGCACTGCGCAGATTCAGAATATTTTTTTTCTTGTTTTCCTCCTCTAAAAACTAGGGGTGCCTTATGGTCGGGTGCGTCTTATGGAGCGAAAAATACGGTAATTTAAAACTGGAGAAGAAAACTGCAGGAATGTGCAACTTTTGTGTCAGGTGACCTGATTTCTGCCAAGGGCCACTAGCTTCGAGGTGTGTGAGTGCACACTGGCTGTGAGTGGGACCAGAGTCGCAGAGGATAGAATTTGCAACATGGCAGGGATCCACCATACCACCTCCTTTCTTTGTCCCTGCACCCTATCTCTGCAGGGCACATAAAACGGGCTGCATGACTCTAAGCCAAGGCGGCTCATCCTTATCCAGCTCTTCCTTAGCCTACAGGGCAGTGCCTCCTTCTGAAGAGGCCAGGAATGTATGCCTTGCAAACACAGACGCCTGAGCATACAGTCTGATTGCTTCTTAAAAAGGTAAAGGGACCCCCGACCATTAGGTCCAGACGTGACCGACTCTGGGGTTGCAGTGCTCATCTCGCTTTATTGGCCGAGGGAGCCGGCGTACAGCTTCTGGGTCATGTGGCCAGCCTGACTAAGCCGCTTCTGGCGAACCAGAGCAGCGCACAGAAACGCCGTTTACCTTCCCGCCGGAGCGGTACCTATTTATCTACTTGCACTTTGACATGCTTTCGAACTGCTAGGTTGGCAGGAGCAGGGACTGAGCAACAGGAGCTCACCCCGTCGCAGGGATTCGAACTGCCAACCTTCCGATCGGCAAGTCCTAGGCTCTGTGGTTTAACCCACAGCGCCACCCGCGTCCCATTGCCTCTTACACGCATCTAACTCCCAGGATTTCAACCGCATAAGGTTGAAGGCTGGCTGGCTGAAATCCCACAAGTTAAACTCAAGGCAGAAAGCTCAAAAGCTCTTTTTGCCTGGAGCTTTTAAGCTATCTGCCTTGCTAGGGGGCAAGGCCCCTTCAGAGCACCTGCTCAGGAAGGCTAGGGATGCTTACATAGGCGGTGACTCCATGGGGGCAGTTTGAATATATACCCCCATGGAGTTTTTGCATATAGATGGGACGCTTGGACCCGAACCCCCACGTAAGATGCAATCCTGGTTGTCTCAACACGAATCACTTTGATTTCTTTTGTAGATGTGGTGGGTGGGATCAGAGAGGGATCCTAGAGCTCTTAGATCTCCCAATGTCCATGCCTCTCTGCCCTGGGAGCTTTCCTCAAGCCTCTTACCAATAAGCTTTTAAAGTTTATTTCTGCAACATGAACGAACAGAAGCTGAAGTTGGTGGTTGTGTTGCCGTGATTCAATGCAAGATTCTGAACTGCCTTGCTTTTGTGATGCAATGGGAGAGGCCATTGCAGAAGTCCCATGTTTCCCTCCCTAGTTTTGTCTCCTGCATTTTTCATGGCTGGATTATACTTTTAAAGTGTGCGAGATTTTCTCGGGCTGCTGTCCTCTTCAAAGTAATGGTGGCCTCCTTTGGGGGCTCGTGACATCGTTCCAGAGCCTCCCTAAGTGCTTTTAATGGTTAGTAAATAAGTAATCGGGGAGAGGAATGGTGGAGTGCAACCCGTTTTCTCCTCTGGTGGAAGATAACAACCCCATATCTGCCCACACCTACCAAAAACACCCACCCACGCTGGAAGATTTCAATTATTCATCCAAGACGCAGGAGCCCGCAGGCATTCTTATGCAGCTCTGCTCTTTCTCGGGGTGGGGGTGGGGAGCCCCATGAGGTAAAAGGCAAAAACTAGAATCTTCCATCTTCGGGCTTACCTAAGAGATGTGAATCATCTGCAGAGTTGTGTTGCATCTCCCAAAACACATCTCTTTTGCACAGCCTTTGACTCAGCCTCTCGTTCGGGGCCGGCTCTACCGTTAGGCAGGGTGAAGTGGCAGGTGCAAAGGCACATGGAGCAGACAGAAGTGGGTATGCAGGGAGATCCAGGCTGTGGGAAGCATACTAAAAGACTGATTTCTTACCAGCGCAGAACGGGTGTTATGTGGCCCCTGTAATAGTGCCAGTTCTGCAGACTGGTGCGGTTGAGAGGGCATACTTGGAGTAAGGTGATCTCACAGGCGAACTGCTGCCAAATCTTATGCCAAACTACAGTGGTACCTTGGTTCTCGAACTTAATCCGTTCCGGGAGTCCGTTTGACTCCTGAAACGGTTCTAAAACCAAGGCACTGCTCCCGATTGGCTGCAGGAGCTTCCTTTGCTCAATCGGAAGCCGCGCCAGATGTTTGGCTTCTGAAAAACGTTTGCAAACCGGAACACTCACTTCCGGGTTTGCAGCGTTCAGGAGCCGATTTGTTCGAGAGCCAAGCCATTTTAGTACCAAGGTACCACTGTATCTGTTTTTGAGTGGGACACCCACCACCAAAGTCGTTTTTCCCTGGAAAACAAATGCTAGAATTGTTTCCCTCTAACCTTCCTGCAACACCACGGGCCCAACCATGTTGTCAGCATTAACCCTTCTCTCTCCCCAGCTACTCTTGGTGCTCTGGAATTCAGCCTTTTGTACGACCAGGAGAACAGCTCTTTGCAATGCACTCTCATCAAGGCAAAGGTAAATAATAAAATAATCCTAATACTAATACTAATAATAATAATAACAATAAAATAATAATGATAATTTATTATTTATACCCCACCCATCTGGCTGGGTTTCCCCAGCCACTCTGGGCGGCTTCCAACCAAACATTAAAATACAATAATTCATCAGATATTAAAAGCTTCCCTAAACAGGGCTCCCTTCAGATGTTTTCTAAAAGTCAGATAGTTGTTAATTTCTTTGACATGTGATGGGAGGGTGATCCACAGGGCTGGCACCACCCTTTGGGTCCTTCAAGAGGAAATCAGCTGGAGAACTGGAAGATTATCAGGCTCGGAGGGGCCCCGCAATGCCTATGATTCTCCTTCTGCACAAACCTTTCCAGTTGTTCTACAGGGGTGTGCGAATCTGGGTAGCCTTGTTTCAGTTCGCTGCTTGTTTTGGAAAGCGCAGATTTGATAGATCTGCCTTCCAGTGCAAACTGAATTGAATTTCTACCCTATCCCTAGCAGCAGCGGAGGGCAGCGAGAGAAGATTTCCCCCTCTGCCCCTGCCCTCCAGCTCACAGAAGAAGTACTTTAAAGCAGCCCCATGCCATTAAGACTGGAGCAAAAAGCCCTGCCTGCCTGTCAGTCAATTAAGTCATGCGATTAATAGGTGGATGCCCCATCACAGCGTTAAATTTGGCCCATTACGCAGATACTGATAAAGATCTGGCCCACAGAGCAGAAAGGATTCCCGTATTTTTCCCTCTATAAGACACACTTTTCCCCTCCTGAAAATAAGGGAAAATGTCTGTGCGTCTTATGGAGTGAATGTGTGGTCGATTGCTGGCTCCCTTTCTGGCCCCGGCCCCTTGCCCAGGCCTCCATTGTTGAATGTTCTGCAGACGGAGGCTGTTTGTTTCCCCAGCAACATGGGACTGGCTGATTAGATTATCTGTCTGGAAACTGTAGAAATGGCTCCCTTTCCTTTCCTAAAGAAGCTGCAGAACTGTGAGTTGAACCCCATAAAAACAGGATTTTTTCCCTTTGCAAAGTAAGCTCAACAACTTTGAGCTGATCCTCAAGAAAAGGGGCTTTTTCCCTTTGCAAAAGAAGCTGCACAACTGTGAGCTGATCCCCCCAAAACGGGGCTTTCCCCCTTTCCTCCTTTAAAAAACTAGGTGCGTCTTATGGTCAGGTGCGTCTTAGGGAGCGAAAAATATGGTAAGACAACTTGGCCTCTGGCAGAGTTAATGAGCCTGCCCTGATTTTATTCCTACCCAGGGCTTGAAACCGATGGACTCCAATGGGTTGGCAGACCCTTATGTGAAGCTGCACCTTTTGCCAGGGGCCAGTAAGGTAAGGTAATTTTGTCCCTTTGTCCCTTCGTTCCTATAATAGGCATCTGTTTGGCCATCCTGTGAAAACAGGATGCTGGACTGGATGAGACCCCATAGACCTGAACCAGCAGGCTCTTCTTATTTTATCTGTGTTCATTAACCCAGAATATCCACCCACCGACTCTTGTTCATGGCTAAATTAAATGCAGTTCTTCCCCCCCCCCCTTCAACACCTTTCCCCATCCCCAGTTTTTGGGGGCTGAAGTTTTCCGTGCCTGTTCCACAGCCTTTGTCAAAGCTCGGAGCTGCACTCTGTGGGGGGAAACAGGTTAATGAGAATGGCGGGTCTAGAAAGTGGCATTGCTACCGCGAGGTGAAGCCTCTGCCCGAAAATCTAATTATTACTGGGGGTTTAAAAAGATTGGTTTGCTGCGAAGGTTTTTATCCAGGTCTAATTGGTACCTTGGAAAAAAGGAGCACCTGCTGATGAGTGACTCAACTCCTCTAATGGATTTTCTTCCTCTTTGCTGTATCAAAGAGCAGCTCTGCCAAGCTGTGCTCTGTGGGGCAAGGGGAATTCTATGCCACAAAGTTCTAGGGAGGACAGGATTGCCCCAGTCTGAACCAAGGAGGCGTTTCCTTTTGCCAAACAAATTTAAACTTTTTGTCCGCCCACAGGAAATGTCAGTGAGTTTTCTTAAATGCTCAGACACAGAGCTTTAAATCGCGGGGAAAAGTTAAACGGGGATAAGACCTCAGCAGGGTCAATTGATCAAGGTTGTTTTGTAAGTTTCCTTCTGGTGTCTAACTCAGACCGCCCTGATAAATCCTGCAGAATAAAGGTACCTGTTAAAATATAGTGCATTTGAATGCGAAAACAAACCCAAACCACTCCAATGTGGCTTGATATAGTCCATCAGGCACAATGGCCCATTCAAAGGCATTCAGATCAGGGAGGTTTGTAAGGACTCATGCATGTTTTAATAGTTCTGCTTGTTTTCCAGTCAAACAAGCTGAGGACCAAGACTTTGAGGAACACCCGGAACCCTGCATGGAATGAGACCCTGGTGTACCATGGCATCACAGATGAGGACATGCAGAGGAAGACATTGAGGCAAGTCAAAGGGTTAAGTGCCAAACTTTGAATAAAACATGATGGGATCGTTCCGGCTTACATCCACAGTTACCTCTGGCGACCTGATGCAAAGCATCTTCAAAGGTCCTCCTGAGATGGCGCTGGACGGGAACTAGGGCTGTTGTGACATCAATCTCCCTCTGGAGGTTCAGGAGTTCAGCCTACACTCGAGTAGGACTCTGGCAGAGACTGGCATGTTCTCTCCCTCCTGGTCGATCGCTTGGGAGCTTCAAAAGCTTTCTTCAGCACAAACATCGCAGTGACCGATGCCAACAGACATTGGCACACTTAGGGATCCGCAGAGTTTGCGCATCATGCGCGTGACAGACCTCAGCGACTCAGCATTTTGGCTAATCTACTTTATTTACATATAAACAAACACAGAGCAATGCAACATGGCTCCCCCTCTCTCTAGCATCAGACAGCAAATGAACAAAGGACAATAGTCCCACTTCACGGAACACAGTAACACAAACATCCTGTCTCCGTCACTTCCCACTCTGTGGAGTCAAAACATATGCCGTCATGTGAAAGACAACAATCCCATGACTGCAACCATGGAGCAGGAATTCTAACAGTGGACACTCCATCCTTGGATGTTTTTAAGCAGAGGTTGGATGGCCACCTGTCATGGATCCTTTGGTTGAGATTCCTGCATTGCAGAGGGTTGGTCTCGATGACTCTTTGAGGTCTTTTCCAACTCTACAGTTCTATGATTCTATGACCCTGGAGAGCTGCTACCAGTCAGCTGTTTATAATAATAATAATTTATTATTTCTACCCCGCCCATCTGGCTGGGTTTCCCTAGCCAATCTGGGCGTCTTCCAACAAAAGATTAAAAATACATTAAAATATCAGTCATTAAAAACTTCCCCAAACAGGGCTGCCTTCAGATGTCTTCTAAACCTCAGATAGTTGTTAATTTCTTTGACTTCTGATGGGAGGGTGTTCCAGAGGTTGGGCGCCACTACCGAGAAGGCCCTCTGCCTAGTTTCCTGTTACCTCACTTCTCGCAGTGAGGGAACCTCCAGAAGGCCCTCGGAGCTGGACCTCAAAGTCCGGACAGAATGAAGGGGGTGGAGACGTTCCTTCAGGTATACTGGGCCAATGCCGTTTAGGGCTTTAAAGGTCAGCACCAACAGTTTGAATTGTGCTCAGAAACGTACGGAGAGCCAGTGTAGGTCTTTCAATACTGGTGTTATGTGGTCTTGGCAGCCGCTCCCAGTCACCAGTCTAGCTGCCACATTCTGGATTAATTGCAGTTTCCAAGTCACCTTCAGAGGTAGCCCCACGTAGAGCGCATTGCAGTAGTCCAAGCGGGAGATAACCAGAGCGTGCATGTTTGTTCCTTTCAGGATCTCTGTGTGTGACGAGGACAAATTTGGCCACAACGAGTTCATAGGTGAGACGAGGGTGGCCCTGAAGAAAGTGAAGGCCAACCAGAAGAAGAATTTCAACATCTGTCTGGAAAGAGTCATCCCGGTACATTTCACCGTCTTCTTATGTTCTCGTCCCATTCATTGTGATGGTTTGTGTGTCTTTTCTTACGTGTTTGGACCTGCTCTGTAGCACAGAGGGGATGGGAAGCTGAGTTGGGAAGAGTTGTCTGCTGGACAGACAGTTGGAAGGATGGCTTTTTCCAACTAAGAATCAACACCGCAGGTTAAGGAGAAGGAAGCAAATTCTATCCACAGTTTTAACACTGGGCTTCTTTGGTTAAAGACAGATAAGAGCATAAGCAGACCCTGCTGGGGTCAGGCCAAGGGCCCATCTATTTTAGCACCCTGTTCTCACAGTGGCCAACAAGACGTCTCACTGAGAAGCCCACGAGCAGGATCCAAGCACAGGAACCCTCTCCCCTCCTGTGGTTTCCAGCAACTCAGGTCCGCAATACCTCAGGGACCACCTCTTTCCATATGAACCCACCCAGACCCTGAGATCATCTTCTGAGACCCTCCTTCATGCGCCTCCTCCTTGAGAGGTCCGGAGGATGGCCACATGAGAACGGGGCCTTCTCTGCAGTGGCTCCCCATTTGCGGAATGCTCTCCTCAGGGAGGTTTGCCTGGCGCCTTCATTATACGCCTTTAGGCGCCAGGCAAAAACGTTCCTTTTAACCAGGCCTTTAGTTGATCCGATTTACATCCTATGCCCTTTTAAAATGTTTTTTTTGCGGGGGGAGGCTACTGGGTTGTTGTTTTTATTTTTATTAGGTATTTTGTGGTTTTATATCTTGATTTTATTCTGTGAACCGCCCTGAGACTCCTGGGTATAGGGTGGTATATAAATTCAATCAACAAGCAAGCAAGCAAGCAAGCAAGCAAGCAAACAAACAAACAAACAAACAAACAAACAAACAAACAAACTGATAATCAGAAGCATTGGTGCCTCCAACTGTGGAGGCCGAGAATAGCCATCAGAGTTAGATAGCTTTCTTCTCCATGAATTTCCCCAGTCCTCCTTTAAAGCCGTCCAAGTTTGTCGCCGTCATCACGGCCTCCTGTGGCAGTGAGTTCCATAGTTTAACTTTGTGCTGTGTGAAATGGTAGTTTCTTTTGCCCTTCCTGGATCTTCTAACATTCAGCTTCATTGCATGCTTGTGGCTTGCTGCACCGTGAAAAGGGGAGAAAACATTTTTTTCTCTCTCTTTACTCTTTCTCCATGCCGTGTATAATTTTATAAGCTTCTATGCTGTCACCTATTAACTTGCCTTTTCTCTGAAGTAAAAAGTCCCAAGCGCTGCAGCCTTGATCCACCCCCTGGGTCAAGTACAAGGTGCTGTGATCCTTTCACGGTGTGGGAAAATCCTTGCACGGTGTGGGGAAAAATGCACGAGAAAACCCCTCTCTTATAATGTAGAATTTGGGGGCCAGAAGACTCAGGGCCGACAAAAGGAAGGAGTCTTCACACAACACATACCGTATTTTTTGCTCTATAAGACTCACTTTTTCCCTCCTAAAAAGTAAGGGGAAATGTGTGTGCGTCTTATGGGGCGAATGCAGGCTGCGCAGCTATCCCAGAAGCCAGAACAGCAAGAGGGATTGCTGCTTTCACTGCGCAGCGATCCCTCTTGCTGTTCTGGCTTCTGAGATTCAGAATATTTCTTTTCTTGTTTTCCTCCTCCAAAAACTAGGTGCGTCTTGTGGTCTGGTGCGTCTTATAGAGCGAAAAATACGGGTAGTTCAACTATGGAACTCACTCTCACAGGATGTGCCAATGGCTGCCAACTTCGCCGGCCTTAAAAGTGGTTTAGGCAAGTTCATGGAGGAGAATGCTGTTAGGCACGATCATGGCTTACTGTGCCCAGTCTGAATACGAGCTGGGGAGAGGACTCTTGTGCTTGGATCCTGTTCCTGGGCTTCCCATTGGGGAATCTGGTTGGCTACTGTGGGAACAGAATTCTAGACCAGTTGGGCCACGGGCCTGATCCAGCTACAGGGAGGTCTTCTGACACTATGTTTTCAGGATGCGGTCTTCATTCTGGCTCTGTGCCTTAAAACACGTGGGATTTCCTTGTGAGCGAACGCATGCGCTGTGAAAGTTGTACCATTAATTGGCTAAGGCAGGAATCTTCCGTTACACAAACATGGGGGGGGGGGGGGAGCCTCATTGAACTCAGTGGGAAAATACCTCTGGGGAGATAATGTTTGGGGTAGCAGCCTGCGCATTTAATAAACCTGCTTTCATTCAAACACAGGTTGTGGGGTGTTGTTGGGGGGGGGGGGAGAGAAAGGCAGAGATACATTCAGTGGCGTAGCGTGGGGGGTGCAGGGGGGGGGCGGCCGCACCGGGCGCAACATCTGGGAGGGGGCGTGCTCGCACTCGCAGCTCTCTGCCCCTAAATGGCTCACTCACTCTCTCTCACTGCAGTGCTGGCTGTGCGAATCCGATCCGAGCCGCCGGGTCGCCACCCACTGTGGAGGGGGGGGGGGTGCCAGGCATGCGGTGCGGTGCGGAGAGAGAGCGAGGGACTATCGGGTTAGGGGGCGCAAATTACTTGCCTTGCCCCGGGTGCTGACAACCCACGCTACGCCACTGGATACATTTGAGGAGGAAAAAGTGGTCTAGGACCCCTTTAATTCAGGTTCCCCAGGGACTCTCAAGGTACCTTCTGGACAATATTAAAGGAAACCTTTTTTCCCTCCCCCCATCTTTCACTCGCCGCTAACCCCAAGATGAAGCGTGGAGGTACAACTGGATCATCAAGAGGGATGGCGTTGTACGAAGATGAGGTAAGACATTATCTAGACTGAGGGGAGGTTTCGCCTCGTTTTCCATGGCCACAACGAAGCTGCTGAGGAGAAACGCTAAATTATTTTCTGAGCAGATGCCCTCTTAGACTGAAGCATATTTTTTAGTTCCAGTGCCTTGATCAGACTGTTAGTGCAGGACAGGGGAAGGCACTGATGGTTCAATGGTTAGATCAGGACCTGGGAGACCTGGAATGATCACATGAGCCTCAGAGGACCGAGTGGCAGTTAACCAGTTAAAGGTAAAGGGACCCGTGACCGTTAAGTCCAGTTTCGGATGACTCTGGGGTTACTGACCGAGGGAGCCGGCATTTGTCCGCATACAGCTTCTGGGTCATGTGGCCAGCATGACTAAGCCGCTTCTGGCGAACCAGCGCAGGGCATGGAAACGCCGTTTACCTTCCCGCCGGAGTGGTACCTATTTATCTACTTGCACTTTGATGTGCTTTTGAACTGCTAGGTTGGCAGGAGCTGGGACCGAGCAACAAGATCTCACCCTGTTGCGGGGATTCGAACCGCCGACCTTCTGATCGGCAAGCCCTAGGCTCTGTGGTTTAATCCACAGTGCCACCCCCGTCTTTAGTTTACCAGTTACCAGATTCTAATTTTGTTTTATCCCCAGGATTAATGTATATCATTAGTACAATTGATCGTTATTACTTATTGTTGCTATTTTTTATTATTTTTCAATGTAATTATGTATGTATTTTTTTCATTTATTGTGGGAGCCTTTTTTTGTGGAACCTTGTTCAGCTGCACCGTATGGTCCATGGCAAATCTGGCAATGGAAAATTTCTGTGGTGCTCCCCAGCCCCTTGATGCTGTAAGCCAGTGTTTCCCAACCGGTGTTCCGCGGCACACTAGTGTGCCGCGAGACGTTGCCTGGTGTGCCGCGAGATGTTGCCTGGAGGGAGGCGGGCGAGTCGGGCGGTGAGAGGCGGGGCGGTGGCGAGGAGAGGCCGCCCAGCGCAGGGCTCTCGCCGTCTGCCTGCCTGGCTGCCTGCGTGGCGCTGACGTCACGGGGCTGTAACGTGCCCCACATAGGCACATGCGGGGCGGCGAGCGAGCTCCCTCCCACATCCCATCGCCGCTCGCTTCGGCCGGCCTACTGGGCTGTCGCAGGCGGAAGGCCTGCGCATGCGCGAGGTTTTCGCGCCTTCGGGATTCCCTTCACGCCTTCCTCCTCCCGGGTCCTTGAGAGCGCGGGAAGCGGCAGCGCGAGACCGGCGTTGAGCCTGGTAGGTATTGCGCTTGCCAAGGCAGTCATTTGGGAAATGAAAACTTGCAAAGCAAGCAACCAGTTCAATCTGAAGTACGTGTATGCTTAATATCCTGTATCTGAAACCTGTTCTGCCCCCTCCCCCACACTTGGTGCCATTTTCATCTACACATGCAGCAGAGTAAGTTGACCCAGAATAGTACCAATTCAGATGGCAGATGGGAGAATGACAGTGCTGAATGCTTTCCCATGTAGAACAGTCCCTGCAAATAAAAACCTAGCATATTTGGAAGAGGGATGCTAGCCTAACCATTACCTTCTATGCTGTTACTATTTTTTTATTTTTTTTTACATAAGTAAAAAGTGACCTTTCCCCATCTGGCATGGTGGTGTGCCTCGAGATTTTTTTCATGAAACAAGTGTGCCTTTGCCCAAAAAAGGTTGGGAAACACTGCTCTAAGCACATGCTTAAAAAGGTAAAGGTAAAGGGACCCCTGACCATTAGGTCCAGTCGTGGCTGACTCTGGGGTTGTAGCGCTCCTCTCTCTTTACTGGCCGAGGGAGCCGGCGTACAGCTTCCGGGTCATGTGGCCAGCATGACTAAGCCGCTTCTGGCGAACCAGAGCAGCACACGGAAACGCCGTTTACCTTCCTGCCAGAGCGGTACCTATTTATCTACTTGCACTTTGACGTGCTTTTGAACTGCTAGGTGGGCAGGAGCAGGGACCGAGCAACGGGAACTCACCCTATCGCGGGGATTCGAACTGCCAACCTTCTGATCGGCAAGTCCTGGGCTCAGTGGTTTAACCCACAGTGCCACCCGCGTCCCAAGCACATGCTTATTTAATGGTTAATTCAGCCCTCCTGGACCTTCATTGCCAGAGGTTGCAGGCCAGAATCAGTTTCTGATAGGTAAAGGCACCCCCTGTTTCTACAAAACAGCTTTCCGTTCGTTTTCCATTCAGTTCTACCAACTCTTTAGTCAGCTTTTCCATGAGAGCCACAGAGTCCAAACCTTTCGTCTCCAAGCAGACAACTGCAAATTATCCAAACCTTTCAGATTTGGAGTAATCAGTAGACGGCCTGCAACCAGTAGAAAGGTGATCCATTATTTGTGGAGAAGGTCCTTCTGTTCATCCTTAGGGCCAGTTGTGGAATGCATTGAACAGACTGTTTTGCGATCAAGCTTCCTTCCTAAAAGACACAAAACAAATGAAATACCGTGAAAATCCCTGAAACAAGAAGTAATCGACTAGAAATAATATCTTGTGGAAATCAACTAAATAATAAAATCAAAAAGCTTAAGGAATTTTTTTAAGAAAAACCTAAAATAGAACAAAGCCTTAATGGGAAGCCGGCTACAAACCTTGTTTCACTGAACTATTCAGTTTCCTCAGAAGGAAATGGAAAAATCATAAACTTTAAATGACCAAAATTCAAACAAGGGTAGAACCCCAAAAATTCTGACGTATTATAATCCTAGCTTGACGTAGGTAAAGCAAAGCGCAGTAATAAAGGATTGAGGACTCAAAAGTACAGTTTCTAATACTGAATTTACAAAAAAGGTTTGAAAACCTAAATAGCAAGTTTTAAACAAAGCCCAGCTTGAAGAAAGCCAAGCACAATAATAAAGGGTTGAGGACTCAACTGTGAAAATTCTAGTGCTGCTTTTAGGTTTAAAAACCTAAATGGCACAGAAAGGAATATGAGATAAAGTTGTTTTAGATTTTGAACAATCTCAAGAACAGGGCTGAAATCCTCCCATGGTCTAGGTGTTACTGCTGATGTTAAAGACTGTTACTTCTCGTTTCAGGGATTTTCACGGTATTTCATTTGTTTTGTGCAATTTCTCAGTTCTTTTTTTCTATTTCCTTCCTAAAAGACGGCAGTCCAAAATGCTTTAACGGTGCCTGTCCAGTTCTAAGCTGGTCTTTGGAAGATGCAACATTTGGAAATCCATGGGGCGGGGAAGAATGAATTAGTTTAGTCTTCCCAGTTAGTAATTCCCGACTGCAGTGCTGTTAGTCTCTTTCCTGTTTCCTCGCTTTTCTGAGGATTGTGGGCTGGCTTTGCAAAATGTGAAGCTTAGGGGGAGAGATCTAGGACTCTTTTAATCTGGAGAGGAAAGCCTGGGTCATTAGGACAGAAACCAACTAGTTGGGTGCCAGGAGGGTGGCTGGGCAGTCTTGCTGAGCAAATCCCACTCCCCCTAGAACAGGGGTCAGCAACCTTTTTCAGCCGTGGGCCGGTTCACCGTCCCTCAGACCATGTGGTGGGCCGGACTATATTTTGAAAAAAAATAATAATGAACAAATTCCTATGCCCCACAAATAGCCCAGAGATGCATTTTAAATAAAAGGACACATTCTACTCATGTAAAAACACCAGGCAGGCCCCACAAATAACCCAGAGGCACATTTTAAATAAAAGGACACATTCTACTCATGTAAAAACAGGCTGATTCCCGGACCGTCCGCAGGTTGGATTGAGAAGGCGATTGGGCCGCATCCGGCCCACGGGCCTTCGGTTGCCTACCCCTGCCCTAGAACGGTTTTTTTGCACAAGGTGCCCTCATGTGGTCACACTTAACATTTCACCGCATTTTCTGAGTTACTCTTTGAAAACCCAAGGGTCTGCTTTGTGCTTTTCGGGCCATCAGCGGCAGACCTTGGGGCCTCAAATTTCAGCAGCGGTATGTGTGACGCCAAAATTTGGCAGCCCACCCCCTAAATCCGCTTCTGAGACCATCACTTGGTGACTGCACCACTCAAATGACAACCTGAATACAGTGATACCTCAGGTTACATATGCTTCAGGTTACAGACGCTTCAGGTTACAGACTCCACTAACCCAGAAATATTACCTCGGGTTAAGAACATTGCTTCAGGTTGAGAACAGAAATCTTGCTCCGGCAGCGCGGCAGCAGCAGGAGGCCCCATTAGCTAAAGTGGTACTTCAGGTTAAGAACAGTTTCAGGTTAAGAACGGACCTCCAGAACAAATTAAATACTTAACCCGAGGTACCACTGTATGTGAAATGTCCATGCCGGCTCCTGTGAATGAAGCTTTCAAATGGCTACTTCCAAGCAGATGGCGGAAGCTGTTCTCATGTTTGCACGGTTGATCTGGTAGTTTATAGAGTAGATCTGATTAACATGACAATGTGAAGGCAACCCAAGCTTCTTTGGACTGAAGGGAGAACTGAATTTGGCCACCCAGGCAGACAATGTGTTTCCCTATGCAGATTTTTTTTTTTTAAAAAAAATTAGATATAAAAACCATTAGTTTATTAAATAGATTTAAATATACCACAATTCATATTGAAATCCATCGGGGGGGGGGGGGAGGAATTCCTAGAAGATTTGCACCATTGCAGATTAATTGGAAATTGTATTAAATTGAAGTAATTTGACAACAATTTGTAACCATTTGGAAAATCAACAAAAATAACTGGCAAGAAACCAAACCCAATTGCAAATTACCGGTAATGCTCATTTCTTCAAATACACAATCCGTATTGATATCTTTCTAGATGGTCTACACACCATTTTTTTCAGCCCAAGGGCCACATTGCCAAAAAGGCAAGCCTTCCAGGGGCCGCATGTGAGTGGGGGGTGGGGCTTGAAGTCAGAGCAGTGTTTCTCAACCTATGGGTCCCCAGATGTTGTCGGACTACAACTCCCGTTATTCCTAGCCAGCACGACCAGTGGTCAGGGAGGATGGGAGTTGTAATCCAACAACATCTGGGGACCCGCAGGTTGAGAACCGCTGAGTTAAAGGTTTCTAAAGCTGCCGCTCCTCCATCCAGTTCAAGGGCAGATTCCAACAAGGCCAGAGCGCTGGTTTTGGGCTGCTCCGGAGGGGAGGACCTGAACCAATGGATTCAAATTACAAGAAAGGAGATTTCAGCTAAAGTACCTGGAAAAAATGTTTGACAGCAGAACAGAAGTTTTCCAGCAGAGGTTGTATTGTTATGGGAATTCTACTCAATACAGTGGTGCCTCGCAAGACGAAAATAATCCGTTCCGCGAGTCTCTTCGTCTAGCAGTTTTTTCGTCTTGCGAAGCAACCCTATTAGCGGATTAGCGCTATTAGTGGCTTAGCGGCTATTAAAGGCTTAGCGGCTAAAAGGCTATTAGCGGCTTAGAAAAAGGGGGGGGGGGGAGCGAAAAAAAATCGCAAGACTCGCAAGACTTTTTCTTCTTGTGAAGCAAGCCCATAGGGAAATTCGTCTTGCGAAGCAACTCAAAAACGGAAAACCCTTTCATCTAGCGGGTTTTCCATCTTGCGAGGCATTCGTCTTGCGGGGCACCACTGTACTGATCCAGTGCAGATTCCAATGTACAGTCATACCTCGGGTTACAGACGCTTCAGGGTGCGTTTTTTCAGGTTGCGGACCGCCGAAACCCGGAAGTACCGGAACGGGTTACATCTGGGTTTCGGTGGTCGTGCATGCACAGAAGCACTAAATCACGCTTTGCGCATGCGCAGATGCACCAAATCACAACCCGTGCGTGCGCAAACGCACCACTGCGGGTTGCGAACGTGCATCCCGCACAGATCACGTTTGCAACCTGAGCGTCCACTGTATAGTTAGCAGAGTAACAACTTAAAAAAACGTTTCAGGATTCCCAAAAAATAGACCAGAGGCAATTAATATTTCATCCAGCAGAGCTTTATTGCTACTGAAGGCAAATTAGCCTAAGTGTCACAAATCCAATACATTCAGGATTGGCAGTGTAGTATAAGAAATCCAGTTGCAGCAGACAACTTAAAACTTACAATAATTTATAAGAAGTCTAAACCTTAACACTATACAGTGGTACCTCGGGTTAAGAACTTAATTCGTTCTGGAGGTCCGTTCTTAACCTGAAACTGTTTTTAACCTGAGGTACCACTTTAGCTAATGGGGCCTCCTGCTGCCGCCGCACAATTTCTGTTCTCATCCTGAGGTAAAGTTCTTAACCTGAGATACTATTTCTGGGTTAGCGGAGTCTGTAACCTGAAGTGTCTGTAACCTGAAGTGTCTGTAACCTGAAGCTCTGTAACCCGAGGTACCACTGTATACAGAACACCACACCAGAAGGAAAAGAGATAGAAAGAGAAAGCGAAACCCAGGCTCCATCTGGTCTTACTTTTATAGCCAGTATCACCTTGACAGAAAGAACAAAAACAAATTCCTTCCAGTAGCACCTTAAAGACCAACTAAGTTAGTTCTTGGTATGAGCTTTCGTGTGCATGCACACTTCTTCAGATACACTGAAACAGAAGTTGCCAGATCCTTCTATATAGTGAGAAGGTGGGGAGGGGTATTACTCAGAAGGGTAGCTGTTTTACTACAAAGGAATTTCAGAAATAGACTGGAAAGAGAAGCTGCTGAATTGCAACTTATTACCAAACTTAAAACCATGGAGAGACCTGGTCTGAACAAAGACATTGGATTCTTATCTCATTATACATGACAAAGCCATTTTTCACCTTCTCACCCCTTGCTTTTTCCTGTAAGACCTATTGCAGTCGTTAAGAGTCGTCAACAGGCTCATCACAGCTATCTGCCAATCACCCATTCCCACCACCCTTCTGAGTAATACCCCTCCCCACCTTCTCACTATATAGAAGGATCTGGCAACTTCTGTTTCAGTGTATCTGAAGAAGTGTGCATGCACACGAAAGCTCATACCAAGAACTAACTTAGTTGGTCTTTAAGGTGCTACTGGAAGGAATTTGTTTTGTTTTGACTATAGCAGACCAACACGGCTACCTATCTGTAACTTGACAGAAAGAGATAAGAGAACCAGTTTAAACCAGCTGTACTCAGCTTCTCTGAAGGAATAACCCAAACATCATGAAGCTTCTGCTTGCTTCTTTCACACAGAGAAGCTTCCAGAAGCTTTAAGAACCCTCTTGAAGTAATCAGAATAGGAAAGATCTCTGCACATCAGATCAACACTTTCTGCACTAAGAAATGCAGACTGACATAGGCAAGCCTCCAGTCAGGGATGGTTTAGTGGTGATTCCTGCATTGCAGGGGCTTCGGATGATGACAATTTGTTGTTGTTGTTGTTTAGTCATTTAGTCGTGTCCGACTCTTCGTGACCCCCTGGACCAGAGCACGCCAGGCACTCCTGTCTTCCGCTGCCTCCCGCAGTTTGGTCAAACTCATGCTGGTAGCTTCGAGAACACCGTCCAACCATCTCCTCCTCTGCCGTCCCCTTCTCCTTGGGCCCTCCATCTTTCCCAACATCAGGGTCTTTTCCAGGGAGTCTTCTCTTCTTACGAGGTGGCTCTACAATTCTGTGATTCTGTGACTCTATCCCAAAATGTAGACTCTCTCTTTCTCCCCCACAGATGGGCCAAGCGGGCGACGTGGAGGAACGGGGCAAAATCCTGGTGTCCCTCATGTACAGCACTCCGAAAGGAGGCCTCGTCGTTGGCATCGTGCGTTGCGTCCATTTAGCGGCCATGGACGCCAACGGCTACTCTGACCCTTTTGTGAAAATGTACGTCCTGGGCACAAACACCTTGGCATTGTCAATTACTTAGGTAAAGGTAAAGGTGAAGGGACCCCTGACCATTAGGTCCAGTCGTGGCCAACTCTGGGGTTGCGACGCTCATCTCGCTTTATTGGCCGAGGGAGCCGGCGTACAGTTTGTGGGTCATGTGGCCAGCATGACAAAGCTGCTTCTGGAGAACCAGAGCAGCGCACAGAAACGCCGTTTACCTTCCCGCTGGAGCGGTACCTATTTATCTACTTGCCCTTTGATGTGCTTTCGAACTGCTAGGTTGGCAGGAGCAGGGACCGAGCAACGGGAGCTCACCCCAATGCAGGGATTAGAACCACCGACCTTCTGATCAGCAAGTCCTAGGCTCTGTGGTTTAACCCACAGTGCCACCCGTGTCCCTGTCAATTACTTAGTAAAGGCAAAGTGTAAAGGGACCCCTGACCATCAGGTCCAGTCGCAGATGACTCTGGGGTTGCGGCGCTCAACTCGCTTTATTGGCCGAGGGAGCCGGCGTGCAGCTTCTGGATCATTGTGGCCAGCATGACTAAGCCACTTCTGGCGAACCAGAGCAGCACACGAAAATGCCATTTTCCTTCCTGCTGGAGTGGTACCTATTTATCTACTTGCACTTTGACGTGCTTTCGAACTGCTAGGTTGGCAGGAGCAGGGACCGAGCAACGGGGGCTCACCCCGTCATGGGCATTCAAACTGCTGACCTTCTGATCGGCAAGTCCTAGGCTCTGTGGTTTAACCCACAGCGCCACCCACGTCCCTAATTACTTAGTCGCTTGCAATTCTGAGAGTGCTCAGGAAAAGTGTGTCTCTTTCCCTGAGAATTTTGGTGCTTTGCCATGTAATCTCGCAGGACCTTCCCTATTCCTATTAAATCTCGCCGCTTTACCAAATTGTTCAGCTCCGCTGGCCACCAGCATGAGATGACACGACTCTTGGTAAACGTTGCGATCCAACCCCATGTTTCCAGGACGGAAGTGGCAGGCAAGGGTGTGGCTCCCCTACGAAGAAAGGCTTCAGTGTTTGGGACTTTTTAGCATAGGAAAAGCTGAATTTCTCCAAGCCGAATGCATAGTAACGTTGGGTCACCCCCCCATTTATATGCATTTATATGCACGCTTTCCTCTAAATATCCATGTTTGTAAACATTCATTTGTTTTGGCTGGAGGGACGCCTCACAAAATATGGGAAAGTGCACATTTTAGGGCTTGGCTGTGTTCTGGATCGCATATTGCTTTGGGAACTGTGAATGGGGTTGGTTAAAATGCTGACTGGACCAACTTTCTGCCCCATCCCTGTTGGGAGGAGATGGAGCCAGGAGGAGGAGGAGTAGCAGAGGGGAAGCAGCAGCACGAGCTCAGTATTGTCTACACTGAACGACAGCAGCTCTTCAGGGTTTCAGGCAGGAGTGTTGAACCTTCTCCATGCCAAGCAGCTGCTCCTTCTATGGTGGGAGCGGTGGCCCAACATGTTTGTCACCTGTGGAGAGTCACAGATTCATCACCTCTGGGATAATCTGTTTTTCTGTTCATTCCCCCCCCCCTCAAAAAAAAGAATTACTGTATTTTTCGCTCTATATTATGCACCAGGTTATAGGACGCACCTAGTTTGGGGGGGAGGAAATAAGGGGGGGAAATTTCTGAATCCCAGAAGCCAGAACAGCAAGAGGGATCTGGCTTCTGGGATAGCCTCTTCCTGTTCTGGCTTCTGGGATAGTCGCTGGGATAGCTGGTCTAGCTTTGCGCGAAGCCTCAGCAGGGCAAGGGGAGCCTTCATCCCCGTGCCCTGCAGAGGCTTTGCGGGGCCACCCAAAAGCCAGAATACCTAGACAGGGAGCTGCGCAGCGCTCCCTGTAGCTGGTCTAGCTTTGCGCGAAGCCTCCGCAGGGCATGGGGAGCCTTCATCCCTGCGGAGGCTTCTGGGACAGCCCGCCAAGCCTCCGGAGGGCAGCGGGATGAAGGCACCCTGCTGTCCTGCGGAGGCTTTGCGCAGCTAAGCCAGAAGCTAGAACAGCAAGATGGAGCGCTGCATAGCGCTCCCTCTCCCTGTTCTGGCTTCTGGCTTAGCCGCGCAGCCTGCATTCGCTCCATAAGACGCACACACATTTCCCCTTACTTTTTAGAAGGGAAAAAGTGCGTCTTGCAGAGCGAAAAATACGGTAGCTTGACAGTTCAGCAAATCACCTCCCTGCTCTCTCTTTCCACGATTATGCATCACCGTTACATTCCAAAAACTTGGTCAGAAGAGAGACCCTTTTTCCTTCCGCATGGGCTGATGCTTGCCCCTTTTAGCTTTCCAGCTGTCTTTCACAATCCTCCAAGTTCTGGAGAAAAACGCTCTCATCTTCTTCTTTCCAGATGCTTAAAGCCGGACATGGGGAAGAAAGCGAAACAGAAGACGCAGATTAAAAAGAAGACGTTGAACCCGGAGTTTAATGAGGTGAGGCAAGGCTAAGATTCCTGTGTTTCCGGGGGTTGGACTAGATGATCCTTGTGGTCCCTTCCAACTCCATTTGCTATGATTCTAAAGCCTCTTTTCACATTCCGTGTGGTGCGTTCGTGGATCTCTGAGATTATCAGAGCCTGCTTGCCACACACGCCGGTTTTCCCCAGCCTGATGCTCTCCAGATTATTTATTCATCATTATTATTTATGTGCTATATTAACCTCCCGCTCTTCTTCCCCAAGGAGTTGGGTGACAAACAGATGTACCATTAAAAAAACAAAACAAACAAAGCAAACAGTTAAACACATTCTAAAAACACTGTTAAAAACATCTAAAATCAGTTTCTGCAAAGTTCAAAAACATTCTTCCATCCAGTACTTTTTCAGCCACCAAACGCCTGGGTGAAAACAGGAATGTTGTCAGATTCCTCCTGAAAGCCAATAAAGAGGGAGGTACCAGTGCACCTCACTCGGGAAGGCATTGCACAGCCAGGAGCCACCACTGAAAAGGCCCAGATAGGATTCCTTTTTATTATTATTATTATTATTATTATTATTATTATTATTATTATTAACAACGTTCTTATGTCACATATGTATACATTATCATATTACATTACAGGGCATATTATAATATAATTTCCAACATGTATACAAAGTTTATATACCAAATTTATGTACCTAAAGAAAGGGAAAAAGAAACAAAGACATAAAGCCATTTCAAAATAATATTTGTACCAGGACTACAGATTTCCTGTCAATCTCGTGGTATATTATTTTTTTACAAATGAATGTACTCTTATTATTGTATATTTCTTTACATTTTATCTAATACATTCCTATATCAATATGTACCCTTAATCTTGTTTCTCAACTCAATTTCTCTCCAACGTCAATCGAACGCTAGCATAGATAGCGAACCTTTACTATATTTTTGAACATATATCTATCCCATTTTCCCATAAATTTTTGTTTTGAGTTGCCTCTCAGGCTATTTGTCAACTGCGCCATTTCAGTAAATTCTTGTAGTTTATTATGCCAGTCCGTTACTGTTGGGGCTTCTTCTTCCTTCCACTCCTTTGCCACCAAAGTCCGGGCTGCAGCCCGGCCCAGATAGGATTCCAGCTTCCATCAGCCCTAGTCAACATAGCCAGTGGTCAGGAAGGCAGTACTCCAGAGGCAGCCCCAGAAATGGGCAGTGATGAAACAGGGATGAGTTTGTGGTGTATATATTGTAGATAGTGAATGCTGGGCTGGCTTCACCTTAACCCACCTGTGCTCAGTTCCATCCGTCCCTAGAACTGAACCCCCTCCTTGCTTCGTCTGAACGAAGTTTGAGAGCCAGTGTGGTGCAGTGGTTAAGAGCGGTAGTCTCGTAATCTGGGGAACCGGGTTCGCGTCTCCGCTCCTCCACGTGCAGCTGCTGGGTGACCTTGGGCCAGTCACACTTCTCTGAAGTCTCTCAGCCCCGCTCACCTCACAGAGTGTTTGTTGTAGGGGAGGAAGGGAAAGGAGAATGTTAGCCGCTTTGAGACTCCTTCGGGTAGTGATAAAGCGGGATATCAAATCCAAACTCCTCTTCTTCCTGGTTATCAACAGAAGCCTGCTTTGAGCAAGGAGGGGGAGGTTAGCGGGCCAAGGCCTTCTCTGCCCCCTCCCCAAAGCTCCACCACTTGATCCTTGATGGAGAGTGTTATCTTTTTGGCAGGAGTTTTTCTACGATATCAAACACAGTGACCTAGCCAAGAAGCAGCTCGACATATCGGTTTGGGACTACGACATTGGCAAGTCCAATGATTATATTGGTGAGTGCTATCAGAAACAATGGGGAACTCTCAGCTTGTTTAATTAGGGTTTATTAAACCACGGTGACGTGTGTGGGTGTGTAAAAAAATTTGAGTTTTAGGTTCTTAGGATATCCAGGAATGGGTTGTTTATTGGGTTTCTTTCTCAATAATAATAATAATAAATAATATTTTTTTAATATACCCTGCCCTCCCCGGCCAGAGCCGGGCTCAGGGTGGCTAACACCAGTAAAATTACAATAAAAACATAATGGCGGGGGGGGGGACCAATTTAAAATACGGGGTAAAATACAATTTAAAATGCAGCCTCATTTTAATAGTAGCCCATAGATCAAAACCATAAGGGGAGGGAAACATAAGGGTCAGACTGAGTCCAAACCAAAGGGCCAGGCGGAACAGCTCTCTCTTGCAGGCCCTACGGAAAGATG
This sequence comes from Podarcis muralis, assembly GCF_964188315.1. Lineage (NCBI taxonomy): Eukaryota > Metazoa > Chordata > Lepidosauria > Squamata > Lacertidae > Podarcis > Podarcis muralis. Next base: position 8,438,639 of record NC_135661.1, on the reverse strand, counting down.
TCAAGTCCCGCAGGGCCCTAGTCTCTTGTGACAGAGCATTCCACCAAGTTGGGGCCAGTACTGAAAAGGCCCTGGCCCTAGTTGAGACCAAGAGGTGCTTTGCAGTACAATCTTCAGTGCAAGGTCTTCCTGGTCCTCCTCCACCCAATGATGCTTTGGGACTACAACTCCCAGCAGCCCCACTCAGCCCTTGCTGGCTGGGGACTGATGGGAGTTGCAGTCCAAAGCCCCTGGGAGGGGGGACCCGGTTAGGGGAGGTGGCACCGGATCTTTGATGGGACCGTGGGCATTGCAGGGGGTCATCTCAGCCAGGTAACCCAGGGCAACTGTTGAGTTTGGGTTGAATGAGATGCGAACTGTCAGATTTAAGAAAAAAAAGATAAGCTGGAAGTGGGGTCCCAGTTTGGGTCCTGCCATGATGCACGGAGCGCCTCCCTCTGCAGCTGCCTTTCTGTCTCTTGCAGGTGGGTGCCAGCTGGGCATCACAGCCAAAGGCGAGCGCTTGAAACACTGGTACGAGTGTCTGAAGAACAAGGACAAGAAGATTGAGCGCTGGCACGCCTTACAGAACGAGAACCACGTGGCCAGCGATTAGGAGAAACCGCCCCCCACCCCACCATACCTGAACCCTCCTCCACCCAACTCCTTGTAGATTCCCAGACGTCTTTCTTTCACTCCCGGGGAAAAGATTCCCCTCTCGTCTCCTGCCTCTTTCGCAAGACAGGCTTCCCTCCTCCTTAATCATCTCCCTTTTCTTCTTGTTTTCCTTCTTCTTCTCCATCGTCTCCTGCCTCCTTCAGGGAGCAGCTCCTCCTCCCTTCGTCTCTCTCTCTCTCTCTCTCTCTCTCTCTTCCTTTCTTTGTCTGCCTCCTTCCGGGAAGCAACTTCTCTTTTGCTTCTCCTCTATTCTCCACGCCAAGGATAAAGGTTCTCTTGTATCGTGACCCATTCCTGCCACCGCCACCTTCTCCTGCCGTGGGTGCATTGATGTATAGACTTTTTCAAGCAATAGCCCAGCACTGGAAATATTTTACGTTTGGCCTCTGCTTATCCTGACAGCTAAATGACACCCACCCACCCACCCGACCTGACCCGACTTCGCCGTGCTTCTTCCCGACCTGTTGAAAAGCTCTTTGTACTCTTAAGTGCCCTTGAATTGACCTCCTTGCCCACCTTCCTCCAGTCTCCACCTGGGCATGTGGAAGGTTGCGCTCATTCTCCTCCCCTTTGCACACCTGAACTACTCTGTGCATTGCTCATGGGAAAATGCACGGCTACGGTTTTTTGATCCGGCTGCTCCGAGCATGTGGGGCGGCTGAAACGAAACCAGACCAAACCAACCAGATAGCGCAAGTCTTTCAAAAACCAACGCCTGCGCTGTAGAAAGCTTGGGCCTCCGACTCTTAGCCTCACTTTGGTCTCTCGCCTTTTTCTGCGACCCGCCGTAGACGTAATTCCGCCAAGATTCATTTCTGCAGCAGCTTGCAAGGTGCCACCTTGGACACTTTTAAGAACCACCTTCGTCCTTCCCGGTTTGGCAACTTCGTGGGCTGAATGGCCAGTTAAAAAAAAAGAAATTATGCTGTGCTTCTGCTCCCACCCACTGTGTGGTGCTGTTGGACAAAGTCCTGTTCATGTTAATGGGGCCTGTCTAGGATAGCTGTTACTGCTCTGGTGCCCTCCAGGTGTTGTCCAACTCCCATGAGCCCTAGAAGCCAGCGTGGCCCGATGGTCAGGGATGATGGGATCTGGAGTCCAATGATACATGGAAGTTCCAGGAGGTGTTTCCCATTGACCATGCCCTACTGTTTTTGGAGCACACCCAGAATCTAAGGTTCAGACGTTCAGAGGTAGAGGCAGCTTGGAGCGGTGGTGCATTTGCAATATTTGTGCAGGGCCCTTCTGGTGCACAGCAAAGAGCAAGCTTGACTCAGAAGCTTCGGCGAAATGGGGGCAGCGCCATGTGGCTTATCTGCCACTCGAGAGGTTTCCTTGCTGGTTGAGCTAGTTCTCCCCAAAGCCCTCTCCTTTAGCTTGGACTTGTTGGTGGCGGCACCGTCAAAATGCCCACCTGAAATCTCCCAGGTCACGTTCGCTGTGGCTTGAGGCCCGGCATGCATCTGTAGGGATATACAACATTTTCATACTTCTTAGGTCTTGTGTTGAAACTTGAAAACAAAAAACCCCATAGCACAAAAGCATTGGTTAGGTGTTATGTGGGGCCATGCTGTAGTAGCCACTTTCACAATCCATTTAAAGTACTATGATGCCACTTTAAACAGTCATGGCTTCCCCCAATGAATTCTGGGGGCTGTGGTTTGTGAAGGGTGTTGAGAGTTGTTAGGAGGACCTTATTCCCCTCGCAGAGCTGCAATTTCCAGAGTGGCTTAATCCCTCTTCCCAGGAAGCTATGACAATTGTTAGGGGAATAGGGGTCTGCTCACAATCTCAGCACCCTTAACTACAGCTCCCAGAACTGTAGTCACGACTGTTCAGAGTGGCATCACAATGTGTGGTGGTCAGGATGCTGTCAGTGGCTTTTGGCTGGTTGCCCAGGAAAGTATAAAAACAAGGGAAAGTTTCTTACTGTCCTTTTTTATTCCGATATTACAGAGAGAGGCTAAAGAGAACCCAGCCTCTTGGATAATGGCATTGTCCCGAGTGAATCTCTCCCACTTCCTCATTCATCATTGCTCCGTGATGAAGCAGTCCTGCTCCGTGACCTCTGTCTTTAAGCTCTTTGCTGTCCTACGGGTCCTGCTCCGTGACCTCTGTCTTTAAGCTCTTTGCTGTCCTACTTTTAAGGCTCGCCGGGTCATAGGAGATGGAGAATCTGGAATGCTTTCTAAAGACTGGCGGTTCCCGTTCTGCCTCCTCCTCTCCCATTATTTCCCAACTTCCCCCCTCATCTGCCTCTGAGCTCTGACCTCCCGCAAACCACTGTTGTCAATTTATACTGCCTTCCTCTTCCTCCTCCCTGGAAGGGTCAGGATTTGAGGGAGACGGTCTCTGCCATTCCTCCTCTGCCCAGTCCTTGACAGTGGTCTGCTGTTTCAGAGCAGAGCCCCAATGGCCTCTCTTCCCTGTGGTCTCCAGCAGCAAATCTCCCTCTCATCTTCCTTGTCCAATAGACTTTTAGTTGTACATTTGTGAAGGGTGCCTTCATGAATAGATGTCTCAGCTGTCTTGTCCTGGATGAGAGTTTCAACAGGGTGTCGTTTTTCCTTGTTGGCCTGCCAGAAGGACACAGCCTCAGAGTTCTGGTGCAGCCAAACTTCTTTCCCTACCTTGTAGTGTTTCTCTATTTCTCTATCCATTCCGGCATTGCAATGAGTTGGACTAGATGACTCTTTGCGTCCGTCCGCCCCAACTCTATGTCTATCTAATCATCTATCTAGACAAATCTTCTAAGATTTCATAAAACTTACTGGGATTTTTTTGGGGGGTTTCTTTTGTAGACAGCAAGAACCATCCAGCAGCCTAGCTGTGCTGGTAGCCATCTGACCACCTGGCAGAACTTTAGCTAATGGATCCCTTGTGATAAGCTGGTGTCAGAGACCCAGATCTGGTGTATCTTTCGGACCTGCTAGCACGCAGGACTTCCACTCACAATGCTCTCCCTCCAATGTAACCAAGATCACTGGTTCATGCTAGGAAAGCATGTTTTCTCTTTCACATTTAAATTCTGGGGAACGGCAATGAGATGGTTGGGACATCAGATGGATGAAGACTGGGGCGGTGAACGTTTTTTGATCCAAGGGCCACCATATGTGGGCAGACTTCTGGGGCTCACCTGCCGACGGAGGGTGGGAGCCAGAAGCCAAAACGAGCGAGGCAGCAGAGGTGCCTCAGAACTTTGTATGATGAGCGACATTCCAGCTTCACAAACATGTAAGAGGTTCTACACACCCACCCCTCTCACCAGAAATATCTCTTGTCTTCCATCCTGACGTGTGAGATGCATTACTGCTTTTCAAGGGCGCATCTGTCAGGCCAACGCACTCTTGTAGGGTGGTCTGTGTGTGGGGTGTGTGTGTGTCCCTGGAGAGAGTTGGGATGGTGTTGGAGAGGCGAGTGCAAAGCGTGGCACTCTTCTCTCTTTGCTCCAGTCATTTCTTTCCAAAATACACATCAAGAGGAGCCTGTTGCAAGTCTCCCCCCAAAGGCTGATGCCAGTCTCATTTAATGCCAAGGTTAGATGCAGAGCAAAGGCCTTCAAGCACTGCCCAGACAGGGACACCTCCCCTCTGGCGCAAGCATTTCTCTTCTCCTCCATTTCACATGCCGTCTGGAGACGCCTTCTTTGTGCAAGTGGTTTGTTTTCCTCCAAAGTCTGGTTTTTGTACAGCGCAGTGTGAAGATTCTTGTCGGAAGAAAACCAAGAAGGGTCCTACATTTCTCCCATCCGCCCTCCCAGATTTTCACGGATGTCCAGCCCCTCTCCACCCCTTCAACTTCTTGGCAGTTTGTGACCATTTTGTAACGTGCCCGCTTTCGTTCTTTGTAAATAAAGCATGAACATCTTCGATCAGGAATGGTACACCCCCCTCCCCTCCCCACCTCTCCCTTCTCTTGACAATTGCATTCTCTCAAGCATGCAATGAGACTTTCACAGAGGAATAAAAACAGTTTACAACTATTTAACAGCCAACCTACCACCAGTACTAAAAAAAACACAAAAACCCAATCCCACCTGACCTTCTGCTGCATGCAGGTGTAAGAACCCCCCCCCCCACTTTTCTTCATGTCATACCCAATAAAGTGAGAACAACCTGGGGGGAAACCTCACTTTGCCTTGTGTTTTTGTCACCTGCATCTCTAGGAACACGTGCACCTGAGGCAGATGTCGAGGTGGAAACACTCCCAAGAACCAGGGTGGTGCAGTTTTGTTAAAGATTGTTGGACTAGGACCTGGGAGAAACCAGGAGTCGAATCCCCAATTGGCCACATCGGGTGTCCCAGGGCCACTGACTGCCTTGACCTCATCTACCTCGCAGGGCTGTTGTGGAGCGGGGAAACAATGTAGATGACTTCTTGAGCACCTTGGAGGAAAAGGTGGACTAGAAATTCAGTAGATAAATAAGATTGATCCAAGATGGAGGGCATAGCTGTCAACTTACAGATTTGAAAATAAGGGACCAGCAGCCTTGAAAATAAGGGACCAGCAGCCAAAAGAAGGGACCTGCAGCCTCACCTGTTCCAGGCACTCCAGTCTTCCTGTCCTCCTGCAGTCTGGTCAAACTCATGCTGGTAGCTTCGAGAACACTGTCCAACCAACTTTGTAACCAGAGGTTCAACTGACTAGAATCTGAGTCACATGCACCACAAGGCCTATGCAGCCTCAACTTAAGATGGCTCCCCGGCCTGGCTTTGCGCTGCAAAGTTTGCAGCAGCACGTGCAACAAAATGGCGTCCAGCATTCAAAAAACCCCTCAGCTTGCATTAACTAGCCACACACAAGGCATGCAAGCTCCACCCCCCCCCAGTCGTTCTTAGACTTCTTATTGGGTGAGCAACACAGCCAAGCAACACAGTTGGAGCCTCCTTCCTCCCTGGCCGGCAGGGAGGGAGGGAGAGGAGCTGCTTCCTTTGAAATTTAAGGGACATCATTTAAGTGACATTTAAGGGACATCCATCAATAAGGGACAGCATCGGGACATGGCGCTGGAATAAGGGACTGTCCCTTCAAATAAGGGACACTTGACAGCTATGATGGGGGGGGTGCGGGTGGAAGGTATCTGATCAGTCTTCCAATCCTGTCTGAGGCCTGGCACACTATAACTCATCTCTCAGTCTCCTTCCTTCCTTCCTTCCTTGTTCCACCTTCTCCTCTCTGGGGCTGTTGAGGAAAGAGGCCCTGCCCAGAACCCACCGTGAACACCTTGTTCTCTCATACAGTGGTACCTCAGTTTAAGAACAGTCTGGTTTAAGAACAATTTGGTTCACAAACTCCGCAAAACCAGAAATAGTGTCTTGGTTTGAGAACTTTACCTTGGTCTATAGCTGTCAATGTTTCCCTTTTTTTAAAGGGAAATTCCCTTATTCCGAATAGGATTCCTCGCAAGAAAAGGGAAAGGTTGACAGCTATGCCTCGGTCTAAAAACGGAAGCCGAACGATGGCAGGAGTCCTCATTAGGGAAAGCGCATCTTGGTTTAAGAATGGTTTCGGTTTAAGAACGGACTTCCAGAACGGATTAAGTTCGTAAACCGAGGTACCACTGTAATGGCAATGGCACCCACCTGAGAGGTGCTGGAACTGAGTTCTGGTGAGTTGCAGCTGAAAAAAGCCCTAGGGCCCCCCAACAGCTCAGCTCCCCACCCTTGAGCTGGCACCTCTGTGTTGGTCCAGGATATGTGAGCTTTTGAAATGAAATGCACGCTATTGTTCCCGAGCATCCTGTCTGAAAGGTAAAGGTAAAGGGAGCCCTGACCATTAGGACCAGTCGTGACCGACTCTGGGGTTGCAGCGCTCATCTCGCTTTATTGGCCGAGGGAGCTGGTGTACAGCTTCCGGGTCATGTGGCCAGCATGACTAAGCCGCTTCTGGCGAACCAGAGCAGCGCACAGAAACGCCGTTTACCTTCCCGCCGGAGTGGTACCTGTTTATCTACTTGCACTTTGAGGTGCTTTCAAACTGCTAGGCTGGCAGGAGCAGGGACGGAGCAACGGGAGCTCACCCCTTCGTGGGGATTCGAACCGCCAACCTTCCGATTGACAGGTCCTAGGCGCCAATCCCACAGCGCCATCCGTGTCCCGTCTGAAGAAGGGTCCTATTTAACTCAAATCCGCTTAAGGAGAACTTTGGGTAGAGCTATTTCAAAACAAACCTTCAGGAATCTGGGTGGAATAATCAGGACCTTGCAATCATCTTAAGTGTTCAGCAGGTGGCAGTAACACTCAAAAGATGCTGATGGTTGTCAGGAAAAACTCTGGGACAGCAGCGCGAGTAGGGGGCAGGATTCAACACTGGCGGGGTGTGTGTGTGTGTCCAGTTTTCCTGGCAAGGCACCAATCCGGGAAGCCATACAGGTGCACATACGCAGCTGGGTATGGAAGAGCTCTGCAATAGTCGGCCCAATGGGTGGGAGCCACGAAAAAGCCAAAATCCATGCTAGGGATCACTAGGAAAGGAATTGAAAACGAAACTGCCGATAGCATAATTCTGTTACGTAAATTTATGGCATGACTGCAGTTGGAATGCTGTATATAGTTCTGGTTGCCTCGCCTCAAAAAGGACATTGAAAGGACTTCTTCATGCAGCCAGAGGCAGCGTCTAAATCCCAGTCTCTGGAAACCACAGGAGGGGAGAAAGTGCTCTTGTGCTCAAATCCTGCCGCTGTGAAAACAGGTGGGCCTCTGGCCTGATCCAGAAGACTCTTCTTGCATTCATACACCTTTTAATGCCGTGGTTGTTTCTGACAGAGAGGTGGCCCTCGCATTGTTGCGCAGAAGAAATGGGATCAAGGTCTAGTTTGGTCTCACCAGAGCTCATCTTTGGAACCTGATTTCAACACCAGGGCTCAGACAAGCGACATATAATTCAAAACTACCAAAAACAAAGGTGTCTCTGAGCCTGTGCAAAGTGCCTTTCCTTCCTTGTTCAGCGATCGCCGCCCACGTGCTGGAATCAGGCGCTAAGGTTCCTATGTTGTTGTTTCATCGCTCAACCTGCTCCTGCCTAGAGTCCTCTAACTTATGTTGCCCAATTGCATTTATATGAAAGGGCAGTCCTCGCTTTTGGGGACCCCCCCCCCTTCCCCAACAACACTTGCCTTCTGATCCAATGCCTTTTTCCTTCCTTCCTTTTTTTTTTTTTTTTTTTGCGCACTAAGGTGATTTGGCCCAATCGATAGGAATCTTATCTTGGAGCCAGCTGAGCCGGTTGTCACGAATAATAATTTACAGTTTTAGTCGCTTGGAAATCAATACAGACTTGCTCTTTGCTGAGAGGCTGTAAAGGCCCTGGGGCAGGCGGGGGACTGAGCAGCAGACCGGCGGCTAAGCGGTTTGGACACAAAAGCCAATTCCTTGCTACGTTGGGGCGGAGGCCAGCTCCAGCCACTGAAGGGACCAAATACTTTTGGCTGAGGATGTGAAGAAGGTGCTGACTCTGGCCCTTGGCCCGTGAAAGAGAAGGCCACACCCCTTGAGCAAAAGCCCTCCCCCTGGGGCTCCCCCCCCCAATAGATTTTGCTTTTGATGATGGCAGGGAGGAGGAGGAAACCCCCCTCCCCTCTGTGCAGCAACCTGCCCTGCTGCCTCTCCCATATTCTTATGAGCATGCCAAAGCAGGTACGATCTGCAGTCCTGCTTAATAATAATCATAATAAATTTTTATTTATACCCCGCCCTCCCCAGCCAAGACCAGGCTCAGGGCGGCTAACAACCAATAATAAAAACAAGTTGATTAAAATACAATTTAAAAGATTAAGATACAACATTAAAACAATTAGGGAGCAATCTCTTCATAGGAGGAGAAAGGAAAAAGAAAGAGAGGGAGGGAATCAAACTGATTCTGAGCCAAAGGCCAGGTGGAACAACTCTGTCTTACAGGCCCTGGGGAAAGAGATCAGATCCCGCAGGGCCCTGGTCTCATGAGGCAGAGCGTTCCACCAGGCTGGAGCCAGTGTTGAGAAGGCCCTGGCTCTGGTTGAGGCTAATCTAACTTCCTTAGGGCCCGGGACCACTAGGGTGTTGCTATTTATGGACCTTGAGGCTCTCCACGGGGCATACCGGGAGAGCCGGTCCCGTAGGTACGAGGGTCCTAGGCCGTGAAGGGCTTTAAAGGTCAAAAGCAGCACCTTAAATCTGACCCTGAACTCCACCGGGAGCCAGTGCAGCTGGAAAAGCACTGGGTGAATATGCTCCCATGGCAGAGACCCTGTGAGGAGCCTCACTGCAGCATTCTGCACCCGCTGGAGTTTCTGGGACAGCTTCAAGGGCAGCCCTGCATAGAGCAAATTACAGTAGTCAAGCCTGGAAGTGCCCATCGCTTGGATCACTGTGGCCAGGTCTGGGTGGAAAAGGTAAGGTTAGTGCTGGACTCAGGTTTCCAAACCTCAGGGCTGACCAGAAGTCTTCAGGTTGCCTGGCCCCCTCTGGGGGCAGGAGGAAGGCTTGAATTTCCAGGTGGGTGATAGTAAAAGATTATGAAGAAGACTATGCATGCACCTTGCAAGCTGCAGCCCAGCAGAATTTGGCTGCAAATTGTTGCATAGACACTCTTAGGCAAATCTGCTCTGCTCTGCTCTCCTCTCCCAATTAACCCCCGTCTCCAGGGCCCATCCTGTGCATAGCTGTCAACGTTTCCCTTTTTTTAAAGGGAAATTCCCTTATTCCGAATAGGATTCCTTGCAAGAAAAGGGAAAAGTTGACAGCTATGATCCTGTGGCATCACCTGGGGCCACCCCTACATCTCATTAATTCAGAAGACTGCATACAGCTTGCCAGCTTCAGGCCTACAGGAGCTGGCTGCAAATTATTGCATGCACTCTGTTCCGGAAGGGTCTGCCTCCCTCCCTCCTCCCAAATAATTTCATCAATCTCTGAAAGTTCCATAGACATTTCAAGGTGGCGCACCCTTCTCTCCTCTCCCAATTAACCTCTGTCTCCAGGGCTCAGTGATACTGAAATCTGCACGTCAATTTCTCAAGTTTTCTTCCCCTAAGAAAAGCATTCCCCCCCCCCCCTGCTTGATTCTCATAGAATTTCTTTAAAATTCTAGAAAGTGCACAGACTCCTCCTAGATTAAGACCTGGGAGGCCGGGGTTCGAATTCTCACTCTGCCATGAAGCTCAACCTTGGTTGACTCGCTGCCTCTTAGCTCAAACTACCTCGTAGGTTTGCTGGGAAGAGGAGATGGGAGGAGGTAGAATCACGCGCGCCACCTGTAGCTGCTTGGATGTAATAAATAGGTAAATATATCCCTGGGGTGGGGCAGCATTTTCTGTTTTTCCTCAAGGGCTAAAACATCCTGGGATAGCCTGATTTCAGCTACATGCAACTTTTACATATATACACTATGCTTGGAACCGAACCCCAGCATAAGATGTGAGCCAACTATATACATAAGACCATACATCCTATATTACCATATATCTGTTGACGTTCAGTTCCAAAGAAACCGAACCGTGGGAAACTCTCAGGCACCTCTTGCCACTCAGAGATCGCAACCATAAGACAAACACGATAAAACCCCCTCCATCCCACCCGTGAGAATTTCACCAGAATTTTCCCCTCTCCTTTGATGCAATTTCTTTTCTCATTATTGAGAACAGTTGAAAAAAAGAACGGGAGAAATTTCTGGCAGAGCGCTAACCAGGCAGAGGGCCTTCTTGGTAGTGGCGCCTGCCCTGTGGAACGCCCTCCCATCAAATGTCAAGGATCTGACTTTTAGAAGACATCTGAAGGCAGCCCTGCTTAGGGAAGCTTTTAATGTCCGATGTTTTATTCTGTTTTTAATATTCTGTTGGGAGCCGCACAGAGCGACTGGGGAAACCAAGCCCGATGGGCAGGCTACGAATAAATTATTATTATTATTATTATTATTATTATTATTATTATTATTAGCCTCTGATGGCTGGTTTTGTAAGGAGCTACACATTTGGGGTGAAATTTTAAGGTGTGAGTAATAGTGCAGACAACACCCCCCCCTTCAAGAGTCATCGTTTCATTGATGGCGTTTGTGGAATACAAACACCCATGCAGTTAATTGCTAGGTGTGCCTCTATGAATTTTTCAAATCCCCAGGAAGTAAATATCAGGGCTGGATGGGTTGTTGTTGATGGCTTTTTACTATTATTAAAAGAACTGTATGCCGCATAAATAGGAAAATAAGTTATTACCACTAGAGAATGTAGCTTTCAGCTTCTGCCATAAATCCAGGGTCGCAATTGACTCCGTGTTTATAAGCAAAGAAGACGGGAGTTGAAGGTGAACAGCAAATGTAAGTGGGAGAATGGGGGGGGGGGGGGGAATGCAGCCTTTTGATTAATCAGGCTCTGAATATTAACCATGCATTGCGCTGATTTTATTGGAAATATATACAGCGGAAAGTGCTTTATTTGCCCGTTTGGCAAATCTCCAGTAAAGGAGGGAGCAGTTGGAATTGGCTTCTAGAAAACTCTGCTCATGGCTCTGAAGCTGGTGTGGAGCATAGAATTGTACAGCTGGAAGGGACCTTCAAGGATCATCTAGTCCAGCGGTCAGCAAACCCAAAGGTGCATTTTAAATAAAAGGACACATTTTACTCATGTAAAAACATCCTGATTCCTGGACCGTTTGCGGGCCGGATTTAGAAGGCGATTGGGCCGGATCTGGCCCCCGGGCCTTAGTTTGCCTACCCATGATCTAGTCCAACTCCCTGCAAGGCAGGAATCCCAGCTAAAGAATCCCTGACAGATGGCCATAAGACCTATGTTTAAGAACATGCAAGGAAGAAGTGATAATAATAATAATAATAATAATAATAATAATAATAATAATAATAATAATAATAATATATTTATTGTCATTGCCCCCTCTCGGGGACAATGAAATTACTTGACTGCTCCATAAAAACACTAATTAAAACAATACAGTATAGTACAGCAAGGAAGATTAGATGACTTTCAAAGTCCAGGCTTCCCATTCAGGGCCGAGATCGCTCTGGAGAAGAAGCTGTTCTTAAGACGGCTCGTTCTTGTCTTCATCGTCCTGTATCTCCGTCCCGACGGCAGGAGCTCGAAGAGACAGTGACCAGGATGCGATGGATCTTTTACTATGTCCAGTGCCTTCCTATGGCACCTTAATAATAATAATAAATCTGCTCTAAGGTGGAGAGTGGGCAGCCAACAATGCTCTCCGCTGCCTTAACAACTCTGCACAGCCCCATCCTGTCCTGGGTAGTACAGCTTCCGTACCACACACATAAGCCATAAGTGTGCACGCTCTCAATGGCACAGTGATAGAAGGCAAGCAGCAGTTTCTGCAGAAGATGGTTTTTCCTTAGAATTCTCAAAAAGTACAGTCTCTGCTGCGCCTTCTTCACAAGCCCCCTTGTGTTGACACTCCAGGACAGATCCTCTTGTAATTCAATGCCCCAAAATCTGAACGTTGTTACCCTCTCCACACAGACCCCATCAATCAAAAGTGGCTGGATATTGCTCTTCTGTCTCCTGAGGTCCACCTCAAGCTCCTTTGTCTTCCTTGTATTTATGAGCAAGTTGTTAGCTCTGCACCTTCTGAGGGAGTCCATTCTGCTGTTGAACTGTCCTTGCTGTCAGAAAGTTCTTCCTGATGTTTAGTCGGATTCTCCTTTCTTGAGCTGGAATCCCCTTTCTTAAACTACCAATTTCTGCAGCAGGGTACAGGTAAAGGTTAAGGTAAAGGGACCCCTGACCATTAGGTCCAGTCGCGGACGATTCCAGGGTTGCGGCGCTCATCTCGCTTTACTGGCCGAGGGAGCTGGTGTTCGTCTGCAGACAGCTTCCGGGTCATGTGGCCAGCATGACTAAGCCGCTTCTGGTGAACCAGAGCAGTGCGCAGAAATGCCGTTTATCTACTTGCACTTTGACGTGCTTTCGAACTGCTAGGTTGGCAGGAGCAGGGACCGAGCAACGGGAGCTCACCCCATCACGGGGATTCGAACCGCCGACCTTCTGATCGGCAAGCCCTTGGCTCTGTGGTTTAGACCACAGCGCCACCTGCATCCCATCTAGAAGCGGGGTAACAGTTGCCAAATTTCTCTCCTGGAGACTCTCCTCGGAAACCTAGCAGCCGGAGGAAAACATAAGTTTACAGACCCTCCAAGTGTCCCTATTTTCCACGGTCGCCCCTGATTTAGAGAAGCAATCCCAATTTCTGAATTGATCCTGGAATGTCCCACTTTTCCTTACGATGTTCCTATTTTCATTGGAGAAATGTTGGAGGGTATGGAGTTATCCAACCCACGAGCCGTCTGAAGGCAATCCTGTATAGGAAAGTTTTAAAGTTTAATGTTTTATTATGTTTCTATATATGTTGGAAGCTGCCCAGAGTGGCTGGGGCAACCCCATAATAAGATGCGTGGGGTATAAATAGTAAAATTATCATTATGGAATGTTACAGATAGGTAGCCGTGTTGGTCTGCCATAGTCAAAATAAAAAAAAATTCCTTCCAGTAGCACCTTAAAGACCAACTAAGTTAGTTCTTGGTATGAGCTTTCGTGTGCATGCACACGAAAGCTCATACCAAGAACTAACTTAGTTGGTCTTTAAGGTGCTACTGGAAGGAATTTTTTTTATTATGGAATGTGACGTCCCTATTTTCATCAGAGAAATGTTGGAGGGTATGAGTTTATTTATTTGTTTATTGCATTAATATCCTGCCCTTTTCTCCAAGATGGTGTCACCCGGGAAGTTTCATGGCTGTGTCATGGGATTTGAACCCGTGTTTCCCAGTCTGATACTCTAACCACTACACTACATTGTGTCTTTGCCAAGATGGGCCATCAGGTGTTTTGTTTTTTTACAACCATACTCTTTCTTTTTGCCTCCAGCTTGTGGGTATGTAAAGAAAACTGTTTTTTAGATAACTGCCCTTTGCACATGCTTAGGGAAACTCTTGCTTTGGCTTATGGCAAAACATTCCAGAACAGAGCCCTGCTATCTTTCCCTGGCTAAGGCTCCAAAGCCTTGTCTGCCAAGGGAGTAGTACGTCTTTAGAAGTCCTTGAGTTCAGAAGTCCTGGCAGCAATTGTGGGGTCACTGCCTGAGTGTGGGCATTGCAAACTGATGAACAAAACAGCAAAACGCTAAAACGACCTTGTCTAATGAGCTTAAGTTAAAGGAACAGTGGTTCATCGGGTTACAGACGCTTCTGGTTACAGACTCCGCTAACCCAGAAATACTACCTCGGGTTAAGAACTTTGCTTCAGGATGAGAACAGAAATCGAGCGGTGGCGGCGGCATGGCGGCAGCAGGAGGCCCCATTAGCTAAAGTGGTACCTCAGGTTAAGAACAGTTTCAGGTTAAGAACGGACCTCCAGAACGAATTAAGTTCTTAACCCGAGGTACCACTGTATTTCATTATGGAAAAATGTGAACTGGCTGCTTGCTTTGCATCAACTGGCCAGATCTATAGGGAGAGGGAGATGGTTGGCTGAATAACTCAGTAGATTCAGAAATCCTTCCACCTTTTATCTTTGAAACTAAAGGGTCTAGAATGATGTTCAGTTTTTTAAACTTCCAAGTTCCCAGACTAACCCTTCAGAATAATAAGGGATTTTAACGGTGGTGATTTCACATCTTGCTGGTGTGAAATTTGTGCAAGAGACTCTTCCTCAATTTTAGCACACAATTCCCAAGTCCTGCCTTTTAAGGGGAACAGAGGGGGGAAAGGAAGGGCTGTGCTGGTGAAGGGGGGGTGGCACAGAATGGGGCAATTTGACATTATTTGGGCAGTTGCCACACCAGAAGATGGCAGATGCTAAGGCCAAAATCCCCCCCCCCCTGCATATGTAGAGCCCTTGAAGGTTACAAGAGTCCTGATGCCTTCCTTTGCATCTGGTCCATCAGGGAGGAAGTGAGGGATGTTGTAAGTGGTTGCTAAGCAACAGCCAATGGCATTCTTCCCTGCTTCCAGATTTGAAGAGAAATAGGTGTTTCCCCCTAGTCCATCTTCGTCCATCGCTGTCAAGAGCTTGCAGCCTCAGTTGGTTTTAGATGCTGAAGATCCATATCACAGGAGGTGGAGAGGGAGGGGGCAGGATGCTGGACAACTCTGGCCTGATTTTGGAGTGAACCTGAAGAACATCCACTGCTTCCCCCTCTGCCTCCTCTCCACTAAATAATTCAGCCCTAGATCCTTCCAGCTGAGAAGGGGCTGTGAGGACAGAGTCTTTTTCGCGATGAATTTTTAAAAAGTCAAGTGATTTTCAAAAGAGCAGAGGAGCAGAGAAAGCTGCCTTATACCAAGCCAGAGCATGGGTCCATCTAACACAGTATTGTCTACACTGACTGGCAGCAGCTCGCCCGGGTTTCAAGCAGGGAGCAGAGCCATCATGGCTGGGAACCACTGTTGTAAACAAAAATTGCCCTTTTGCCTTATGGGGTATCCAAGAGCCCATATAGAGTCCTTACATAGATTCCCTATCGGTAGGAGAAAATAACAGAGGCCAACCAGAGAATATTGAGAAGCAAATCAGCTAGTAAGCTTGATCTTTATTGATCTGTTGCAACAGGGGGCTCCCCTCACCTGCAGGAGAGGAGGAGGAACCCAGAACAATGGCGCACAAGGCCTTATAAATACTTTTGAAATTCCCACCCTATAGATCAAGACCACCCCCAGAAACATCATACCTACACAGGGACGCGGACTTATAAAAAATATTGGGGGGGCCCGGGAAAGCTCATGAATAATAAATAAGCTCATGAATATGCAAATAAAGTGGCGCCGCCTCCTCGTGAGCGAATAGGGGAGAGCGTGCTGCGCCTATTAATCAGCTCCAAAGGAAATTGGGTGGAGCTTTTGCTCGGGAGGGAGGGCAGGAGGCATGCAGCCCGCCCCTCCCTGTGCATTTTGGGCTGGGGGAGGGGCGGCGATGGCGCTCTGCTGGAGGGGCGCCGGAGATTATTGGGGGGGCGGAGCCCCCCCAAACGAATTTTTGAGGGGGCTCGGGCCCCCTCAAGCCCCATGGAGTCGGCGCCTATGTACCTACATCACAGAAAAGGCGGTCTAAACAGAAATTCGAATGTTGTTTTTCTCCTGTCCTTGTTTATCTCCTGTCTGGCAGGTTACTTGATTGGATTGCCTGGGTAGCCTGGCCAGTCTTTTCTAATGATAAATACTTAGTTCCTGGGCCATGTCACAGGCTCACACCCTATTCAAACACAGACATACCCTTAAGACAGGATTTGTGAAGGAAAAGACAATGGGGAGGCTTTTCCACTTTGACCTTGCAGAGAAAACATTTGCTTAGTTTAGGAATCAAAATGGTTCCAGGTCGGTCTTCCTGTGCTGATCTATGTATGTGCTTGGTTGGTACACTTATGAACATTACGATATATCTAAGACCATAAAATTCCTATCACACCACCAGTAGCCCTCTGCTCCTCCATGAATATGTCTTGGAGGAGAGACATATTCTTTTTAAGCCATCCATGTTAGTGGTCCTCACTGATTCCTGTGGGAGTGAGTTCCGTAGTTTATTTATGTACTACGTGAAGGACTTTCTCTTATCTCTTCTGAATCTTCCAACGTTCAGCTTTGTTGCATGTCCTCGAGTTCCAGTATCTTGGAAATTGTATCTTGATGTTCTTTTTTTAAAAAAAGATGTTCTTTATTGATTTTTAAAATTACATACTGTCAGAGCTGCCCTAGGTCCCAGCTCACAAAGGACCAACGCCAGTTCGTTGTTATATAAAACAGTCTTTATTCAAGCTCAGTTTCGCTTTCACAGCCGCGGCGCGCAGCTCTACGTCTCAAACTCTAGACCGCTGAATCTCCGTCTGAATCTCCTCCCCCCAGACACCAGTTTAAGACTCTAGCCTTGCTCCACCTCTTCCTCTGCTCTCTTCTCCTCTGGGCCCGCCTGTCCGCTGGGGTCTTGCCCTTCCTAGACTCTTCTGACGCTGAGTCCCCTGAGTCTTCCCCCTGCCTCCGGCGGGCTTTAGGACCTGGTTCCCAATCCGGGTTTCCTGCTGTGCCGCGCGCCTGTACATTCGAACTTGGCGCGCGCGCCCAGCCGGCCACCTTCCTCCTGACCGTTACACTGCTCCTGTCACTGCTTCCCCCTTCGGGGAGGCTAGCTGCACCTGACTCCCCCTCCGTTCCCTCACTCTGCGATGGAGGCGTGGCCAACCTGGCTCATCTTCTCTCCCTGCTGGAGGAGAAGCTGGCCCTGATACACGTGACTCTTCCCCCTCACTACGCTCTGGTGGAGGAGCTGGTCCTGCTCTCCCGCTGCTGCTTTGGGAGTCCCCGCTGGCCCCTTGCTTCTGGTGTGTCCCCCCTGGGACCCCCCTTGCCCTGGCCATCGGCGTCCCCCTCTGGGAATCTTCTGATTCGCTGGAGAGACTCATGGAATCTCTCGGGCCACTTTCATACTCCCCTACGCTGCCCTCAGATTCTTCCCCTTCGCTCTCCATTTCCTCTCTCCCCTGTGCCTCTGCTCCTGAGCCCCTGACACATACTATACATACACATATTACATTACATTTTATATTTGTTCTTGCTCTCCAGAGCTGATTTCCCTCCTTCCTTCTTCTGGCTTTTTTGTGTCGTCTTTAACTTTTCGCATTGTCTTTATCCGTTTTGTATATAGCTCTTCTTCTTCAATTTTTGTCCATGAAATGTCTGTAAACAAATAAATCTTTCTATATGTACAATTCTTGTTGTCTGTCAATACTCATTTACAAATACTGCTCAACAATGGTCATAATATACATTTTTAATTCATTTTGATATTATTATCCAATAAATTTCTTTGTATTTTCCCGTTACAAGACTTATTTCAATTCTACTGGTTTCCCTATTTCACATCATCTTCTCTATATATAACATAAATTTTCCCCATTCTTTTTGATATGTTTCATCACCCTGATGTCGGATTTTTGCTGTTAGTTTAGCTATTTCTGCATACTCCATAACCTTGTACTGGCACTCTTCGACTGTAGGCAATTGTTGCTGTTTCCACACCTGGGCCAGCAATAACCTGTTGCATATAAGAACAGTTTCCGGTCATTCTTATCAATATCCTCTCCCACCATTCCCAACAGGAATGACTCTGATTTTTTCAATGTATACCTAAAGATCTTCTTTAGTTCGTTATATATATTTTCCCAATATGTTTTCACTTTTACTCAAAACCATGGAGAGACCTGGTCTGAACAAAGACATTGGATTCTTATCTCATTATACATGACAAAGCCATTTTTCACCTTCTCACCCCTTGCTTTTTCCTGTAAGACCTATTGCAGTCGTTAAGAGTCATCAACAGGCTCATCACAGCTATCTGCCAATCACCCATTCCCACCACCCTTCTGAGTAATACCCCTCCCCACCTTCTCACTATATAGAAGGATCTGGCAACTTCTGTTTCAGTGTATCTGAAGAAGTGTGCATGCACACGAAAGCTCATACCAAGAACTAACTTAGTTGGTCTTTAAGGTGCTACTGGAAGGAATTTTTTTTGTTTTGACTATGGCAGACCAACACGGCTACCTATCTGTAACTGTTTTCACTTTGTCACATGCCCACCACATGTGGAAGAAACTGCCTTCTTTCACCCCACACTTCCAACAATTCTTATTTCTATCTTGAGGTTCAATCCAGCCGACCACCAGGACTCTGCTCGCATTCCCGAGGATTACACAAATTGTGCGTGATTTTTCTGCGACTGATCAGAGTTCAAAGTGACCTGCTAGATTCCTCCCCCATCTCCTCTCTCTGGCACAAAGACCCGAAACTCCCTGCAATCTCATTTCCCCAATCCCCGTTCAATCTGAATAATTAAATATGAGCTTCTCTCTGCTTGGTAATATATTGGATGCAATGGATATTGCTTCGCCCCGGCTTGTCCTTATTAAGGAACTAAGCCCCAGCTTTAGTCATTAAAGGTTGTTTAAGCAGAGGTTGAACAGCTGATCCCTTCCGTGGCTGAGAAGACATGCGAGGGAGACACTGATTGCTTTTGAATCCTTTCCGCTCACGGGGAGGAGGCGGTGGGGCACCAACTTTGGAGGAAGAGAGAGAGACAACGCTGTTGCTAGGGCCCCTCAAATTTTAGAAAGGGCGATCAGTAAAGTTGCCAGACCTCCATGGCTGACCTGAAGACTTTGCCTGGCCCTCTCCAGGTAGCAAGGGGGGCAGGAGTGCCTTTTTTTTTGGTATATAATTTTTTATTAGTTTTTTAACATATCATTTTCAACAATAATTAAACATACTTTTACATCTTATTCAAATTTTTGACTTCCATCAATCCTGTCTGGAAATTTTCCACTCTAATCTCTCAGTATGCATTTCTTATCTTCCCTAGTACATTTCAATCTCATAACCAACATCACCATCTTTTTCTACTTTGTAACACTTCGTATATTTCTCCTTACAAAACTTCTTGTAATCCTACTAGCGTAATTTGTTGATTACAGTTGCTCTTCAAATAATTCATATACTTCTTCCAATCTTCTTTAAATCTCTGGTCCCACAGGTTTCGAATCCTTCCTGTCATTTTGTCCAATTCTGCATAGTCCATTAATTTTGTCTGCCATTCTTCTTTCGTCGGAATTTCTTCTTGTTTCCATTTCTGGGCTAATAACACTCTTGCCGCAGTTGTTGCATATAAAAACAATTTAACATCTTGCTTATTAATGTCCTGACCTATAATACCAAGTAAAAATGCTTCTGGGTTGTTGTTTTTAATGTATATTTCAACATCTTTTTCATCTCATTATATATCATTTCCCAGAAGTTCTTTACTTTTTTACATTCCCAGGCAGGAGTGCCTTTAAAATATTTTTACCTTTGTTATTAGACAGAGTGTGCATGCAGCTTGTCAGCTTCAGCCCGGCAGGAGCTGGCTGCAAATTATGGCATTGACACTCTCAGCCGGGGGTCTACCTTCCTCTGCTCCCCTTTCCCAATTAACCTCCATCTCCAGGGCCCATCCCTGTGACATCATCAGAGACCACCCCTACATCTCAGGTTTCCACAGCCTCAGGTTGGACTCTGCACCTGCCCTCCTCCATTCCTCACCTGGGTGCCTTGGCCAGACAAGAACGTGAGGGGTGGGTGGGTGTGTCTCTGTGTATAAACCTTTGACTTTTCCATGGCTGGGATTTCCTCTCACTGCCAGAAGTGAAGTTACAGGGAACCAGGCAGAGGGCCTTCTCGGTAGTGGCACCTGCCCTGTGGAACGCCCTCCCATCAGATGTCAAACAAATAAACAACTACACCATGTTTAGAAAACATATGAAGGCTGCCCTGTATTGGGAAGTTTTTTTTATGTTTGAAGTTTAATTGTGCCTTTATATTTGTTGGAAGATGCCGAAAATGGCTGGGGCAACCCAGTCAGATGGGCAGGGTACAAATAACTTCATAATTATTAAGCCTACTCTACAGAAGTAGGGGTCTGATGTGCTGCTGTTGCCTCTGCTCTGCCCTCCCCCTGACCCACAACTGATATGCAGCCTGAAATAAATAAATTAAGGTCTTATGTATATAATAAAGGTTCATAAATGTACCAAGCAAACATGTACATAGATATATAGGCCACATGTCTGAAGCTGCACAGGAGAGCAGCCATGGAGCCATTTTGACTCCCAGGCTGACCAGGTGTTTTCTCTGCAAGGTCAAATGGAGGAGCCTCCCCGTTGTCTTTTCCTTCACAAATCCTGTCTTAAGGGTAGGTCTGTGTATGAAGAGGGTGAGCCTGTGACCTGGCTCAGGAACTAAGTATTTATCATTACAAAAGACTGGCCAGGCTCCCCAGGGTATCCAATCAAGTAAGCATTAACAGGTAACCTGCCAGACAGGAGGTAAACAATGCACTCAGATTATGAGGTAAACAACCCACTCAGATTTCTGCTGTAGACCGCCCTTTCTGTGATGTAGGTATGATATATGGGGGCGGGGAGGTGGTGGTTGTTAAGTTGTGGGTGAACATATCAGACGACACAGCGATTCTTCAAACAGCTCTTGTTTATTCACAAGCCAGAAGAGAACTGAACTGAAGGGTTCAGTCAGCCTGCTTATATAGAGCTCCAGTACAATGTAACTGTAACAATTTTCTAAAACTATCCAATCACTGAACGTCACTTTCGATCCCTTATTTGCATAACTATCTACAGTATCCCCCTGCTGGCCCAGGGTGAGAACTTCAGTACATAACACCGGTCTTGGGCTACACCCCTTCTGTGATGTCGGTATAATGTTTCTGGGGGTGGTCTTGGACTCCAGGGCTGGTAATTTAAAATGTCTATATAAGGGTGGACACACCTTTGTTTGGGGTCCTCCTCCTCCTCCTGTGTGTGAGGGGAGCACCCTGTTGCAACAGTTCAATAAAGATCAAGCTTACTAGCTGCTTTGCTTCTCAATATTCTCTGGTTGGCCTCTGTTATTTCCTCCGACCGATGGAAAACCTGCAGAGCCCTATAAGGGCTCTTGTGTCCCCCATAAGGGAATAAGGGCAGATTTTCATTTATTACAAGCCCCATGGAAGTTGCCCTAAAGGGAACGTGGACCTCCAGCTGCACAAGGTGTCCCCCCCCCCCCGCTTTGCAAAATGTGTGCAGTAGCTCATGCTGATTCTGCTTCAGCAAAGCTTCTTCTTAACTATAATAATAATAATAATAATAAAAAGAAAGAAGTCAAGTATTACCCTCTGTTTACAAAACCTTGAGTCAGCCCTCAAAGTGCAAGAGGCAGAAACGTCATGATCTGATACTTCTTGTTTATTGCAATAAATCAGTTCATCAGAATGACCAGTTTGATGGCCCTCCCTGAGGAACAGGGACGTGGGTGGTGCTGTGGGTTAAACCACAGAGCCTAGGACTTGCCGATCAGAAGGCCGGTGGTTTGAATCCCCGCGACGGGGTGAGCTCCTGTTGCTCAGTCCCTGCTCCTGCCCACCTAGCAGTTCGAAAGTACGTCGAAGAGCAAGTAGATAAATAGGTACCACTCCGGCGGGAAGGTAAACGGCGTTTCCGTGCGCTGCTCTGGTTCGCCAGAAGCGGCTTAGTCATGCTGGCCACATGACCCGGAAGCTGTACGCCGGCTCCCTCGGCCAATAAAGCGAGATGAGCGCCGCAACCCCAGAGCCACGACTGGACCTAATGGTCAGGGGTCCCTTTACCTTTACCTTTATCCTGAGGGCCATAAGTAGCTCTCTCACAGATCAATCACAGCATTGACCCAGTGATGGTCACAAATGTCACAGAACCTTTTACAATTCTTCCAAAAATCCTCCCCCAACCCCCCAAGAAATCTGGATTCATTTTCCTGCAACCTGGCTAAGCAGTTTATGGAAAGCCGCCCTCATTAGGTTAATGATTCTCAGGAAATTATTCCATACCCAGCCTGGTTAATCTCCCAAATGGAACGTCTAATGCTGGTGGATCAATTTTGCGCAGTTATGCAATACTAAGATACAAAGCTTTGGTTCTGCAGGAATAGGCCACTATCCCATTAATTGGAAAGAGATATTTATCAGGGTTAAAATTTCCCATTTGGCTCATTTGTTGAGAGTAGGCCTCCTTTGAGTCCTAAGGAGAAATGCCCTGTGGTTTGTGGATTTTTGTTTTCTTCATGTCGGTTTTCTATCTTTCTTCTTTTGCTGTTAGAAGTCTCCACCAGGGACTCCTCAGATATTGTTAAGAACATCAGAAAAATTAAGGTGAAAAGGTGTGCGCTGTGATGGTGGCCAAATGGGCAGACAGAAGAAAATTTATTCATGCCGTGCTTAGTTAAACTATGGAACTCTCAAAAGGGTAAAAGAGTACTGGGAAATGGTCCATAATGAATTGAATTGTTTAAAAGTACTTTCCCAAAAAACCCCAGAGTCTTTTCAGTTGGGGTTAATTCAGAATGAAATTTCCAAGTGTCAAAAAAGGTTATGTATGTCACTACTGCGGCCCGTGTTTTGTTAGCCCCAAAATGGAAAAGGAGCGAGGTGCCAACTAAAGAAGAATGGCAACTTAAGTTGACGGAATATGCACAACTCGCAGACTTAACATATAGAATAAGAGAACAAGAAGAACATATGTTTAAAGAAGATTGGAAAACGTTTATTGAATATGTGGGAAATAATTGTGTACAGCTGAAAACGCTGGCAGCATTAAGATAGATTCAACAGTGTAAACAGGTTTTGATGGATGCAATAATGGAACATTGCATTTTGTAAAATATGCAGGGATTTATGATATGTAAAATGAACCATGGAAAGAGAAGAAGGGAAGTCATTGATATCTTAAGGATGTAAAATGAGTATTTCAAATTGTAAAATAGAAAATTTAATAAAAATTTATAAATTAAACTCTCCCTCAGGAGAGACAGGGATGGCCACCAACTTAAAAGGTAAAGGGACCCCTGACCATTAGGTCCAGTCGTGACCGACTCTGGGGTTGTGGCGCTCATCTCGCTTTATTGGCCGAGGGAGCCGGCATACAGCTTCTGGGTCATGTGGCCAGCATGACTAAGCCGCTTCTGGCAAACCAGAGCAGCGCATGGAAACACCGTTTACCTTCCCGCTGAAGCGGTACCTATTTATCTACTTGCACTTTGATGTGCTTTCGAACTGCTAGGTTGGCAGGAGCAGGGACCGAGCAACGGGAGCTCACCCCGTCATGGGGATTCGAACCGCCGACCTTCTGATCAGCAAGTCCTAGGCTCTGTGGTTTAACCCACAGCGCCACCTGGGTCCCTGGCCACCAACCTAGATGACTTCAAAAGGGGATTGGACAAATTCATGGAGGAGGGAGCTATCGATGGATGCCAGACACAATGGCATAAGAAGAGAGAAGAATCAGGGTCAATGCCCAATTCATGCCCAGGGGTCTGAACCATAAGAACATGGAAGAGCCTGCTGGATGAGGTCAGTTGCCCACCTCGTCCAGCACCCTCTTCTCATAGTTAACCAACCAGTTGCCTGTGGGAAACCTGCAAGCAGGACCCGGGTGCAAAAGCACCTGGAACTCCCAGCAACTTGCATCCAGAGGCATAAAGCACCCAGTAGCCATTCATTCCTGCGAGATCGCCTGACCCCGTGTCTGCCCCCTCCACCTGCTTTGACCTTCAGAACTGTCACTATCGAAGGCGCCACATAACACCGGTTCTGCATTTGTAAGAAATCAATCTGTTAGTGTGGCACTATGGAACTCCCTGCCTCTTGAAATCAGGCAGGTGTTTCGCTGTATTCTTTCCTGCGCCTGCTAAAAAAGCTTTTGCTTTGGCAGGCCTATCCAGATACGTACGATGGCTTTGAAGTCTTCCACCTCCTACAATCAAGAAGTATGAAATAATAAATACAGTGGTACCTCGGGTTACATTCGCTTCAGGTTACATATGCTTCAGGTTACAGACTCCGCTAACCCAGAAATAGTACCTCAGGTTAAGAACTTTGCTTCAGGTATAGATGGTACTTAACCCCTGTAAAATTAGCAAAGATATATCATACTAGTGATAATCTATGTTGGAAATGTAAAGAAAAAGAAGGTACCTTTTATCATATGTGGTGGACTTGTCCCAAGGTGAAAGACTTCTGGGAAAAGATTTATAAGGAATTGAAAAAAACGTTGAAATAGACTTTTATTAAGAAACTAGAAGCCTTTCTACTTGGAATAACAGGTTTGGAATTGCCCAAGAAAGCTGTCAGATTGTTTTTGTATGCCACAACTGCAGCTAGAATTTTGTTGGCCAAAAATTGGAAATCACAAGAAGTCCCAACAGTGGAGGAATGGCAGAAGATGATGAGTTTCAATGTTTTTAGCTTATTGCGGATTTTAATTATCATTTGAACGTTTTAAATAGCTGTTATCCACTGTTTTCACGGACAACTTTTTCCGTTCCGTCCTTTCTGTAAACCCATCTAAGGTTTATAGCATGGGTAGGCAAACGAAGGCCCGAGGGCCGGATCCGGCCCCATCTCCTTCTCAATCCGACCCGTGGACGGTCTGGGAATCAGCGCGTTTTTACATGAGTAGAATGTGTGCTTTTATTTAAAATGTATCTCTGGGTTATTTGTGGGGCATAGGAATTCATTCTTTTTTCCTCCTTCAAAATATAGTCCGGCCCCTCACAAGGTCTATGGGACAGTGGACCGGCCCCCTGCTGAAAAAGTTTGCTGACCCCTGGTTTATAGTCAAGCGGTATACAAATTTTAGGAAGGGAATAAAATAAGATTGTTTGCATGGATCAGCTGAGGAGGTGAGAATTATGTGATAAGGGTGCTTTTTTGTGTGCCAAGGGGCAGTGGCGTAGCGTGGGGGGTGCAGGGGGGGCCGGCCGCACCGGGCGCAACATCTGGGGGTTAGGGTTAGGGGGCGCAAATCCACGGGTTAGGGGGCGCAAATTACTTGCCTTGCCCCGGGTGCTGACAACCCACCCTACGCCACTGCCAAGGGGGAAGGCTGCCCTTGGAGCAGAGGGTAACCCCTGGCCTGTACCAAGAGTGGGGGACCTGGGAGCCCCTCCAGGCATTGCTGGGTTCCATCTGCCCCCGTTGCCACAAGCTTTGCTAGCAGGAATTCGGAGTCCCAAAAGAAGGCTCCCATCCCTGTTCTAGAGAAACAAACAGTAGCTGCCTTTCTATTGCAAGTGGCAAGTTTTTATTCCCCGGAACTGAACAAATGGCATCTCCTCCTTTCAGACTAGGCCTGGGGTCTGCAACCTTTAAGACAAAAAGAGCCACTTGGACCCGTTTCCGAAGAAAAACAACAACTGGGAGCCACAAAACCATTGCGACATTTAAAACAAATATATCTCCGGAGCCGCGATCTGACAGCGGGCGGGAAGGTGACGTCGGGACGGTGCGTGACTAACACACGCACCGCCCCCATGCGGCATCAGAGCAAGTACAGTGCCCGCCACAGTGGGGAGTGTTGGGGCGCACAATGCGCCTTCTCCCCTCGCTAGTATCCGTCCCGGAGCCGCGACAAAGGTGTAAAAGAGCCACATGTGGCTCCGGAGCCGCGGGTTGCAGACCCCTGGACTAGGCTCTTGGATGGAGGAGAGTCTTCCATGGGCTTCCTCTCCAGGTATTCATACGGCTGAGCCTTCCAGCTGAGACAGTTTTAAATCTTGCTCCCTCCTTTTCTCTCGAGCGTGTTAGAGATTGCTTCTGCCTGCGATGGGCTGACTTTCAAATCCGCCCAGGGAAGCCACGAACAGCTGCCGCGATGCAAAGCCAACCAATTTTTAGATTAGTTTCAGCCACCCTTAACCCCCGGACCATCAAATTCATTTGTTCCCTGATCTTATATATATATATATCTCAAGATGTCCGGTACTGCCTGATTCCTCCACTGGGGTTTCATAATGGTAAGGATTTTCCCTGTGAGGTAATTTGAAATTTGAAAAACACAAATTTGGAGGGAGGCTGGGAATCCTCCTCTGTTTTGGATTTTGATCTGAGCAGGAGAATAACTGAGTGACTGAAAGTTTGCCTCTTGGTTGAGGTCGGTTTTACGAGCTCCAAAAACACTCCCCCCCCGTATATATATATTATTTATATATATTATTTAATCTTATTTATTCCAGACAATAAAGTGGATCACATCAGTCTTATTGTGTTTTTAGTATTTTGTTGGGATCCGCCCAGAGTGGCTGGAGCAATCCAGTCAGATGAGTAGCATATAAATTCTAAATAGTAATAATCATTATCATGAAGTCAGGAGTGCCTGGCGTGCTCTGGTCGACGGGGTCATGAAGTGTTGGACACAACTAAACGCCTAAACAACCTCAGATATGCAGATGACACAACCTTGATGTCAGAAACTGAGGAGGAATTAAAGAACCTTTTCATGAGGGTGAAAGAGGAGAGCGCAAAATATGGTCTGAAGCGCAACATCAAAAAAACTAAGATCATGGCCACTGGTCCCATCACCTCCTGTCAAATAGAAGGGGAAGAAATGGAGGCAGTGAGAGATTTTACTTTCTTGGGCTCCATGATGACTGCAGATGGTGACAGCAGCCACGAAATTAAAAGACGCCTGCTTCTTGGGAGAAAAGCAATGACAAATCTAGACATCATCTTAAAAAACAGAGACACCACCTTGCCAACAAAGGTCCATATAGTTAAAGCTATGGTTTTCCCAGTAGTGATGTATGGAAGTGAGAGCTGGACCATAAAGAAGGCTGATCGCCAAAGAATTGATGCTTTTGAATTATGGTGCTGGAGGAGACTCTTGAGAGTCCCATGGACTGCAAGAAGATCAAACCTCTCCATTCTTAAGGAAATCAGCCCTGAGTGCTCACTGGAAGGACAGATCCTGAAGCTGAGGCTCCAATACTTTGGCCACCTCATGAGAAGAGAAGACTCCCTGGAAAAGGCCCTGATGTTGGGAAACATGGGGGGCACAAGGAGAAGGGGGCGACAGAGGATGAGATGGTTGGACAATGTTCTTGAAACTACCAACATGAATTTGATGAAACTGCAGGAGGCAGTGGAAGACAGGAGTGCCTGGCGTGCTCTGGTCCATGGGGTCACGAAGAGTTGGACACGACTAAACGACTAAACAACAAGAGTTGGAAACCCAAGGGGTCTTCTAGCCCAATCCATGACAGATGTCCCTCCAACCTTTGTTTAAAACCTCCATGGAAGGAGAGTCCACAACCTCCCAAGGGAGTCCATTCCACTGTCAAACAGCTCTTACCTTCAGAAATTTCTTCCTGATGTTGGGTCAGAATCTTCTTCTCTTGTCCTTTGAATCCATTGGTTCAGGTTTGAAATATACTCGGAGTCGAGAGTGGATTTCATGCTCTTTATTCAGCTCATAGTGGTGAGGAGGAATGGGAGTTCCCCCAGAATGTCTGCTTTATATACATTATTTACACAATGGGCCCCATGTGATTGGCTAATTCCGGGATTCTCTTGTAGGCCAATCAGGTTGCGGATTCACTTCCACCTGGAGCTGAATTGGGTGGCTCCTGTGGACCAATCGGACTGCTGCATTCTGGGTCCTATTGTTCTAGGACCAATCAGACTGCTGCATTCTGAATCCTATTGTTCTAGGACCAATCAGACTGCTGCGTTTTGGATCCTATTCAACTCAGTACATAACAAGGTCCTACCTTCTGGAGCAGGAGAAAACAAGCTTGCTCCGTCTTCCATGGGGCAACCCTTGAGCTATTTGAAGGCAGCTATCATATCTCATAGGGACGCGGGTGGCGCTGTGGGTTAAGCCACAGAGCCTAGGGCCAGTGGCGTAGCGTGGGGGGGTGCAAGGGGGGCCGGCTGCACCGGGCGCAACATCTGGGGGTTAGGGTTAGGGGGCGCAAATCCACGGGTTAGGGAGCGCAAACACACGGGTTAGGGGGCGCAAATTACTTGCCTTGCCCTGGGTGCTGACAACCCACGCTACGCCACTGCCTAGGGCTTGCCGATTAGAAGGTCGGGGGTTCGAATCCCCGCAATGGGGTGAGCTCCAGTTGTTTGGTCCCTGCTCCTGCCAACCTAGCAGTTCGAAAGCACGTCAAAGTGCAAGTAGATAAATAGGTACTGCTCCAGCTGGAAGGTAAACAGCGTTTCCGTGCGCTGCTCTGGTTCGCCAGAAGCGGCTTAGTCATGCTGGCCACATGACCCGGAAGCTGTACGCCGGCTCCCTTGGCCAATAAAGCGAGATGAGCGCTGCAACCCCAGAGTCAGCCACGACTGGACCTAATGGTCAGGGATCCCTTTACCTTTATCATATCTTCTCTTCTCCAAACATACCCAAATCCCTCAGCCATACCTTATAAAGTTCCCAGGCCTTTAATCTTCTCGGTCTCCCTCCTCTGCTCGTGTCCCCATATCTCAGGCTTGTTTCGGTAGATGGCTGCGATTCTTAATTTTGTCTGTGCAATCTCTTCACTCTCGCTCTCTTTTCTCCGCTGCCAGCTAGACCTTCAAAGGAAAGAAATTCCTTGTGAATAACAAAAAAAACAATGCAAGCGTTTTGTTCCCTTGCATCTACATCACTGCTTCATTAGGAGCTACAGCAGGAGAACAGATGCGGGGAGGGTCGTGTTAATAAATCGTCGTGTAATATTTCTTTTCATGCCGCATACGTACGATTAACTGATGTTGTCGGCTCCCTGATTAACTTTGTTTATTTCTTAATTAGGTTGAGCATTGCCTGTCTCGTGGTTAAGAAATAATTGTTTGATTAATGCCTCCGCATTTGCATTTTCATTAAGATCCCAAAATAAGTTCCGCAGCAATTAGCTGCGATGTTGTGCACAGATTTGGAGAGACCAGAATTTCAATTTTGAAGCCCATTAAGTAATAACTGTTATATTGATTGGTGATAATGGGGCATAGGCACTAAATACATATTAGGCGGGTCTGAATGGATTTGTGACCCGGGTTGCCACGGGAGTGACTTTGGAAGGCAGGGTCCTTGCCTTAAAAACATGGGGAATTGCTTTATCCTGGGTCAGACTATTTCTCCCTTGAGTCCAGTTACTGACTACTCAGATTGGCATCAACTCTCACAGAATCATAGAGTTGGAAGGGACCTCTAAGGGTCATTTAGCTGAACCCCCAGCAATGCAGGTACAGTGGTACCTTGGTTCTCAGACGCCTTGGTACTCAAACGCCTTGGTTCCCAAACCCCGAAAACCCGGAAGTAAGTGTTCCAGTTTTTGAACATTTTTCGGAAGCCGAACGTCCAGTGCAGCTGTTGGCTATTGTTTCCAGGGCACCTGCACCAATCAGAATCTGCTCCTTGGTTTTTGAACATTTTGGAAGTCCAACAGACTTCCGGAATGGATTAAGTTTGGCACTTTTGTTTTTGCTCTTTATTTTGCATTTTTGTTTTTGAGGCTTTTTCGGTTAATTTGTTTTTGTCACTGTGCGGAACCCAGTTCAGCTACTGATTGTGTGACTGCGGAAGTGGATAAAAGCCCCCCATCCAAACAATGACTATCATCAGTGCAGGTAAGAAAAAAAGTAATTTTAATGATAATAATAACAATAATTTATACGCTGCCCATCTGGCTGGGTTTCCTCAGCCCCTCTGGGCGGCTTCCAACAAAGTATTAAAATACAGTAGTCTGTTAAACATTAAAAGCTTCCCTGAACAGGGTTGCCTTCAGATGTCTACTAAAAGTAGTTGTTTTTCTCTTTGACATCTGGTGGGAGGGCGTTCCACAGGGCGGGTGCCACCACCGAGAAGGCCCTCTGCCTGGTTCCCTGTAACTTGGCTTCTTGCAGGGAGGGAACTGCCAGAAGACCCTTGGAGCTGGACCTCAGTGTCCAGGCAGAACGATGGAGGTGGAGACGCCCCTTCAGGTATACTGGACCAAGGCCGTTTAGGGCTTTAAAGGTCAGCACCAACACTCATCACCTACAATTCTGTCTTATTTATTTTATAGTACAGTTCATTGAGTATTGCTTTCATTTTATGGATCAGTGGTCTTGTTAGAGAGCAAAAGTCATGTTAAATTGCTGTTTTAGGGGTTGTTTTTAGAAGTCCGTTTTGCATTGCTTTCTATGGAAAAGCGTGCCTTGGCCCACTGCCCCTCAGACCTTTGTGGCGGGCTGGAGATGCAGCCCCGGCGGGGGGGGGGGGGAGCTGGAAGAAGAGGCAAGGGGGGCAAGTAGGCCTCCTCCCCAGCCCCCTGCCCCAGCCGCTGCGCTTACCTTCCCAGGGGCTCCCACTGCTGCTTCTGCTGCTTCTCGTGGGTATTGCAGAGCGCGTTTGTCGGATCCACTCTCTGGCCCACAGGAGACCAGGGCAGCGGTGGCAGTGGCAGCGGGGGGAAGATGAGCGGCGTGAAAGGGCTGGCTCCAGAGAGGGGCTACTTAACATGGCGCTCAGCCAGCTCAGTCCAGCCTCCTTCCTCCTCTAGGCAGGGCAGGGAGAAGCCAGGAGGAGGGAGGGAGGAGGCGCTGCTGCGGTGTGTGAGGGAGAGAGGAAAGAAATGGCACAGTCCGAACGAACAGAATCCCCACGCCGATTCATGGACAGTCCACGGGCCGGATCCTGAAGGCTATGGGGCCTGATCCGGCCCGCGGACCTTAGTTTGCAGACCCCTGTCTTATTCTATATGTTAGGTCCGCAAGCTGCGCATATTCCATCAGTTTCAGTTGCCATTCTTCTTTAGTTGGGACCTCGCTCGTTTTCCATTTTTTGGCTGACAAAACACAGGCTGCAGTGGTGGCATACATAAATAACTTTTTTTGACACCTGGGAATTTCCATCTGAATTATCCCCAACAAAAAGGACTCTGTTGGTTTTTGGTTTTTTGAAAAGTGCTTTTAAACATTTTGTTTCTTTTTTCTTTTTAAAAAGTTTTTATTATTAAAATAATTCAGCATTATTACACACATATTGTGAATATACAAGCACACAAACATACATTTCATACAATCCTTAAAAATGTTCAAAAATACCTACACTCAATTCCATAGATAATTCCTTTTCCCATAACCATCCACCACCCCTCACCCCACCTTTGTGTTAGACTTCCAATCTACTCAATTGCAATTTCTTTCCACTTCTATTACTTTCTTTCACACACCTTTAACCTAATTTCATGCTTCTTTTTCTATTACACATTGTTATCCATCTTATTTAGTATTTCAGTATTTAAAACAGAACTTGTTTATTCTAATAGGAGTTCTGATTTTTCAATATGGTTTTGCAAGTATCCTTTAAACACCTTCCAGTCCCTGTCTATCTTCTCTTTTGAGATCCTTCCAATTTCTCCCATTGTTTTGGATATATTGTAATTCTCCAACATTTTGTTTCAATTCATTATAAATTATTTCCCAATGCTCTTTTACCCTTTTACAGGATCACCACATATAAAATAATGTACCCTCGACTTGATGTTCAGTACTAAAACCCACAACTCTAAACCCAAAACTCTAAAGCCAGCTATTGCTTTGCACCCATAAGGTCTAGAAACTTGAAAAAGAACATCCCCAAACCCCAAAATGACAAACCAAAATTCTAAGAAATTCTGCACTCAACCTGGTATTTTGTTCTAGCATGGAATTATGGGGCGTATGCAGCCCTGCTCCAGGGCATTTCCAGGTATTCAGGGTTGAGTTTTCCCCACGCAGCCAGTATTCCCTCTCTTTTAAAAAAGACAATCTTGGTTGGAGATATGAGGAACTCAGACTTGACTCCTTTCTCCACCTTTTTAACTATCTGCCAGTGTGCACTCCTTTGGCTCCTTCAATGGTGCACTTTTTTAAAGAAATCAATAGCTTGCTTAAGGAAATGGTAGACAAAGGCAGCAAGGCTGGAGGCGAGAGAGAGAGAGATTTACGACCTGGGTGAGAGGTATGTTTTTATTAATCCCAAGAGCTTCCAATTGCTCCTTTCCAGTTCCTAGGCACTTGATCAATACAAGATTACTAGCTGCTGCTTTTGCATGGGGCGGGGAGGCGAGGGAGAAATGATGGGCAGCTGACGTCTTCCACCTTGTTTATGGATCGGCCCAGGAGCAGAAGAAATTGTCTTATTAGGCCTCTGGTCCATCAAGGTCAATATTGTCTACACTGACTGGCAGCAGCAGCAGCAGCAGCAGCAGCAGCTCTCCGGGGGATCAGACAGGGGACGTTTCCAGCCAGCTGTGGAGATGTCGGATATCGAACCCGGGACTCTCCGCATGCAGAGCAAGTGCTCCAGCTTCAAGCTTCAATCTACAGAACTGGCCTCATTCCAGCTGCCACATAATCCTCGTTCCACATCTGTAAGGAATCAATCTTTTAGTATCGCAGCACCTGGACTTTGGAACTCCCTGCCTGCTGACATCAGGCAGGCGTCTTCACTGTACTCTTTTTGGCCCCTGCTAAAAACATATTTAGGGACGTGGGTGGTGCTGTGGGTTAAACCACAGAGCCTAGGGCTTGCCGATCAGAAGGTCGGTGGTTCGAATCCCCGCGACGGGGTGAGCTCCCGTTGCTCTGTCCCAGCTCCTGCCAACCTGGCAGTTCACAAGCATGTCAAAGTGCAAGTAGATAAATAGGTACCACTCTGGCGGGAAGGTAAACAGTGTTTCTGTGCGCTGCTCTGGTTCGCCAGAAGCGGCTTAGTCATGCTGGCCACATGACCCAGAAACTGTACGCCGGCTCCCTCGGCCAATAAAGCGAGATGAGCGCCACAACCCCAGAGTCGGCCACAACTGGACCTAATGGTCAGGGGTCCCTTTACCTAAAAACATATTTGCTTAGACGGGGCTAGGTTGCATAGAGGCATTTAATCTGTTTTTGACGTACGGCTGATTTTTATTCGAATGTTCTAAACTGCTATTTTTAACTCTGTTTTTTTTTTTTTTTACTGATCATTCTATCACTTTCTTCTTTTTTAAAACCACTCTTTCTTCTTTCTTTCTTTCTTTCTTTCTTTCTTTCTTTTTTACAATCAAGCAGTATATACATTTTATGAAATAAATAAAAGAGAGACCACAGGTTAGAAGGAGAAGGAATGGGTTTATGTATATTAGTAATTCTGTATTATAGGAACATTTTTATATGCAACTGCATATGTATTTTTTGGGTAAAATTTGTTGTTTTGTACACCACCTCAATATATATTTTTATATAGAAATTACTTCATCGTGCAGCACACAGGTGAACAATGGAACTCTCTGCCACATGAGGCAGTGATTGCCACCAACTTGGGTGGATCCCCCCCCCCCCAAAAAGAGGACAAATTCATGGAGGAAGAGGGCTATTGAGGGCTACTAGCCACAATGGATATGTTCTGCCTCCACAGTTTGAGGCAGCCATGCTTCTGAACACAGTGGTACCTCGGGTTACAGACGCTTCAGGTTACAGACTCCGCTAACCCAGAAATAGTACCTCAGGCTAAGAACTTTACCTCAGGATGAGTACAGAAATCGTGCGGCAGTGGTGCGGCAGCAGCAGGAGACCCCATTAGCTAAAGTGGTACCTCTGGTTAAGAACAGTTTCAGGTCAAGAACGGACCTCCAGAACGAATTAAGTACTTAACCTGAGGTACCACTGCCCCAGCTGCTGGAAACAGCAGTGGGGAGTGAGCTCTTGTGTTCGAATCCTGCCCCAGGGCTTCCCTTTGAGCCATCTTGTTGACTACTTTGGGAATCAGATGCTGGACTTGATGGGCCATTGGCCTGATCCAGCCGGTCTAAATAAAATAAATAATAATAAAGTGCACCCTGTTAAACATGGGTTGGATGGCGATCTGTCAGGGATTGTTTGGGTGTGATCCCTGTTTTGCAGGAGTTTGGCCTAGATGACCCTTGGAGCCTCTTTCATCGCTGCCATCCTGCGACTGGGTTCGGTAAGACTAGAGGAACCTTTCTTCTTATCTATCTGGTGCATCTTATACCCTTAAAGTACACAGGTGGCGCTGTGGTCTAAACCACAGAGCCTCTTGGGCTTGCTGATCAGAAGGTCAGCGGTTCGAATCCCTGTGACGAATTGAGCTCCCGTTGCTCTGTCCCGGCTCCTGCCAACCTAGCAGTTTGAAAGCACACCAGCGCAAGTAGAAAAATAGGTACTGCTAGTGTGGGAAGGTAAATTGTGTTTCTGTGCGCTCTGGTTTCTGTCACGGTGTCCCGTTGCGCCAGAAGCGGTTTAGTCATGCTGACCACATGACCCGGAAACATAGCTGTCAACATTTCCCTTTTTAAAGGGAAATTCCCTTATTCCCAATAGGATTCCTCGCAAGCAAAGGGAAAAGTTGACAGCTATGCCCAGAAAGCTGTCTGTGGACCAACGCCGGCTCCCTCGGCCTGAAATAGAGATGAGCACCACACCCCATAGTCGCCTTTGACTGGACTTAACCGTCCAGGGGTCCTTTACCTTTTTAAAGAGGTCCCACCTGGCCACACCTGCCCCATCGTTCAGATGCCAGGCTTTTGCTTAACGCTGTGTTTCAAGTCTGAAGGAGCCTCCTCGGGAAATACTGAACCCTTCGCCCCCACCTCTTCCCTCGGGGACTGTCTGTCCGGACTCCTAATCGATTACCCACTGATCTGCCGCTGCTCCAGCGGCTGGACCCACGAGAATCAATTAATTTGTTTCTGTCAAAGTGGAGTGTTGCTGCAGTTGACCTGCCGCGGCTCTCCTCGCCGCCTCTGCCTCCCCTTCCTTCTGCAATGGTGCTCCAGCTTTACTCAGCTGCCATCTGATCGATACGGGCCTCATCGATAATGCCTCGGAATAACCTACAGCTACCATTGGGCGCCGTTTAATAAGGCAATCGCTCATCACAGCTCATCGGGCCAGTTTTATTGGGCAGGTAAGATCATATTTCAGAGGCAGTCCATTCCTAGCAGTACATAATTCTGGTCTATTATTACTTTTGAGGGGGAGGCAGCCGCCGTCGCCTCCCCAGCAAGCCAGAAGGAATGAATCAGCAGCTTTGAACGTCTGCAAAAAAGGAGCAGCAGCAAAAATGAGGTTCCTGGAGTTGGGACTGGCAGGGGGAAACCACCTCAATCTCCAGTCTGTGAATATTCAAAACCTAGAGAAGAGAAGACTGAGAGGTGATAGAAAAGCCGCCTTCAAATATTTGCATGTTTTCTCCTACTCCAGAGGGTTGCAGACCCTCAAAGTGTCCCTATTTTTCAGGGATCTCCCTGATTTAGAGAAGCAATCCCAATTTCTGATTTGAACCCAGAATGTCCCACTTTTCCTTAAAGGTAAAGGGACCCCTGACCCTTAGGTCCAGGCGTGGCCAACTCTGGGGTTGTGGCGTTCATCTCGCTTTACTGGCTGAGGGAGCCGGCGTACAGCTTCTGGGTCATGTAGCCAGCATGACTAAGCCGCTTCTGGTGAAACGGAAACGCCGTTTACCTTCCTTCTGATCGACAAGTCCTAGGCTCTGTGGTTTAACCCACAGCACCACCCGCGTCACATGTTCAATAGTAGTCTATCCCTAATTCCCAGGCGCTGGGGCTAAACAACAGGAGCAGGCTCTTGCCTTGTGGGCTTTCCAGTGGCGTTCAGTCGGCTACTTTGGGCTGCACTCAGTCGATCTTTGGGTTTCATCAAATCAAATTGTGAATTGTGGAGCTGGAAGAGACCCCCCAAAGGTCATCTAGCCCAACCCCCTTCAATGTAGGAATCTGAGCTAAAGAAACTCTGCCAAGTAGCCATCCAACCTTTGATTAAAAATCTCCAGTGAAGGAGAGCCCATCACCTTCCGGGGGAATCCAGTACTCTGTTAAACGACTCTTACTGTAAGAAAGCTCTTCCTAGTGTTTAATCGGCATCTCGTTTCTTGTCATTTGAACCCACTGATTTGGGTCCAGCCCCATACCCTCCAACTTTTCTCTGATGAAAATAGGGATGTCCCATTCCATGATGATAATTTTACTATTTATACTGCACACATCTTACTGGGTTGGACCAGCCACTCTGGGCAGCTTCCAACATACTGTATATAAAAGCATAATAAAACATGAAACTTTTTTTTTAAAAAAAACAACAACTTCCCTATACAGACGGCTCGGGGGTTGGATAACTCCATACGCTCCAACATTTCTCCAAGGAAAATAGGGACATCTTAAGGAAAAGTGAGGGACGCGGGTGGTGCTGTGGGTTAAACCGCAGAGCCTAGGACTTGCAGGAAGGTAAACGGTGTTTCCGTGCGCTGCTCTGATTCGCCAGAAGTGGCTTAGTCATGCTGGCCACATGACCCAGAAGCTGTATGCCGGCTCCCTCGGCCAGTAAAGCGAGATGAGCGCCGCAACCCCAGAGTCGGCCACGACTGGACCTAATGGTCAGGGGTCCCTTTACCTTTACCATTGAACATGGAGGTTTTCCCTGGAAATCAGGTCTAAGAGCTCTTGACCGGACTATCCCCCTCCTTCTACATTTGCCAAACCCATTTCCAAAGCCATCTACCCATCCCAGTGAATTCCGTAATGTGGATACAGCCTGCTGCATCAGACTGCTGCACACCCATGATTATATTGCATTACGGAGCTATTTCAAAATGATACATAATTTGCCACCAAAGGAAATCTTTAGAATCGGGTCCGCTTGGAAGTTATTTGAAAGGCACTTTCTGCGATCTGGAATCTGCCTTTTAAGCACTTCTCTTGCATCTTAGCCCCACACATGGGATCTCACAGGAAGCTTCTTATTTACTTATTTAAATTTGTTTACCGCCCTCCCCCCGTAGATCTCAGGGGGGTTCAAAACATAAACACAACGTCTTTCTGACCCCTGTAGGAGATGTTTCGGCAGGGGTCGGTGGTTGGGGGTCGAGGGGGCAGTGGAGGTGTGCGAGGCACAGAGTTAAAATTTCCAACTTGGTTAACAGTTAATCTGTCCTCCCAGGGAAATCTGGGAATTGTAGCTCTGGGAAAAGGAATAAAGGGCCTTCTAACTACACCCAGTTCCCTTAAACTACAGCTCCCAGGATTTAAGGGGGGGGGGAGCCACAACCTTTTAAAGTGTTTTAATGCTGCTTTAAATGTATGCCTAATTGGAAGGCAGTTAAAGAAAGTTTGATTTAAAACAAAAACAACAAAGGAAAAATCTGTAACTTTTTCGTTTTCTGCCAGAAGTGGATGAAATTTGCAGGCCTGGTCACTGCTTATTGGAAGATGGATGACGTGTCCCAGGTTTCAGAATGAGCAAGGATCCTCTGGAAGGATGGGGAATAATGTAGCACCCAGTAAGGACCCTGTTCCTTCTCCTTCTAATGGGTCATTCTAGCATTTCTTCAGGTCCCTAACCTGGGAGTGTTATCTCAGCTGCTTCCCTTTCTCTACCCAAACATTCCCTCCCTTGCCGCTCTCAACTGTCAAGGAACTCTTACATTTGCTGCCTTGTCTCTTGTGATGCAGCTGAAATCCTTGGACGCTCCCTGCTTCCCTGGCGCATCGATGGTTGTAGCGGAGGGATGATCTTTCCTGGCAACGGTGGCTCAGGGCTTAATTAATTAATGTTTGCTAAGGAGTCCAGGAGGTCCCAGGGTGACACTTTGCAAAAGGGCAAACGGCGAGAGCATTACCAGGCTGCGTAATCTGCACGTCTGTGTAGACAGGTGTCTCCGCAGATCCGATTAAAGGCGTATCCCATTTGGAGAGGGGCCACTCAATTAAAGTCTGATGAGATGGGAAGGCTGGGCAGCTGGGGAATGCGCAAAGCCTCTTTCCCAGCCAGCACAACCTTGGCGAATGCCTTCAGCGAGCCTCGGATAATGTTCACACCACACATTCTAAGCGCTATGATGCTACTTGAAACAGCCATAGCCATAGCTGTCAACCGTCCCTTATTTGGTGGGAAACTCCCTTATCCCAGCGCCGTGTCCCGCTGCTGTCCTTTATTGATGATGTCCCTTAAATTTCCTGGGTTTCAAAGGAAGCAGCTCCTCTCCCTCCCTCCCTGCCGGCCAGGGAGGAGGGAGGCTCCAACTGTGTTGCTTGGCTGCCCGGTCCATCCCCCTCCAGCCTCCTCTCACCAGCCTCGGCCCCCGGGGGCCCCTCCCCACCCGGACTGGCGGGAGCCTCGGGCCCTTCCGCCGCCATCCTCCTCGCGGCCGCCGAACTGAGCGTCTCTGCCTGGGGCCTCCCCTCTGCCCGCAGCCCCCGCCGCTCCCGCTAGGCTGTACTGCGGCTGCACCGCCGAAGGACCCGGATGAGATGGGCAGCCTGCCGCAGCCTATGAATTGCTGAGGAGCCTTGAGAGGAGAGCGAGGGCAACCATAGAAAAAGCAGTTCAGAGAGAGGAGGCGGAGGTGTGGGCAGGTGTTCCAAGGGCTAACCATAGAGGGGGAAAGTGGAGGAAGGACCGCAAGCGCTTCTCCCATAGATTTGTAGTGGTAGACTAGCATAGATGGTCTGATCTGCGGGTTTAATTCAGGTGCTATTCCCCCCCCTTCCTCCCGCCCCGCCTTATGGAATTGAGAGCTGCAGATGGAGCACGAGAGAAAAGATACAGAACTGCAGCAGCATCTTCATAGCTTGGACTTCGTTTTGCGCAAAAAGTGGTTGCTGCTTGTAGTTATTTAATTGCAGCGTTTCATCAGCTGGTGTCTTGAGCAGCAACCTCTGGAAACGAACGGCTAAAAACCGGCGCTGCTCTCCCAAATTATCTGGTCCCTTTTAACTTCGTATTTCAGCTGGTTGACTAAAATCCCTTATTTTGGCTGCTGATCCCTTATTTTCGAGGCTGCTGGTCCCTTAATTTCAAATCTGTAAGTTGACAGCTATGGCCATGGCTCTCCCCAAAGAATTCTGGGAGATGCATTTTGTTAAGGATGCTGAGAGCTTTTAGGAGGTTCCTTTTTCGTGGCATGGAAATAAAAATGATAAGGAAAGCTCCCCACTCGACATTTTTGCATGCCAGACTACTGTTTAGGGAAGATGTGAAAAGAACAGGAACAGAGGCTGTTTTGGAAGCTGGCAATCCTAGTGGAAAGTTAGAGTGGGGTGAGCTCCTTCGGCGACTCAGATCAAAATGTGCGGGTGGAAAGGGGAGGGGCCTATTTTTGCATGATGTTCTCTCCTCCCCAAACTTTCTGTTGCCCCCCAAGTCCAGCCCCCCCACCTTCAATCCAAAGAGAAATCAGATCACCGGAAATGCCAAGAGTACGGTTTTAGTTTTTCAGCACTAAAAGTGTTACGTACTTAGAAGGAACTATCCACCTCCCAGAATAACAATGTCTATTTTGAAAAAAGGCTGACATTTCGCATCACCAAAAAGGCTCAGAGACTTCAAAAGGAAACCTATTTTAATACATTCCAGCTCATTAGCAACGGAGAATGGGAACGCAGCGAGCCAGCTATTTAAATTTTAGATGATGCCCTTTCTGGCTTAATATATTTTTGTGCATTCTCTCGGATGCTGTTCCACTCATCTTTCACTCCCCTTTTCAGAAGAGGCTCTGTGCAACAACAATGGGGCAGAGAGGGAGAACATTGCATCAGGCTCCAACCCCTGCTTGCCCCACACATGTCTCTCTGCTTCCCTGGCCCCTCCACCTGTCAGGGAGAGATCTTGATTCCCAGGAGGGTGAGGCTGCTTTAAATAATAATAATAATAACATTCTTTAAAAAGACTGTATATGCAATTTGCAAGCTTCCCTCCAGCAGGAGCTGGCTGCAAATGATAACATAGACCCTAGTGTGTGGGTGGGTGGGTGTCTTTCTCCTCTCCCCTCTCCCAATTAACCTCCATCTCCAGCCCACACCAATTATTCCCCATCTCCAGAGGCTGCTCCTAGGTCTCACGTTTGGGCTGTGAAACTTCAGGGCCTGGGATGATCCTGACCTAGGTAACGTAAAGGGACCCCTGACCATTAGGTCCAGTCGTGACCGACTCTGGGGTTGCGGCGCTCATCTCGCTTTATTGGCCGAGGGAGCCGGCGTACAGCTTCCGGGTCATGTGGCCAGCAGGACTAAGCCGCTTCTGGCGAACCAGAGCAGCGCACGGAAACGCCGTTTACCTTCCCATCGTAGTGGTACCTATTTATCTACTTGCACTGGTGTGCTTTCGAACTGTGAGGTTGGCAGGAGCAGGGACCGAGCAACGGGAGCTCACCCCGTTGCAGGGATTCGAACCGCCGACCTTCTGATCGGCAAGTCCTAGGCTCTGTGGTTTAACCCACAGCACCACCTGTGTCCCTGATCCTGACCTAGCAATCCTAATAACAGTTAATCTATAACCTGGATGGGGAAACTGTGGCCCACTGGGTGTTCATAGAATTGTAGAGTTGGGAGGGACACAGAGGGTCAACAAATCCAATCCCCTGCTATACAGGAATTGGGAATCTTGGATTGCAACTCCATTGTCCTTGGCCAATAGCCACACTAGCTGAGGCTGGTGGGAGTTGTTCCTACAAAATCTGGAGGCTTCCTACCACTGGGCTATAATGTTGACATTCAGATTCCCACCCAGTTGGCTGACTTCTTTAGCCAAACTCCTGGTGATTCAAGGCTCCCACCCCTTTGCAATTTAGCGAATGTGTCAGTGTTATAATCTCAGTGTGTAAACACAGG
Source organism: Podarcis muralis (assembly GCF_964188315.1). Taxonomy (NCBI): domain Eukaryota; kingdom Metazoa; phylum Chordata; class Lepidosauria; order Squamata; family Lacertidae; genus Podarcis; species Podarcis muralis. Next base: position 8,398,033 of record NC_135661.1, on the reverse strand, counting down.
CTTTGGAGATTGTAACTGGCACCAGCCATGAGGACTAGCTCCTTGCCTCCTGAAAACACACGGTCAGAGAAGCTGAGATTCTCAGGATGCTGAATTCGATACGCCAAGGACAACATTCTGCATATTTTCTGAGCTTGTAGGATCCATGGATTCCTGGATCAGCATTGCCTTTTATCGCCTCCTCTGTGTTATTGTGAATCAAGGGCAGCAGATCCAGGTGTGTGGTAAAAGGAGAAAATGTATCACCGAGAAAACAGGCTGGGCAGCAAAATAATGATGATTAGCAAGTGTTGTTTGAGCATGAAAGTCATACCTCCAGAAACAGCTCAGGTGGCTTTTCTTTCTTTTCTTTTTTTTTAAAAATTTTTTTATTGGTTTTACAAAATTTTTAAAAGAAACAAACAAACACTAAAAGTGACAAACATACACGTATAGTTTCAAACATATTTTCATAAACCTCTTTTCTTGGACTTCCCCATACCCCCCCTCTCTGCATCCCAATGTCCATAATTCAACTAGCAACTCCCCATTGTTACTTTCCATTCTCTATCATCTTAATCCTCTTTTATAATTCTAACCTTATATCCTGTACCCCTTTGTTTCTGGGAACCACAACATTTTAACATTCATTAAGTTTATAGTAGTCCTTAAGATAACTTTTAAATTTTGTCCAATCTTCTTCCACCGTCTCTTTTCGTTGGTCACGGATTCTGCCTGTCATCTCGGCCAATGTCATATACTCCATCACTTTCATCTGCCATTCTTCCAGAGTGGGTAGATCTTGTGTCTTCCAATACTTTGCGATGAGTATTCTTGCTGCTGTTGAAGCGTACATGAAGAAAGTTCTATCTCTCTCTGCCACCAATTGGCCGACAATGCCCAAGAGGAAGGCCTCTGGTTTTTTAGAAAAGGTACATTTAAGTACTTTTTTGATTTCATTATAGATCATTTCCCAGAAGGCCTTAATCTTCGGGCATGTCCACCAAAGGTGGTAGAAGGTACCTTCAGTCTCTTTACACTTCCAGCATTTGTTATCGGGCAAATGATAAATTTTTGCCAGCTTGACTGGGGTCATGTACCACCTGTAAATCATTTTCATTATGTTTTCTCTTAAGGCATTACATGCCGTAAACTTAACACCGGTGGTCCATAACTGTTCCCAGTCAGCGAGCATAATGTCATGACCAATATCTTGTGCCCATTTAATCATAGCTGATTTCACCATTTCATCCTGTGTATTCCATTTCAGCAACAAGTTATACATTCTTGATAAATTCTTAGTGTTGGATTCTAGCAGTTCAATCTCTAGTTTTGATTTTTCCACCTGAAAGCCAATTTTCCTGTCCTGTTTAAAAAGCTCCATTATTTGATAATATTGAAGCCAGTTTTGTACTTTATGTTTCAATTTGTCATAGCTTTGTAATTTCCACTTATCTCCATCCTGTTCCAAAATTTCCCAATACTTCGGCCATCCGACCTCCATATTGAGTTTCTTTACTGCTTTAGCCTCGACTGGTGACACCCATCTAGGGGTTTTGTTTTCCAACAGATCTTTATATCTCATCCATACATTAAACAATGCTTTTCTAACAATGTGATTTTTAAAGGCACTATGCTGCTTAATTTTGTCATACCATAAATATGCATGCCAACCAAAAACATTGTTAAAACCTTCCAGATCCAAAATGTCTGTGTTCTCGAGGAGCATCCATTCCTTCAGCCAGCAAAAAGCTGCTGCCTCATAGTACAATTTTAAGTCCGGCAGGGCAAACCCCCCTCTTTCTTTAGCATCTGTCAATATCTTAAATTTAATTCTGGGCTTTTTGCCCTGCCAGACAAATTTCGAGATATCTTTCTGCCACCTCTTGAAACATTCCATCTTGTCAAGAATCTGCAAGGTCTGAAACAAAAACAACATTCTAGGCAATACATTCATTTTGATCACTGCAATTCGGCCTAACATTGACAATTTCAAATTTGACCATATTTCTAGATCTTTTTTAATTTCTAACCAACATTTTTCATAGTTGTCCTTGAACAAATTCAGATTTTTAGATGTTAAGTAAACCCCTAGGTATTTCACCTTCTTAACTACTGTCAAACCTGTCTCCTCTTGAAATTTCTCCTTTTCCATGTCTGTTAGGTTTTTCCCTAAAACTTTAGTTTTTTGCTTATTCAGCTTAAATCCAGCTACCTGGCCAAACTGTTGTATTATTTCTAAAACCTTTTTCGTACTAGTGTTTGGCTCTTGCAAAGTCAATACTAAGTCATCTGCAAACGCTCTTAACTTATAATGTTTAGCTCCGACCTGCACTCCTTTGACCTGCTGGTCATTTCTTATCATATTCAGCAACACCTCCAGAACTGAGATAAAAAGTAATGGGGAGATCGGGCACCCCTGTCGTGTTCCTTTTTCTATCTTAAGTTCCTCAGTCACAACATTATTTACAATCAGTTTAGCTTTTTGTTCGGAATATATTGCAGCCATACCATTTTCAAAACCCTGGCCTACCCCCATCCCATGAAGATTCTTCCTCATAAAACTCCAAGAAATATTGTCAAAGGCTTTCTCCGCATCCACAAAGATCAATACTGCTTTAGTGTTTATATTCACCTCTAGCTTTTCCAAAATGTCTATTACATTCCTTACATTATCTGCCAGGTGTCTTTTAGGGAGAAAGCCTGCTTGGTCCTTATGAATCTTCTCCATCAACACTCTTTTAAATCTTTTTGCCAAAATGTCTGCAAAAATTTTGTAATCCACATTGAGCAATGATATTGGGCGGTAGTTCTTAAGTTGGGTCTTTTCAGTCTCTGACTTTGGTATGAGTGAAATATATGCTTCTTTCCACGATTCGGGTGCCCTTTTTCCCTCAAGGATCTCATTACAAACTTCTCTTAATGGTTGAGTCAGCCATTCCTTCAGCGATTTGTAGTATCCGGAAGTCAGTCCATCTGGTCCTGGAGATTTGCCCAATTGCATATTCTGAATGGCAGCCTCTATCTCTTGTTCTGAAATTCTCTGGTTCAAATCCATCTTACTTTGGTGAGAGATATTTTGTAATCCATATTTTCCAAGGAATTTGTCTATATCTTCTTCATTTTGCGGGCCTTGAGTGTAGAGTTTTTTGAAGTAGCTTAAAAAGCAGTTTCTAATTTCATTGGGTTTAGAGATATTTTTCCCATCCACCTCTAGGCTTGTAGCTGTATTTAATTTCTGCCTTTTCTTCAGTTGCCATGCCAAAAGTTTGCCACATTTATTTGCTGATTCAAAAGTCTTTTGCTTCATTTGCTTTATCTTCCATTCAATCTCTTGGTTCATCAATTCCATATATTGTGTTTGATACAACTTAATCTCTCTTAAGATGTCCTGGGACTTTGGTTTTGTTCTTAATTTTCTCTCTCCTTCCTTTATCATTTCCAAAATCTTTTCTTTTTTCTCATTTTGTTTTTTCCTCTTTATTGAATTTTGTTGAATCAAAAATCCTCTCATCACCGCCTTACTTGCATCCCAGACCACTCTTTTCTCCACGTCGGTCCTCAGATTTATTTCAAAGTAGTCTTTTAGGTTCTTTTGGGCCTTCGTGAGAATCTCCTTATCTCGAAAGAGGGTGTCATTCATTCTCCATCTAAATTGACCAGTCATTGTGAGTTTCATCTCCATCTTCACGGCGTTATGGTCGGAGCAAGTTTTTGGGCAGATTTCCACTTTCTTAATCTTTGGGGCCATCCCACTAGTAATCCAAATTTGATCGATTCTGGTCCAGGTCATCATTGCTTGGGAGAAGAAAGTTCCCTCTCTCTCCAGAGGGTTCCTTGTTCTCCATATGTCTATCAGGCCCATATTTTCTGTCATTTCAAAAAAAGTCTTAGGGAGTCTCCCTTCCTTGCTAACTATTAGTCTTTGTGCCTTGTCCATATTAGTGGAGACCACTCCATTCATGTCTCCCATAATTATCATATTGTAATCCAAATAATCAGTCAGGGTTTCATGAAGTCTCTTAAAGAAGTCAGATTTGCCTTCATTCGGTGCATAAATTCCAACCACTAAAAATTTTTCTCCTTGTATTTGTATCTCCACTGCCAGGTATCTCCCTTGTTCGTCCTTGAATATCATTTTTGGGGCCCATTTCTCTTTCACATATATTACCACTCCTCTTTTCTTAACTTTGTCTGATGAAATAAATTCTTGTCCTAGCCTTTTATTTATGAGTAGTCTCCTGTGAGCTCTGGTTATGTGAGTTTCTTGTAGACATATCAGGTCCAATTGTTCTCTGTTCAATATATGAAATACTTGTCTTCTCTTCAAGGGCCCATTGAGCCCATTACAATTCCAGCTAAGGAATTGCAGAGCCATCTTATTGTTTTTCTAAACTCCTCCAACAGCCCCAAATTGTTGCTCTTCTTCTGATGGTAGTGGTTTTTGTCCGATCGAAAGATTCAAGATCTCCAATGCTCTCCTCTGTTCTGCAAGTGCGTCCACAGTCCCCTTCTGCAGGTCCTCCTGATTTCTTGCCAGAAATTTGTCCTTGTCTTGAATTGTCTTTATTTTCACCTTCTTTGCCTTGTAGTCAAATGACAGTCCTTGTGGGAACTCCCACCTAAAGCGAATGGAATTTTTCTTTAGCAGAAGAGCCAAATCCTTGTAGAAGTTTCTTAAATCCAAAATGTATTTTGGGATGTCTTTAAAGATCTGTACAACTGAATTTCCGATTTGCAAGGCCTTTTCAAAGTGTAGTCCTAATATTTTGTCTCTTTCCTCCTTGGATCTGAGTGTGATTAAGCAATCTCTCGGGGTCTTTCTGTCTTGTTTTTTACCCAATCTAAAAGCTGTCGTGATTTTAAATTCGTCTTCCTCAAGGTCCCACCAGTCCACAAACTCCCGTGTCAGATATTCTACAAGATTGTCTCTTTCATTCTCCGGAATCAGTCTTAATTTCAAGTTTCTCTCTTTTCTCTGTAACTCCCACAAGGCCAAAGTCGCATCATGCTCATAAACCTTCTTAGCAATCGGCTCTAATTTCTCCTGTGTCTCTCCAGCAGTAGCTTTGGCATCTTCAGCTATTTGGCGCGTGGTAGCGTTTTCCTCCACCAATTTATTTATGGATTCTGTATTCTGGTTTAATCTTACTGATATTTCTGTTAATTTTTGTGTATCAGGTGGCTTTTCTTTCTCTCCTCTACAGAAGTCACTTTTGCTGAAACTCACTTTTGACCAAAAGGCACAAAAAGTATATATATAAAAAAACTATTGCCCCTCCACCCCACCCTTCACTCTTTCTTTTTCTTTCTTAGAAGCTTTTTAAAGAAACAAAACAAAGCCCCAACACCTAACTGGATGACATAACAGAGATCTAGGATTTGGTTGTGAGTTTTTTTGTCTCGCCAGAGTGGTGCATGCTCTGGTTATCTCCCGCTTGGACTACTGCAATGCGCTCTATGTGGGGCTACTTTTGAAGGTGACCCGGAAACTACAACTAATCCAGAATATGGCAGCTAGACTGGTGACTGGGAGTGGCTGCCGGGATCACATAACACTGGTCTTGAAAGACCTACATTGGCTCCCAGGACGTTTCCGAGCAGAATTCAAAGTGTTGGTGCTGACCTTTAAAGCTCTAAATAGCCTTGGTCCAGGATACCTGAAGGAGCGTCTCCACCCCATCGTTCAGCCCGGACACTGAGGTCCAGCTCCAAGGGCCTTCTGGCGGTTCCCTCCCTGAGAGAAGCCAAGTTACAGGGAACCAGGCAGAGGGCCTTCTTGGTAGTGGTGCCCGCCCTGTGGAACGCCCTCCCACCAGATGTCAAAGAGACTACCAGACTTTTAGAAGACATCTGAAGGCAACCCTGTTTAGGGAAGCTTTTAATGTTTAATAGGTTATTGTCTTTTAGTGTTTTGTTGGAAGCCTCCCAGAGTGGCTGGGGAGGCCCAGCCAGATGGGCGGGGTATAAATAATAAATTATTATAATTATTATTATTATTTGCATATTTGCATTTGAATGGATAGCAATGGACTGTGTTTGTTTGTGTGTGACCGGGAGCAGAGGGAATTCAATTCAGTTCATGTTTAAATGCAAACCGACCTCATCAGCACTTTCCAAAACAAAATGTAAAGCAAAACACAGCCAATCTTCAAAATCGACACTTTTCTGAATTTTGCATAGTAGTTCTCCTGTCAAATAAAATTACATACAGGCAGCAACTCCCCATTCACACGGGAGATACGTTCAGAGGCAACGTGCATTTTAGTGAAATAGCGTATATTTGAAACACAATTGAAAAACTTGCAAACACCCCGTTCTGCCGCTGCCCCTCATTCCGCCCCTTTTAATGAAGTTTTCAAGTCACTTTTGGGTTCAGTGCGATGCGCACATGCGCAGTCACACACCTATCAGATGCACCTATCAGATACAGGTGGCAACCTTTTTAGGCACAGCCATAAAAGGTAAAGGTAAAGGGACCCCTGACCATTAGGTCCAGTCATGGCCAACTCTGGGGTTGCGGCGCTCATCTCACTTTACTGGCCGAGGGAGCCGGTGTACAGCTTCCGGGTCATGTGGCCGGCATGACTAAGCCACTTCTGGCGAATCAGAGCAGCGCACAGAAACGCCGTTTACCTTCCTGCTGGAGCAGTACCTATTTATCTACTTGCACTTTGAGGTGCTTTCAAACTGCTAGGTTGGCAGGAGCAGGGACCGAGCAATGGGAGCTCATCCCGTCGCGGGGATTTGAACCCCCGACCTTCTGATTGGCAAGTCCTAGGCTCTGTGGTTTAACCCACAGCGCCACCCACAGCCAATTGATGTGCAATCACCAATGTGCAGGTCCATAGGAGCCAACTCTGAAGGGTCTTCACTCTCCAATAAAGTATTTGAAGTTCATGGGCTTTGCCAGTCAAATGGTGTGCATGCACTTTGTCATGTGATTAGTTATATGGGGCGGGGTTTTCCTGGGTGTCCCAATATTTTATTCAAGTTGGGTCTTTTTGGACCCTGAAGAAGGCAGAACGGGGCATAATGGGTCAGGGCATGCTCCACCCACATGTGTTGGGGCCAGGGACAGAACCTTTAAGCGAAATGGTCGTCACCTGTACTCAGGTGTTCATAAAATGCATATATTGGTGAAAATAAAATTTTCAAATTCACTAGATCATGGGAAATCCCTTTGCAAAAATGCATATTAAATAAAATGGCATAAGAACATGTGCTGTAGGAGAAAGTTGCTGATTAATTTTCATCAGAACTTTAAAAAAATTGCAGACTGATGCAGAACTATGGAGATTCAAAGTTAAGATTGGAAATATGAGAAACTGAGGAAAAACCAAAATGACAGATCTGCCCACCCCATGGCAGGGGCAGTTAATATTTCCCACACTGCCACTTTCCAAATGCAGACGCCTTGTACTTAAGGGGTTTTCAGGTTGCACACATACAAGGTTGTGACCGGAATGTAGGGTGAATCACCCCTGTATGCTGCCAGATTTGCGGAGACACCTGGGAGGCATTTGTCCATATCTCAGCTAACGTATGTGCACATGTCTCAGCCGATGTTTGTGCGGTAGCATTTAGTAACTGTTAATAGTGCAGTTGGGACATGGGTGGCGCTGTGGTCTAAACCACAGAGCCTAGCGCTTGCCAATCAGAAGGTCGGTGGTTCGAATCCCCGTGATGGGGTGAGCTCCCGTTGCTCAGTCTCTGCTCCTGCCCACCTAGCAGTTCGAAAGCACATCAAGTGCAAGTAGATAAATAGGTACCACTCTGGCGGGAAGGTAAACGGCGTTTCCGTGCGCTGCTCTGGTTTCGCCAGAAGCGGCTTAGTCATTCTGACCACATGACCCGGAAGCTGTACGCCAGCTCCCTTGGCCAGTAAAGCAAGATGAGCACCGCAACCCCAGAGTCGTCCACAACTGGACTTACCTAATAGTGCAGTGCATTTTGATTGAAAATGGAGCAGAGAGTCAGTATGAAATTTTGTTTCAGAATGGGTTTCAGATTTTGTTTCAGATAGGCATTGGAAACCCACGAAATGCTTACAGTTGTGCACAGAGATGAAGCTGTAACTCGAAAGACAGCGTATGAGTAGTTTAAACGTTTCCATGAAGGGCGGCAAACCATCGAAGACGACCCGTGGTCTGGCAGACCGCCGACGAGCAGAAAACGGCAAATGTCAACAGAGCTCGTGAGCTATTGATGCGGGATCGGTGTTTGCCCATCCGAATGATGGCAGAAGAATTGCATATTCTGCGTGAAATCGTTACTGAGGTTACTGAGCTGTCCCACCCTCCATATTCTCCCGATCTGGCCCCACCGAATTTCTTTCTTTTTCCAAAACTGAAATCTGCACTGAAAGGGCACAGATTACCCAACATTTCACACGTCCGAGCTGCTGTGATGAGGGAACTGAAAGCAGTACGGAAAGAGGACTTCTCCAGAAGTTTACAACAGTTCAACAAACGTTGTCAATGGTTCATTGTAAAAGAGGGGGCCTACTATGAAGGCCTGTAAGACATGTATGTTCGAATATTTCTCGCTGTCCGATTTCTGTGACCATTCACCGAACTTTCCAGTCACACCTTGTACATTTTCCTGCATGGAGCAAAAAAGGGAGAGTGAAACACCCACCTCCTGGAGTGCCATGGCCCTTATCAGAATTGGGGGGGGGGGGGGGGAGAGAGCTTGCAAGCCACTACTTGCTACAATTTAAAGGTGGGAGATCAGATCACAAATCTCTGTGGCCTTCTAAGCACGCCATAAAAGGAATTCAGAAAGGGATCTCTCCCAGCTCTACACAGAGATGTCAGTGGGGCTTGAAGCGGGATCCAAAATCATAAACTCATAGAATTATAGGGCAAGAATAAAAAAAAAACCCCAGAAGCTTTCCTATTAAGTATCACAGGAATGGATTTACCAAGATCACAAAATAACTCGTTTACATATGCAACTACGGCTGCATGAACATTATTAGCACAACATTGGAAAGAAGAATGTGTCTGAGCTAAAGAAGATTGGCAAGTTAAATTAATGGAATATGCTGAAATGGCAAAACTGACAATGAAATTAAGAGGAAGAGATGACAACGAATTTAAGGAAGAATGGAAGGACTTTATTACATATATACAGAAGCAAGGTACACAGGTTAATACATTGGCAGGGTTTTAAGAATGGACAATATTATTAGGAATGGACAATAAGTAATTCAAATGGTTAAAACTTTATAATGGACACGTAGTACATTGATATACAATGGAACCAAGGAAGGAAATAGGGGGAAGTCAATCTGTTTTGTTTTGTTTTTGTTTTTATTGATGTTTGTTTTGTTATTGTTTTGAAACTGCAATTAATCCAGAATGCGGCAGCTAGACTGGTGACTGGGAGAGGCCGCTGGGACCATATAACACCGGTCCTGAGAGATCTGCACTGGTTCCCAGTATGTTTCTGAGCACAATTCAAAGTGTTGGTGCTGACCTTTAAAGCCCTAAACGTTCTCAGCCCTGTACAGTGGTACCTCGGGTTACATACGCTTCAGGTTACAGATTCCGCTAAGCCAGAAATAATACCTCGGGTTAAGAACTTTGCTTCAGGATGAGAACAGAAATTGCATGGCGGCAGCGGGAGGCCCCATCAGCTAAAGTGGTGCTTCAGGTTAAGAACAGTTTCAGGTTAAGAATGGACCTCCGGAACGAATTAAGTACTTAACCCGAGGTACCACTGTATACCTGACGGAGGGTCTCCATTCCCATCATTCAGCCCGGACACTGACATCCAGCTCTGAGGGCCTTCTGGCAGTTTCCTCATTGCAAGAAGTGAGGTTACAGGGAACCAGGCAGAGGGCCTTCTTGGTGGTGGCGCCCGCTCTGTGGAAGGCCCTCCCATCAGATGTCAAGGATATCCTATTTTTAAAAGACATCTGAAGGCAGCTCTGTTTAGGGAAATTTTTAATATTTAATGCTGTATTATTTCTAACACTCGATTGGGAGCTGCCCAGAGTGGCTGGGGAAACTCAGCCAGATGGGTGGGGTATAAATAATAATAATAATTGTTGGAAAATTAATAAAATGTTACGGGGGGAGGAATTACAGGGCATGAAGGGACTAGGAGAGTCACCTGGTCCAACCCCCAACAATGCAGGAATCTTTTGCTCAATGTGGGACTCGATTCAGAGCGATCTTTTTATATGGATTTTTAATTGCTTTTGTTACAAGATTTAATTTTAAAAAATCAGATAAAAATGACCATGACCAAAACAAAGCCTAGATATCTTCTTTTGCACACCGCCTTCCCATCTTAACTCCGGCACCTCCCTTTTTCTCTGATCCTCAAAATTTAGACTGTAGCCTCCTAAGGGCAGAGACTTGCCTTGAGAAGAAAAAAAACAAACAAAACCCCAATGTCAGCCATGGTTACCTTGACACACAAACAAGAAGGTCTATTCTGTCTGCCTCCACAAAGCCTCCTTCTTTGCTCCCATTTAACCTGCCGTTTAGGCTCGCCACACTTGAGCCAACAGAGATAACGGGGTCTCCTCTTTTGCAATTTGAGCCCGTTTGTGGGTATCAGGAGCCTCTCGGCGTGAACGAGGCCAGTGAGAAATGTTATCTGCCCGTTGCATGGAGCCAGCCAGCCGCTGCCTGCAAGGGAGCGCGAGAAAGATGGCAGTTAAGGAGTTAAGCAGTAGGCAGTGCTAGAGGCCTGCAAATAGAATGCAGCTCTGTGGCTCTGGCAAAGACGGTGGCGGCAGCAGCAGCAGCAAGAGAGAGAGAGGGAGGTAGGGAGAAGAAATGAGAGAGGCTGCCAGATAGAGATGTTAAATAAGGGAGCCCAGCAAATCACCTCGCAGCAGTTGGGCGCTGCATCTGAGAGCTGGAAGCATCCCCAGAGGCAGGAGGGCATCCCAACCTCCCTTTCCTGGGCTGGTGAGCCAGCAGCGGTGATGAAGACCATCTTTTCTGGCAAGGAGGGATCTCTGGGTGCGGAGCAGCTGAGAGAAGCCAGTGTGCGGCTCCGGGGAACTCTGCAGTGACTGGTCTTTTCAGCGTGACCATCTTTCCAGAAGCGAATCTGGCAGCAGGGTGGCTGTCTCCGACGCTCTGGCCAAATGCATCCGGTCGACCGAGAAGGTGTCCCTGTGATCTGGGTCTGAAAGGCAAAAAAAGAGGAGATTCTGGGCCGGCAGAACTTGGATTCGAACGCTGGGTGGTCTGAGCTTCTCCATGCTAGCCGTCAAGGGAGCCAGGCAACCGCTGCCTCCTCAGCAGAAAGCCCAGAGTTGGCGAGAAGATGGATGTTCCTCCTCCGAGGACCCCATGAAGGCGTCAGTGTTCAGGTAAGATGGGCCAAGGAGGGTGGACATCAGTGTGTTGCCGGCAGGGCAAAGACTCGGGGACCTTTGGCCCTTGAGATGCATGCAGAGGCAGAGGAAAAAGGTTGCGGGCCAGAGGCTTGATGGGCAAAAGTTTCACTCTCTGTCTAGCTCTGATGGTTTGGAAGCGACCTCATTTTACCTGCTCTTCTCCTTTCCCTGGCAAGCAAAAGGGGCTTGTGGGCTTGGGACACTTTTCGTAGGAAATGCTCTCCAGGAGTCGGTGGAGCTTCCTGCAAGTCCCTCCGAAAGACCAAGATGGGAAAGGTGTGTGTGTGGGGGGGGTGGCAGCTGGTTGCCGTAAGGCTGTCAGGTGTCATTGCAAACCCCCCCCCCAGTCCTCCCAAAGGCTTTTTAAACCTCAGGTGGAATGATGGGCACCTGGAATGACAGAGCATCCTTTTCTGGAAAAGGCGGCAGATAAAACCTTTTGCAGACGACTCGGTGCTCATGCTGATTTCTGCTGCCAGGGGTTGGGGAAAGGGTTTCTGGTCCTAGGGGGGAAAGGTCCATAGTACCAGTTTAGACTTTGTACAGATGGGGGCACGAGTCAGTCTTTCAGGTTAACTTTTGGGATTCTGTCGGCACTCGGGTCCATTAAGACATTTCTCAAATGCGCGGTGCTATGCGTGAGATGAACTCAAGGCAACTTGACGAAGATGAATCGCCCTTTAATGACCTTATAAACAACTTATTGGTCTCAGAATTGGGGTGGTGGTGGTCAGAGACACATCTCCAACCCCCCCCCCCGAACATTGGAAGGCATGTTTATGGGTGTGATGGAGCTGTTTGTGATGTCGGGTGTGGAACAAACCAAAGATGGTCTAGATATTCGGGGCTGATTAACATGTGTGTTTCTGTGTGTGGAATAGGGATGGGTAGAGTACAGCTGAATTAATGTGAAATTAAGCATTGGAAACATTTTTTTTTAATAAAAAATAATAAAAATTAAGAGGCTGTGTTTGTTCCCGGAGAGATGTATCAAAGTTATATGGTGAGTGGGCATGACTGAAAAACCTGATCATCTTAAGACTTAGGACTGGGGATATTGAGGGATGAAGGGAAAAGGTGGACCAGACCACATCTTGCGTGGGTAGTGGGCACAGAAGAACAACTGGTTTGACTGGAGCAGAGAGCTTGTCTTTTCTTGCAGTGCAGTACAACAGTGAATTTTGCCCATAGCTGTGAAAAGGGTGTCACGTGCCTGGTATCCTGGCATTGCTGCCTTCTCCCAGAGAGAGAGAGAGAGAGAGTTCTCCAGGGCACATTTTCTAGTCTGTGTGTGACCATTCTTTGGAGTGTGTCCCTTTTGAAAAAAAGAACCCTGCAAGAGACACGCTCAGGAGGCCAAGAATGGGCTGCCCTTGTTGATTTGAGTGCGGCAAATCTCTGATTTATTTTTTTTCATTCATTCGATTTCAGCAAGCAGGGGATGAGGGACACTGCAGAAAGGAAAGGAAACTGTAGGATGTGTAGCTCCTGTAAGCCAGCCATGCTACATGACACAAGGTCACTTGTGTGTGCGAATGGAGGAATCTGTGCGAGGATAAAGCAGGAATGGGCAGAGGGGAGGGACTGGATGTATCAATAAATTCTGATCGGTCCTCAATTTATAATGAGGTATATTGCCCCACCCTGTCATGCCTTCAGTGAACGGGACGTGGGTGGCACTGTGGGTTAAACTGCAGAGCCTAGGACTTGCCAATCAGAAGGTCGGCGGTTCGAATCCCCGTGACGGGGTAAGCTCCCGTTGCTCGGTCCCTGCTCCTGCCAACCTAGCAGTTCGAAAGCACGTCAAAGTGCAAGTAGATAAATAGGTATCACTCCGGCAGGAAGGTAAACGGCATTTCTGTGTGCTGCTCTGGTTCGCCAGAAGTGGCTTAGTCCTGCTGGCCACATGACCCGGAAGCTGTACGCCGGATCCCTCGGCCAATAAAGCGAGATGAGCGCCACAACCCCAGAGTCGGTCATGACTGTACCTAATGGTCAGGGGTCCCTTTACCTTTATATTGCCCCATCCTGTCATGCCTTCAGTGAATTAGCTTTCATTGTCTCCCATCAATAACCAGGCCACATCAAAGCTCACTGTCTGTGTGCCCTAGTCATTAATGGGTATGCAATGTACCCTAATGGACAACAAGCCCTTTATTTCTTTCAACCCAATCCAAACCCACGGGGCTTGGGTTCTTTTAAAGCAATGCTAATTCACCCAGAGCTGAGCACTGGACCTGGATGCCCATCAAATTCTTAGGATCTGATGCTGCCAATCAGATTGATTGAAGAACAATAAAACAAGTACTTTTTCATGAAGGGCTCAGTTGAACTGTGGAACTCACTCCCACAGGAGGCAGCAATGAATGGATGGTTTTAAAAGAGGATTGGGCCAATTCATGAAGGAGCAGGAGGGCCGGCTTGGGCCTGCAACCGTGAGTGCCCAGGGCTGTGGGTCCAATAAATAATAATAATAATAATAATAATAATAGTAATAATAATAATAATAATAATAATAATTTATTTATATCCCGCCCTCCCCAGCCAAAGCCAGGCTCAGAGCGGCTAACAACAGTAAAATAATACAGCATTCTAAAAACAATTCATTATAAAATCAGTTCAAAATCAGCATGCATGCGCCTGGCACTGAAATTTGTGGGTGCCCGGCCCCTTCATGCGGAATTGTGTGGGTGCTTGGGTACCCAAGGCCCCAGGGAGTTGTCACCTATATGGAGGAGGGGGCTATCGATGGCTACAGGTTGTCCACTGTGAGAACGGGATGCTGGACTGCGTGGGCCATTGGTCCGATCCAACAGGCTCTTCCGATGTTCTTAAGGCAAACAGGGCTGCAGAGGAGCAAACGGCAAGCCAGTTTCTCAGCAGCACGCCCATGACTTGTTTTTGCAACACAGTGCAGAATTTGTGAAGCCTCTTCACCAGAAAGCAGGAGCGTTGGGGAGCGATAGGGATGTTTTCCTCTGTGCTTCCATCACACATGCATTTCTCCAGTGAACCGGCGTTACAAAACTGCATGTGGGGAATGAGTACCAGGGTGCTGCTGTTTGCTAGTTAGCCCAAATTTGCATAGCAGAAGGTGAAAAGGAGTCTTGATCATTAGGTATCTGCAGGGCTGCTGGCCACACAAAAGATGGAACAGGCTTGATCTCTGTGGCCCCAGAGTGGCAAAACTGGAACCATTGAGGGGCAAATTGTAGGGAAGCCAATTTTGGCTTCAGATTAGGAGCAACTTAAGAGTGGCGCTGTGGCTTAAACCACAGAGCCTAGGGCTTGCCGATCAGAAGGTGGGCGGTTCAAATCCCTGTGATGGGGTGAGCTCCCGTTGCTCGGTCCCTGCTCCTGCCAACCTAGCAGTTCGAAAGCACTTCAAAGTGCAAGTAGGTAAATAGGTACCACTCCGGCAGGAAGGTAAACGGCATTTCCGTGCGCTGCTCTGGTTCGCCAGAAGCGGCTTAGTCCTGCTGGCCACATGACCCAGAAGCTGTACGCCGGCTCCCTCGGCCAATAAAGCGAGATGAGCGCCGCAACCCCAGAGTCTGCCATGCCTGGACCTGATGGTCAGGGGTCTCTTTACTTTTTAAGAGTACTGCTGGATCCAGCACCCTGTTCTTACACTGGCCAACCAGATAGAATCATAGAATCATAGAGTTGGAAGAGACCACAAGGGCCATCGAGTCCAACCCCCTGCCAAGCAGGAAACACCATCAGAGCACTCCTGACATATGGTTGTCAAGCCTCTGCTTAAAGACCTCCAAAGAAGGAGACTCCACCACACTCCTTGGCAGCAAATTCCACTGTCGAACAGCTCTTACTGTCAGGAAGTTCTTCCTAATGTTTAGGTGGAATCTTCTTTCTTGTAGTTTGGATCCATTGCTCCGTGTCCGCTTCTCTGGAGCAGCAGAAAACAACCTTTCTCCCTCCTCTATATGACATCCTTTTATATATTTGAACATGGCTATCATATCACCCCTTAGCCTCCTCTTCTCCAGGCTAAACATGTCCAGCTCCCTTAGCCGTTCCTCATAAGGCATCGTTTCCAGGCCTTTGACCATTTTGGTTGCCCTCCTCTGGACACGTTCCAGTTTGTCAGTGTCCTTCTTGAACTGTGGTGCCCAGAACTGGACACAGTACTCCAGGTGAGGTCTGACCAGAGCAGAATACAGTGGCACTATTACTTCCCTTGATCTAGATGCTATACTCCTATTGATGCAGCCCAGAATTGCATTGGCTTTTTTAGCTGCCGCGTCAGAGTGGGGAGCCCGAAAGCAAGACCCAAGTGCAGAAGCACACGCCCCTCCTTTGGTTTCCATTAACTGGAATTCAGAAGGACCATGGATGCAGATCCTAGCCATCATAGAAGCCGTTGATAGCCTGATCCTCTATGAATTTGTCATCTGGGCCATCTGGGCTAGTGGCCCTCACCATAGCTCAACTGTGCACTGCACGAAGAAGTAATTTCTTTTACAGAATATTTTTTATTCCTTAAACTTCCTAATGCTACAGGTTGTTTAGGAAATGGGAGGAAGTGGCATCTCCTTCCTGGAGGCATTTAAGGAGACGGCCACTTGCCGGGGTGCTGAAAGTCTTTGGGATTTGAAAGGGCTGACCTTCCAAGGCTTTAAATTCTTTGATTCTGGAGAAACGTCCTGGAGAAATGCCCCGCCTCTTCAGGGACCTTGTAGAGCACCCAGCCAGTTTGGAGTTAACGTGTGTGGATTGTAATTTCTTGATGCATTCCAATTTCCAGAGTGAATAATCCACGTGTGGCACATGTCAGTCTCCAGATGGAATGGCAGGTTCTGCATATCTGGAACAGGCAGATGTGCTACCGCGCTGGGGTGCCTGGCTTCTCTCACCCCCGCCCCCACCTAGTTAATTTTTGAAAGTGCATCCATCGTCATCGGCTGGAAAGATCCTCTAATGGGTCACATGATTGCCTTGCCCTTTCCCTCTCGCCGTTTGCTCAGTCAGCCTTTTGGAAAGTGCTCCTCCATTCAGCTGGAACTGTGGATGTGAAAAGTTCAGCTTGACTTTTGCTGTGGGCATTAAAATACAACACTGGCCGAATGAACCTGCGATTAGCAGGGGGCGGGGGTCTTTGTTTGCGGTTCAGCCTAGGACTCGTGGTTCAGGGACACTTTCTTTTTTAAAAAAATATAATTTTTTATTGTTTTCTTTAAATATTCTTTTTCCAACAGTCACAATATATCCCCTTTGACTCTGCCGAGTCCTGAATTCCCTCCCTCCCTTCAGTTGGTATATTTATCACAATCTTATCACATATTTTATTCTTGTTGTTGTTTAGCCGTGCCCGACTCTTCGTGACCCCCTGGACCAGAGCACGCCAGGCACTCCTGTCTTCCACTGCCTCCCGCAGTTTGGTCAAACTCATGCTGGTAGCTTCGAGAACACTGTCCAACCATCTTGTCCTCTGTCGTCCCCTTCTCCTTGTGCCCTCCATCTTTCCCAGCATCAGGGTCTTTTCCAGGGAGTCTTCTCTTCTCATGAGGTGGCCAAATTATTGGAGCCTCAGCTTCAGGATCTGTCCTTCTAGTGAGCACTCAGGGCTGATTTCCTTAAGAATGGAGAGGTTTGATCTTCTTGCAATCCATGGGACTCTCAAGAGTCTCCTCCAGCACCAGAATTCAAAAGCATCAATTCTTCGGCGATCAGCCTTCTTTATGGTCCAGCTCTCACTTCCATACATCATTTTATTCTTATATTTCTACTATTTTACATTGAAGGTATTATTCCAGTAATGCTAGTGTCTTTAAACTTTTGCAGTTCTCCTTTAAACACTCAATAAATTTACTCCAATTATTCTTGTGTCTCTGGTCCTCATGATCCCGGATCCTTCCTGTCAATTTGGCAAGTTACGCAAAATCTGTCAACTTCATCTGCCACTCCTTGATGGTTGGTATATCTTGTGTTTTCCATTTCCGGGCCAGTGGAGTGCTTGCGGTGGCTGTGGCATACATAAGCAAATTCTGATCTTTTATTTTAACCTCCCTTCCCATTAGACCGAGCAAGGAAGCCTCCGGTCTTTTGGGAAAGGTGTACTTAAATATCTTTTTAAGCTCATTATAGATTAACTCCCAATTTTTTTCCACCTTGTCACAGGTCCACCACATATGAAAACAATCACCATCCTTTTGTGTACCATTCAAGCAACAAATCATACATTCTAGATGACGTTTTACCTTTATAGTGGTTCAGGGACTCTTTCAACATGTCCTTCCCCGAAAACGGTATCTATCTATCCTTGCATTTAAAGTTGAAGGTGTTTTTGTTTAGCAAGGCCTTTACGGCTTGATAGGAATACAGGAAGCTGCCTCTTACTGAGGCCTTGTCCACCCTTCCACTTGTCCCCTGGGAAAATCAGCTGTTGACTGCTGAATTGGAACAAACGCCAAATGGGTTTTCAGCAGACTGAAACTGAAAACCTGTTAGAAACTCAGGTATATGAGCTAGACACCAAATGGCTCCTGAAACCAGGGTTTTGTTGTTTAGTCGTTTAGTCGTGTCCGACTCTTCGTGACTCCATGGACCAGAGCACGCCAGGCACTCCTGTCTTCCACTGCCTCCCGCAGTTTGGTCAAACTCATGTTCGTAGCTTTGAGAACGCTGTTCAACCATCTTGTCCTCTGTCATCCCCTTCTCCTTGTGCCCTCCATCTTTCCCAGCATCAGGGTCTTTTCCAGGGAGTCTTCTCTACTCATGAGGTGGCCAAAGTATTGGAGCCTCAGCTTCACGATCTGTCCTTCCAGTGAGCACTCAGGGCTGATTTCCTTAAGAATGCAGATGTTTGATCTTCTTGCAGTCCATGGGACTCTCAAGAGTCTCCTCCAGCACCAGAATTCAAAAGCATCAATTCTTCGGCAATCAGCCTTCTTTATGGTCCAGCTCTCACTTCCATACATCACTACTGGGAAAACCATAGCTTGAACTATACGGACCTTTGATGGCAAGGTGATGTCTCTGCTTTTTAAGACGCTGTCTAGGTTTGTCATTGCTTTTCTCCCAAGAAGCAGGCGTCTTTTAATTTCATGGCTGCTGTCACCGAAACCAGGGTTACAGTCCCGAAAAAGGAATGCCGAGTTGCGCTTTTTGGGCCAGACGGCTCGAAGGTCGTATTTTTCAATTTGACTTTTCAGTTCCTGAAATGCATTCTGATTGCACAGATATATAATGGATGGAATTCTACAGGATGTGTTGCCTGGCAAATTTCCAGTGCTGAGGGTATTCCAACCCCCAGGGAGAGATGCAAGGATTGAAGCAAGTTTCTTCTGAGTGCAAGACAGGCAGCCACAGTTTTCCAATGCCTAACAAAAGCATGTGTTTCTGTGTTTCTAGTTATTCTGATATTTTATGGATTATTTTTAAAGGTTTTTGCATGATTTTATTTACTAGTGGGCTTTGTTGTTTTATCTTTGCCACAAAACACCTCAGCCTCCTTTGGGAGGAGCAGTGGTTGATAAAACCAATGCACAGATAAACATCTTCCTTTTGTTTGTTCTGGACCGAAAGGTGAAGGTACCCCTGGACGTTAGGTCCAGTCGTGGACGACTCTGGGGTTGCGGCACTCATCTCGCTTTATTGGCCGAGGGAGCCGGCGTACAGCTTCTGGGTCATGTGGCCAGCATGACTAAGCCGCTTCTGGCAAACCAGAGCAGTGCATTGAAACGCCGCTTACCTTCCCGCCGGAGCGGTACCTATTTATCTACTTTTACTTTGACATGCTTTCAAACTGCTAGGTTGGCAAGAGCAGGGACCGAGCAATGGGAGCTCACCCCGTCGCGGGGATTCGAACCGCCGACCTTCTGATTGGTAAGCCCTAGGCCCTGTGGTTTAGACCACAGTGCCACCCACGTCCCCTGTTCTGGACCTACTGCCAATAAATTTCATTAGGTTCCAGTATGACAACTCCATTTCCTTCAGCCTCTTACAAGGAATGGTTGAGGGAGTTGGGGATGTTTTGCCCTGAGAAGAGTAGACTGAGAGGCGATAGGAGAGGCATCTTCAAATATCGGAAGGGTTGCTAGGTGGAAGATGGAGCCAGTTTGTTTTGTTGCTGCTTTAGGACCCGAACCAATGGCTTCAAATGACAAGAAAGGAGATTCAAACTAAACTTTAGGTAGCGTTTTCTGAGAGTGAGACCTGTTCGACACAGGAAAGGACTAGCCTGGAAGGTGGCGGGCTCTCCTTCATTGGAGGTTTTTAATCAGAGAGTGGATGGCCATCCATCGGGGATATTGTAGCTGTGATTCCTGCACAACGGGGGGTTGGACTAGATGACCCTCGAGGTCCCTTCCAACTTTACAATTGATAGTGTGTCTCTGCTCAGAACTTCCTACATTGGCAGATTGGTAGGTAAAGATGGTCGAATATGTGGAGTTGGCAAAGCTGACGGGGATGATCCAGAATCAGCATGATGAACTGTTTCAAAAGGACTGGAGCAAATTTATACTTTCTATGAAAGGGGATGCGGGTGGCGCTGTGGGTTAAACCACAGAGCCTAAGACTTGCCGATCAGAAGGTCGGTGGTTTGAATCCCCGCAACGGAGTGAGCTCCCGTTGCTCGGTCCCTGCTCCTGCCAACCTAGCAGTTCGAAAGCACCTCAAAGTGCAAGTAGATAAATAGGTACCGCTCCGGCAGGAAGGTGAACGGCGTTTCTGTGCACTGCTCTGGTTCGCCAGAAGCGGCTTAGTCATGCTGGCCACATGACCCAGAAGCTGTACGCCGGCTCCCTCGGCCAATAAAGCGAGATGAGCGCCGCAACCCCAGAGTCGGTCATGACTTGACCTAATGTTCAGGGGTCCCTTTACCTTTACCTATGAAAGAAAATTGTAAGCAGTTGAAAACGTTTGTAGGTTTGAGTTGGAATGTTTGGTAATGGGAAAATAAGGAGCTGGTTTACATATAAGAAGGTGAATGTTAAAAGATTGATATAAGGGAAAAAAGTGGATCTAGAAATGTGAGAAATTGGTAAAGTTGTGCGGAAGTCAGTTAGAGAGAGATAAGGAGGCTGATGCTTTATTTAAGCAAGGTCTTAAGTTATGGACTTTTGGTTTTTGATATGGAAATGTAATGAAATATGGAAAACTTAATAAAAATCATGTTAAAAAAAGAGAAAAGATAGTGTGTCTCTGCTCTTTGACATGGAAATGCATCAGTCCCTGCCCTGCAAATATCGATGGTGGCACAGCCAAAACAGTTTGGCTCCTTTGTAAAAACGCTTGCAGTTTCTGGTATGTTCGTGTTTGTAAGAATTATATTGCAAACAGATGATAATAAGGTGCCTTTCCACCCCTTGGCTGACGCCATCATAGGAGCATACTTAATCTGAAGTCTCTGGAGCCAGAGACGAAGCTGGTGTGTCCGCCCAAGGCGATCCTGCACTTTTTAGAGGCGAGCTTGAATCAGTCTCCTTCAACGGCGAGAGCCTCGTTGGCTGTGGTGGGGAGGAGGGGGAATTAATCGCTTGTCAGCACAACTCTGGCTTGACCTTTGTGGGAGTCTAAAGGCAGAACATTGTGGCGATGATGAGCAGGACTTATCTCCTACTTTGTACCAAGTCAGATTAACTGGGCAAGTTCGTCAGGAGCCACCGGTAATTGGCTGGCTCTGAACGAGGGATGGAAAGATGCCTCAATTTCTCTCTCAGCTTCTTGTTGTTTTAATCCTCAATTCAGTTCTCCACATTTCTGCAGCAATTTGCTGCTTTTTTTCCAATTTAAAGAAACATCCTCATGAACACGCCCCCGCCCCTTAGGAACTACCACACAAAATGGCACAATGCAATGGACTCACGCACTGGGAACGAGTTCGTAAATTTCCTACAGTGTAGACTGGCATGCACAACGCTCAGTTTCCTTTTTTAATACAGTGTATAAATTTATTTTTGGGACGCAGGTGGCGCTGTGGGTAAAAGCCTCAGCGCCTAGGGCTTGCCGATCGAAAGGTCAGCGGTTCGAATCCCCGCGGCGGGGTGCGCTCCCGTTTCTCAGTCTCTGCTCCTGCCAACCTAGCAGTTCAAAAGCACGTCAAAGTGCAAGTAGATAAATAGGGACCGCTTTACTGGCGGGAAGGTAAACGGCGTTTCCGTGTGCTGCGCTGGCTCGCCAGATGCAGCTTTGTCACGCTGGCCACGTGACCCGGAAGTGTCTTTGGACAGCGCTGGCTCCCGGCCTATAGAGTGAGATGGGCGCACAACCCTAGAGTCTGTCAAGACTGGCCCGTATGGGCAGGGGTACCTTTACCTTTGCCTATAAATTTATTTATTTGGTTTTTCAGATTAAAGTTTTACAATCACATATCCAACATACAAATAAAAACAAGATTTCAAGGAATCTCCCGGACGTTCTTTGTGGGTCCTACTGTAATCGTTTCCTCCTGCATCTTATATGATCATCCAAATCTTTTACATCTCCATTATGTCCAAAATTTACCATTAAACTACAAGTGTTATTCCAATCCTACTTAACGGTTTCAGCTGTTTACAATGGTTTTTAAGATTAATTATAAATTTTCCCCATTCCTTATTAAAATGTTGGTCTTCTCAATGTAGTGGCGGCCCAAAGGGCCACAATAAATGTGATAATGTAAATCCTTGAGTGTGCTTCTAATAGAATATGATAGCCTGCTACTTTATGGAACTGATGATTTTGCAAGTTGCCGCCCTGCATTGGGGCAGAAATACAGCAATGAATATGTGAATCACAAAGATACAGCTCAAAGCTAGAACGTAAGTTGCTACATGGTGCAAATGGCTCCACGTAACACAGGTTCCCAACATGCACACTAACACAACGTAACAGAAGACGGTGGGAATCAGACCTTAATCAGCAGGAATTGCCAGTGCTTATTGCACTTCTTGGGAGAAAAGCAATGACAAACCTAGACAGCGTCTTAAAAAGCAGAGACATCACCTTGCCAACAAAGGTCCGTATAGTTAAAGCTATGGTTTTCCCAGCAGTGATGTATAGAAGTGAGAGCTGGACCATAAAGAAGGCTGATCGCCGAAGAATTGATGCTTTTGAATTCTGGTGCTGGAAGAGACTCTTGAGAGTCCCATGGACTGCAAGAAGATCAAACCTCTCCATTCTGAAGGAAATCAGCCCTGAGTGCTCACTGGAAGGATAGATCCTGAAACTGAGGCTCCAATACTTTGGCCACCTCATGAGAAGAGAAGACTCCCTGGAAAAGACCCTGATGTTGGGAAAGATGGAGGGCACAAGGAGAAGGGGACAACAGAGGACGAGATGGTTGGACAGTGTTCTCGAAGCTACCAATGAGTTTGACCAAACTGCGGGAGGCAGTGGAAGACAGGAGTGCCTGGTGTGCTCTGGTCCATGGGGTCACGAAGTCGGACCTGACTAAACGACTAAACAACAACAAATTGCACACGTGTAAAACATGAAATGAGGTGATGATGTTACAACACCGATTTCTGATTCTTCTGGTCATTTTTGCCATTTCAGCATAATCTTTCAACTTAATCTGCCTTTCTTCTCTGGTCGGGACTTTATCTTCTTTCCATCTCTGGGCCAATAACATCCGCGCAGCCGTGGTCGCATACAAAAATAGTATTTTCTGCTCCCTTGGGATTTCGGCACCTAAGGTTCCTAAAAGAAAGGCTTCAGCAAGAATTCTCATTGCAAAGCACTGGAAGACACCAGATTTACCCACGCTGGAAGAATGGCAGGAGGACTGGAAAAAATTTAAGGATTATTTGCAAAAACATTATAAGTTGTATGAATGTTAAGAATGTGTACGATTAGGAAACTTTTGCTTCAGCAACTTGAATAGGTGAATTGGAAACTAAGTTATAAGAAAGATGAGGTGGACAACATGAAGTAACCATACTATGTTTATTTTTAGGGTACAAATAACTGAGATACAGTATTTTAAATTTGGAAACATAGTATTTGAAAGATACAGTAAGACATGAAATAAGGTAACAAATTGCTGATGTTATAATCGCAAAGAACGCAGGATTCGGAAGATGTGGGGAAGTCCGATTGGAATGGTTAAAGTATTTTGGAAAGCTGGTGTTTATGTATTCTTTCTTTTTCTTATCTTCACTTTTTATTCTGTAAATTTCTGACTATTTGAAAGAAAATTTAATAAAATATTTTTTTAAAAAAAAACTAAAAGAAAGGCTTCGGGTTAACGCTCAGTTTCCAGGTTGAAACAGTTCCCGTCTCTCATTCCCGTCCTCTTATCAGTGTCCCAGGCAGTGAAACCAAACTGAAGCAGCAAAGTTCAAACGATTATATTACGTAAGGGGAGAATCGCATATTCAAGCTAATGTCAAGAGAGCTACAGAGCAATGGCACTCCCATAGAGCCTCCATCCTTTGACCCCAGAGAGGAATACTGTACAGTGGTACCTTGGTTCTCAAACTTAATCCCTTCCAAAAGTCCATTCCAAAACCAAGGTGCGCTTTCCCATAGAAAGTAATGCAAAATGGATGAAACAACCTCTAAAACAGCCATTTAACACGAATTTTACTATCTAACGAGACCATTGATCCGTAAAATAAAAGCAATAAACAATGTACTGCAGTCAACCAGTCAATCAATCAATCAATCAATCAATCAATCAATCAATAGCTGAACTGGGTTCCACACAGTCACAAAAACAACAAAAAAGTCGCAGAAACAAAAATGCAAATTAAATAGCAAAAACAGACAGACCTCAGCGTAACACTCAAATCGGAAGTTTGGAACTCAAATTGGAGGCGTAACACTCAAAATGGAGCATGCTCAGCTTCTGAAAAATGTTCTCAAATTGGAACACACACTTTGCAGTGCAGTGTTTGGGTTCCAAATTGTTTGAGTACCAAGGCGTTTGAGAACCAAGGTATCTCTGTACTTAAAAATGCAGAAAAGCGAACTTTGTACATGGCAGAATTGCAGCCGTGGTGGCGAACATCAGTCCATCATTCCCAGAATCACAAGCTCAAGAGCAAGGAGTGGATGTAAAATAATCCAGGAGCCATCCTTGTTTTTGTTCATTAACATGTGAACCCAACTACACTTCTTCCTCTTCCCTAATCCCTCCCTCCCTGAAGTGCATCAAATCGCAGGGATTTGACTCCCTAGAGGCCTTCTTCTGTGTCCCTTCAGGGAGGGCACCTTGTCAATCACCTCTTAGCCGTGATGACTAAACTGTTCAGGGCAGTAACTATGAATGTCCAGGGCTGGGTGCCAGCAAGATGAGTTAGCGATGGGTTCAACTCCCTGCTTATTGGATGACTTGAGCAACATGCCCACCACTAGGGGCACTTCAGGGGTGCAATAGTTGATGGACCGCACACCCTTTTTTAAGCAAAAGAGCTGAAATATTAGAAATGCAGTTTGTGTTGTGTCAGGGTCATTTTCATATTTTGAAACTCTGCTTGGTTCCAGTTAAAAGTCCAGTGGTGTAGAGGTCAATTTCCCAAGTGCAGGGGCTCAACATGTCTGCCCCCGTAAAAAGGTAAAGGTACCAGTCACAGACAACTCTGGGGTTGCGGCGCTCATCTCGCTTTACTGGCTGAGGGAGCCGGCGTTTGTCCGCAGACAGCTTCCGGGTCATGTGGCCAGTATGATGAAGCCGCTTCTGGCGAACCAGAGCAGTGCACGGAAATGCCGTTTACCTTCCCGCCAGAGTGGTACCTATTTATCTACTTGCACTTTGATGTGCTTTTTTTTTAAAAAAAAAAAGCACAATGGACAATTTATTAAAGCTCCAGATTCTATGTACTTTATCTTACATCAATACAGTCCCAGACTTGCCTGCTTCTCAGCACCCAAAATCTATCAATGTCCAAGAGTATCCGAAACCAAAGAGTTCCCCGCTGGCTCCAGAACACAAAGCAATATCTTAGCTCTAAGGATGGCATGTTCAGTGCCTCCTCTGACATCAGTAGCCCATGGGCAAGTCCAGAGTCCAGCCAAGACTATGGGGAAGCTTCCTGTTGCAACCATCTATCAAGCCACAGGAGGCCCAAACAGGTCCATAGTTTCCACCCCCAAGGAGAGATGCTCCAGGAAGGAGCTGATGGACACACGCAGAATCCGGGCTTCATCTGCTCTCCATCGAACATACAAGATGTCCTCCGCTTTGACATGCTTTTGAACTGCTAGGTTGGCAGGAGCAGGGACCGAGCAACGGGAGCTCACCCCGTCGCGGGCATTTGAACCGTCAACCTTCTGATCGGCAAGCCCTAGGCTCTGTGCTTTAGACCACAGCACCACCTGCGTCCCTGTCTTCCCCCTTAGCTATGCACAAAAGGAGAGTCCACAGTGTCAATCTTATTAGAAATCAGCCTGAGTGCAAATCTGAGATCAGATCCACTGAACCTGGTGGAGCTTATTTCTGACTACGCAACTACTGCTTGTTAAACAGAGGGTTGTACAGCCATCAGTTAGGGATTCTTTAGCTGGATTGCAGGGGGCTGGACTAAAGGTGAAAAGGTAAAGGACCCCTGGACGGTTAAGTCCAGTCAAAGGCGACTATGGGGTTGCGGCGCTCATCTCGCTTTCAAGCCGAGGGAGCCAACAGTTGTCCACAGACAGCTTTCCAGGTCATGTGGCCAGCATGACTAAACCGCTTCTGGCACAGCAGGACACCGTGACAGAAATCAGAGCACACCGAAATGCCGTTTACCTTCCCGCCGCAGTAGTACCTATTTATCTACTTGCACTGGTGTGCTTTCGAACTGCTAGGTTGGCAGGAGCTGAGACAGAGCGACAAGAGCTCACCCTGTCGTGGGGATTTGAGCCGCTGACCTTCCGATCGGCAAGCCCAAGAGGTCCAGTGGTTTAGACCACAGCACCATCCTCATCCTTAGGGGGTCAGACTAGATGACCCCTGGGACCCCTTTCCAACTCTACAACTCTGCGATTCGATATTTGCATGCAAGGCAGAATACAGAGGGGCAGTGATTTACCCGGCACACTCAGAGCACAGTTTTCCTTTTGATCTGTAAGTAAATGCACAGCTGCTTAGCAATAAAGGTATCTTGGTCTGCGATGTTGGACTCTCCTTTGCCCGGCCGTTTTGTTCCACCGGAATATCACCTTGCAAGGGAAGAATGCAGCATTCTTAAGCATGCCAGGGGATGTTATTTCATGCTGAAACTAGCACCTATTCGACTAACCCAATGCAGGCTTCTTCGTTCTGCAGGTGGCTAAGCAGCCTGCTTAACGAAGCAAGCAAGGGGTTTGTTCTCTCTCTCTCTCTCTCTCTCTCTCTTTTTAATAAATATTTATTCAAGTTTAACAAATACAGAAAAGAGAAAAACAAGCAATAAAAAATTACAATAAAAAGGAAAAAAGAAAAAGTACTAAAGAAAAAAGAAAAACATTTTAAGAACAAAAACATTAAAAATAAAATAAAAGAAAAGACCCCTATTTTCATAACCTTAACTTTCATTTACTTATTTCCTTGACTTCCTCACACCTCCCTCTTTGTATTCTGTTAGTTGTCAGCAAGTTCTTTCCCTCTTTCTCTAATCTAGTTCCATAATTCATCTTAACACAGTTTAACTTCAAATTTTACGCCTTTACCCATAGTCAATCTATTCTTACTTAATTCTTAATAACATTTCTACTAGAGCCAATTAATTTCTTTCCAACAACCTTCTAACATTCATTAATTTTACAATGCTTCTCCAAATATACTTTAATTTTTTTCCAATCTTCTTCCACCAACTCTTCTCCCTGGTCTCGAATTCTGCCGGTCTTTTCGGCCAACTCCATATAGTCCATCAGCTTCATCTGCCATTCTTCCCTGGTGGGTAGATCTTGTGTCTTCCAGTACTTTGCAATAAGTATTCTTGCTGCTGTCGTAGCGCAAGGGGTTTGTTCTCAAAGATCCTGACCTCAGCACCCTTTTTTGCCGAACACGGGGCTAATGTTGCTTCTTTTCCCGGTCCAGGACCAACACAATTGATTTGAGAGAAAGGGAAAAAGGCAACACGGTCGAAGTGTATAAAAAGATGTGTGGCGTGGAGAAAGGGGACAGAGAGACGTATTTCTCTCTATCTACAGTTTGGATTTGATATCCCACTTTATCACTACCTTAAGGAGTGTGTGTGTGTGTGTGTGTGTGTGTATGCTGTGGGTTAAACCACAGAGCCTAGGGCTTGCCTATCAGAAGGTTGGTGGTTCGAATCCCTGCGATGGGTTGAGCTCCTGTTGCTCGGTCCCTGCTCCTGCCAACCTAGCAGTTCAAAAGCACGCCAGTGCAAGTAGATAAATAGGTACCGCTCTGGCGGGAAGGTAAATGGCGTTTCCGTGCGCTGCTCTGGTTCGCCAGAAGCGGCTTAGCCATGCTGGCCACATGACCCGGAAGCTGTACACCGGCTCCCTCGGCCAGTAAAGAGAGATGAGCGCCGTAATCCCAGAGTCGGTCATGACTGGACCTAATGGTCAGGGGTCCCTTTACACACACACACACACACACACACACACACACACACACATGCCCAGGTATTTTTGTTGTCGTTAGTTTTTTTTTTTTTTAGAATTTAAGTTTTTATTCTGTTTTTGATCCCTTTTCTGTTTTCATTTTGTTGTCTTGTATTCTTTTGTTTTCAAGTTGCATTCCGGTCCTGTGTGAATTTTATTCCCACTGAATCTTAGTCGCACTAGGATCTGCTGAGAAAGGGCGGTTTAGAAATATTTCAAAACTTCCATATAAGCTAGGGGACAAGGATAACTGTGACTTTAAAGATGAATGGGAACCCTTTACAAAGTATTTGAAGACGCAACAAAGCGAACTGGACCCCTTGGCTGGCTTTGAAGAAACATTCACAAACTTTTTATTGATAATAATCAGCTAAATAGTTTGAGGATCTATACAACTGTGTAACATGCAGAAAACAGCATTCTCAGAGAAACCAAAGACTGGAACTGAGGGAAGTCGGGGGGTGGGGGTGGGAGTGGGTGGGTTTTGTGTGGGAGTGTGGGAGGAGGGAGGAAAAATAAGGATGATATGTTTCTGGATAATATGTTTTGTTTTAATTTTGAATAATTTTTTTTAAAAAGAAATATTTCAAATCAAAGATGGCGGATTGCCAGAAGACAGTTAAATAGTGCCTCTTATTATAACCATCCATTCTGTGCAGTAGAGATATCATGCTGATATTGACAAGGTCATGATGCTGGCATGAAACCAGTGGAAGTGCCCATTGCCTTCTGTGCTCAGCTTGTGCGCTCCCAGAAACATCTGCCTGGAGCTTGTTGGTTCTGTTCCCTGTGAATTTAGCTTTGATGCAGCAAGTCTCTTTGATTCTTGAAATCTAGGCAGCTTGCCAGACCAGGCCAAGAGTCTCTTACTTTGCTGTCTAACGATCTCCAGCCTTTGGGAAGTGCTCTCAAAAGCAAGGCAGGAGGGGGTGGTCCTCTCCTCCTGGCCACCAGAATCTGGTTTCTTGACATCAAAGATTTGAGAGGGCACTTGGCGGCCTGTCTGGTCCATCTCCTTGCTTGATCCCCGATGGACCGCTCTCCAGCCTGTAGCCAAGAAGAGCCCACCAGCTCCTAAGACAGCCTGCCCCATCCTTGGACAGTTGCGTGGCGAGTTCCCACCTCCCCCCGGTGGGAATAAAGGCACATGGCACAATTATTTAGGTTAATGGGGTAAAATTGGCCACAACTTTATTGGTTACAGGAATGAGAGGTATTGGTTTGGCATTGGTCCTAACTGACTATCCGGCTTCAGCCATAGCTGTCAACCGTCCCTTATTTGGCGGGAAAGTCCCTTATCCCAGCACTGTGTCCCACTGCTGTCCCTTATTGATGATGTCCCTTAAATTTCCCAGGTTTCAAAGGAAGCAGCTCCTCTCCCTCCCTCCCTGCCAGCCAGGGTGGAGGGAGGCTCCAACTGTGTTGCTTGGCTGCGTTGCCAAGGGGACTCGCCTGGGGACTCGCCTTTGCTCAGCACTTCCCAGCGGAGAGGTGACAGTGGTTTTCCTTGCTGCATCCCCTTTGCCGGGTTGCTGCGCTGTGGGAACCACCGCTTGAGGCTTCATTTGGCTGCTGGCTGGGCTTTCTGCCTTTGGCTCGGAGGGGCTCAGAAGTTGAACATACCTGTGTTCTGAAAATCCCTTATTTTGGCTGCTGATCCCTTGTTTTCGAGGCTGCTGGTCCCTTATTTTCAAACCTGTAAGTTGACAGCTATGGCTTCAGCCCATTTGCTTGAAGACCAGGAAGGGTTAACCACCAGTAGGGGGAGACCTGCTGATTCACATCAACTAGGAACTCCCCCGGGGTCACCACTCGGGGGCGTGCCTTAGGCCCTCACCTCCATAGGCTTCGGACAGGGCCACACCCCCCGGAATCCTTTACGGACTACCCTTCAATATTCGGGGGAGGTGATGGCGCTTCCTCCCCCCCTTCATCGACATAACAATACCCCTACCAATGCCTAACCGCCAATACCAAGGAAGTTGTGACGATTTGCTACGAGGTAGGCGAAAAACCAAATGGCTGGTGCCAATTTGCCAAGTGGAAAAAATTCCTACCAGGCCCCTTAACGGCAACCAACCGAGGTCCATAGCAAGGTCAAAAGGAGAACCTAAAGGGCGGGAGGGTGGGAAACCCAATGAGCTGCAGCGGCAAAAGAGGGAGATCCCCGGCCACGCCAGTGTGATATAGCACAAGCCACGCCCCCCCTGGCCAGCCAATCGGCTGGCCAGAGGATGATGCGGCCAGGGATTCCCTCAATTGCGTGGAGGCTGAGAGCCAGTCCCCGCGCACGTGGAGAGGGCGTGAAGCCCGCAACTCCACCTCCTCTCAGGTTCGGAAGTGGTTTTCTTGGGAGGTTTCTCCTAATGCTTCCTCAAATTCTGCTTTCCTGAAATTCCCACCCACTGCCTTCCTCTCCTGAGATCTGGAGCAACAAGGCACAAGCCTCCCTCGTCTCTCATGTGATGAAGGACATTGATATAGATGAAGCCAGCTCGGTCGTAACATTGGGAGAACTATGAAATGGGGGGGGGGGGAGTGCAAGTCTGAGAGGGGTGGGATCAGGTCCTTTTGTAAGGGAATGCACAAGGATTGAATCCCCCTGGTAGCCGTAAAGTGACTTCCTTAAGTTCACCTGGCGAACTTAGTGGCTTTGAAACTTGCCCTGCTTCCCAAAGCTTTTCTGTTTCCTCAAAAGGCCTTGGAGGTGAAGGTTCCTATTCAGGAAAATGCAACATAGCTCCAGTTTCACGAGAGATGGAATCCTGTACTTAATCTACTCCATGCAAAAATTCTGACTCGTTCTGTGCAGCTTTTGATTAAGGTCAGGAGACCTTTATCAGCCCAAGGGCCACATTCCCTCATGATGAGCTTTCTGGGGGCCGTGTGCTTGTTTAAAATGTGGGCAGATCAAAGGATGTGACCCGTATGTTTGTACAGTAGGCTGCACTTCATAGTTGGCTCAGTATACCTGAAGGAGCGTCTCCACCCCCATCGTTCAGCCCGGACAATGAGCTCCAGCTCTGAGGGCCTTCTGGCGGTTCCCTCACTGCGAGAAATGAAGTTACAGGGAACCAGGCAGAGGGCCTTCTTGGTAGTGGCGCCCGCCCTGTGG
Organism: Podarcis muralis; assembly: GCF_964188315.1. Classification (NCBI taxonomy): domain Eukaryota; kingdom Metazoa; phylum Chordata; class Lepidosauria; order Squamata; family Lacertidae; genus Podarcis; species Podarcis muralis. The sequence continues at coordinate 8,367,092 of NC_135661.1, read as the reverse complement.
AACGCCCTGTCTTCAGATGCCAAGGAAATAAACAACTACCTGACTTTTAAAAGACATCTGAAGGCAGCCCTGTTTAGGGAAGTTTTTATGTCTGATGTTTTATTGTATTTTTAATATTCTGTTGGGAGCTGCCCAGAGTGGCTGGGGAGACCCAGCCAGATGGGTGGGGTAACAATAACAAGTATGTATGTATGTAAATGAGAGTCAGCATAGGGACCCATAGTTAAAAGCAGAAGTCAGCAAATGTGTCCTCTTTTTTGTTCATCAAAATATGGCAACCCATCCTTTCCTCAGGCTAACAGGCCCCCATTGGAGAAGGCCAGCTGCACAACAGAAAGGTTGCAGAGAAGCAAACTACCCATCTGAATATCTGTAATTTACTCTCCAGACAAACCGCTTGAATGGCACGTTGCCGGTCCACAGAACAAAAGCTGGCACTTGGCTGAGGACGGGGCTGTAGCATTTAAAACAAAGGGAATTATGCAACCAGACAAAACAAGAGACGGGGTTTGCTTCAACACGCTTCCTTCTGCTTCTCCTCCTACCAGGGGAGAGGGGTTGGGTGGGATTCTGGGCCTGAGATTCTGGAGGGAGAAAATCCATGTAGTATCCTTCCCCATTGTGGGCAGCTGGAGGCCTTGGGGAGCTCCCTCTCTCACACACACACCTGAGGCATACCTAGGCTTCTTTGCGCCCTTGGCAAGGAGCTCCATTGGTGCCACCCCCCCCCCTGTCTCTCCCAGAGCAGCGGAGGAGCAGCCCGGGGAGCGCAGGGGTGGGCAGGCTCCTAGCCACTCCGAGACAGAAGTGTGATTTTCACTCCCCGTTCCATGCCTAACCAACCCCTAGTTATTGCCCTTGAGATTGTTTCCTTCCTCCAGGAGAGCCAGTGATTTGAGAGTCTGTCATGGATCTGGTGGGTGGTCAGACATAGAGGCAGTTGCATCGCAACAGGGGGGGCAGGGGGCGGTTCGCCCTGGGTGCCATGTCTGGGGGGGGGTGTGACAAGAAGGCACCACGTGGCAGCTCGTGGTGGCGTGAGCAGCCATTGCGCCACTACAGCCGCATGTGGAGTATCCTCCATTCGCAGCAGAGGATCCTGATGCTGGCAGCAAACTGCTATGTACAGCGCATGTGCGGTGGCTCCACCGTCAGACACTGGGCAGGAGGGCGGGGGGTTGCGGTGGAGAGCCGCCCGCAGCAGAAGTGCCTGCCGCGGCACTCCGACTGATGGACGGGCTCTTCCCCAGACTCAACTCTCGGGCCCTGGACCCTCAGCCTGGCGCTCCTGAGAACCCGGCGCCCAGGTGCCCCACACCCCTAGAGCCTATGGGAAAGACGGCCCTGGCAGGGATCACAGCTAAGGAATGAGAGCCGGCCACTTTCGGAGGCAGTTCATTCTCTGGTTGCACAGCAACACTGGCGGAGGAACGGGAGTGTGGAGGGAGTGGACCGTCCCTGGCACCACTATTCCGATAGGCAGTGGCGTAGCGTGGGGGGTGCAGGGGGTGCCGGCCGCACCGGGCGCAACATCTGGGGTTAGGGCAAATCCACGGGTTAGGGGGCGCAAATCCACAGGTTAGGGGGCGCAAATCCACGGGTTAGGGGGCGCAAATTACTTGCCTTGCCCCGGGTGCTGACAACCCACGCTACGCCGCTGCCGATAGGGTGCCATTGCGGCGCCCCCCAACACATGCTGTGCACCCTCCTGCGCGCTGGGTGCCATGCCCCCACAGGTGGCACGTCACGCCCCCAGAATTCGGGCCACGCCCCTGGGATGTGCGCCACCCCCGGGGGGCACCAGCCACGCCCCCGCCTGCTCTCTACCCCCGGTAGCGGAGCATGCAGCTTTGCCACTGCACAGCAGCAGAGAAAATTGCGAAGTCCACATCCATGCAACTCCATGCACCTCTGCCTGGCTCAGAGAAACCCCTGCGAATCCATGCACTGCTCCATAGCAATTGTTGTCCTACAATTCCGATCACCATATAGATGGGTTTAGGAAGCATTTCTGTATCCTTCTGCTGTGCTGAAGAAGAATTCCACAAAACAGTGGGTATATCCAGAATCACTGGATGTCATAAAACAAAATTTTATGGCTTGTTTTTCTCCAGATAAGAATCTGACTCATTGCTTCTCTCAGAGACTTGCACAGCCCACAAAGACTTTCAGAGACCTATAAGACTTACGTTTATTTGGTTCTATGTTTTCAAGAGAATCCATCAAGAGTGCATATTTTGAGACTTTCAGAGATTTAGAAGATTTCTGTTTATTTGGTTTTGCAGAGAGTGCACATCTCTTATATTTCATATTGTTCAATGTTCTGTACAGATTATATAAAGAGTTTATATTGACATTGCATTGTTGTACTTGGTCATCGTGTTGCCTTTAGATATTACTGATATTTGTTTGCAACACAGAGGTTTAAGTGTTTGGTTACTCAGAGAAACCCCTGGCAGAGATGAGTTTGCCAGTCCTCCCCAACTTTCCTGTGTAGGTTGAAGTGGAAGATTCTAGAAGGTCAGTTAACTATCCTCCCCTCCCTCTTGGAACAATGAAAGGGCCCTGAAGTTGGTCGCAATAAACTTCCCGCTTCAGAGAGCAAGATGTGTTTGAATAATTGCAAGAGGAAGCAGAATTAAAACATTTATTTATACTCCATGCCGTCTACACCAGCGATATTTTAAACTTAATCATTCTCAAGACAGATGGTGGAACATTTGGGCCTATTAAATTAATGGCATTCAATGTTCTCCATTTATTTTCTTCTCGGTTATTTTTGGACATTTGTCATTTTTTTTTTCTTTTCTTTCTTGCGGTGGGAAAGAAATGAATAAACAATGGATATGCCCAGAGCTGGGGTCCACCACTACAAATGTCAGAGTCTCTTCCATGGAACACGGGAAGAAATGTTACTGATTATGCATTTATTTAGGGCTTTTCACATCATTGGGAGTGTCCATTGTACTGTCACAATGCTGACAACAACCCGTAATGTAGGTCCGTCTGATCAATACTAAGAGATTGCCAAGGGTGATGGAAAGTCAGAGTCCAGCAACATCTGGGCAGCCACAGCTTCTCCTGCACAATGTCTTTACTATCTGCATGAAAATAATAATAATAATAATAATAATAATAATAATAATAATAATAATAATAATAATAATTTATTTATACCCTGCCCATCTGGCTGGGCTTCCCCAGCCACTCTGGGCGGCTTCCAACAAAATATTAAAATACAGTAATGCACCAAACATTAAAAGCTTCCCTAAACAGGGCAGCCTTCAGATGTCTTCTAAAAGATATAAATTCAAATCGAGGGAAATAAATGCAGTAAATGGACAAAAGTACAAAGATTCACAACATGTTTAGGTGCATGCATCCCCACAGAAAAAAAGCACTGCATATTTTCACTATTTGTTACATTTCTCCTTTCAGGATATCTACGTAACTTTTCAAGCTGTCAGGCCAATTCTCCCATTTCTTTGCTGTTTGCAAGCCCTTCCACATGTGGGAGAAAATTTCTATTTGGTCCACGCTGTTATGGCTAAAATCTGGGTGCGGGGCTACTCTGCCACCCAGCTCGTCGGACTAAGTAAGTCCGTGGGTCCCTGCGGAAGAAAATGAGCTCAGCCGGAGACAGGAGCAAACTGCAGAAGATCCAAGTTTATTGCGCAACAGGTTCAAGGCAAGATTGAACAGCGAGAAAGGGGTGACATGAACTTTTGAAACTCCCTCCATGTCCCAGAATACAGTGCAAAATACATCCCAGTTACATCATGAATACATTAAGGAGAGGTTGGGTTACACAGGATTAACATATGGAGAAGGGAGGGGGGAATATGCAGAGCTGGAGATATGCGCAGATAAGCGCTTCCTGAGTGCTGGTGATGGGAAGACAATGGTCCATGTATGCATAGTCTGCCACCTGGCATTGCCCGGAGGAAAGGCTTGGCAGAGTGATTTGGCAGGATTAGGGTCTTGACACCTTGCTTGAGGGATTATGGAGGACAGGGGAGGTGTCATGGAGTCCTAGAGAAATTGAGCAAATTGGCACGTTGATTTTCTATGAATTTTATAGACTTTTAGTCCCTTTTGACATTGACAATTTGAAATAAATGGATATATTGTAGCGAAGAAGAAGGTGAAGAAGACATGCCCCCCCCCCCTTCCGTAACAACACTTATTATGGGTATTTTGCTCCACGACAAAACGAATTGCAGAGGTGGAAGTAAAGTTTACTCTGTTCTGGGCTGCATCACCCCAGAAATCCCTGCAGGGTGACTCAGAAATGGGGAAAGCTGCATCTGTGGAATTCCTGCCTGAAAAGTTGTTTGAGGACAGGGAGCAGGAGATTGCAAAGATGGAAAAAGAGCCTCCTGTTGATTTCTCGAGTCCTTGAGACAGTTGCTGTGTTTCATGTGGAAAGAGAAAGCTGTCTGTTGTCTGGGTGTGCTTTCCCCCCCTTTCCCAGGTGAGCTGCGGAATCCATATTGGCCTTTTAAATTCTGGCAGTGGTGAACTTTAATTTTCAGTTTGGGTGTTTGCAGGGAAATTGCAGCGAGGCCCAACACAAACGGGCCCCTTCACAGTCTTTGTGGTATCAAAATGCTTCCCTACCCCCTCCCTCCGTCCTGTGTGTCTGTATTTAAGAGAGAAATGAGTCACAGTTGGTTAAACAGCTCTTTGAGGTGTTAAAACTAAAACTTCTTTTCACATACACACCAAAGAGTTGCTTTTTCCACTCAATAAACATTTCTGGGGTGAAACAGCCCAGAACAGAGTAAACTTTACTTCCACCTCTGAAATTCGTTTTGTCGCGGAGCAAAATACCCATAATAAGCGTGGACCAAATAGAAATTTTCTCCCACATGTGAAAGGGCTTGCAAACAGTAAAGAAATGGGAGAATTGGCCTGACAGCTTGAAAAGTTACGTAGAAATCCAGAAAGGAGAAATGTAACAAATGGTGAAAATATGCAGTGCTTTTTTTTCTGTGGAGACGCATGCACCTAAACATGTTGTGAATCTTTATACTTTTGTCCATTTACTGTCTTTATTTCCCTCGATTTGAACTATAAAATGGTGATTTTCTTGAGTCAAAATGAGATGATAATGGTACCTCAGGTTACATACACTTCAGGTTACATACGCTTCAGGTTACAGACTCTGCTAACCCAGAAATAGTGCTTCAGGTTAAGAACTTTGCTTCAGGAAGAGAACAGAGATCGTGCTCTGGCGGCCTGGCGGCAGCAGGAGGCCCCATTAGCTAAAGTGGTGCTTCAGGTTAAGAACAGTTTCAGGTTAAGAACGGACCTCTGGAACGAATTAAGTACTTAACCTGAGGTACCGCTCACAATAAAATGAACCTGGACTGAAGAGACCTTGGCTCAAACCCGTACTCCTTGAGAGACGGGATTATCCCATTAGCCAGATTATCCATACAGTGGTACCTCAGGTTGCATACGCTTCAGGTTACATACACTTCAGCGGCATCTGTCTGTCTCGAGAGACAATGGCGTGCACCTCCGGAGGTGAAGCCAAACTGCTGTCGGCAGCACCTGGAGCGCAAGCCTGGGCAGTGTGTCTGGAGGTCCTGGGTTGCGCAGGTGACGGGGCAGAGGAAGGGGTGTGTGGTGTGTGCGGGCAGCCCCGGGTGTCACCACTGAATGGGGGTGAAAAAATGCCGGGTGGTAATGGGACACAGGTGGCGCTGTGGGTTAATCCACAGAGCCTAGGGCTTGCCGATCAGAAGGTCGGTGGTTCGAATCCCCGCGACGGGGTGAGCTCCCGTTGCTCGGTCCCTGCTCCTGCCAACCTAACAGTTCGAAAGCATGTCAAAGTGCAAGTAGATAAATAGGTACCACTCCGGCGGGAAGGTAAACGGCGTTTCCGTGCGCTGCTCTGTATGCCGGCTCCCTTGGCCAATAAAGCAAGATGAGTACCTTACTGACCAAGGGGCCTGCAGCACGCCCAAGCCACGTGTCTCTCCTGGGAGTGATGTGGTGGCTTGGGCGCACACAGGCTCCGCGCTGCCCGAATGGTCTTCCCACTGCCTCCCCCCAGCTATAGGGCAGCTGAGTGGGAGGAGGCAGGCAAACTCCAGAGGCCCTGCAGTGCACTCTGCCTCTATGGGAAGCTTGCCCCACCCCTATGGGCGGCTCACCCCTCCCCAGGCGCCCGATTGGCTTCCTCCGCCATTGCCAGGTGACAAGACACACCCACCCTCGGTCTTGTTGATGTGGTCCAAAGGAAAGCAAAGCAAGACGTTGACACCATCTTGGCTGCAGGAGTTGCTGGAAGGAGGCGTTCAAGGCGCCATCCATCCGCCTTAGGGACTCCATTCTGGATTTGTGTAGGGTTGTCCCTATCTCACCGAGGGTTCAAGACCCATTGGCTCCCCTCACCTGGTTTAACCGGCCAGTCGAAACCTTTCCCATGTTGTGGCCGCGGCCGCATGCTGACAGCTTCTAGGAGCCACAGGTGAGAACTGAGTGGAGGGTGGGGGCCAAAAGGAGCACAATATGTCTCCCTGCAGAGGAACTACCCCTCCTCTAACACCACATACACCCCCAGGTTTATTATATACCAAGAACAAAGAGCCTCTGGGCATGTACAGAGGGACTTCATGCACTTATTTATTTATTGCATTTCTAGCCCACCTTTTTACATACTAAAATGGTGGGAGTTCCCACCAGGCTCCCAAGGCTTGCGGATAGCAGCCTGTTCTGGGGGCTGGGGTTGGGGGAAGCTCGGGCTTCCCCCGCCCCAGCCCTGCGCCTGGGGGGGAAATTATTTTTTCCCCTTTATTCCCCCCCCAAAAAAAACCTAGGTGCGCCCTATGGGCCGGTCCGCCCTATAAGGCGAAAAATATGGTAAATAAATCACATGTTGTCCCAGGGTACTTTCTTTCTCCTAGCCCAACTCACTTCTGTTATGAGAACTCTTGTGAGGAGAGTTCAGGCAATGAAGCCTGCGAGCGAAAGTTTCCCCTTTACCTCCACGATCCTTTTGATGCCAACACGACGCAGGTATACTCCCAATTTTATGTGTAGCTTGGCCTTGAGGGGGGGGGGGGACAGGCAACAGAACCCAGGAGCTCCAGAGATGAATATGGTTGAAGTTCACTGTTTCATATAATAAGCAGCCGCTCGCTGGTTTCCTGCCTCCAGCGTATAATTCATCCTCCTGCTCTATCTTCCTGACATGTTTTCTCCTCTTTGATTTCCAGGTAGAGCGTTCTCGTTTTGATGCTGCCGCAGTGAGCGGAGGTTTGTTTCGCAAAGTTCCCAGCCGTTCCTTTATTCCTAGGAAGTCCCTGGATATGTCGCCATTCTTTGCCTGAAAGGAGAGTCCCTCCTGCCTCTTCTGTTCGAGGTGTGACGTCAAAACAACCCATCCCATCAGCAAAGGGGATCCAGTAGATCTCAAAGGGCTTTCAGAACACATCACTCTCCCAAACATGATCCCTCCGTCGATGGAATCTCTGGGCCAGATTCTGAGGGGATGTGAATGGGAGGCAAAGGCGCCAACAGAAAACCATGCTTTGAGAAAGCACCGCCTTATCTCAGAGCAAGACTGATCTCTATAATAAGACAATACACCTTCCCAAGTCTAGGCCTGGGGGGCCATTAGAATCGTGAGGTGTTTGGGGCACCCAATATGTCAAAATGCCGCATTTGAGCCATCGACAATAGCACACCGTCTCCCTTCCGTTTTGGCCTTTGACACCCACCACAATTTATTCCGCCTGCTTGGGAATTCCTGGGCAAACTCAGAGCTGGAGCCTTTCTGCCCGCTGCAGATTTCTGCCCAGTCGAGGAACGTAATGAAACCGGCATGGCCAAGCTCCTGCTAAAGTTCCAGCGGTATTTTCGGCGGAAACCCATCCGCTTCTTCACGTTGATTGCCCTCTACCTGACGGCTGGGAGTTTGGTGTTCCTCCATGCTAGCTTCACCGGAGAGGTGAGAGTCGCGGAGAATGTGCCCAGGGCCAATGACGGGCCCGGGAATGGGATAGAAGCCCAGTCTTTGGTGACGCTACAACTTGGCCGGGAGTTTAAAGAGACACAGGAATCGTTGACCGTGGCCCGGAGGTATGGCTCTTGGTTTAAGAGCCCTTCCAAGGATACAGCGGCGAGGAGCAAGATAGGGGACTACGGCGGGACTTGGAGTAGAGCTCTCAAGGGCAGGAACGTACGAGAGAAGGAAGAAGACAGAGGTAACATGTCGTTTGAGCGGTTATATGGGAGACAAGTGAAAGCTTTGGTTTGGAATGGAACGTAAAGGTTTTGCAGGGTTTTCTGAAATCCAGCCTCTTTTCCTTCCCTGTTTGTTTGTTTGTTTGTTTGTTTTTGCAAATGTCTACTACGTCAAATGGGACGTGGGTGGCGCTGTGGGTTAAACCACAGAGCCTAGGACTTGCCCATCAGAAGGTCGGCAGTTCAAATCCCCGCAACGGGGTGAGCTCCTGTTACTCGGTCCCTGCTCCTGCCAACCTAGCAGTTCGAAAGCACGTCAAAGTGCAAGTAGATAAATAGGTACCACTCCGGCGGGAAGGTAAACGGCGTTTCCGTGCGCTGCTCTGGTTCGCCAGAAGTGGCTTAGTCATGCTGGCCACATGACCTGGAAGCTGTACACTGGCTCCCTCGGCCAATAAAGCGAGATGAGCGCCGCAACCCCAGAGTCGGCCACGACTGGACCTAATGGTCAGGGGTCCCTTTACCTTTACCTTTACTACGTCAAATGTCAAACGTTCAGAATCTGAAATTCAATTCTGTCTCCTGCTTTAGCTTTTGTTCCATTCTGAACTTTTGCTGCTGCTTCCTCCTTCTCCCTGGTTGGGTGATCCCAACCAATCAGGGATCACAGTGCAGTCAGTTGCAGCCAATCAGGGAGCCCAGCAAATAAATATATCAATGTTTCGTTGTTTCTTTCTTTATTTTACTTTCATAAGTAAGATGTTTCTTTTTTATTTTACTTTTCTATTTTATTTCAATATGTTTATAAATGACCCATGTCAGTCCTTTCTGGCCTAAAAATGGGGGGAAGTGTGGATAATAAAATAAGAAGAAAAAGAATTAGAATATAAATTTGAAAAGAAGAAGCAAGCAATAACCTGGTTATGATTTCTGCTTCTTGTAGTTGACTGGGGGAGTGGCTGTTTACAAAACCGAATTAGGCTGCATTCACAAGGCAGTTTATTCTGCTTTCATGGCATTTCGCTAACTATGAGTTTCTGCATTTCATTTGAGCTTTCATGGGACATAGAAACCTCTTCCAGAAATATAGCAGAATATGGTGCAAGTTTAATGCTTATTTCCATATAATTTGCTTCCAGATATTATAAGCAATATGGAAATGAGTGCTGAACTTTCTCTGTGCTCCCTGTACTTCTGGAAGTGGCTTTTCCATCGTATGAAAGCTCAGATATAACGCTGAAATCAACAGTTATGGAAATGTCGTGAAAATGGAATCAGCAGTCATGCAAATGCAGCCTTAGTGAATTGGATGATTTTCTGATACTATGAAAAGAAATCATAGTAGGCTCCCCTCTACAAAGTCAGGACATTGGTCTTTGTAGCCCAGAACGGTCTGCTCAGTGGTGGAATTCTCTCCCCTTGGTGTGGATTTTAAAGCAGGTGACAGTAAGCCACACTTTTTCAAATTGCATCTTCTTCAATAAGACTGCCCCTCCCCCCATCTGTTTTTTTTAAAATCACTGTTAAATGTGGCAGCCCTCATCAGCTTTGATTATTTTTATTTATAATTTCCCCCCCGTAAGGGACGCGGGTGGCACTATGGGTAAAAGCCTCAGCGCCTAGGGCTTGCCGATCGAAAGGTCGGCGGTTTGAATCCCCGCAGCGGGGTGCGCTCCCGTTGCTCGGTCCCAGCGCCTGCCAACCTAGCAGTTCGAAAGCACCTCCGGGTGCAAGTAGATAAATAGGGACCGCTTACTAGCAGGAAGGTAAACGGCGTTTCCGTGTGCTGCGCTGGCTCGCCAGAGCAGCGGTGTCATGCTGGCCACGTGACCCGGAAGTGTCTCCGGACAGCGCTGGCCCCCGGCCTCTTGAGTGAAATGGGCGCACAACCCTAGAGTCTGTCAAGACTGGCCAGTACGGGCAGGGGTACCTTTACCTTTACCTTTAATTTCCCCCCCACAATGTTGGGAACCACCTTGGGTGGGCTAGTGCCCCAAAAGGTGGCCTGGAAACAATTTCATAGGAAAATAGAAACAACAATATTTGTTCTCCAAAAGCATCCATTAAAATGTGCCGATGAATTCTTCAAAAAACCAAATCAATTGCAAATGAATGTGGACATGAAGAGAACCAAACTTAAGACTGAAAAACACTGACAGCTCTGCCCACCAAAACCTTTGCTCCTTGCTCCCCCAGAATTTGCCACCTGAGGCAATCGCCTCACTCTGCCTAAGGGTAGGGCCGGGCCCGAGTGTTGGGGGCGGCTGGAGCGCCTTGTTTTCCTATTCCAAGAGTCAGATGTGCGGCTGATTTGGCTCAGGTCAGGTGTTCTTCAAAGCCAAAAGCCCAGGCATCATCACATCCCTTTCATTTTGCTCCGCTGATGGTGTCTTTTGACTGGTGACTTATGGGGACTGTCTGGAGAGCACTTAGTGCCTTGAAGGCCTCATTTACTCTACCTGACAGGTTGCTTATATTTTTGGAGAGGAGAGGATGCCGCCGTGCCGCTGCTTCATTCATTACAAAGTAGAAGGGCAGCTCAGAGGCTCCTCTGTCATTCCGATGCCATAGTCCCCAGAACCCCTGTTAACATGTCGCAAGCAAAATGTGGAGACAGAGGGAAGTTTTTTCTCCCCATCTCACAATCCCAGAACATCCAAGGAACCTGAATATTGGAAGATCCAGGACTTTATTATTATTATTATTATTATTATTAATAATAATAATAATAATAATAATAATTTATATCCTGCCCTCCCCAGCCGAAGCCGGGCTCAGAGTGGCTAACAACAATAAAAGTAACACAGCATTCTAAAATCAATTCATTCTAAAATTAATTCAGAATCAAATTAATGGCAACCATTGGGCTAGAGTTCTATGAGGATTACCAAAGGAGGGGGTCAGACTATGCCTTGGCCAAAGGCCTGGTGGAACAGCTCTGTCTCGCAGGCTCTGCGGAAAGATGTCAAGTCCCTCAGGGCCCTAGTCTCTTGTGACAGAGCGTTTCACCAGATCGGGGCCACAGCCGAAAAAGCCCTGTCTCTGGTTGAGGCCAGCAAAACCTCCCTGTGGCCCGGGACCTCCAAGATGTTTTTGTTTGAAGACCGTAAGGTCCTCCGTGGGACATACCAGGAGAGGCGGTCCAGTAGGTACGTGGGTCCTAGGCCATATAAGGACTTCTGCATGCAGCTCAGGGTTAAACCCTGTAACTCCCTGCCACAGGAGGCAGGGATGACCACCAACCTAGATGGCTTTCAAAGAGGATTGGACAAATTCATGGAGGAGGAGAAGGCTACCGAGGACCACTAGCCAGGATGACTATGTTCTGCCTCCCCAACCAGGAGCAGAAAGTGCTCTTCTGCTTGGGTCACGCTTGTGGGTTTCCATTTGGGGCAGGATGCTGGACTAGATGAGCCACTGGCCTCTTCCAGCAGGCTCTCCTCCTCGAATCATAGAACTATAGAGTTGGAAGGGACCACGAGGGTCATCTAGTCCAACCCCCTGCAACGCGTGAGACTTGAACCCACAACCCTGAGATCAAGAGTCTCATGTTCTACCAACTGAGCTATCCCAAACATTAAAAGAATTGCATGGTTCCCATACCGGGATTCGAACCCAGACCACCTGGGTGAAAACCAGGAATCCTAACTGCTGGGTCTTACGTTCTTATAAAGCAGAGGGCTCTCGATGGCCACCAGGCAATGGTGACTATGTTCTGCTTCCACAGTGAGTGATGCTTCTGAATGCCAGTTGTGTGGTTAATGGTAAGGTTAATGGGCTAAATAAGGCCACAACTTTATTGGTTACAGGTGATGAGCGGTATTGGCTTAGGCATTGGTCCTAACAGACTATATCCGACTTCAGCCCGTCTGCTTGAAGTCCGGGAAGGGTTAACCACCAGTAGGGGGGAGTCCTGCTGATGCACATCAACTAGGAACTCCCCCAGGGTCACCGTTCGGGGGCATGCCTTAGGCCCTCACCTCCCCAGGCTTCGGACAGGGTCATGCCCCCCAGAATCCTTTATCGGACTACCCTTCAATATGCGGGGCAAGTGATGGCGCTTCCTCCCCTCTTCCATCTACAGAACAATACCGATGCCTCACCGCCAGTACCAAGAAAGTTGTGACGATTTGCTATGAGTTAGGCGAAAAACCAAGTGGCTGGTGCCAATTTGCCAAGTGGAAAATTTCCTATCAGGCCCCTCGATGGTGACCAACCAAGGTCCATAGCAAGGTCCAGGAGTGAAAACCTTATATAAACAGGAACAGCTGGTAGGCGGCAAAAGAGGGAGATCCCCGGCCGCGCCTGCCTTAAATAGGACAGGCCATGCCCCCGGAGCCAGCCCGGGGATTCCCCCAATCGCACAGAGTCTTGACTCCAGCCGCCATGCGCATGGTAGGGCTGTGAAGCCCTCAACTCCACCTCCTCTGCAGGGCGGAAGTGGCTTTGCTGGAAACCACAGGAGGGGAGAGCGCCACTTTTCTGCTCAGATCCTGCAGATACAGGGTATCTGGTTGCCCTCTGCGAGAACTGGATGTTGGACAATGGGCCAATTGCCTGATTATGCATTGGCTCCCAGTACGTTTCCAAGCACAATTCAAAGTGTTGGTGCTGACCTTTAAAGCCCTAAAAGGCCTTGGCCCAGTATACCTGAAGGAGCGTCTCCACCCCCATCGTCCAGCCCGGACGCTGAGGTCCAGCTCCGAGGGCCTTCTGGCGGTTCCCTCATTCCGAGAAGTGAGGCTACAGGGAACCAGGCAGAGGGCCTTCTTGGTAGTGGCGCCCGCCCTGTGGAACGCCCTCCCACCAGATGTCAAGGAAATAAGCAGCTACCTTATATTTAAAAGACATCTGAAGGCAGCCCTGTTTAGGGATGTTTTTAATATATAATGCTGTTTTGTTTTAACACTCGATTGGGAGCCGCCCAGAGTGCCTGGGGAAACTCAGCCAGATGGGCGGGGTATAAATAAGAAATTATTATTATTATTATATAGTGGTACCTCTGGATGCGAACGGGATCCATTCTGGAGCCCTGTTTACATCCAGAGCAGAACGCAGCCCGCGTCTGCGCATGCGCGGGTTGCGATTTGCCGCTTCTGCACATGTGCGAGCGACAAAACCCGGAAGTAATGTGTTCCATTACGTCCGGGTCGCCACGGAGCGTAACCTGAAAACGCTCAACCTGAAGCGACTTCAACCTGAGGTATGACTGTATATTATTATTCAGCTGGCTCGCATTATATCCTGTTATTCTTATGTTCATATCATGCCTTTCTGAATAATATGCCAGATATCTGGATTAGTGCAAAGCTGGGATCCAGGGCAGGGAAGCCTTTTCAGCCTGAGGGAACAGTTCTTGATGTGGCCAGAGGCAATAGTTGATGGAGCACAGGATGCGAAACTTGCCAGGCATGAGGCATCCTCACAGCTCAGGGATAAAGCGACTCAAGGAGGCCCTGGGGGAAGGCCAGCGAGGGCCGTATCCTATGGAAAGTTCAGAGGGCCAGTCAGAGAGACAGACCCATTCCGCCCAGTTTAGACGAGCATCAAAGCTTCACTTGGCCATCTTTAGGTACCAGCGCTGAAGGCCTTCTCCAAACGCCCATCACAAAAACAGCACCACCTGTGAACAAGACCATAGGATCATAGAGTTGGAAGGGACCACAGCGGCCATCTAGTCCAACCCCCTGCAATGTGTGAGACTTGAACCCATAAGAGCCAACTCTTAGGAGACATTGGGGCTTTGGCCCCAATAGTAAAATATTGGGGGGGGGGGGCTGCCGCAAAGTTGGTGAGCATTCCCATTCAAATGGTGTGTGTGCGCACTGTGTCATGTGATGGATCGTGCGAGGCGGGTTTTATCTGAGCCCCCCCCCCCCAATATTTTGTTCAGGTTGGCACACCCTGCTTGAACCCACAGCCCTGAGATTAAGAGTCCCATGCTGTACTGACTGAATTATAAGTGTAGGTATATGTTTGTGGGGACGCGGGTGGCGCTGTGGGTAAAAGCCTCAGCGCCTAGGGCTTGCCGATCGAAAGGTCGGCGGTTCGAATCCCCGCGGCGGGGTGCGCTCCCGTTGCTCAGTCCCAGCGCCTGCCAACCTAGCAGTTCGAAAGCACCTTTGGGTGCAAGTAGATAAATAGGGACCGCTTACCAGCGGGAAGGTAAACGGCGTTCCGTGTGCTGCGCTGGCTCGCCAGATGCAGCTTTGTCACGCTGGCCACGTGACCCGGAAGTGTCTGCAGACAGCGCTGGCCCCCGGCCTCTTAAGTGAGATGGGCGCACAACCCTAGAGTCTGGCAAGACTGGCCCGTACGGGCAGGGGTACCTTTACCTTTTATATGTTTGTGGGGTTGACACACTCAGGAGAAGGGCAAGGTTTGCAGAAGGTCAAACGTTCTTTCGGAAAGAATTGGCAGCAGTGGCAGGATGGGTGGTTGGTTGGTTGGGTTTATCCAGAACAGCCCACTGAAAGGTTAGCAGGCTCAGAATGCTGTCAATCTGGGAAAGAGTGTGGAATGGAGTCTCAGAGCCGGCCCACCTGTGAGGCACAGTGAGGCAGTTGCCTGAGGGTGGCACTCTCCCAAGGGTGGGGCATAGCAGGGGTGGGTGGGGATATGAAACATCCCACCCTGGCCCATCCCATCCTGGAAGAAGGCATGGGTGGTTGCTGGGAGCTGGGGCGCTCACGCTGCAGCATTTTGTTGCAGTTCTGATTTGCCACAGCCATCAAATAAGAAGAAGAATAAGAATTTAGTATTTATTACCCGCCTATCTGGCTGGGCTTCCCCAGCCACTCTGGGCGGCTTCCAAAAAAATATTAAAATACTGTAATACATCAAACATTAAAAGCTTCCCTAAGCAGGGCTGCCTTCAGATGTCTTCTAAAAGTCTGGTAGTTGTTGTTCTCTTTGACATCTGGTGGGAGGGCGTTCCACAGGGAGGGCGCCACCACCGAGAAGGCCCTCTGCCTGGTTCCCTGTAACTTGGCTTCTCGCAGCGAGGGAACCGCCAGAAGGCCCTCGGTGCTGGACCTCAAAGAGTCCACCCTCTTGCAAAAAAGCTTGTTACATCCTGATGTCATCTTCTCAGGAATTCTCCAGTTGCCTCTAGATTTCCTTCCCTCGTTCGAAGTCGCCAGGGCACCCCTTTCCAATGCCAGCTCCCCTCCGAACCAAAACAGTGGCACCATTTCCCTCCCCCTCCTCACGAGCTTTTGGCTCGGTTGCCACGCTCTGTGAACAAAGGAGAGGGGGCTGGACCCGTTTGGGGCAACATATTTGGCCGGGCTCATTAGTTTAATTTGAAATGACAATCAGAGAATCTCTACCAGATGGTGAGTGAAGACTCAACTGTCAGTGGCGGCACAGTCGGCCCTCGCGTTCCCAGCCATATGCAAGGTGTCTGCAACAATTAACCTCCGCTAGGACGGCTCCTAATTCCTAATGATGGTGACAGCGATTGGCCTTGGGAAATAACGGCATCACCCGACGTGGGTGAGCAGTGTCTGTCGCTGACACACGCCCCTCCGTTGACTCTCGTAAAAAGGTGGGCGAGGAGATGCAAATCGTTCCCCCATTCAACGCAACAGCTTCCCCTTTCTAGATGGCTGTGTTTGTTTGGAGTAGGGCTGCGTCGAAAGCCAGCTCCAGCCGTGTTCCTCCGCAAGAGTCTCCAAAGAGGCTGCCAATGGGCATCCCTCTGGCCCAGTATCCTCTTCTCACAGTGGCCAAGAAGATGCTCCAAAGGGAAGCTAGTGTGCAGGACCTGAGCACAAGAGCAACTCTCCCTGGTTTTCAGGGGCGTAGCGTGGATTGCAGGCACCCGGGGCAGGACAAGTGTTGCAGCCTCCGGCAGACTGGACAGCGGAGTCTCTGCTTGCAAACTAGCCCCAACCTGGGAGCGGAGAAACATGAAACCAGCGGCGCCAGTGTGTTACCTCACCGTCCTGTCCTTGCAGCTAGGCGCTCTGGACAATGCATGTGGCTGTAGCAGTACTTTCCCACCTTCCTCTCCCTCCCTCCCTCTCTCCCTCCCTCCTCAGTGGATGACGATGGTGGCCCCCCCCCCCTCTCAGCTAGCCTAGGAGTGGGGCATGCAGAGGTGTCCCTTTGCCGGCCACGAGGAAAAGGAGTCACTGCAGCAACAAAGGCCCAGCCTGGGCAGGGATTGCCTCCATGTGGCTCCAGCCTCAAAGGGGAAGCCTTGTTGTACCCCCTCATAAATCTGTGGTCGGGGCCACGGGGCCCCCCTGCCCCTCATGCTATGCCACTGATGGTTTCCCACAGCTGGCACAGACCCTCCAAGTGTCCCTATTTTCCAGGGACAGTCCCAGATTTACAGAAGCCGTCTCGGTTTCTGATTTGATCCCCAAATCTCCCACTCTTCCTTAGGACGTCCCTGGCGCTGTGGGTTAAAGCCTCAGTGCCTAGGGCTTGCCGATCGAAAGGTCGGCGGTTCGAATCCACGCGGCGGGGTGCGCTCCCGTTGTTCGGTCCCAGTGCCTGCCAACCTAGCAGTTCGAAAGCACCCCCAGGTGCAAGTAGATAAATAGGGACCGCTTACTAGCGGGAAGGTAAACGGCGTTTCCGTGTGCTGCTCTGGCTCGCCAGAACAGCGATGTCACGCTGGCCACGTGACCCGGAAGTGTCTCCGGACAGCGCTAGCCCCCGGCCTCTTAAGTGAGATGGGCGCACAACCCTAGAGTCGGACACGACTAGCCCGTACGGGCAGGGGTACCTTTACCTTTACCTTTATTTCCATTGGAGAAATATTGGAGGGTATGGAGTTATGTGACACCCGAGCCAAGTAGATAAGTAACTATGCAACCTTTAGAAGACATCTGAAGGCAGCTCTGTATAGGGAAGTTTAAAAAAAAAAATGTTTAATGTTGTATTATGTTTTTATATATGTTGGAAGCTTCCCAGAGTGACTGGGGCAACCCCATCAGATGGGTTGGGTACAATTATTATTATTATTATTAGAGACTCCTGACCGTTAAGTCCAGTCGTGGACGACTCTGGGGTTGCGGTGCTCATCTCGCTTTACTGGCCAAGGGAGCCGACGTTTGTCCACAGTTTTTCCAGGTTATGTGGCCAGCATGACTAAGCTGCTTCTGGCGAACCAGAGCAGCACACGGAAACGCCGTTAACCTTCCCGCCAGAGCGGTACCTATTTATCTACTTGCACTTTGACGTGCTTTCGAACTGCTAGGTTGGCAGAAGCAGGGACCGAGCAATGGGAGCTCACCCCATCACGGGGATTCGAACCGCCGACCTTCTGATCGGCAAGCCCTAGGCTCTGTGGTTTAGACCACAGTGCCACCCACATCCCATTATTATTTAGGACACCCCTATTTTCACTGCAGAAATGTTGGAGGGAATGCCGGTGTTCAGAAGCATTGCAGCCTCCGACTGTAGAGGCAGAGTGCAGCCGTTGTGGCTAGTAGCATTTTGGCTCTCCTTACTTCCATATTATCGCCTTGGTGTTTTTCTTCGTGGACATATGTGTGTCAGTAACACAGAGCGACGAGGGAATTGAACTGAAAGTGGGAGCAAACTGTGAATGCTCCCATTCCAGCATTAATTTCAGAAGCTCTCCTGCTTTAGGTCAAAATTCGACAGGAGGAGAGAATAAGAGGAAGGCGGAAGGAATGGAAGGGGATGGAATCTCCCCCTTGTAGCCATTTTGTGCATCCTAGCAGAAAAGCTCAGAAGCTAGGCCAAAGCCTTCCTGGGTGAGGTGTCTTTTAAGGAGAGATTTTTGCAGAATGGATTTGCCCGTTTTTTTAAAAAAAAAACGGAGTGGCTAGAGATTTCTTTCTTTTTTCTTTCGGGAGCACGGATGCAGAATGAACACCCAGCATGTTTTCCACACAGAGCCTGATGGCTTGTAAATCAAAGCATCGTCTGTATGCCGGAGAGCACTCTCAACAGCCATGCCTAGCCTGTGGCTTAACAGGGCTGTCACCATGATTGATGATTCCCCAGACAGGGAGTGGAGGTTTTCGGGGAGAAAGAGGCTGGGAGAGACTGAGAGCTCGCACGCCACTTTGTGATGGCCATTGTTTCTGTGACACTCCGTGGCGATGGAGAGATGGAGTCCGAAGGGGCTGTGCTGGATAGCAACGCCCCATCATTGGGGCAATGGAAGGTGGGCCCAAATACTTGCATCCTTGGGCATCATCGTAGGGGAGGAAAATCCTTTGCTCCCTCATGCTCAGTCCTGGATCTTGGCTGATTTGGGTGTTTCCTCTTCTCCTCTCATTTAGGAACATTACTGATGAAGCTGGTGTGGTGGGGGAACGAGCTGGCTGACACTGGAATGACACTGAGCAGCCAGGGCAGGGCAGGACCACCCATCCAGCAGGCTGGGGACAGTGTTTTTTTGGGGGCGGTGGGAAAATCCAGAAAGGAGATATCACACACCATTGCTGCTCCTCTTTCGGCTGTGGATAGGAGTCGCTGCCACTCCAGTCACCCCTGAGGGAGAATGTTCCCAGGGGCGTCTTACTCATAGAGGCTAGTAATAATAATAATAATAATAATAATAATAATAATAATAATAATAATAATTTATTTATACCCCGCCCTTCCCGGTTCAAAAACCGGGCTCAGGGCAGCTAACAACAAATTTAAAACACTGTAAAACACTTAATTATAAAAGCAGCATAAAATACAATATAAGAACATGAATAACAATAAAATTCAAAATTCAAAAATCAATTAGATAATCCCCAGGGCTAGCTGGCTGAATTGGTCCTACTTGGGCCAGCGAGGAGGCCAGGGGAGAATTAGCTATGGGGTCTCAGAGTGGGTGATCTTCATAAAAGGGGAGGGGGAGGGAAGAGAAGGGAACTAAAAGATCAGGCTGGATTCAAATTAAAGGCCAGGTGGAATAGCTGTGTCTTACAGGCCCGACAGAAGGAGGTTAAATCCTGAAGGGCCCTAGTCTCATGGGACAGAGCATTCCATCAGGTCGGAGCCATCACTGAAAAGGCCCTGGACCTGGTGGAGGATAGTAGCGCAGGGCTCCGGGGCGCCAAGTTCTGGAGGGCACCAGGGAAGAGGTGGAGGATGGTTACGGCGCCTCCTGGTATCAGCTCACCACACGCGCCTTCCTCTGCCATGCCGCGCCGAAGCAGCGCCGCGCCCTGAGCCTCCATCTGCCATGGCCACTGTGGCATGAAGCAGCCAGCTGAGCTGGGAGGCGCCACGTCCAGCCTCCGTCTCTTCCCCGCTGGAGGAGCCGCCCTCCAGCCGCTGCCTGCCTCCTCCTGCCCTGCCAGCAGCGCCATCCTCCCTAAAAAAAACTCTGAGAAACAGGGGGGCAGGCGCCAGAGGGAGCTTTGCACCATGGCGCCGGATATGCTTCAGACGGCCCTGAATGTTCCTCTTCCAGTGCCTGCTTCTCTCCAGCCTCCCCTTTCTTCCCCTTTCCCATGCCACCTCAGGCAATAGGGGCAGAGGTGGTGGGGTATGCAGGCCCTAGCTGCTGCTCCTCCGCCGCCGCCACTGGCCTTAAGGTAAAGGTAAAGGCACCCCTGACCACTAGGTCCAGTCGCGGACGACTCTGGGGTTACGGCGCTCATCTCGCTTTATTGGCTGAGGGAGCCAGCGTACAGCTTCCGGGTCATGTGGCCAGCATGACTAAGCCACTTCTGGCGAACCAGAGCAGCACACGGAAACACCATTTACCTTCCCGCCAGAGCGGTACCTATTTATCTACTTGCACTTTGATGTGCTTTTGAACTGCTAGGTGGGCAGGAGCAGGGACCGAGCAATGGGAGCTCACCCTGTCGCGGGGATTCGAACCGCCGACCTTCTGACCGGCAAGTCCTAGGCTCTGTGGTTTAACCCACAGCGCCACCCGCGTCCACCTCAGGCAATAGGGGCAGAGGTGGTGGGGTATGCAGGCTCTAGCTGCTCCTCCTCCTCCGCCGCCGCCACCACTGGCAAACTATATTGGCCTGCTCCAGAGCCTTGCTGCTTCTTCCTAGGAGACAGGGACCAAGATCAGCTGGCCTTTGATATCACTTGAAAGCAGCCAGGAACACAGGAAGAGATGGCTGGAGATATGGGGTGCTCCACTAGTGGTGGGGTGGGGATTCAGCTGTTTACATTTCAGTAATGTGAGTTTACCTGATTTGCTCTTGCTGAAAAAATACGCAAAGCAAAATATTCATCTCTGCTTTAAAAGCCACACTCCTCAAAGTTCAAACCTGTCCCTGTCTTCTGCCATACGCTGCCCCATCATTGCTGCTTCCTCCTCCTCCTCCTCTTGGAGGTCCAGATAAAGGGCCTCATCCTGGACAGTTGCTGGGCAGGGTCTTCTGAGAGCCACGCTCAATTTGGGTCCCTTGCTGTGTGCTGGTGTGACATGACTGGAGTCCAGCAAAGAGATGGGAGGCAGAAGGGGGCGTGGGGAATATTGTGCTAGCTTTCCTCATTGTTATATATTTAGTACAGCATTTATTTATATGCTGCTCGGTTGTTTTAAAAAATCTCAAAGGGGTTTAAGAGAAAGGGGGGGCAATAAAATTATTGCTAATAAAAACGAACAACAATGATTTGAAACTTTTGAAAAGTTAAAATAATGGTAGGCTAAATAAAGCTAAACTATGGGTGGGCTTGTCCAAACAAAAGTGTTTGAGCCAGTGTGGTGCAGTGGTTAAGAGCGGTAGTCTCGTAATCTGGGTAACCAGGTTCGCGTCTCCGCTCCTCC
The DNA here is from genome assembly GCF_964188315.1 of Podarcis muralis. NCBI lineage: Eukaryota > Metazoa > Chordata > Lepidosauria > Squamata > Lacertidae > Podarcis > Podarcis muralis. The sequence continues at coordinate 8,346,169 of NC_135661.1, read as the reverse complement.
AGATGCAGCTGCTGGGTGACCTTGGGCCAGTCACACTTCTCTGAAGTCTCTCAGCCCCACTCACCTCACAGAGTGTTTGTTGTGGGGGAGGAAGGGAAAGGAGAATGTTAGCCGCTTTGAGACTCCTTAAAGGGAGTGAAAGGCGGGATATCAAATCCAAACTCTTCTTCTTCTCTTCTAGCAGGTGCCAAAAAGGGTGAAGGCACCTGCCTGATGTCCAAAGGTAGGGAGTTCCACAGTGTGCAAGTGCTGCCACACTGAAATATTGATTTCTTTCAGCTGCAGAACAGGCATTGTGTGGCACCTGGAACTGTGCCAGTTCTGCCAATCGACACAGTCGAGTGGGCATATACAGTGGCGTAGCGTGGGTTGTCAGCACCCGGGGCAAGGCAAGTAATTTGCGCCCCCTAACCCATGGATTTGCACCCCCTAACCCGTGGATTTGCGCCCCCTAACCTGTGCATTTGCCCTAACCCCAGATGTTGGGCCCGGTGCGGCCGGCCCCCCCTGCACCCCCCACGCTACGCCACTGGGCATATATGGAGTTCACACTGCTTGAATTTCTGTCCCATTTTCTAACATTTCTTTCACACTGCAGGACCTGCTGTGTTGTGGAACTGTGGCTTGTTGATCTGTCTACTGGCATGTTGCGTGAATTGTCATTCACTCCCACTAGGCACAACAACAAATGTCACTGGGCTTTGCTGCTACTCGACTGCACTTTCCACACATGCCTGCTTCTGCCCTTCCTGTGATTTCGCCCATGAAAACAGCAGGAAAGTACCCTGTGCTGTTTGTTCTTGTTTAGTCGTTTAGTCATGTCCAACTCTTCGTGACCCCCTGGACCAGAGTACGCCAGGCACTCCTGTTTTCCACTGCCTCCCACAGTTTAGTCAAACTCATGTTTGTAGCTTCGAGAACACTGTCCAACCATCTCGTCTTCTGTCGTCCCCTTCTCCTTGTGCCCTCCATCTTTCCCAACATCAGGGTCTTTTCCAGGGAGTCTTCTCTTCTCATGAGGTGGCCAAAGTCTTGGAGCCTCAGCTTCAGGATCTGTCCTTCCAGTGAGCACTCAGGGCTGATTTCCTTCAGAATGGAGAGGTTTGAGCTTCTTGCAGTCCATGGGACTCTCAAGAGTCTTCTCCAGACCATAATTCAAAAGCATCAATTCTTCGGCAATCAGCCTTCTTTATGGTCCAGCTCTCACTTCCATACATCACTACTGGGAAAACCATAGCTTTAACTATACGGACCTTTGTTGGCAAGGTGATGTCTCTGCTTTTTAAGATGCTGTCTAGGTTTGTCATTGCTTTTCTCCCAAGAAGCAGGCGTCTTTTAATTTCGTGGCTGCTGTCACCATCTGCAGTCATCATGGAGCCATCGCTTTATTCCCCTGGTTTTCCAGGCTAAGGGGGCTGCAAACATAGTTTCCTTTCCTGGATCCCAATAACATGGAAATGGACACTAAGCACTAATTGTATTCCATTAGTTTTCCTGTAGTGAATTTCGATTCATGTGAATGGACATCTTCTTCTTTCTTCTTCTTCTTTCGCGATCCCTCATAGCCGAGTAAGATTGTCTTCCATAAACACGGTTTTAACAGTGAGTCCGTAAGTGATTGTAGAGGCCAATTTTGGATCCACACATCCTTCCACAGTGGGGACATAGGTTTCCGGGCGGAAGTTGATCACGGTGAGGGTTTGCCAAGCATGCCTTCCTCTTAGCACGTTTCTCCTTTGCGTCCTGAGTTCAAGTGTCTTCAAAGCTCATGACACCTTTGGTAAAGGCTGTTCTCCAACTGGAGCGCTCGCAGACCAGTGTTTCCCAGTTGTCCGTGTTTATACTACATTTTTTTTAGATTTCCCTTGAGACAGTCTTTAAACCTCTTTTGTTGACCACCAGCATTACGCTTTCCATTTTTAAGTTCGGAATAGAGTAGTTGCTTAATGAGGAAATCAGGATTACATTTACATGGCAGTGAATTCCATTTGCACAATGTGTTAATTTCCCACATTATATCTGAGCTTTCGCACAACGTAAATGCTTCTTCTTGAACATAGCACAAGTTTAGCACTCGTTTCCATATTATTTGCAAACAGATTCCCCACCCCAACCCCCCGGAAGGAAATCACAGAAACGAGCATGACACTGCGCTATATTCCACAAGTGGCTTTTACATCGTGTGAAAGCTCAAATAGAAAGCAGAGCTTGACAGTCAGAGAAAAGTCATGAAAATGGAATAAACTGCTGTGTGAACATAGCTGGAGAACATAGCCCTCCAGATGTTTTGACCTACAACTCCCATGATCCCTAGCTAGCAGGGCCAGTGGTCAGGGATGATGGGAACTGTAGTCTCAAAACATCTGGAGGGCCGAGTTTGAGGCAGCCTGTTCTAAGTCATTGTTGCAGTGCCCTCTCGGCTCGGCGCCCGGTGCGGGCGAACCGACAACGCTCCCCTAAACCCGCCTCTGCTTTGCGGGTCCCTTCCAGTTCTACATTTCTGTGATTCCGAAGCTGGCTCAGCAGGTGATATTTTCACAGCTTCCTGCCTCTGGCAATTTCTGTCCTAATCAGTAAGACTTCAGGTTCCTTGTCAGGCCATATTAATAGGCATGGCTTTAACAGATTACAGAACAGCTGACTGCCCACCTGGCACTTGGAGAGGAATGTCCTCCCCTCCTTCTCACCCCCCCCCTTAATAGGCGTAAGAAATGGCAGTAGCTACGCTTCGCTGAACAAACAGCCTGAGCGATGCGCACTGCCGAAGTTTCTGCCCAACAGGCCCCCGCTGCATTCTTTATTGCATCCAAGGGGGTGGTTGGGAGGGTTGGAGGAACTGAAGATGGGAAAACGAAGCTTGGCTTGAGCTGCTGTTTCAGGGACAAGAAATTCCAGCCATAGCTGCAAGCCTCCTCATTGCCACCAACTGCGCTGGACTATAGAGTGAGCCACCCCCAGGGAACGGTAGGCAGGCTGTCTTCTCTGCCAACCAGCCAGGATCATGCTGACTCAGGTGGCAAAGCTGACTTCTGCCTGGTTGTCTCGATAGGAAACTTGAAACCCACCAGTTTCTACCCTGGTCCTGCCTTTTCGCTTTAGGCTACTTTACAGATAGCACAGAAAATGTGTATCGTGTTTCTGGCCAGAGATGGTTATGATGATTGTTCAGTTGTGGGTGAACATATCAGACGACACAGCGATTCTTCAAACAGCTCTTGTTTATTCAGAGGCCAGAACAGAACTGAACTGAAGGGTTCAGCCAGCCTGCTTATATAGAACTCCAGTACAACGTAACTGTAACAATTTTCTAAAACTATCCAATCACTGAACGTCACTTTCGATCCCTTATTTGCATAGCTATCTACAGTATCCCCCTGCTGGCCCAGGGTGAGAACTTCAGTACATAACAATGATGATGATGATAAATTTTATTTATACCCCTCCCTCCCCAGCCAAGGCCGGGCTCAGGGCGGCTAACAACCCATAATAAAAACAAGTTGATTGAAATACAACTTAAAAAACAAGATTAAAATACAACATTAAAACATTAAAATGCAGCCTCATCACAGGAGGAGAAAGGAAAAAGAAAGAGGGGGAGGGAATCAAATTGATTCCAAGCCGAAGGTCAGGCGGAACAACTTACAGGCCCTGCGGAAAGAGATCAGATCCTGCAGGGCCTTGGTCTCATGAGACAGAGCGTTCCACCAGGCTGGAGCCAGAGTTGAAAAGGCCCTGGCTCTGGTTGAGGCTAATCTAACTTCCTTAGGGCCCGGGACCTCTAGGGTGTGGCTATTTATGGACCTTAAGGCTTTTCCGACTCACCTGGAAGGTGGTGGACTCTCCTTCACTGGAGGTTTATAAGCAGAGGCTGGATGGCCATCTGTCATGGATGCTTTAGTTGAGATTCCTGCATTGTAGGGGGTTGGAATACAGTGGTACTTTGGAAGTCGAATGGAATCTGTTCCAGAAGTCCGCTCGACTTCCAAAACATTCAGAAACCAAGTTTGTGGCTTCCGATTGGCTGCAGGAAGCTCCTGTAGCCAATCAGAAACTGCGGAACCTGCACTGGACGTTCGGGTTCCAAAGAATGTTTGCTAACCGCAACACTCACTTCTGGGTTTGCGTCGTTCGGGAGCCAAAACGTTTGGCTCGCAAGGCATTCAGCTTCCGAGGTACGACTGTAGATTATGTTTGGTGTTGCTTCCAACTCTACAATTATACGGATCTGATTCCATGCTGTAAACCTATAGATCTGCTCAGAGATGCTGTTTCGTTGTGATTTCGTTGTGCTGTTAGTTCAAAAGAATCCCGTGCTGGTTCCTCCTTGCCAAAAGGCAGTAAGGCATCGTATCGTGACCGATGTCTGCTGGTGGGCAAGTTGTACACAACAATGGATAATTTCTTCCCTGAAAGTTGTTCAAGGCTCATTTCTGAAAAAGGAAATACAGAAATCTGGGACACGGCAGCATTGCTAAATGCCTGATCTCTCCCCAGGCGCTGGGGCGGTTGTGCTAAGGACCATGCTCTCCTCACAATCCCTTTAAGAGCAGCCTCCCCCGTGACTTTCTCAGTAGTGAACGAGAGAGTTCCTATTGAGGAGGCAGCGCTGCCTCTGCTCTTAGTGTCGTGTGTCGCTAAGCGGAACGGATGCAGCAACTCAGGTCATCGTGGCTGAACGCTAAACTCTGTCTTTTAATGCTCTGAGGGGGCTTAGCAAAAGTGGAAGATCGAGGCGGCGGCAAAAAATGGCTGCGAAAAGGGACTTAGTGCCTGTACGACATGTGTCAAACGGCTCTTGTCCAGTCCATTACCAAGCCTTGGCTCTGCTTCCACAGCTGAAACCCTGGGAGAGGAGATGAGTCTAATAATAATAATAATAATAATAATAATAATAATAATAATAATAATAATAATAATAATTTATTATTTATACCCCGCCCATCGGGCTGAGTTTCCCCAGCCACTCTGGGCGGCTCCCAATCAAGTGTTAAAAACAATACAGCGTTAAATATTAAAAACTTCCCTAAACAGGGCTGCCTTCAGATGTCTTTTAAAGATAGCTGCTTATTTCCTTCACATCTGAAGGGAGGGTGTTCCACAGGGAGGGCGCCACTACCGAGAAGGCCCTCTGTCCGGTTCCCTGTAACCTAACTTCTCGCAATGAGGGAACCGCCAGAAGGCCCTTGTCGCTGGACCTCAGTGTCCGGGCTGAACGATGGGGGTGGAGACGCTCCTTCAGGTATACAGGACTGAGGCAGTTTAGGGCTTTAAAGGCCCAACACTTGAACTGTGCTCGGAAATGTACTGGGAGCCAATGCTCTTGCGCTCTTGCTGGTTTGGCTTTGGGGCACCTGGTTGGCCGCTGTGAGAACAGGATTGGCCTGATCCAGCATGTTCTTCTGACGTGCATGAGGAGGGACACTGCCCTGATTTCCCCGAATAAAAAAATGTGAAGCATAAAGAATGATTTTGTTTGTTTGTGGTGTCCCTCAACAAGGGCCGGTGACACCAGTAGTGGGGAATTAAATTAAAATTAAGAACAGCTCCTTTTAACACCTGTCTCCCTTTCACAGCAAAATACATCGGCTGTTACGTCGACAACACCCACCGGAGAGCCCTGCGCGGAGTGTCCTTCTTTGACTACAAAAAAATGACATTGTTCCGTTGCCAAGACAACTGCGCCGAACGGTAGGGTGGCGCGAGAGAGCTGGGACTTCATTAATTCCAAGGCATCAAATGTATTTCTCTCCTGTCCGTTCTGGAGGCTCGACTCTTTCCCCGTGGTTGTTTTTCTTCCTCCCTCACCGCCTCCCAATAATTTCGAAAGATTGATTTTTTTCTCCCTCACTGGGGGGAAAAAAGCAAGGCCTCATTTGCAGTGGAATGGCTTTCTCTCGACAAGACGGGGAGCCTAGAAACTCTGGCGAGAGGAACCTGCAGTAGCTGTGGAAAAAGAGTAGGGAACCATTTTTAGTCATGGCTTCTTCCCCCAGAGAATTCTGGGAGCTGTGGTTTTTGTTGAGTTCTTGCAGAGCTATGATTCCTGGGGCACTTTAGCAAGTCCGTCTCCCTCCCCAGGGAACTCTGGGAATTGTGGCTCTGGGAGGGGAAGAGGGGTCTTCTAACAACCGAAGGAGCAAAGGTCGCAGGCAAGGCTCAGTTGGGAGATAAGGATCAAAAGAGGCCATATTTACACCATGATGCTACTTTAAACAGCCACGACATCCTCCAGAGAACCCTGGGAGCTGAGAGTTTTTAGCAGACCCCTGTTCCCCTCAGAGAGCTGTAATTCCCGGAATGGTTTAACAACCAATTCCTCTCCACAGGGAACTCTTGAAATTGTAGTTCTGGGAGGGGAACAGCGGTCTCTTAACAAATATCAGCATCTTTAGCAAATGACAGCTCCCGGGCTTCTCTGGGGGAAGCCATGACTGGTATTCACAGAATCATAGAAATGTAGAGTTGGAAGGGACCACGTGGGTCATCTAGTCCAACCCCATGCAATGCAGAAATCTTTTGCCCAACGTGGGGCTTGAACCCACAACGGTGAGATTAAGAATCCCGTGCTTTACCAGCTGAGCTATCCCAAGTCTATAGTGCTTTAAATGTATGATGGGAACGTGGTCTCTGTGGACCTTTCACAGCAGCTTGGGGTACCAAGAGAGAGTTTAGCCTGTGGCAGAAACATGGTTAGGGTCCGCTTTCCCTAAAATCTCATTTTGCAGAAGCAAAGGGCAAAGATTGATTGGCAAATGGCGAGGGATGAGGGAAGCTGGAGTCCAATGACCCCAGGAGTGGCAAAGGACCTGCTTCCCTGGTGTGGAGCAACGTGAGTGAGGATGTAGCTAACTTCTCAGATGTGGGATTCTGGGTTCAAAGAAAACCTCTCTGGAGCCTTTCCATGCCTTGTTTTTCTGGACCAGGATCTCGCCACATCGCTAGCACCTGCTGGGTCTCTTTTACTTATCGCTTCAATTGCAGAACACACATCATACTGGCTTCCCCAACCTGCCTAGCCTTTAAGTAATGTGTCCGTGTCCCACTCTATGATCTATAAGGCACGTGGAGATTTTTTTTCTCTTGAAAAGTGATGCTTCCTCCTGCTTGCTTTGAGTAAATCATTCGGTGCCGAGCGCCAAGAAGCAACCCAAATTGCTTCTTCGCACAGACGACATCTGTGCAGCAAGAACTGCAACAGGAAATTGGCCCAATGGACATTTGGCCCAAGACAATTCCATTTCAAATATGAATTAATTATCGTGGATTATTTTTCTTTGCCTTCCTCCAGAGATTTTAGGGCTATCGTGCATGGTTTTCTTCTCCCCACCACACTCCCATTTTGATCCTCACAACAACCCAGTGATGTAGGCCAGGCTGAGAGATGGCGGGTGGTCCTGGTTCATCATTTTGTATTGTGCTAAACTGTTTCACAGTCAGGTCTTTGAGGGTCTCAAAGAGTGCCTTAGTAGGGCTCAGTAGGGGAATTGAGAATGACTCAGTTGTGAACGTCCACCCATCATTTTATTTCTCTGCCACCTTTCCACAGTTAAAAGCATCTTACAACAAGTAAAAAGAAATACATAACTACAAACATAACAAAAATACAGTTGTACCTTGGGTTAAGTACTTAATTCGTTCCGGAGGTCCGTTCTTAACCTGAAACTGTTCTTAACCTGAAGCACCACTTTAGCTAATGGGGCCTCCTGTCGCCGCCACGTCACCGGAGTCCGATTTCTGAAGCAAAGTTCTTAACCTGAAGCACTATTTCTAGGTTAGCGGAGTGTGTAAACTGAAGCGTATGTAACCTGAAGCGTATGTAACCGAGATACCACTGTAGTCATAAACAAAACATTTTAAAAGTACACAACCAATTTGAACAATTTTGACATAAATTGTAGGATTCAAAATAAAGATACCAAAAATTAACAGCACCCCCCGAACCACTAAACAATACTCCAGCCCAGGATTTTGAGAAAGGACCTGCAGATGGGGAATCCAGATTGAAACAGCCGTGTGGCTGGGGGAGAAGGTTTTCAACCCTCCCCCCCCCCCATGTTATTTTCCCAGTGAACACAGCCCCCCCCCCCCAGCTGCTACTTGTGTCCATGACAACGGGAGCTTTCCCTGCAATGCAAATAGCATCTTCAGAGGACCAATTTCCAGCAGGGCTGTAGCGAGGACACTGGGTGTATAGGATATCCGGTATCTGTCTGGTATCTGTTGCTGGACCATGGCGCAGGTCAGTCTCCTCCTCACAGCTTTAGTTGGTATAATGGGACTCTCGAGGATGCTAGAGAATGGCAAGGGAGTGGAGGTGAGTGCACAGGAACCAGAGCAGCAGGACGCATCACCAGAGGGTCCCCTGTCTCCCCAAACACAGCAGGCTCTGAGGCCTAGGGAACAGCAGGAGGTGCACTCTAGGAAACTGAGGCAGGCAATGGCCCACAGCCCTGCTCTCTAACTGGCCAGTTGTCTTCCTTCCTTTGGCTCCCAGTACATTTCCGAGCACAATTCAAAGTGTTGGTGCTGACCTTTAAAGCCCTAAATGGCCTCGGTCCAGTATACCTGAAGGAGCATCTCCACCCCCATCGTTCTGCCCGGACACTGAGGTCCAGCGCCAAGGGCCTGCTGGCAGTTCCCTCGCTGCGAGAAGCCAAGTTACAGGGAACCAGGCAGAGGGCCTTCTCGGTAGTGGCACCCACCCTGTGGAATGCCCTCCCACCAGATGTCAGAGAAAAACAACTACCAGACTTTTAGAAGACATCTGAAGGCAGCCCTGTTTAGGGAAGCTTTTAATGTTTAACAGACTACTGTATTTTAATACTTTGTTGAAAGCCGTCCCAGAGTGGCTGGGGAAACCCAGCCAGATGGGTGGGGTATAAATAAATTAGTAGTAGTAGTAGTAGTAGTAGTAGTAGTAGTAGTAGGGATGGGGAATATGTGGATGGAATTTTCTAAATATACTTGATATTAGGGACAGGCCCTAACCCACCCTGCCCCAAAATCCCTCCCTTGCTGCTTAATCTCAACAAGAGTGTCCCCATCCCTGGCCTGGCCCACTAAAAATACAAACAATATTTTTATGCCTATTAGGATTACTGGTTCAGATAGGGTCCTGGTTCAATTTGGATCAGTACGGACCTGATTTAACCAGATTCAGACCCCCAAATCTGAATCAAAATTCGGGAATCCCAATCTTCAGTGGTCAGGGCCTCCTCGGATTACAGGGGGAACTTCCCGGTGTGTGTGAGAGAAATTTTGAGGTTGTCCCACGAAACTTAAGAAGACGCAGGGCCGCATTCGGAAGCGTACATTATTTTTGGAATGGAAAAGAGGGGAAAGTGGGAAAGAAAAAGAAGGAAGGAAAGGAATTTTGTGAGGCAAAGACCTCCAGGGACCATAGAATGTGTTCCCCCATAAAAAGCAACATTGACACACAACTCCCTGCCAGGGCCGGCCCAGGGCATTTTGCCACTTGAGGCAAAACTGAAAATAACACCCTGCACAATCTCCTCTTCCACAAGTCCTGCACTGCCACAGCCGGCTCCTCCTCCTGCTGCTGCCCAAGGAGACTGGGGACGGGCCAGGGAAGGCCTGGTGCACTGGGAGAGGAGAAAAAGGAGGCTGAGAAGGACAGGTGTCGGAGGAGGAGACAGCCCAGAAGTCCAAGAGGCAGTGAGTGCCAAGCTTCTCAGAGGCTGAATCTGCTACCCTCCCCAGCTACCAGGAGCCTGCTGCCTGGGGCGAAGGCTTCCCAACTTCTGTGTGCAGGCAGCCTTTCCGTGGTGAGGCAGTTACGGTGGAAGCACCCCTCGCCTGATTGCTATCTGCACAAAGACGGCTTAGCCATGTTCAAAGAACAGCTGATAAAGCTCTTGGACGTGGCTGAGATGGGCATGTTAACGTGTTTAATTAGAGGGAAACCATTAGTGACATTTGTTAAGGATTGGACATTTCTTATGGACTTTTTGCACGTGAAAGAGAAAATGAACTTGTAATATCTGTATTTGAAGATTGGAAAAATAGTGGCTTATAGCAGATTGAATGGTTGGAGCTTAAGGAATGAATATCATAAGTAGCGGCAGCAAAGAGAGCCAGAAGTCCTTTTATTTTTCTTCTTCTTTGTTTTGTTTTTTCTTTCTTTCTTTTCCTTTTTTCTCGCTTTCTCTTTCTTTAGTTTTCTCCTTTTCTTATCTTTCCTTCCTTCTGACTTTGTTCTCTTTCAAGACTAAGCAGCTGTTTTATCTCAGCATATTATAAAAAGGAGGGACATCCTTTACCTGCAAAGTGGCCAATTTCTAGGTGGGCTGCACAGCATGAGATTTCGGAAGGTGCTGTTCAGCACCAAGGACAGCTGCACAAACGTTCAGCTTTCGGGTAGCCTAGTCCAGCCACTGAATCTGAACACAGGCCGCCGCTACCACCACCAAAAGCTCCAAACAAAATGCTCTCTCTCCCTCTCCTTTCCAGGGGTTACCTCTTCGCAGGCCTAGAGTTTGGGGCCGAATGCTATTGTGGCCACAAGATCCAAGCGGCGAATGTCAGTGATTCGGAATGCAACATGGAGTGTAAGGGAGAAAAGAGCAACATTTGTGGTGGGGTGAACCGACTCTCAATCTACCGCCTGGAGTTGGCCCAAGAATCTGCAAGGAGGTGTAAGTATTGACTCGTTTGGGATCGAGAACTAGGGCGGCCCAAGGGAGCAGAGCCTGGGGCTCATGTCACTGAGATCAAGGTGTCCTAATAGCTCAAGGAAAGTAACTCTGATGCTGTTGGCTATTACGGATGTGTAGGCATGTGTCTTGCAGAACACTAGACCAGGGGTCCCCAAACTAAGGCCCGTGGGCTGGATAAGGCCTGAGGGACTTGTTTATCCGGCCCGCGGTAACCTCCGCTGCTTGCTGCCACCACCCGCTCTCACTGGCGCTACACTGCACGGCTGCCCACTTTGGGGTCAGAGGAGCACCGGAAATAGCTTGTGCGTTATTTGCGCAAGCATTATTTCTGGTGCACATCCAGGTTGGAGAAGGCCCATGTACATGTGCACAAGCTATTTCCGGTGCTCCTCCGACCCGGAAGTGCGTGGGAAATAGCGTGTGCACACGCGTATGGGCACGCACTCCCCTGCCCTCTGGCTAGCCGCGCAGTCGGAACTGGAGACACTGACCCGAGGCACGGTACGTTTGCTGGCCCCTGCACTACACCCTCCACCCTGTACCCTCACTACAGCTGCAGCTGCTACATACCCTCTGGTAATTTTACTAGGCTGTTAAAAAAAAAAGGTAAAGGACCTCTGGACGGTTAAGTCCAGTCAAGGCGACTATGGGGTAGCGGCGCTCATCTCACTTTCAGGCCAAGGGAGCTGATGTTTGTCCACAGACAGCTTTCCAGGTCATGTGGCCAGCAAGACTAAACCGCTTCTGGCACAACAGAACACCGTGATGGAAACCAGAGTGCACGGAAACACTGTTTACTTACCAGCCACAGGGGTACCTATTTATCTACTTGCACTGGTGTGCTTTCAAACTGCTAGGTTGGCAGGAGCTGAGGAAGAGCAACAGGAGCTCACCCCGTCGTGGGGATTCAAACCGCCAACCTTCTGATTTGCAAGCCCAAGAGGGTCACTGTTTTAGACCACAGCACCACCCGCATCCCTTACCTTACCGTTACTAGGCTGTAGTTAAACTATGGAACTCGCTCCCCCAGGAGTGCATAGAGATGGCTGTATGTTCTGCCTCCATGGTTGGAGACAGTTAAGCTTCTGATTAACAGTTGCTGTAAATCATAGGCAAGAAGAGAACTCTTGTGACTGGGTCCTAGTTTCCTACATGCACCAGGCTGGCCAGTGTGGGATCAGGACTCTGGACTTGATGGGCCTGATCCAGCTGGCTCTGTCTTCTTATTTTCACAAGGAAAAGCAATGACAAACGTAGACAGCATCTTAAAAAGCAGAGACAGCACCTTGCCAACAAAGGTCCGTATAGTAAAAGCTATGGTTTTCCCAGTAGTGATGTATGGCAGGGAGAACTGGACCATAAAGAAGGCTGATCGCCGAAGAATTGATGCTTTTGAATTCTGGTGCTGGAGGAGACTCTTGAGAGTCCCATGGACTGCAAGAAGATCAAACCTCTCCATTCTGAAGGAAATCAGCCCTGAGTGCTCCCTGGAAGGACAGATCCTGAAGCTGAGGCTCCAATACTTTGGCCACCTCATGAGAAGAGAAGACTCCCTGGAAAAGACCCTGGTGTTGGGAAAGATGGAGGGCACAAGGAGAAGGGGACGACGGAGGACGAGATGGTTGGACAGTGTTCTCCAAGCTACCAGCATGAGTTTGACCAAACTGCGGGAGGCAGTGGAAGACAGGAGTGCCTGACGTGCTCTGGTCCATGGGGTCACAAAGAGGCGGACACGACTAAACGACTAAACAACAACAACAAGAAAGCTTGGGTTTCAAAACCAAAGCTGAGGTCCTTTGGATGCTGCGCCATGATCTCAAATCCTATGCTTGAGGTGCATTTGTGAACACTGGTGATCTACAGCCTCGGATAGTCGGGACTGGAAAATGTGAGGGTGTTTGTGGGAGGGAAAGAATCCCAGAGCACTCTCAGCCGACCAATTGAGTGCAATGCAGGGAAAGGAAGGCCTAGGTGCTTGAGCTGCCTTAATGAGTTTGAAATGGGCTTTTGATCTCTTCCCTGCTCTCAAAGGCTTTTCTGCATCTCACCTCTAATTTTGCATTCATTACGTTCCTCCCTGTCCTCCCTGTCTTCTGTAGTTACGGAGGTGGGCCAGGAGGCTCATTAGCTGGTGCTTAAATGTCAAAAGCAGAGAGGAGAATCCAGGCAGGCAGGCGAAGGGAAGAGATTATGGGGAACCTTGGTGGGCCGTGGGGCAGTGAGATCAAGCTGGCAACCTGCAGGAGGAAGCACAATTGTCCATAGCAAGCCTGCGATGGTAAAGGCCAAAAGGTGTTTTCACAGTGCCTTTCCTACTTCCTGTGCACCAGGGGATGGACGCCTCTCCCAACATTGCAGAGAGAGAGAGAGACAGAGCTAGAGCTAATCAGAAAATGATGGGGGGTTGGCATTTCCTGCATTCCCCTTTGGTGGAAAGAGGAACCTGGCTCTCACCCGCAGTTTGCCTGGCGGTCTGGCACTCGCTGCCCCATGGAATGTGAGGCAAAGGCACTGGGTGCATGGAGCATTCCGGCTGCCACAGCCCTCCGATCCTATTCTTGGAAGCACAGTCAATCCTGCTAATAGGGTTTTTTTTAACTGGGGTAAACTACAGGCGCGTGCTAGAGATGAGAAACTGCGAAAACGAACCCAGCTACAAGGATTTAAAAGGTTTGGATTGAGACGGGATTTCATTCAGTGAGAGACAGTGCGGTTTTTCTCTACGTTTATGATATGGCAACCCTCCCTGGAATGCAATCTACACGTACAAGTGAGAAAGGAAGAAACTGGAATGTAAATTTGGAATTTAACAAAACTGGAACTGCGTGCGTGAAAGAAAGGAACTGAGAGGGAAGTGGGGGGAAACGCTATGCTTTGAAAATATGCAGCAAAGTCCTCCCAAACCTCCGTTATTCATAAAGGAGTGTGTTTGAGATAAGGACAATTGGCCATAAATCAGTGGCAGGGAAGAAAGGAGTCTACCAGCTGCGGGAATAGAAGCTTTCGGATTAACTATTTGCAGTCTGGATTCAGACCGTTCTTCCTAGGCTGGAGAAATGGCGAAGACGGCTTGTTTACTGGAAGCCAAATCACGGGATGAAGTGATGCAGTGACTTTTGGAAACTGTGAGATAACCGCTTCTCCCAAGGCGTGGCGGAAACCATCAAAAGTTGTAGGAAGGAAGGATAAAACACCATATATAGATGGGGAAACATCCTGGGGAGAAACTTGTCATGTGCAGGAAAGAATAAGGATTACAGAGTTCATCATTTGAAACTTTATAAATTACCTGACATAACAACACGAACAAAACCACAATATTGTAGCTGTCATATAAGGGATTATTATATCTGAATGGAATACAATGGAAATTATTAAGATTTTGGAACACAGAAAAATGTAGAAGAATGAAGCCAGCAAATCTAGCAGCGAATCTTTGCAGCGTTTTGCAACAAAAGCCCTTGCATTTTGCACCCCCAATTTCATAAGATCTCTGACAGTGGTGGTAGTTTTGGGGATCATTCTGAGTTTGCATGATTTTGCCTTTAAGTGCAACCCCTGGAAGCATAAGACATACATAAGTTGCAGTCTTACTGTACAGTTACAAGGGTTGATGCTGGAGGAATAAGTTGTCTTTCTATCTATTGACCCCCCCCCCCCTGGTTCAGGTAACCAACAACAAGTGTTGTTGTGTTACACCCAACACACACACACCCACCCACACCCCCAGTGCTTTTCAAATTCAAAAATTGAAAGAGGAGCCCATTGGGTCTAACCTTAGTGACTGTTAACGATTGGTGGCCAGTGGCCATGAGAGATTAATTTTAGCTTTTGATTTGTGCAGAGTTTGTGAGAACTGTAGAATTCCCTCGAGAGAGAAAGATTGCTAAAGAGGGAGAAATCAATAGTGGAGAGCTGTGGTTTGGCATAAAAGCGGCGAAAGAGGAGCTATGGCAGCTTGCTTAGAAATATTCCGGATGTTGGTGACAGATGCAATTTTCCAAATGACAGGAATAAGAGTTTCTGTTGGCTTCATAGCTTATAGCCTGTTAAAGAACTTGGACAAATAAATTGGAAGGGAGTCGGTTTTTTCTTCATTATATTTATTTATTTTCTATACTAAAATTAACATTGCTTAAAATATAAATATAAATTAAATCCCCCATTTATAACGATGATAATGATGATGATAATGATGATGATTATAATAATTTTATTGTTTATACCCCACCCATCTGGCTGGGTTTCCCCAGCCACTCTGAGCGGCTTCCAGCAAAATATTAAAAAAATAATAAAATGTCAGACATTAAAAACTTCCCTGAACAGGGCAGCCTTCAGATGTTTTCTAAAAGTTGTGTAATTCTTTATCTTCCTGGCATCTGATGGGCAGGTGTTCCACAGGGCAGGCACCACTACCAAGAAGGCCCTCTGCCCAGTTCCCTGCAACATCACTTCTCGCAGGGAGGGAACTGCCAGAAGGCCCTCGGTGCTGGACCTCAGTGTCCAGGCTGAATGATGGGGTTGGAGACCCTCCAGGTATACTGGGCTGAGGCCGTTGAGGGCTTTAAAGGTCAGCACCAACACTTTGAATTGTGCTCTGAAACGTACTTGAATTGTGCTCTTAAACGTAATTTTAAAAAATTAACAAATACCTTCACCCCTCCTCCATACCGAGTTTGGTGATGATGTATTGAGAGTTGGCCAAACCTATGCCAAAGGACGGGTGAAGTCAAGCCAAATTCACGTTTTGGTCCGCCATCTTGATTCAAAATGGCCCCCAAATATTGACAAAGTCCATTGCCTCCAGCTTGGGAATGCTTGCGCCAAGTCTGACGATGATATCGCTATTCTGCCTTGGTCGGGCACTATCTGATGTCTTGGTGTTCTGGGCACCACAATCTAAGAAGGATATTGACAAGCTGGAGAGTGTGCAGAGGTGGGCAACCAAGATGATCAAGGGACTGGAAACCAAGCCTTATGAGGAATGGCTGAAGGAGCTGGGCATGTTTAGCCTGGGAAAGAGGAGACTGCGAGGAGATATGAGAGCCATCTTCAAATATCTGAAAAGCTGTCACATGGAAGTTGAAGCAAAGTTGTTTTCTGCTTCTCAGGAGGGGAGAACCCAAACAAATGGAATCAAATGACAAGAAAGATTTCAACTGAACATTAGGAAGAACCTTCTGAGTGTTGGAGCTGTTCAACAGTTGGAACAGACCCCCTAGGAATGTTGCGGATTCTCAGTTGTTAGAATTTTTTTAATGGAGGTTGGGTGGTCACCTGTAAAAGATCCTTTAGCTGTGATTCCTGCTTTGCAGGGGGCTGAATTAGATTATCTTTGGGGGTCCTTCCAACTCTGCGATTCCATGCTTTCAGTGGCGACTGAACCTATGCCCCCCAATGGGTGAAGCCATGCCAAAGAAATGTTTCAAGCCATCAGCTTGTTTCCAAATGACTCCTGGCGTCCAAACATTGATTATGACTGCCGTCCACACCTTGGGAAGCTTTGTACTAAGTTTGGCAACGATAGCTTGAGAGGCAGCCAAACCTAAAGAGAACAGATGGACAAAACGCTTTCCAAAAAGTTATAGTAGATAATACTAATTTTTCTTTCACATCATTCTTTTTCTTCTTCTATCGCCTATGCCTGGAGCTGCCCAGGATTTTTTAGAAACTAAAAAATATTGTGTTTTTAAGTGGATAGTGTAGTTTGTGAGTTCCACCACACCAAAAATGGAGTAAAGTCATGTCAAAGCCACATTCTGGTCTGCCATCTTGAGTCAAAATAGCGCCTGGTATCCAAACATCAACATAGACCCCCATCCTCACCTCTGGGACCATCATGCTGACTTTGTTGATGTCTCAAGAGGTGGTTGAAACCTTGTGGGCAGTTCACACCAAAAGGATGTTTTGGATCCCTATCTTGATTCAAAATGGTGCCTGTTGTCCAAACAGGTCACAAAGCCTGCCATCTCACCTCAGGAACTATTGTGCTAAGTTTGGTGACAATATCTCAAGAGGTGGCGAAACCGATGTCAAAAAATGGATGAAATCACCTCAAAGTCATGTTTTGGTCCACCATTTTGATTCAAAATGTCGGCCAATGTCCAAACAGCAACAGAGAATACCCTCATCTACCCTCATACTAAGTTTGGGGAAGATATCTCAAGATATATAGGACGCAGCGAAACTGCTTTCCAAAATCTATAGCAGAATCAAAATCAAAATCAAAATGACTCAATGATTTAGATCCACATTTCGTTTTCTTTAATTCATCTAACCCTTCTTCAGTTGATCCTATTTCCCCTTTTAAAAGACCAAACCATTTTATATGGAGTTGGAACTGTTCTACCAGATTCTTGGCTATTTAAAAAATCAACAGATGCCAGAGTGCCAAAAACTGTCTGACTTTCTTTGATCTCTCATTTGAAGAAAACTATTTGCCAAACTTTAAAAGGTAAAGGGCCCCCGGACCGTTAGGTCCAGTCGTGGCCAACTCTGGGGTTGTGGCACTCATCTCGCTTTATTGGCCGAGGGAGCCAGCATACAGCTTCCGGGTCATGTGGCCAGCATGACTAAGCCGCTTCTGGCGAACTAGAGCAGCGCACAGAAACGCCGTTTACCTTTCCATCATAGTGGTACCTATTTATCTACTTGCACTTTGACGTGCTTTCAAACTGCTAGGTTGGCAGGAGCAGGGACCGAGCAACAGGAGCTCACCCCATCATGGGGATTCGAATCACCGACCTTCTGATTGGCAAGTCCTAGGCTCTGTGGTTTAACCCACAGCGCCACCCTATTCTAGATTCGTGAGCTTTAATTTTTATTTTTTTGAATGGGGTCAATTTTCAACATATTAGTACATTTTAAAAGACCAGAAAAATGGTAATTGAAAAGCTTATCAGTGGATCAATAAATCCTAGGTAATTTAAAAAACAAAACAAAACCAGAAATTAACCTACGATGCAATCCTTTGGTGTCTGCCTACATCACAGTAACCCACAGGATTTTTCACATCTCCCTCTAGAGATGTGCAGTGACCCAAATATTCACCTTGCATTTGTAGCATCTGAATGAAGCCTAATCTATTTTGGATCCGCTCTGTCATTCCAGTTCGAGTCGTCATTTGGGTTAAATCTGCAAAGTGGACTGTTCAAATATTATTTCAGGAAGCCTTGATAGAGTTGGTTTGGTTAACTCATGAAGTAGTGACTTGGTTTGTAGAAAGGCAGTCCAGATGTTTTGGACCACAACTCCCATTAGTCAGGGAGGGTGGGAGTTGTAGTTCTGGAACACATCTGGAAGACAGCACATTGACCACCCCTGCCCAACACTGGCACATGGGCACCATAGTCCTGTTTGGGTTGGAAGAAACGGGGAGTGCCAAGAGGTATTCTGAAACACAGGGCTAAAGGTTGCCCACCCATGGCCCACAAGTGGGTGGGTGGGGAACTCTGTCAGGGAGGAAATGGTTGGCTTTGTCAAAGGATCCCCTGGTTGGATTCAAACGTCTTTTTTGTATGTTGTGATTGTGGGTGTGGGGCCCAATGCTTGACCACATAACACCGGTCTTGAAAGACCTCCATTGACTCCCAGAACATTTCCGAGCACAATTCAAAGTGTTGGTGTTGACCTTTAAAGCCTTAAAAGGCCTCGGTCCAGTATACCTCCTCCACCTCCATTGTTCTGCCTGGACACTGAGGTCCAGTGCCGAGAGCCTTCTGCCGGTTCCCTCACTGCGAGAAGCCAGGTTACAGGGAACCAGGCAGAGGGCCTTCTCGGTAGTGGCACCCACCCTGTGGAATGCCCTTCCCCCCAGATGTCAAAGAGAACAACAACTACCAGACTTTTAGAAGACATCTGAAGGCAGCCCTGTTTAGGGAAGCTTTTAATGTTTGATGCATTACTGAATTTTAATATTTTGTTGAAAGCCGCCCAAAGTGGCTGGGGAAGCCCAGCCAGATGGGCGGGGTATAAATAAATAAATAAATTATTATTATTATTATTATTAAGAAACACAACTTTGAAGTCCTCCAAGAGCCTTCCTCGATCATGCCCATGGCTTTTCTCCAGCCAGAACTCAGTTCCAGTACCTCTGAGGTAGGCACCATTGCCATTAAAAGAGAATAAAAGAGGCGTTCGTGGTGAGTTCCAGCACCTCTTTTCCTAGAAATGATGATCTGGGCTGAGCTAGATGCTCAGGCTCAGAAATCCTAGAAATCCTGTTCAAACGCTCAATCTCAAAGGACGCTTGCCAGCACAGTTTGGGAATCCTGCAGGATCATCTGTGCCTTTGACTTTGGGAGTTCAGCCATTAAATGCTTCCTTCCTTCCACTTTTCTCTCCTCTCCTGGTTAGACGGCAGCGCCATATTCCGTGGATGCTTCCGCCGGCCGGATAACATCTCCTTGGCTTTGCCGGTGAGCAGGGTCATGAGAAACATGTCTGTGGACCGGTGCGTTGACTTCTGCACAGGAAAGGTAAGCTAGCCAAGAGATGAAGGATGCTGTACCCCAACGTCCTAAGCTTGGGTCACAAGACCTCCAGTGTGACCAAGGATTGGAACCCAAGGGGTATCATCTTGCAGATAGAAGGAGACTGTCAATGATTGGCTGCATACAAAGGAGGGAGCTATGAGCTTAGGAACCCCCAAGGGGAGAAATTTCAGAGGCAGGATTTAGGTTCAACTCAAAATAGTCCTTGAGGGTCTTTTGAGCTTTATTTACAATCAAATCATTTCTCAGTAAAGCATCATTCATCCGCCATCTAAAAGAACCCTGTAGAGACAATTTTAATTCTGTCAACACCGCATTATGATCAGAACAAGTCCTTGGGCAAATCTCAGATTTAGTCACTCTTGGGGTCAAGTCTTTAGTTAACCATCTATAATCCAGACGACAGCACGATAGATTTGTATCTGAAAAAAATGTAAAATCTTTCTCCATTGGATTCCTCAATCTCCATATGTCTTTCATATGGACGTCTTTGGTAGCCTCCCGTCATTAGTAAGTTTTTGCCTTTGGGTTCTATCCATCATTGTTAAGACTACGCCATTCAAATCCCCCATCAAGACAATTTTGTAATCCAAATAGTCCATAAGAGAGGCCTGTAGATTTTTAAAAAATTCTGACTTGCCCTCATTTGGTGCATAGATTCCAAGCATCAAAAGCTTTTCACCTTGTACTGTCCCACTGCAACATATCTTCCAACATCATCCTTGAAGATCATTTTGGGACTGAATTTCTCTTTAACATAAATCACAAGGGGAGAAGAAATAATAGAAACTGTGAGAGCGATCAGGAGACAGCAAATCCTATTGAACCCAGTAGGATTTAGCTCTGAATAAAAATGCTTAGGATTGCCGTGTAAGGCTGCCCAGTCTTGACCCAGTTACTTGGGAGCAAGTACCATTGAATACAGTGGGACTTCCTTCTGAGTAGACAGTGTAAGTCTCCATTTACAACAAAGGAATCAACACTGCCCGCATTTCCTAAGAAATGGCTGGCTGTGGAAGCATGGCAGTTGAAAATTTAAAGCGGATTGGTGACCTGTTCCTTCAAACTTATAGGAAGACCTTCACAGTTTCCTTCATTTTGGTGCAGGTATTCTCCCCATCCCACCCCAGTAGAAATAGGACTCTGTTTTTGCACCTACGCACACCGCTTTTGATTGTTCTCCAGGAAAACCAGAAAAAGGAAAACCGAGGCAGCTTTCGCAATTCTATCCCTGGCAAATTGGGAGACGTTGTAAACAAAAATCTGCCCTTTTCCCTTATGGGGTATCCAAGAGCCCATATAGAGTCCTTACATAGGTTCCCTGTTGGTAGGAGACAATAACAGAGGCCAACCAGAGAATATTGAGAAGCAAAGCAGCTAGTAAGCCTGATCTTTATTTATCTGTTGCAACAGGGTGCTCCCCTCACCCACAGGAGAGAGGAGGAACCCAGAAAAATGGCGTGCAAGGCCTTATAAAGACTTTTGAAATTCCACCCTGTAGATCACGACCACCCCCAGAAACATCATACATACATCACAGAAGGGGTGTAACCTAAGACCACCCCTCAGATACATCACACCTACATCACAGAAAAGGCGGTCTAAAACAGAAATTTGAATGTTGTTTTTCTCCTGTCCTTGTTTATCTCCTGTCTGGCAGGTTACTTGACTGGATTGCCTGGGGAGCCTGGCCATTCTTTTGTAGTGATAAATACTTAGTTCCTGGGCCAGGTCACAGGCTCACACCCTATTCATATCTTAAATGTGTCCTTAAGACAGGATTTGTGAGGAAAGAGACAATGGGGAGGTTTCCCACTTTGACCTTGTAGAGAAAACATTTACTCAGTTTAGGAATCAAAATGGTTCCAGGTTTGCCTTCCTGTGCTGATCTATGTACGTGCTTGGTTGGTACACTTATGAACATTAACATATATCTAAGACCATAAAATTCCTATCACAGAGACTTGGAGAGTATGAGCTTCATGGCCAGATGGGGATTCGAACCCTGATCTCCCACACCCCACCATGGACTATCTCTGCTTTCTTACGGCGCACAGTTTGGGTCTTGCCCCTGCTGTTGTCAGCCAGCTCTCTGAGGCGGCAACACAAACTCATTGTGGCGTGCCCTTTGATTAACCCAGCCTTGCTGCCTTCCTGGGTATTAAATTGCCTGTCAGGCCTCACCACGGCCTTCATAACTCTGCACTTTAAGGCTCAAATGAGGGCGCGGATGTCGTACTCCATGGGCTTTTAAGCGGCCTTCGTCCAGGTGACAAACTCGCGCATTATCCAACTGCCACTGGGCCGTGATTTTGAAAGGGGTGCCATAAGCCTGGCTGTATAACTCTTGACTGTAGTAAATAACTCCCTGACGGCAACAGCAATTTCCACACCACTGCTTTTGGGAAGGGAGAGATGAGGATATCCTCAACTCAGCTGCTCAGAAGTGGGGAAAGAAATGTGGTTTGCATTTGCAATGATGCAGACCTGCCTGGTCCACATTTCTGAGCAAAAACGCATTGACTCAACTGCACCTTCAAAATTTGCACTTCCGCAAATGTTTGCAACACGTTACCCAGCCAACGTATGTCTGCAAAGAAGGAAGATGGGGTACACAAAAAGCGTACGTTTGTGAAAATTACCTCCAAAACTGCATTATTCATCCCTTCTAGACCAGGGGTCAGCAACCTAAGGCCCATGGGCCAAAAGCGGCCCGCAGAGGTCATTTGAAAGGCCCACGAGCTGCACCTGAACCGAGCTGCCCACTCGCCCGCTGCGCTAAACCGGAGCAGCGCAGGGACTCGCTTCTGCAGCACCAAAAATCACATTTGCACAGACGCCAAAAATCCAGGGGTGTGCGCTCACGTGCGCACACAATCCAGCCCACTGAGGGCTCTCTACAGCAGTGTTTCCCAACCTTTTTTGGGCAAAGGCACACTTGTTTGATGAAAAAAATCTCGAGGCACACCACCATTACAGCCCCGTGACGTCAGCGCGCAGCGTCACGCCGGGAGGGACGCACGAGCTCCTTCTCCTGCTCGTTCAGGGCCGGGTCGCCGCCGTGAGGGAAGGGCGCCAGGGCGCTGCTGCTGCTGCTGCCGCCGCTGCTCCCAGCAGGCATGGGCCCAGCTGAAGCGGCGGCGGCTGTTGTGGTGGTGGCGGCGATAGCGGGCGGAGGAGGGGCTTTTCAAATGGAAAAGGTGGCTTAGCAGGTTGCGTCAGGGCTAGGCCACACATAGTTTCTCTTGTGGTCTGGAAGAGACGGTTGCCGCCACCCAGAGAGACGTGCTGGCCGTGATGCCTCTCCAGGCAGCCAAGGCCGAGGGGCCTGGCCTCACGGGGGGACCAAACGGAGAGGCCGGCCAAGGTCCTCAAGGAGGGACTGCTGGGGTTAGAGGGAGCTTCTGGGCTCAGCTCACGAGTCTCTTCACGACTGGTGCAGAGCACTGCCCTCAAGAGATGACCCCCCCCTTTCTGTGTCCTGCCACAGAGGTGGGGGGCTGCCCTTCCTGGAACCACCGTCCTCCTATGAGGATGGCCAGCCAGGCAGGTCTGCCTCTGCTCAGTTACAAAGGCCAAGAGCTGAGCTTTTAACAAGCATCTGTCAAAAGCAAAAGCCAAGGTTGAAGTCTACCAGTTTCAAGCAATGAAATGTTGCTTCATTTAAATGTGTCAAATATTCCTTCTGCCCCAGCCGACTTTTTGCCTCATTGATCTGAGAGGGGCCATAGTTCAGGGACAGAGCACCCGCTCCACATGCGGAGCCCAGATCCAATCCGCAATGGCGCAAGGGCTGCACATGGACCTTGCCTGAAACCCTGGAGAGCTGCTGCCAGTCAGTGCGGACAGTACTGAACCGGATGGAGCAGGGCTCTGACTTGGAATTCGGCAGCTTCCAAGGTTCCCAGCAGGACGTGGGCAGGGAGACCTGTCCCTGGACTGGGGTGGGAGCTCATCTCCCCACCCAAAGGGGGCTCTGCCCCTGCTTCTCCTCTGATCTCATTCAGGATCTGGGTCCCCCACAGAGAAGATTGGGGGGGGAGCCCTTTAAAAAGCAGCTTCCTATCACGGCGGCGGGTGGAGCAGGAGGGCGGCCGAGGCCGGTGAGGGAGTAGGGTTGCCCGGGGCTTGAGGAGCCGTCGCCGGGAGTTGCTGCTGTTGTTGTTGCTGCTGCTGCCCAGACATGCCGGCCTCCTCCTCGTCCGCTGTCTCGCGCTCCTCCCTTTTGCGCGCGCTGCCCCGCCGCCGCCCCATTGGCCGGGTCCTGTCAGCTGATCCTGTGTTATTTCCTCTGTGTGTGTGTGAGGGGAGAATGGAGAGAGAAACCTCGGCACCACCACCGCGGAGCCGCCCCCGGCTCGACGCGGATCCTCGCCGCCGCCGCCCCGCCTCTCGCCGCCCGCCTCGCCCGCCTCCCTCCCACGGCACACCAGGCAAGGTCTCGCGGCACACTAGTGTGCCGCGGAACACCGGTTGGGAAACACTGCTCTACAGGACCGATCCGGCCCAGGCAAGATAAACCATGCTGACCCCTGTTCTAGACTTCACACACACACCCCAGTTTCCAATTTCTCCCCTTTTTTACCTTACACATCTTTAGTTTTCCATTCAGTTACAAGACCATTGATAACCCTAATCCACATTACTTCATAGATGCTATGTCAATCCTGCTAATGTTTTTAAGTCTTTACAGTGGACCTTAACAAAATAAAAAAATTCCTTCCAGTAGCACCTTAAAGACCAACTAAGCTTGTTACTGGTATGAGCTTTCGTGTGCATGCACACTATCTGCCAACCTAGCAGTTCGAAAGCACGTCAAAGTGCAAGTAGATAAATAGGTACCGCTTTCTAGCGGGAAGGTAAACGCCGTTTCCGTGTGCTGCGCTGGTGCCGGCTCGCCAGAGCAGCTTCGTCACGCTGGCCACGTGACCCGGAAGTGTCTCCGGACAGCGCTGGCCCCCGGCCTCTTAAGTGAGATGGGTGGACAACCCTAGAGTCGGACACGACTGGCCTTCGGGCAGGGGTACCTTTACCTTTACCTATCATCTTAGTTATCCCTTCCTCCTTCATTGGGACATCCTCTTCTTTGCTTTGGCCTTCCAGAGGGACTACAACTTCCATCATCCTGCACCACTGGCCATTCTGGGGGCTGGACTAGATGACCCCCCGGAACCCTTCCAGGTCTAAAGTTCATGATTCTAATTTCTCTCTCCTGTTCTTCCACCAGGAATACCCACTCGCGGCACTGGCTGCCACCACTTGCCACTGCGGTTTCCCTACGACCCTCTTCACATTGCACGAGAGGGAAGACGAGCAGCTCTGCTCCCAAAAATGCAGCGGCGAGGAATTTGAGAGCTGTGGCACCTCCAAGTATTTCATCGTTTATCAGACTCAAGTTCAAGGTAAGGTAAGGTAAAGGGACCCCTGACCATTAGGTCCAGTCATGGCCGACTCTGGGGTTGTGGTGCTCATCTCGCTTTACTGGTACAGCTTCCGGGTCATGTGGCCAGCAGGACTAAGCCACTTCTGGCGAACCAGAGTAGCACACAGAAACGCCGTTTACCTTCCCGCCAGAGTGGTACCTATTTATCTACTTGCACTTTGACGTGCTTTCGAACTGCTAGGTAGGCAGGAGCAGGGACCGAGCAACAGGAGCTCACCCCATCACGGGGATTCGAACCGCCGACCTTCTGATGGGCAAGTCCTAGGCTCTGTGGTTTAACCCACAGCGCCACCCACGTCCCCTTAAGTTCAAGGTAGAGGGCTGCTTTGTATGGAAGTGATTTGCAGGAAGAAGGTCCCTTTCTCAACCCATCTGGCATCTGCGTAGGACTGGGGAAGATCCCCACCCCACCGCCGTCTGAATCCTTAGAGAGTCAATTGTTTGTTTTTTAAAAAACAAAAAAACCTCACCCTTTTGTTTCTTTTAATTACCAAACATATAAATTTCGCTTTGGAATGAAACAGTAATTAGTTCCGGCTTCCATCAGATGGATAGCTCCATTGGTTAGATGCAGGAAACCACTGTTTGACTTTTGCAAGCAGCGGTTGCCCGCTTCCTTTCACCATTTCCCTCTCATTCCCTTCTTCTTCTTCTTGCTCTATTAACTCAGTTCCCTCTCTGGATTTGTTCATGCATTGCATTTCTATGTGTTCCATTCAGATCAATCTCCTTTTGGCTCTGTTGAAATGGACGTAAGACATTCACAACGGCTTTGAGTGCTGCGGATTTCAGGGGGAACAAAGTTCCAATAACTTAGGCAGCGAATCCTATGCATACTGTTACTTGCACCCCAGTATGTATGTATGTATCTATGTATGTATGTATGTATACATACATACCCCGCCCATCTGGCTGGGTTTCCCCAGCCACTCTGGGCGGCTCCCAACAGAATATTAAAAACACATTAAAACATCCAACATTAAAAACATCCCTAAACAGGGCTGCCTTCAGATGTCTTCTAAAAGTCAGTTAGTTGTTTATTTCCTTAACATCTGATGGAAGGGCGTTCTACAGGGCGGGCGCCACTACCGAGAAGGCCCTCTCCCTGGTTCCTTGTAACCTCATTTCTCGCAGTGAGGGAACCACCAGAAGGCCCTCGGAGCTGGACCTCAGTGTCTGGGCTGAACGATGGGAGTGGAGACGCTCCTTCAGGTATGCTGGGCCGAGGCCTTTTAGGGCTGTAAAGGTCAGCACCAACACTTTGAATTGTGCTTGGAAATGTACAAGGAGCCAATGTAAATCTTTCAGGACCGATGTTATATGGTCTCGGCGGCCACTCCCAGTCACCAGTCTAGCTGCCGCATTCTGGATTAATTGTAGTTTCCTGGTCATTTTCAAAGGTAACTCCACGTAGAGAACATCGCAGTAGTCTCTCCATCGGCCTTCATTCCAAGTAAACCAACCCACTGTTAGGTGCAGGATCCCCTTGTGTCTCTTGCCACTCAGAGATTGGGGTGCATGCAACAATACGTTTTTAATTTTATTGTGAAATCACTTTATAGGAAGTGGTTTCTGGATGAAAGAATAATAAAGAAACTAGCAGAGACAGGCGGGGCCTTTTCGGTGTTGTCCCCTCACTTTTAGGATTCCCTCTCCAGGGAGATGTCCAAGGCCCCCTCATGATTTACTTGGTGTTTTGTGTACTTATTCCCTCCCAGTGACCGCAGGATCCTTCCATTCCTAGCTAACGCCTTCATTTTGATCTGCTCACAGATAACCGCTGTATGGACCGGAGGTTTTTAACAGCTCGGGCCAAGCAGTTTGTTGCCCTTGCAAGCTTTCCTGGGGCAGGCAATACCTGGGCACGGCACCTCATTGAACTGGCAACAGGTTTCTACACCGGCAGCTACTACTTCGATGGCTCTCTTTATAACAAAGGTGAGAGGGGAGCGCTTGTTTTCTTTTGGAATTTATCGGTGTTTTTAATATAAAAAGAATCAGGAAGGGGGTGGGGTCTGAAACCCTTTCCTGTAGTGAATCCACATCTGCACCATCCATTCGAAACATTATGATAATACTTTAAACAGTCATGGCTTCCCCCAAAGAATGCTGGGAGTTGTAGTTTGTGGTACCGAGAGTTGTTAGGAGGCCCCTGGTTTCCTCCCAGAGCTGCAATTCCCAGCGTGGCTTAACTATCAGTCCCTCTTCCCAGATGACTCTGGGAATTGTAGTTCTCCTAAGGGAAATAAGGGTTTCCTAAGAAATCTTTTGAATTATGGTGCTGGAGGAGACTTTTTAGAGTCCCATGGACTGCAAGAAGATCAAACCTATCCATTCTGAAGGAAATCAGCCCTGAGTGCTCACTGGAAGGACAGATCCTGAAGCTGAGGCTCCAATACTTTGGCCACCTCATGAGAAGAGAAGACTCCCTGGAAAAGACCCTGATGTTGGGAAAGATGGAGGGCATAAGGAGAAGGGGGCGACAGAGGACGAGGTGGTAGCTTCTCGAAGCTACCAGCATGAGTTTGAACAAACTGCGGGAGGCAGTGGAAGACAGGAGTGCCTGGTGTGCTCTGGTCACGAAGAGTCGGACATGACAACAAGAGTCGGACATGACAACAACAACAACAACAACAAAGAAACCACAGCACCCTTAACAGACCACAGCTCCCAGGATTCTTTGGGGGAAGCCATGACTATCTATGGTCTCTTGAACACTCTTGAACACCTCTTACTGTCAACAAGTTCTTCCTGCTGTTTAGGTGGAATCTCCTTTCTTGTCAGTTGAAGCCGCTGGTTTGGGTCCTACCCTCCAGAGCAGGAGAAAACAAGTTTGCTCCTTCTCCCAAGGCTGAGAGCCACTGTGAAACAGGCTGGCTTCAGACCCTTTTATGTGAATTGCGATCGGTTGCCTGGAAACTAACTGCGATACTCCCTTGGAAGTTCTGCATCGTCAGAGCTTTAAAATATCCACGGTATACAAAGGCAGATCAGTTAACAAGAGGAGTCTTCCTGGGGAACGGGGGGGGGGGGGGAATCCTCAAGGCCAACTCAGAATACCCAAGAAAAGCCCCATTACATCAATCAATCTCCGATAATCTCACAGAGAGACGAGGAATGTGCAGAGACTCGGCTTATTGACACAGTCAGGGCCAGCTACATGCAGCTTGTCTGTGACCATAAAACCAGCTAGGAAGAGCAGGGAGCAGGATTAACGGCCTTAAACCGAGACGCACAAATTGAGAAGTAAGAATATCTCTGGAAGTGTGTCTATTGGGTTTAATAGGAATGGAAATCAAAATGGGAGACCGAAATCTGTTCATGTACGCTACAGCCGCTGCAAGAACCCTCCTGGCCCAAAGATGGAAAACACAAGACATACCAACCATCCAGGAGTGGCAGGTGAAGTTGACAGAATATGCAGAACTTGCCAAATTGTCAGGGAGGATCCGGGACCAGGAAGACCAAAGATACCAAAATTTATTGAATATTTAAAAGAGAATTGTAAAGAGGTCAAGACACTAGCAGGATTGACATAATACCTTCAATGTATAATAGTACTATTGTGAGAATGATGTGCGCGATAGAAAGGGGTTAAATATACCAATTGGAGGGAGGGAGGGAAGTCGCGACTCGGCAGAGTCAAAGGGAATGTATGGCATTAATATGGTTTGTTGGAAAAGAATATGTAAGGAAAACAATAAAAATTTACTTGGGGGGAAAAAAGAGAGAAGTAAGAATATCTCCAGATCCTGGTGTGAAAGAGGCCAAATGTTTTGCGGAGTGGGGAGCAGTCAGTTTAACCTCTGACCCCCCCCCCCCGTATGTTTCTGTCAGGACTACATTTTAAATGTCCGGGGTGTTGGTGGGACGAAGCAGCATCAGATTCTTAGTCAGATTTATAATACTTCTAATGCACATAATGTTGGAGGGAGAAGTTTGGAAGAGAGATCCCTGCTCTCCAGTAACAGAGTTAAGCACAATGGTGATCACTCCAAGCATTTTAAAACTTGGTTAGGTTTGCATCTGCCCTCATCCACCTTAAAACAAACATTCCACATCAAAATACTTAGGCTAGAATAAATCACAGGTGCTTAGCATCTGTGTTTCCTGGTGTGTTACTTGGTTTCCAGAAGTTCCAGCATGCAAGTCTCCATATATTGGCAGTAAAATAAAAATAAAAACAAGGTTCAAAATGACTTAAAAAGAAAAGTACTTGGTTTCCTTACAAAAAGGTTCATGCAGTCTTTGGGTTAGCAAAGATGCGGGCTGTAAAATCTTCCTTTTATATACCATTTGATGGTTAAAAAGATCAAAGCCTCAAAGTGGTTTACAAAAAAGGTAAAGCAATAAAATTATCAGGAAAATAATTAATAACAACTTTTTAAAACATACAAATAATAATCAGAACCAGTGATAACCCAAAACCCGATTAAAACACACACCAGCTTTTTACATATCTGGGTAGGCCTGTTTGAACAAAAATGTTTTAAGCAGATTCATAGTTCTCCCCCTCTCTATTTTATCTTCATAACAACCCTAAGAGGTAGGTTAGCTGAACAGACCAAACTCACTCAGTGAGCTTCAAAGCTGTATTGGGTGTTCCATGACATCACAGCAGCAGCACCAATGACTGGAGAGTGTCACGGGAGAGAAGGGTCAGGTGACAGCTTTCTGCTTCAGTTGTGAGTGGAGAGAGAGAGAGAGATGAGTTGGGTTTTCTTAAGACTCATCCAGCTCAGTCATAATCCTATGACAAGGCTGGTCATTTCACCCCGAGTCTTCCTACTGTTTGAGAAGACTCCCTCGCACAGCAGTACAGTAAATCTCTCTTACACACAGGTACTCTGCTTATTTGGGCAAGAAATAAATCTATTGCAAACGGGGCTTTCTGCAGAGCAAATACTGCAGCTCAAAGCTTTTTGGAATAATGCAGCACATTTCTCTGTCATGTGTGATTGTATGCTTTGGGTTGGATCATCATGTTTCTCCATGCCCTCGCTGATTGAGAGGCCATCTTTCTTTCCGTTCCTGTGGGAAATTATTTACGGAGTTAATATTTCATGGGCAACAGGCTCATCGTTTACTTCTCCCCCTAAGGCGGTTTAAGGGACAGGGACAAGGCAGCCCACGTGCATGAAACGTAAGCAGGGGAAATTCCTCACTGTAACAGGGAAGGTTACCATTCTATTCTGTCTCAGGCAGACCACACCTGGAGCCCGGTTTCCAGTTCTGGTCACCCCAGTTTAAGGAGGACCAGCTGGAATGTGTACAGAGGAGGGCAACCAAGATGATGAAGAGTCTGGAAACCAAGCCATATGAGGAATGGTCGAGAGAGTGGGAGATGTTTAGCCTATGGTTACCAGACGTCCCCGTTTCCCGGGGACAGTCCCCGGATTTACAAATCTGTCCCCGGAATGTCCCCGGATTTCATTTAATGTCCCTGGATTTATATTTTATGTGTTGTAGATTTATTAGTAGGGAATCAATGTTTCGTGATTGGTTCAACGGCACAAGACACATCATATGGGGACTTCCGGAGAGGCAAAATGGTGGGCGCCATGGCAGCGAGCAGCTCCTGAAGCCAGCCAGAGCGAAATGCGCTTCCAGGCTGGCTCCAGGCTGCTGAGACTG
This sequence comes from Podarcis muralis, assembly GCF_964188315.1. NCBI lineage: Eukaryota > Metazoa > Chordata > Lepidosauria > Squamata > Lacertidae > Podarcis > Podarcis muralis. The sequence continues at coordinate 8,315,924 of NC_135661.1, read as the reverse complement.
CCACTGCCGCCGCCACTGCCAAGGGGGAACTGGGGATGCCCGACGCGTCAACTGGGGGAACCACTGACCCCACCCCCCGCATCCCAAATCGAGCGCCCAGCCACCCGGTCAACTGCCCAGCAGTGTTCCAGGGCCAGAAAAACCCCGGGGGGAGGAGGAGGAGAGGAGAAGGAGAAGGAAGAGAGAGAAAGAGGAAGGAGAAAAAAGAGGGGAGCCCTGACCTTGCCACGCCACTGCTGCTGCTGAGGAGGAGAGGTAGGAGAGCACCGGGGGAGCAAGGACACGTGACCGAGCCCAGGCCCGACCCGAGCCTACTCCATGGCGGCTAGCACTCCAAGAGAGCAGGCTGGGACCCAGAGGAAGGCCACACAACAGAGGAGACCACAAAAGAGAAAATATTACTTCTTTTTTTAAAAAAATAACTTTTTGTAATAACTTTTTTTTTCTCTTTTCAAAAAGAAAGTGTCCCTTGATTCTTTGGAAAAAAAATCTGGTAACCTTAGTTTAGCCTGGAAAAGAGGAGACTGCGAGGAGATACGAGAGCCATATTCTAATACAGTGGTGCCCCGCAAGACGAACGCCTCGCAAGACGGAAAACCCGCTAGACGAAAGGGTTTTCCGTTTTGGAGGCGCTTCGCAAAACGAATTTCCCTATGGGCTTCCTTCGCAAGACGAAAGCCCATAGGGAAATCTCCCGGGCAGCAGGGAAGCGCAGCGCGTCTTCCCCACTGTCCTCGGACCTCCTCCGAAGGCTGGCGGCGGGGCGGAGAGACCTCCTCCCGCCGCCAGCCTTCGTTTCTCTGCTATCCCGGATGGCTTTTGAAGGCAGGCGGGGGGGGGAGCAAAGACTTTCGCCCCCCGCCGGCCTTCAGAAGAGGTCTTCTGAAGGCCGGCGGGGGGCAAAAGTCTTTGCTCCCCCCTGCCTGCCTTCCCGGGGGCTTTTAAATCGCCCCAGACAGCGGAGAAGTCCTCCGCTGTCCCGGGGTTTTTTAAAATGCTGGCGGGCGGCAGCGGAGGCTTCGCTGCCACCCGCCAGCATTTTAAGATCGCCCCGGACAGCGGAGAAGTCTCCGCTGTCCCGGGGTTTTTTAAAATGCTGGGGGTGGGAAGAAAAGCCCTTGTCCCCCCCCCCCCAGCCTTCAGAAGAGGTCGGGGGACAGACTGTCCCCGGACCTGGTCTGAAGGTGGTTTCCATAGGAACGCATTGATTGATTTTCAATGCATTCCTATGGGAAACCGTGCTTCGCAAGACGAAAAACTCGCAAGAAGAAAAAACTTGCGGAACGAATTAATTTCATCTTGCGAGGCACCACTGTATCCGAAGGGCAGTCACATGGAAAACCGAACAAGGTTGTTTTCTCCTGCCCCAGAGGGTGGGACCTGAACCAATGGATTCAAATGTTAAGAAAAGAGATTTCAATTAAACATCAGGAAGAACTTCCTGACAGTAAGAGCTGTTTGGCAGTGGAACAGACTCCCTCAAAAGATGGTGGACTCTCATTTCTTGGAGATTTTGAAGAGGCATGGCCATTTGCCAGGGATTTTTTAGTTGTGATTGCTGCATTACAGGAGATTGGACCTTGGGGTACCTTCCAACTCTATTATTATTATTATTATTATTATTATTATTATTATTATTATTATTATTATTTATACCCTGCCCATCTGGCTGGGTTTCTCCAGCCACTCTGGGCAGCTTACAGCACATAAAAAAGGTAAAATATTAGACATTAAAAATTTCCTGATACAGGGTTGCCTCCAGATGTCATCTAAAATCAGATAGTTGTTTATTTCCTTTACATCTGACAGGAGGGCGTTTCACAGGGCGGGTGCCACTACCGAGAGGGCCTTCTGCCTGGTTCCCTGTAGCCTCACTTCTCGCAATGAGGGAACCGCCAGAAGGCCCTCGGCGCTGGACCTCAGTGTCTGGACAGAACAATGGAGGTGGAGACGCTCCTTCAGGTATACTGGGCCAAGGCGATTTTGGGCTTCAAAGGTCAGCACCGACACTTTGAATTGTGCTTGGAAACGTCCTGGGATCCTATAATCCTATGAGTCTATGACATGTACCTGCAAAGTCAGAGGCTATGCTCTGTCATGATGGCTATGCTCCGCCTCCACAGTCAGAGACTGTCCAGTGGCTGGAAACCACAGGAGAAGAGTTGGCTTTTGTGCTCGGGTCTTGCTTGCTGGTTTCCCCACAGGCATCCGGCTGGCCAGCGTGGTGTAGTGGTTAAGAGCGGTGGACTTGTAATCTGGTGAACCGGGTTCGCATCCCCGCTCCTCCACATGCAGCTGCTGGGTGACCTTGGGCCAGTCACACTTCTCTGAAGTCTCTCAGCCCCACTCACCTCACAGAGTGTTTGTTGTGGGGGAGGAAGGGAAAGGAGATTTTTAGCCGCTTTGAGACTCCTTCGGGTAGTGATAAAGCGGGATGTCAAATCCAAGCTCTTCTTCTTCACTGTGAGAATTGGACGTTGACCTAGATGGACCACTGGCCTGATCCAGCACAGCTCTTCTTATGTTCTTATTTGTTAACCATCGGTCTTGCGTTACGTGCCCCGTGCAGCTCACTGCCAGCGGGTATTATAAAACCCAAGGGTTACTTATTCCCGGTGGTAATAAAAGTCATTGTAATGCTACGTGATAGCAGTAATGATGACTTGTAATGAAGCACTGAAATTAATACCTGGCATATATGTAACCCAATCCTATGTATGCCCACTCAGAAGTCAGTCCTATTATGTTCCTTAATTTGGGCTGATTGCATAGTTTTCAGCCTATGTGACGACAACAACAACAACAAGATTTACAGTTATTTATTTAGAATTTGAATTTATAGCTATTATATTCGTGTATGAGCACTACAGTCACATCACTTGATATGAGATTAAACCTATGGAACTCATTGCCACACGATAATTGTGGTGGCCAATCATTATGGCTGTTTGCTTCTGCTGGCCAGATATCAGACATGGTAGCTTGCGGTTGTTTATTCTGAGCCAGTCTCCGCTTACCTCGCTGGGTCAAAGCATATCCGAGCAATGAGCAAAGTAGCTGCCATGAAGCTCTTTTGTGCATGTTCTAATTGGAAGAAGCAAATTACATGTATGTAATTAATATCTTGTATCTCCTGCCATCTGATCTCTCCCCGTTGGCTAGAAATAGTAGCTCGCATGGGTTAGTGTCCCAATCTGTCCTCCCTCCCAACATCGCTGAGCTTTGTCAGTCTTTGACTGTGTTGACTGAGAGCCAAACAGATGGTTTTCAGATGAAATTGTGCTGACAGATCCCCACTGTCTGCCACAAAGGAAACTGGTTACTGGGCCAACTGATGGAGGGATTGCAAAGGGAGTTCTGTCCACCCCTCACTTGAGGGGATGCTCACCCAGGGCTTCGTTCGCCTTAAATGTCACTTGCAGAGAAGCTGGACCCTCGCAAGGAAGCAGGTCAGTGCAGGGAGGCAGGATGCAGAACATTCCAGGTGTCCAGAGGTGGAGCCTTCAGGACCCTGGAAAGCTCCAGAGAAGCAGAGGTGTTGCCCCAGCAAAGGGAAGGACCAAGCCTTATGAGGAATGACAGAGAGAGTCGGGGATGTTTAGCCTGGAAAAGAGCAGCCTGAGAGGTGACACGATAGCTATCTTCGTAGCCATATCTGAAAGGCTGTCCCAGGGAAGATGGAGCAAGTTTGTTTTCGGCTGCTCCGGAGGGTGGGACCCGAACCAATGGGTTCAAACAATCAGAAATGAGATGACAGCTAAAATGTTAGGAAGAACTTTGTAAGAGTTGTTCAACAGTGGAACGAACTACTTCAGAGGGGGGTGGACTCTCTTTTACTGGAGCTTTTTAAGCAGAGGTTGGATGGCCACCTGTTCAAGATTCTTTAGTTGTGATTCCTGCATTGTGGGGGGTTAGACTAGAGGGTCTTTGGGATCCCTTCCCGGTGGAGTATAGGGTCAGGTTCAAGGTGCTGGTCTTGACCTTTAAAGCCCTTTGTGGCTTACGCCCCACATATTTACGGGACCGCTTCTCCTGGTATGCCCCACAGAGGACCTTAAGGTCCATGAATAACCATAGTTTAGGGGTCCTGGGCCCTAAGGAAGTCAGACTATCCTCCACCAGGGCCAGGGCCTTTTCAGTGATGGCTCCGACCTGGTGGAATGCTCTGCCCCATGAGACTAGGGCCCTTCAGGATTTAACCTCCTTCCGTCGGGCCTGTAAGACAGAGCTATTCCGCCTGGCCTTTAATTTGAATTCAGCCTGATCTTTTATTTCCCTTCTCTTCCCTCCCCCTCCCCTTTTATGAAGATTACCTGCTCTGAGACCCCACAGCTAATTCTCCCCTGGCCTCCTCGCTGGCCCAAGTAGGACCAATTCATCCAGCTAGCCCTGGGATTATCTAATGCTTAAAAGGTAAAGGTAAAGGTACCCCTGCCCGTACGGGCCAGTCTTGACAGACTCTAGGGTTGTGCGCTCATCTCACTCTAGAGGCCGGGAGCCAGCGCTGTCCGCAGACACTTCCGGGTCACGTGGCTAGCGTGACGATGCTGCTCTGGCGAACCAGCACCAGAGCAGCACACGGAAACGCCGTTTACCTTCCCGCTATAAAGCGGTACCTATTTATCTACTTGCACTTAAGGGTGCTTTCGAACTGCTAGGTGGTCAGGAGCTGGGACCGAACGGCGGGAGCTCACCCTGTCGCAGGGATTCGAACCGCCGACCTTCTGATCGGCAAGTCCTAGGCTCTGTGGTTTAAAGCTTTTAAACAGAGGGTGGAATGACGGATGAAATCTGTGTACAGTGGTAAAGGTAAAGGGACCCCTGACCATTAGGTCCAGTCGTGACCGACTCTGGGGTTGCGACGCTCATCTCGCTTTATTGGCCAAGGGAGCCGGCGTACAGCTTCTGGGTCATGTGGCCAGCATGACTAAGCCGCTTCTGGCGAACCAGAGCAGCGCACGGAAACGCCATTTACCTTCCTGCCAGAGTGGTACCTATCTATCTACTTGCACTTTGATGGGCTTTCGAACTGCTAGGTTGGCAGGAGCTGGGACCGAGCAGCGGGAGCTCACCCCGCCGCGGGGATTCGAACCGCCGACCATGCGATCGGCAAGTCCTAGGCGCTGAGGTTTTACCCACAGTGCCACCCGCATCCCTATTATTATTATTATTATTATTATTATTATTCCAACTCCATAGTTCTATGATTCACCTAAGCCCCAAAGTACCAGATGATGGATCTCATGTCACCTCTTAGTCCCCTATTCTCCAGACTAAACATCCCCAACAGACCATTCCTCTGTTTCTCTGGAATGTGGCATGAGGCCATCATCTTCTGTTCAGCTACTGTGGCATTAGGTGCCCCCTCACACACCCACACACCCCAGTTTCTCTTCTTTCTTTAATGAACAAACTGCTATAAAGCCCCAAGATGAACCAGTCTGTGGAGAGAGACAAAGGCCATTTGACATTAATGGGCAGGATGGTTACAGATGTTGGCTGGTTGGCTTTTCAAATGTTTTTCCTCACTTTAAGAATTCTCGCCAGAGCTCCTCTCTCTATCTCTCTGCCTCTCTCTCACACACACATGCACACAAACCACCGTTTTCTGAGTTATGAGGCCCATTGAAATGTATTAGCCAGGAAGACACAATTGAAACAAATCTCTTTGAACCTCACTGCATTCGGTCCTTTGGGGAAGTGGTAAGGGAGAAAAGGATTTGTGTTTGTAAGGAGCCACAAAGATGTCAAGGAGAATGCAGGAAAATCAGCTGGTCGGAGATAGCTGAGACAACATTGCTGAGAATTAGGGAATGTGTGGGCTTTACGGACATTTAGAGCAGGGGTCAGCAAACTTTTTCAGCAGGGGGCTGGTCCACTGTCCCTCAGACCTTGTGGGAGGCCAGACTATTTTTTTTGAGGGTGGGGATGAACGAATTCCTATGCCCCACAAATAACCCAGAATAAAAGGACACATTCTACTCATGTAAAAACACGCTGATTCCCGGAATGTCCGTGGGCCGGATTTAGAAGGCGATTGGGCCCTGGGCCTTAGTTTGCCTACCCATGATTTAGAGGGTAAGCCGTTTGTTGGGTCTTCTTTCACTCTTCCTCTTCAGCTTTACTCCATCTTCCCATATTTGTCCCTAGAGCTCATTCTTTGCTCTTCCTTTTCCTCCCCCCACCCCCCACAACAGGGTTCAAAGGTGAACGGGACCACTGGCGAAGTGGGAGGACAATCTGCATCAAAACTCACGAGAGCGGGCAGAAGGAAATCGAGGCGTTTGATGCTGCCATCTTGCTGATCCGCAACCCCTACAAAGCGCTCATGGCTGAATTCAACCGGAAATATGGAGGCCACATTGGGTTTGCTGCTCACGCCCACTGGAAAGGGAAAGGTAAATATGGGGATCCACCCCACCAGCTTCTATCTGCTTATTAAAAGATTATTTTTTTAACCTACCTTTTAGGGCACAGTGCCCTCACAAGGCGGCGTGACAAAACTCTCAAAAGCACACAAGCACAAAGTCTGGCCATATTTACACCACATATGTAAAACACTATGGCCAGCATAGGGATGTGGGTGGCGCTGTGGGTTAAACCACAGAGCCTAGGACTTGCTGATCAGAAGGTTGGCGGTTTGAATCCCCACGACGGGGTGAGCTCCCGTTGCTCAGTCCCAGCTCCTGCCAACCTAGCAGTTTGAAAGCACGTCAAAGTGCAAGTAGATAAATAGGTACCACTCTGGCGGGAAGGTAAACGGCATTTCCGTGCGCTGCTCTGGTTCGCCAGAAGTGGCTTAGTCATGCTGGCCACATGACCTGGAAGCTGTATGCCAGCTCCCTCGGCCAATAAAGCAAGATGAGCGCCGCAACCCCAGAGTCGGCTACGACTGGACCTAATGGTCAGGGGTCCCTTTACCTTTACCTTTACCTTTACCTTTACCTTTACACTGTCAAATAACTGTATTGTTGAATGCATCACCAAAGTTTCAACTATCCATGATATAGCCTTAGGCTTAGGGCTTTTGTTTTAGTGGAAGAATGTTGCAGAAATGTGGAGACCTGAAATTTAAGACTAAAAGAAAAATGGAGAGAGCTGCAATGAACGGATCCAACTGTCCCCGGTCAAGACACAAACTGAATGAATTCCTGCCCCATGTCTTGACCCTTGCAAGGGAATTTAAATAGATTGCACTGCAGAACTGCACAAGTTCAGCCAAAAGAAATAAAACCAGATTGGTCTGCACTGGCAATTCCAGGTTTTAAAAATGCACCTAGTCAGCTTCTTGCTAGGTTGCTGCAGCTGTCAGTTGTACTACCATGTGGTCAGATGGGCAGATCTTTGATGCCCACCTTAGTGCCAGGCTGCAGACTTACCCTGCTCCCTTCCTTCTGATTACACTTTTCCTCCTGGCTCCCCCAAGCTAAAGTCTATGTGATTTTTACTTTATTAAAAAAAAAAAAAGTTCTGTGTTTTTGTTCCATGGCATTAATTTTATGATATCCCTTGGATCGGTTCCAAAGCAAAGTTTTATGTGATATGATTATGCAAGGTGAATTGTCCCGCTTCTGTTTAATGGAACAGAGAGTCCATTTAATAATTCAGAGGTGGGGGATAAAACACAGTTCAAGAGGATTAATAAGGGATGTGGGGAGGGGAGGGTGCACAAGGTTGTCTTTTCCTCAAGGAGGCGAAGACGAAAAGTTCAAGGGTCCAAACTTTTTCTGCACCGCAAATGAGGCATCGGGCCAGTTACAGTTGCAAACGGAATTCTGGCAGATTATATCTGGTTCATTATCCATTTTATCACCCGATTTTAATGTGAGGATCAATTAGCAGGAAACCTCAGGGGTAATTGAAAGATTTCCTCTCCTTCTTTTCTAAAGCAAGGGAGCATGTTTAACTGAGCCCAGGACCTGGTGGCCAACGGAGCAGCTTGCTAATGAGATCATATCAATCATCAACAAAAAGAGCCTAGCAGGAAAGGTTTTTTCTTAGGGAATGATGCGTTTATGGCAACAGGGGTAAGGTAGACATGATGAGATGACCCTCCCAATCAGCCCCTTCCCTGCAAATGAGCATTGACTATATTGGACCCACGTCAGGAGCTGATCTGCCTGGAGCCAATAACTCGTTCCTCTCTGGGTTGCTGCCCTGGTAGTGAGGTTGGAGCAACCCTTATAAACGGGTACCCAGAGAGCCAGTGTGGTGTAGTGGTTAAGAGCGGTAGTCTCGTAATCTGGGGAACCGGGTTCGCGTCTCCGCTCCTCCACATGCAGCTGCTGGGTGACCTTGGGCCAGTCACACTTCTTTGAAGTCTCTCAGCCCCACTCACCTCACAGAGTGTTTGTTGTGGGGGAGGAAGGGAAAGGAGAATGTTAGCCGCTTTGAGACTCCTGAAGGGGAGTGAAAGGCGGGATATCAAATCCAAACTCTTCTTCTTCTCTTCTACACAGAATCAAAGAATGGAAGAGTTGGGGTGGATCCCAAGGGTCTTCAAGTTCTGCAATGCAGGAATCACAACATGAGTGATTCCAGCCAACCAGACTGGTTATTATTCATTATTATTATTATTATTGTTGCATCTACAGTAGTACCTCGGGTTACATACGCTTCAGGTTACAGACTCCGCTAACCCAGAAATATTACCTCGGGTTAAGAACTTTGTTTCAGGGTGAGAACAGAAATCGTGCGGTGGCGGCATGGCAGCAGCGGGAGGCCCCATTAGCTAAAGTGGTGCTTCAGGTTAAGAACAGTTTCAGGTTAAGAACAGACCTCCAGAACGAATTAAGTATGTAACCAGAGGTACCACTGTATATCCAACTTTTCCTCTAAGCAGTTCAGGTTGGCTGTCATCTTCGCTCTGCTTATCCACACGAGGAACCACAGAGCTCCCATATAGTCCTACTTCAGAACATCTCTACAAGAATTCAGGCTTCCTTTTCATCGTTGGGCTTCTTTATCCAACTTGCTACCCCAGTTTGCTCCCCCAGCTTATGTTCCACCAATCTCCTGTAGGTTTGCCCCAGACCCTGGGACACACACACACACAGACTAAAATCTGTGTCTTGTTGCCTTCTTATTTGTTCAAGTATAAGAGGGCTCTATCCTCTTATCTCTGTTCCCTCCAAACCAACAGCAAGGGTGTAGACATGGGGCAGGAATTCATTCAGGTTTGTGTTTTAACCAGGGACAAATGAACCTGTTTATTGCAGCTCTCTCCATTTTTCTAGCCTTAAATTTCTGCTCTAGGTGCAGCTGTTTTAAACTGTTTTCATGGATGATTTGATTGTTTTGTTCCTTTTGGGTTTTTTAGTGTAATATAAATTTTATGGGGGGGCGGGGATGGAAAAAAGCAATTTAAAAAAATCTTGTCTCGGGTCTCAGGAAGCAAAATACAGTGGTGCCTCGCAAGACGAAAAGAATCCGTTCCGCGAGTCTCTTCGTCTTGCGGTTTTTTCGTCTTGCGAAGCAAGCCCATTAGCGGCTTAGCGGATTAGCGCTATTAGCGGCTTAGCGGGCTTAGCGGATCAGCTGATAAGCGGCTTAGCGGATCAGCTGATAAGCGGCTTAGCGATCAGCTGTTAAGCGGCTTAGCGGATCAGCTGATAAGCGGCTTAGCGGCTTAGCGGATCAGCTGTTAAGCGGCTTAGCGGCTTAGCGGATCAGCTGATAAGCGGCTTAGCGGCTTGGGAAAAGGGGGGGGGGGCCCTGCAGGAACTCGCAAGACATTTTCGTCTTGCGAAGCAAGCCCACAGGAAATTCATTTTGCGAAGCACCTCCAAAACGGAAAACCCTTTCGTCTAGCGGGTTTTCCGTCCTGCGAGGCATTCGTCTTGCGGGGCACCACTGTATCTCTGGCCAGCCTCCCACTCATACCTTTTTGAAGCTGAGCTGATCCAGGTCTGTTCAGAGACTAATAATAAATAATATTTTTAAATTTATACCCCGCCCTTCCCAGTTCAGAAAACCGGGCTCAGGACAGCTAACAACAAATTTAAAACACTTAATTGATACAACTACCTCATTTCTACCATCATGGACAGAGGGCAAGCTGTTTCTAACGTGTGTCTGTTGTGGGTCCCATTGCACTTGGCACCAAATGTGCTCAGAATCCTGCCCTGCTGCCGATTAACAGGATGCCCCCCTCTCTTCTTTCAGAATGGCCAGAATTCGTCAAGAACTATGCCCCTTGGTGGGCGACGCACACCCTTGACTGGCTCAAATACGGCAAAAGCGTCCTGGTGGTACACTTTGAGGACCTGAAACAAGACCTCTTCATTCAGCTCAAGAGGATGGTCAGCCTCTTGGGCATCGCAGTCCTCGAGGACCGTCTTCTGTGCGTGGAAGGCCAGAAGGATGGGAACTTCAAGCGATCCGGGCTCAGGAAGTTGGAATACGACCCCTATACCCTTGAGATGAGGAAATTGATCAACGGCTACATCAAAACAGTGGACACGGCCCTGAAACTCAGAAACCTCACGGGGGTCCCAGAGGACTATTACCCAAGATGATGGCCATGTAGGGACCTCTTTCGGCTGGGAGGAACGGGATCTGCCCAGGCAGGTGCGGCTTGGTTTCACCTGGCGAGTCACTATTTCCACCCAGTGGGTGGCCCTTTTTCGGACCTCTGCTGCTCGCTGTTAACGAATCCCCTTGCATGAGCAAAAAGCGGTCAACATCCACCGTTGCCAGCAGAAGATGCCTTGGCAAGCCCGCCCACACAGATCTACGTTCACTAGGGACCAACATTAACATACGGATGGGGGAGGTTTGCAAAATGAAGCTAGATCTTTGCTGCTGCTGTTTGGAAGAGTGTTGTCTCCCTTGCCCCACTTCGTAATACGGACCACCTCAGCTCTGTTCCAGATGGTTGCAGTACCCAGATCTTTTGGGCCGCCGCAGAGGCATTGCTGGGGCCTTATCTGAGCCAGGCAGTTTTCTATTCCTGGTCAAAAACCCGTGGTCCGTTTGGCTGGCCTGACACTCCTCGAGATTCAGGTCTTTCATTCAGACCTGGCTGGCACTTGTACGCACATCCTGGGTTCCTCTACTCTGTACACTGGTTCACATATCTTCACACAAACACCTGGTGACTATAGGCTGGTCTACTCATACAGTATACAGTGGTGCCTCGCAAGACGAAATTAATCCATTCCGTGAGTCTCTTTGTCTTGTGGTTTTTTCGTCTTGTGAAGCACGGCTATTAGCGGCTTAGCGGCTATTAACGGCTTAGCGGCTTTAAGAAAAAGGAAACAAACTCGCAAGAACTCGTAAGACGTTTCGTCTTGCGAAGCAAGCCCATAGGGAAATTCGTCTTGCGGAACGACTCAAAAAACGGAAAACCCTTTCGTCTAGCGAGTTTTTCGTCTTGCGAGGCATTCGCCTTGCGGGGCACCACTGTAGTACAGTTGCAGACCTGAGGTGGTTGAGTGGGTTGTACCACTTTAAATTTCAGCTGGAGGATGCCATTTTTTAATTCCCTTCCCCGGGGGTGGTGGGAATACAACACACAAGTTCCTGATTTGTTGGTGGTTGGTAGTTCAGGGATACAAGGTTTCCATTCTCTCCCTGTTGTCGACTTCATTTTCTGCTTGTAGGGGAGCGTTCCAAAAAGTGGTACCATCCGCCCTGAGACCATCTACCTCCTCGTTACAGGAAGCTGCCTTACACAAAGTCAGATTCTTTGTTTTGTTGAACCCAGGACCTTCTGTGCATGGCCAATGCTCTAATACTGAGCTATGGCCCTTTCCCACATTCCCAGAGTTCCCTGGGAAGAGGGACGCATTGTTAAACCACTCTGGGAAGTGTAGATCTGTGAGGGGAATGGGGGGGTCCCCTCATTCCAGTCCCACTTAACTACCTGGCCCAGACCTGCAGTTTTGCATGTCAGAATGGGCCTTTTATCACATTCACTTTGGGGGCATCAAGGCTTAGTTCACAGCCCTCCATGTCCAGAGCTCTCCTTGGTGATGTTTGGTGTGTGGCAGGTGTGTGGAACCTGCGACCCCTCCAGATGTTGGTGGACGACCGCTCTCATCCTCTCTGGCCATTGGCCATGCTGGCTGGGGCTGAGGAGACTTGTAATCCTACAAAATCTGGAGGGTTACAACAGCCTCATCCCTAACACATGGAATTCGTGTATTCTGGGATGGATTTGGAAGCTGGGACAGGAAACCCAGCCAGATTGATGGGCTATAAATAATAAATTATTATTATATTATTTATTAATTATCTTCCCTCCTATTCACTTTAGCAAGATCGGAGTCTAGTTTCGCAGAATTGAAAATATGCCACCCTTTGCAGCATTAACACAGCAACTTAGGGAAAAGCTGTGTAACTTTCTAGAATTATCCAGGATGCCTGTGGCAGACTGGATCTTCCCCTTTATTGATCCCTCTAAACAAAATAACAATATGGAAGTCTGTAATGTAAAGATATAAAAATATTGTTTACTTACATAAAGTTGCAGACTCGATTCAAGCAGAAAATATCAGTGAAATAAGTAAATCAGGCAAAATATCCTTCTAGATTACAAAATACATGGTTTAGATCAGTGTTCCCCAAACTTGGGTCTCCAGCTGTTTTTGGACTACAACTCCCATCATTCCTAGCTAGCAAGACCAGTGGTCAGGGATGATGGGAACTGTAATCCAAAAACTGCTGGAGGCCCAGGTTTGGGAAACACTGGTTTAGATCACCTTCTCCTTACGGCTTCATGACAAGAGAGTGACTGTTCCTCAGGTGTGAAGAAATGATGAAGATTATCTTCCTATTGTTACCCTTCTCACCTGGGCAAACAGAGGATGTGACCTCACAGAGTGCCGTCTAGGAATTTGCAGGGAACTCTATGTGTCCTAACGCTTTTCTCACCTGACAAACATGGAATCTTATATTTATATTTTGAATCTCCCTCCCACTTGGCCAGTTGCATTGGCAAATGCTCACTACAATGACCTATGAAACTGATTAAATTACCAGCATCTATTGCTCCTTGCTTTCATACCTCCTAGGTGTGCATGCACAGGGCAAAACGCCACAGTGCTACAACCTGGAATAAGGGCCTCTTAGGAGCCAGGAGGTTCCAAAAGGATGAGGTTTGCAGAGACCTAGAAGAGAAAATGGCCTCCAGTTGATAGAAAATCCCCAGGTTGTGGCTGTTCCCTCACTGTCATTTCTCAGTCTCTACAGAGCATCTCAAAAACGACAAGCTTTTTGCAATTCTCCTTTTTTCACAAGGAGGTGAAGGTGAATGAAATATACTTGGAGTTGAGAATGGATTTCATGCTCTTTATTCAGCTCATAGTGGTGAGGAGGAATGGAAGTTCCCCCAGAATGTCTGCTTTATATACATTATTTACACAATGGGCCCCACGTGATTGGCTAATTCCGGGATTCACCTGTAGGCCAATCAGGTTGCAGATTCACTTCCACCTGGAGCTGAATTGGGTGGCTCCTGTGGACCAATCAGACTGCTGCATTCTGGACCCTATTGTTCTAAGACCAATCAGACTGCTGCATTCTGAATCCTATTGTTCTAGGACCAATCAGACTGCTGCCTTTTGGATCCTATTCAACTCAGTACATAACAGTGAAGCAAATTGTATTTGCAGGGTCAGGGGGGATGGAACCAGCCAGGAATGCAAAAGCTCTGCCCACGATCCAGTGCATCTCAGATTGAGTTGAGGCGCAGGACAAAGAGGCCCCACTTCCCAGCTCGACGCCTCCTGCCCACATGTATACGCAAAAGCCATAAGTCGAACCCAGAATCTTTTCTATCTCCAGTTAACTTAGATCCGAAGTCTTGGCTGCACAATTCTCTCTCCATGTTCAAGGACAGCAAAGATATTTCTGCTGCAATGGCGGATGTTGCAAGAGAACTCTATTTTTTTATGCACCTTCGTGGGGGGCGGGGGTGGGACTCACAGACCGTTTGCACTGCTTGGGGCTGCTGCTGCTGCTGGGGGGTGTCGATGCTGCTGTCTACCTTGGCTTCTTATTTCCTCTTGCTTTTCTTTTATTGTTTTGATGTTTGACCAAAAGGCTCCAACAGAGCTCCTGTGCTCCTGAATGTATTTGTTAAGGAGCAACAGCAAAGTTATTGCAGAAGGCAGGGGAGTGTGGGGTTTTTTTTGTGTGCTTTGAGCCTTTGTGAAGCAAGATTATTTATGGATTTTCCTTGTTTTTTGGGAGACCAAATAGTTGTAGTGAAAATGATATGATTTCTACCTTTCCCCTTCATTCGTGGGGTAGCCCCAAAGCTGCCGGACTCTCTCTGAACAATCCTCAGGTCAAATGCCGCTCATTAAACAAACGTTTTCTTAATATTTCTACAGTGTTCTTGGGTGTCTTTTCTGAAGTGCCCCATAACGTCAGATGTTTTCAGCAAAAAATTTCTAGCAACCCTGTCTCTACCCTATCGCAATAGCATGCTGTAAGGCAGGGTGGTTCTGACTCCACTTACAGAATCCTAGCCATTTGCATCCAGGGTGTGCATGGAATAACACCACCCACAGCTGTGGTTGTGTCACAAAACTCCGGTTCCACACAAATGTGCATTGAAAGAACTGTGTGTGGGTGTGTGGATTAAGTCACCTTTTCACACGGCTGCAGTGTGGCTGAAGAGGCCAATAAGCTGATTGATTCTATCCTGGCTGATCTCCAGACCAAAAAAAAAAGGGGTCTTTCAAGGTCAGGGATAAGGTTATACCATGTTCAGGGAAAGGCAGATGGAGTCACACACGTTCCCTGCTGCCTCTTGTCCCCCTTTTACTTCGCTCTGTGTGTCCAATTAGTGTGTGTGTGTGTGTGTGTGTGTGTGTGTGTGTGTGTGTGTGTGATAAATATTTGTTTGCATTATACAGGTGTGCTCCCCACGTTCACAAACCAGAAATGTTTCTTTAAAACTTAAATGAGATTCTTCGCTTAATGGCAGGAAATCACAGGACATTAATATAAACGGGATATTTTATTGTTGTCGTTATCCAATCAATTAACTTTACAGGTTATCAACACAATGCTCGTCTTGACGAAGAAAAATAGAACCTTCTTGTCTTAAATGTTACAAAGCCTTCCTGCGCCTCTCCTTCTCAAGAAATCTGGCTCCTGCATATTCCTGACATAATTACAAGCAGGGCTTTCCGAGTTATAATCTTACAATCGCAAAGATAACTTGGTTGAAACCATTGTTCTTCAAAAACAAGTACCTAGAGGCAAGTAAAGCTGGTTTTTTTCCGTAGAAGCCCAAGAACAGGAGCTCATCAGTCCCAATTGATGGGATCTGGAGAGCTTTCAAATGCAAAAAGGAAACAGATAAACTCTTCCTGTCCAGCTGTTTGGCATAAAAAAGGACAAGATCGGGATGGATGCATCTGTCGATTGGGGTTTCCGTTCTGAAGTTCATTTCACCATAGTTCCACATCTGTTTTCTTAAAAGACCTCACAAAAATTCACCGGCATCTTAGGCCACATTAACACCATACATTAAAAGCACTGGAATGCCAATTCAAGCTGTCATGGCTCTTCTCCAAATAATTCTGGGGAGTGTAGTTTGTTATGAGTGCTAAGAGTTGTCGATTCTCCCCACAGAGCTATAATTTTCAGAGCGCTTGAACGGTCAATCTGTCTTCATGGGGAACATCCATTTCTATATGCAATTTTGCCTAACATAAATACAATTGCTAGCCATTTCCCATAATACGATGCTTGTTTTTCACCAATATATGCATTTCTAGGCAGATTTTCTCACAATACACAATTTTCTGTGCACATTCCATGGTTAAACAGCACCGCAAAATTCAAAAAAGTGCAGATTTCGAATGACAGCGGGGTATTGTTTTGGGGAAGGCAATTCAGGTAGTTTTGCATTCAGATGAGATCCAAATCAAAGTTCTCTGCCATATCTATGGTCAGAGTGGGAGGAGATAGGCTAGGGAGCCTGAATGCTTTCGATGGGCTATGTGCAGATTTTCTTGGCAGCCTAAATCCCCTTCCTCTCCAATTGGAGACTGTATCTGAGCATCACCAATATCTCCTCCACCTTTTTCATGCCTCTTCTGGTTCTGGGAGACTGGGGGGGAGGGAAGCTTGTCGCAGCAGGAGGACGAGACACCCTTGACCCTTCACCAGCCAGACTCATCTCTGCTTCTTGGCTGGCCTCCCTCATCCCACTCTCTTGCTTTAGCTCTTGTCCCTAATTCTGGACTTCTCTCTGCCACAGACTCTCCCAGCTCACTAAGGCCTGTTGCCTCCTCAGCTTCTGACACCTCCTCCTCGCTGTCTTCTCCCTCTTCTCCCTCTCCGTAGTCCCACCACCAGTGCCTGTTCTCTGAGCCTTCTTCCCTTGGGGGTTCCACAGCAGGTTCTTCCCACCATTCCTCTGCATCCAGCCTGTCCATAACAGGCTGTAGCTCATTGGTAGAGCACCTGGTTCGCATGCAGAAGCTCCCAGATTCAATCTCCAGGTAGGATTGGCAGAGACTCCTTACCTAAAGCCCTGAAGAGATGCTGCCAATCACTCTACACAATTCTGAGATTGATAGACCAACGCTTGACTCCATATAAGGCCCCTTCCCATGTACCATTTGTGACGACTCCTGATTGTTTCGGGTTGCCGTCTCTGAAAATAAGCTACTCTGTCTCCCTTGGATGTGTTTTGGTTCCAAAGACCCCTCCTTAACTCCCCTCGGCTTTGTTCCCTGAGAATCTGATAGCAGCCAGCCCTTTTTTACTGAATTGCTCCCCCTGCAACCACCCACCCACTGTGTTTTTTATATTGCCTCCTTGGAGTGAGTCAGAGCTTCAGCACTGCCTCTCCTCCCCATTTAATGTTCTGTTGCTGGTCTGTCGTGGTGCCTTCCTGCAAGACTGCACACCATTCTCCCCTTCCTTTGCAACGTCTGGATTCATTACAGTTCTACATTATTGCAAACATTTGGGGAGATTATTCTCAACGACACAAATGCCATTTTGCTCTAGCGCACTGCTTTCCATAATTACTGGGTGGAGTGCGTTTCCCTCCCCCACCCCCCAGCCCACAACCCCTAGCGCACTGTCGGGCTCTTGAAATAAAGCGGTTTGTTACCTCTCCGATAAATCACCCCCTTTTGTTTGAGAATTGGACACGAGCAAAACAAAAGGAAGACATATTTGATCGCTGTTTGTTCCTTCCACCACCGCATTCCAAGCTCAGAGCCCATTTAAATTATCGCTCCTGCATTCTGGCAGATTGTGGGCGGTAAATTTTACGGAAAATAGTAAAAGTGATAAATAAACATGTTGCTTTTGTTGAGGGATGAATGTTATTGCTCTTCAGATTTATAACTCTCATCTCCCCATACATTTTATTGCTTTTATGAAAGTATGAGTCGAGGGCTCTCTCTGGTTTACATTTTTAACTGTCCCCTCTCCCCCCCCCCCATCTCATTTAAATAGCTGCAAAAGCTGGCTGCGGGATATTTGGCTGGTGTGTGGCAGTAGGAGAAATCTCATTTTCGGGGTTGTTAATTGGACCTGCCTTTCATCTAGAACTGTTTGGGCATCTATAATGCTACACACCACCCCAGTCTCCAAGCACTGAGAAACTCCAGGAATTCCAGCATTTACCCAGGTTTGGTTTCCTTGGAATAAGGTCGGTGGAGACTGCAGTGTCTTTATGATATATGGTTTTATTGACACCTATATACAACCTTGAGGGACGCAGGTGGCGTTGTGGGTTAAACCATAGAGCCTAGGACTTGCTGATCAGAAGGTCGGCGGTTCGAATCCCCGCGATGGGGTGAGCTCCCGTTGCTCGGTCCCAGCTCCTGCCAACCTAGCAGTTCGAAAGCACGTCAAAGTGCAAGTAGATAGATAGGTACCACTCCAGCGGGAAGGTAAACGGCATTTCCATGCGCTGCTCTGGTTCGCCAGAAGCAGCTTAGTCATGCTGGCCACACGACCCGGAAGCTGTAAGCCGGCTCCCTCGGTCAGTAAAGCGAGATGAGTGCCGCAACCCCAGAGTCAGTCACGACTGGGCCTAATGGTCAGGGGTCCCTTTACCTTTACCTATGTACAACCTCAGCATAGGCTGGAGGGGCCCACAGCATTAACAACCCAACAGGTACTGCTTATCCATTAACTTTAGATCTGGGTACAGAGCAAGCAGGTCTCTATGCCCAGCTTCCAGTCTGCTTCCAGCTCACATACACCCAACTCTAACTCTTGTTCTCCTCCCTAGCAGCTAGGTGAGGGGGTGAAGGAAAAGCCCACCCCTTAGCCTGGAGGCAAGCATCACGTCTTTGTAGCTGCAGCAACTCAGCTCGTTCTTTTGGGATGCTGATGAGGACATCCAAGTGGCCTGCTAAGGTCATTGTCTTGCAAAGACTCATATAAGGGATCATTAAGAAAGAAATTGAAAACAGAAAATGCCAGTATCGTAACTCTGCTGTACAAATCTGTGGTGCACTCTCAGTTCGAATACTGTGGACGGTTCTGATCACCTTACAGCAAAAGGGATATTGTAGAGCAGGAAGAGGTTCAGAAGAGGACAAGCAAAATGATCAAGGAGATGGAACAACTGCCCTGTGAGGAAAGGTTGCAGCATTTGGGGCTTTTTAGTTAAGATAGAAAGGGTGTAAAAGGTGACATGATAGACATCCATAAACTTATGCATTGTGGGAATATTCAGCGAGGCAGGAGATGATGTTTGTTGTTGTTTAGTCATTTAGTCGTGTCTGACTCTTCGTGACCCCATGGACCAGAGCACGCCAGGCCCTCCTGTCTTCCACTGCCTCCCACAGTTTGGTCAAACTCATGCTGGTAGCTTGGAGAACACTGTCCAACCATCTCGTCCTCTGTCGTCCCCTTCTCCTTGTGCCCTCCATCTTTCCCAGCATCAGGGTCTTTTCCAGGGAGTCTTCTCTTCTCATGAGGTGGCCAAAGTCTTGGAGCCTCAGCTTCAGGATCTGTCCTTCCAGTGAGCACTCAGGGCTGATTTCCTTCAGAATGGATAAGTTTGATCTTCTTGCAGTCCATGGGACTCTCAAGAGTCTCCTGCAGGAGAGGATATATTGTTTATTAATATCCTTCCTAACTTGCGCTAGCGAGTTCCTTTACTTAGCAGAGTTTCACATTCCCCTTTTTAAACACACAGCGGGTAGCTTGTTGCAGGCTTGCGTAAGCCTCTCACTATCAGGTTCCTGATAAGTTCCCTTATATCCCTCTTAAAAGAATGAACACGCCACTATCTTGTGTAAAGTCAATAAAAGAAGTTTACTCACATCGGTTCACAGTTGGATTCCTGAAGGCAGACTTGGTTACAGATATGTACATGTGGATCTACCCCATAGGGAAGAATGATCCCAGTGCTTCTGCTAGCTGGAAGCAGAGCAGTCCTAGCTAGAAGCTTGTCCAATGAAGAAGGAACTGAAAAGGGGGAAAGTGCTGCGTGCTTTGTCTTTTTTGTTACCTGGACAAGTAAGGTCACGCCCACCTCTAGTCACATGCAAAGGAAGTATGTCTCAGCCAGGAGGAAACAGGAAGTTTTTGACTGGCTGGACCATACATTCCATCACATGTCCATTCTAGGAAAACAAAGAATTGTTGTTGTTGTTGTTGTTGTTGTTACTTATTATTTGTACCCCGCCCATCTGGCTGGGTTTCCCCAGCCGCTCTGGGCACCTTCCAACAAAGATTAAAAATACATCAAAATGTCACACATTAAAAACTTCCCTGAACAGGGCTGCCTTCAGATGTCTTCTGAATGTCAGGTAGTTGTTTATCGCTTTGACATCTGGTGGGAGGGCGTTCCACAGGGTGGGCGCTACTACCCAGAAGGCCCTCTGCCTGGATCCCTGTAGCTTTGCTTCTCGCAGTGAGGGAACCGCCAGAAGGCCCTCAGAGCTGGACCTCAGTGTCCGGGCAGAACGATGGAGGTGGAGATGCTCCTTCAGGTATACTGGGCCAAGGCCATTTAGGGCTTTGAAGGTCAACACCAGCACTTTGAATTGTGCTCAGAAAAGTACTGGGAGCCAATGTAGGTCTTTCAAGTTGTACTTGACTGCTACTGATGTATCACATCCCACATGCATGGCGTAGACAAAGGGGACAGGGAAGTCTCTCCCCTGCTCTCCTAACAGCAGAACTTGTTGACATCCAATGAAGTTGAATCCTGGAAGATTCAAGACAGATAAAGAAGAGACTTCTGCATGCTCCACTTAGTTAAACAGGAGCCAGGGGTGGTTTTAAACTTGAATGGTTAAGAGGACAGGAGAAATTAATGGAGGATAAGACTGTCAATGGGTCCTAGCCTTAATGGCTGTGTTCCTCCACAGATGAAAGCAGTAGCCCTCTGGAAACCAGTTGCTGAAAATCGCAAGTGGAGAGACTACTGTTCCACTCCCATCCTTGTGGGTTTTGCGTCGAGGTATCTAGTTGGCTATCGGACGCGGGTGGCGTTGTGGGTTAAAACACAGAGCCTAGGACTTGGAAGGTCGTCGGTTTGAATCCCCGTGACGGGGTGAGCTCCTGTTGCTTGGTCCCTGCTCCTGCCCACCTAGCAGTTCGAAAGCACATCAAGTGCAAGTAGATAAATAGGTACCGCTCCAGCAGGAAGGTAAACAGTGTTTCCGTGTGCTGCTCTGGTTCTCCAGAAGCGGCTTAGTCATGCTGGCCACATGACCCGGAAGCTGTACACCGGCTCCCTCGACCAGTAAAGCAAGATGAGCGCCACAACCCCAGAGTCGGCCACGACTGGACCTAATGGTCAGGGGTCCCTTTACCTTTATCTAGTTGGCCACCATGGGAATAGGATGCTGGACTCAATGGTCCACTGGCCTGATCCAGAAAGTCCTTCTTCATAACTGTGAAATGTCGTAAGTCACATAATTCGGAACCGGTAAGTCCATAGCTTTCATTGTTTGGGTTCTGAGTCATTTCCCTTCATCTTCAGAAACATTCACCCATCCAAAATTATTTTTAAAAAAATTGCAGGGTGATAAAGCAAGATTTATAAATTGGAGGTAGCGTTGCTACAGCAACCACTTGGAGGCTGCTTGTGGCTTCTTCTAGCAGAGTGGGGGGGGGAGAGATTTTGAAAACAGGGAGCAAGGATAAAAGAGGAAGTTAAAGGCCAGCCAGCACCCCACCCCACTCCAAAAAACACTATTGCATAAAGCAGGGTGTGTGGTGGCGTTCGCAGTGCGTTCTGTTCAGCTCTGGCTTATCTTGCAAAATCAAGGTTGTTGTTTAGTCGTTTAGTCGTGTCTGACTCTTTGTGACTCCATGGACCAGAGCACGCCAGGCACTCCTGTCTTCCACTGCCTCCCGCAGTTTTGTCAAACTCATGCTGGTAGCTTTGAGAACACTGTCCCACCATCTCCTCCTCTGTCGTCCCCTTCTCCTAGCGCCCTCCATCTTTCCCAACATCAGGGTCTTTTCCAGGGAGTCTTCTCTTCTCATGAGGTGGCCAAAGTATTGGAGCCTCAGCTTCAGGATCTGTCCTTCCAGTGAGCACTCAGGGCTGATTTCCTTCAGAATGGATAGGTCTGATCTTCTTGCAGTCCATGGGACTCTCAAGAGTCTCCTCCAGCACCATAATTCAAAAGCATCAAAAAGATCAAGGTACAGTAACATAAATATCGTTTCCAGCCAAGCATATACTCAATTTCACTGGATGTCCACAATTTTTGGTGTTATGAGAAAGGGAGAGAGAGAAATATCTATCCACTTTCTCCATGCCATGGAAACTTTTATATACTTCTATCATGTCAACTCTTCCTCGCTTTCTGTCTTAAGTAAAAAGTCCCAGACACTGTAACCTTTCTTCATAGGAGAGTTCTGAATACCAGTTGGTTTGGGTTCTACCTCAAAGAAGGAATGGCTGCAAAAGAAAATGGCAGCCTTTTAAGTGGAGGCAGAACTCAGGGGGCAGCACTCAGTCAAGGTCATGGCTCAGTCTACCTAGCCATGCTATGTGAACTCAGCCGGTCACTCCAGGATACTGCTGAGGCAACTTGGATGTTTGGTCTCAGCTGCAGAAGCACTGTCCATGGTCCTAAACTTCCACCTGAATCTCTTTCTAAGGTGCTGATTTTTGTCTTGCCTTAGGCATTACTGACCTCCTCTTCCTTCCTTCCTTCCTTCCTTCCTTCCTTCCTTCCTTTCTTTCTTTCTTTCTTTCTTTCTTTCTTTCTTTCTTTCTTTCTTTCTTTCTTTCTTTCTTTCTTATTATTATTTTATTCACATAATATACATTCTTTACAACAGACAACTCCAAAATAAAATCATATATAGCAAAACCATAAGACTCATGTTTTCATTTACACTGATCTCCTTTCCAATACCTTTACTTGATATTTCTTGCTGCTTTCTGCTTTCCTTATAGAATCTTTATGGAAATTTAAATCTCTTAAATCCTATACCAATCTTTAACAATTTCAATTAATCCCTTCAGCTCCCTCCACAGCAACCCAGTACTTCCCTCCACCTGTGTGCGATCTTCTTTGTCTACTATTATCTTTGTTATTGTTGCGTTACTCACTCTATTAGTTATTCCATCCTTAATACAGTATTATCCTCTCTCCTTGCACCTTTTATACCTCTTTCAGGGGGGACCCAATTTCTTCTTGGCAGTGGGCATCATAGCCTTTTGGCGACCTCCAATTCACTTACCTTCCCTCCCTGTTGCTTCTCTCTCTTCCCCCCTTCTGTCACTGAGGATGTTTAGTTTCACTAACTTAATGACAGTGTTGGATAATGCGGTCTGATAAATCTATCGGATATACATTTCACAATCTTAATGAAATTACTCCAAATCAAAGACAGGCTAAATATGCTTCCAATGTGGTTTTTGGAAAGCAGTGCCGAATAACATATGGGAAGCAAGCAGATAATTTGACAGCCGCTCTTGCCAAGAGCAGAATGATTGCGACTCTGACCATGGCACCTCCTTATTCCCGCCAGCAGTTTTTTCTGAAGGCTCCCTCTGCCCCCGGGGATTGTTAAAACAGCCAGCTTGGTTGGAATCCAGCCTGCAACAAGTCTTCGTATCACACAGCTGTGGGTGGCTCAGCCGTTTTCAGATGCCTTGCAAAATAATAAATAATAATGCATGGAATTTACCACCCACAAGACTATGCACTGGCCACCAGCCTAGTCAACATTAAGAAAAGGCTTGGGCAAATTGCAAGAAGAGGGATCTAGACTAAACAGTAGGAAGAACTTTCTGCCAGTAAGAGCTTCTTTGACAGAGGAACAGACTCCCGCGGGAGGTGGTGAGCTCTCCTTCGTTGGGGGGTTTTAAGCAGAAGTTGCATGGCCATCTGTCATGGATTCTTTAGCTGAGATGTCATAGAGTTGGACTAGAGGACCTCAGGGTCCAGCTCTACAATCATACAGGTCTAAGAACTTCCTGACAGTGCAAGCTGTCCAACAGTGGGGCAGGCTTTTTCAGATGGTGACAGAAGTCACTAAATTAAAAGATGCCTGCTGCTTGGGAGAAAAGCAATGACAAACCTAGACAGCATCTTAAAAAGCAGAGACACCACATTGCTGACAAAGGTCCATATAGTTCAAGCTATGGTTTTCCCAGTAGTGATGTATGGAAGTGAGAGCTAGACCATAAAGAAGGCTGATCGCCAAAGAATTGATGCTTTTGAATTATGGTGCTGGAGGAGACTCTTGAGAGTCCCATGGACTGCAAGAAGATCAAACCTCTCCATTCTGAAGGAAATCAGCCCTGAGTGCTCACTGGAAGAACAGATCCTGAAGCTGAGGCTCCAATACTTTGGCCACCTCATGAGAAGAGAAGACTCCCTGGAAAAGACCCTAATGTTGGGAAAGATGGAGGGCACAAGGAGAAGGGGATGAGATGGTTGGACAGTGTTTTCGAAGCTACCAGCATGAGTCTGACCAAACTGTGGGAGGCAGTGGAAGACAGGAGTGCCTGGCGTGCTCTGGTCCAGGGGGTCACAAAGAGGCAGACACGACTAAACAACTAAACAACAACAGACCCCTTTGGTAGATATTTTTAAGCAGGAACAGAATGACCACCTTTTATTCAGGCTGCTGTAGCAACAGATCTCCTGCATCAGCAGGTGTTGGGCTACATGACCTTTATGTTAGGATTTTTATCTATCCAAGCTGCTCCAGCAAGTGGTACTGTTGCACTATGTTTTTGTATACATCATGTGAGTGTGGGACAGGAAGTGTGAGTACTGTTGGAAGTTAGTTTCACTTCTGGAAGTGTTGCTGTTCTGTACTGGTGCTCAAAGAGCACCGACGTGCTGATGGAGTCTTTGTATTATAGATTGTAAATAAAGTAGTTTTAGAACTACTGATTGAGTCTTTCTTCTGCAATGAGATGCCAGAAGACGAGTGTGCTCTTCTCAGGAGAGAGAGGTCGCTTATCACAGGTCTCTCTGGACTGAGGGAGATTTACAGCCAGGGAGGACCACCAGAGAGACGCCCAGATGACTTGGGAAATTGGCTGCCTTCCCGGGCATGTTTCCAGTGTGGTGTAGTGGTCAAGAGTGGTAGACTCGTAATCTGGTGAACCGGGTTCTCTTCCCCGCTCCTCCACATGCAGCTGCTGGGTGACCTTGGGCTAGTCACACTTCTTTAAAGTCTCTCAGCCCCACTCACCTCACAGAGTGTTTGTTGTGGGGGAGGAAGGGAAAGGAGAATGTTAACCGCTTTGAGACTCCTTCAGGTAGCGATAAAGCAGGATATCAAATCCAAACTCCTCCTCCTCCTCCTCCTCCTCCTCCTCCTCCTCCTCCTCCTCTTCTTCTTCTTCTTCCAACACTTTAAGCAGGGGTGCGCGGTAGGTGCGTCTCCTGCGCCCACAGGCTCCACGCTGTTCGCCTGCTGCCTTCCCCTCACCTGTAGGGTGGCTGAGGCCCCACAGCACACCCCCGCGCCCCTTGTCCTGTCCCTATGGGTGCCGCACGCCCTGCCTTGCCCCTATGAGCAGTTCACCTCACCCCTGGCACACCGCCCCAGGTGCCCGAGAGGAGTCCTCCACCGCTGCCTTTAAGGTCTTATCCAACTCTCTATGATCCTGTGAATTCATGGTCTTTTAAGCTAGGCATTTAGGACAAATCATTGGGGAGATTCACCTTCCTGCCTTGTTTGTGGGTTTCTTCACGTACATCAGGTGAGAATAAATGCTGGACCAGATCAGCCTTTGTTGCTCTGCTCCAACAATACATCTTTGACATTCTTAACATTTCCCATCTTAGAAGGGGAGTGTGATTCCTTGCAGAATCTCTTCCTTGCAGGACCCTTTGTGGTTAAGTAGTAAACCAGGATGCCGGACGGTGAAGGAATCTTGGCTACTTTAGACAGCCAGGTCATCGAATGGAGGGGCAAGATAGATTGGAAGCCAAGGTGAGGCCAATTTTTTTTAAAGTACTTTCAGCAGGTGAGATTGAGTACAGCTGGGTAGGTACTAGTGCTGCAGAGGGGGAATAGACCACCCAAAATCCCAAAGAAGGTAACAGAATGGGCTGAGCAGCTGGTTTCATCCCATCTGAGTCTCACTGACAATCACAAGTCCATCTCACCCTATTATACGCATTCTGTGTGCGTGCTTTATTTAAAACACACACTTTCCGTGTGAAATACACATTTTTCAATGCTTTTTCAATGCCTTCACTAGTAAAATGTGAACGTTGCTTGCCTATCTTTGAAAACACTTTTGAAAATTGCAAATTTGAGAAGCATGTAATCTATCTGGGAGTTGCATCCCAATCCAAACTTGGGAGAATCAGATTGGGCTGGTCTTCTGTGGAAAGCAGACTAAATTAAACCCCTCCCCTATCCCTCCTAGAGACCTTTGACTATGTGGTAGTGGATAAAAATATTATTCCTCCTCTCCCACCAGTGCTTGCCTCAACACCTAGCTGAAAACAGCACCTTGGATAAATCATTTCCCTATTTTTGTGTCTAACGCAGACGTCAAAGTTCCATTTCTTAATATATGTCTTCCTTAATAGCCCTGGGAATTGCATTCTGCCAGGTCGCTAAAATTTCATGAGGCTTTTCTATTATGAACTCCCTTTTCTCCATAAATACTGAATCAAGCAAGGAGAGGTCAACAGTGGGGCACCCATATCACAGGACACTGGAGGAGAGTCTCAGAGCTTCAGTCGGGGAGACCCAGCCCCACTGTGACACCTCCTGTCGTCCACTAAAATGTATCTGGGAAATATGCTGGTCACATATGCAGTGCTTGAGTCA
The DNA here is from genome assembly GCF_964188315.1 of Podarcis muralis. Lineage (NCBI taxonomy): Eukaryota > Metazoa > Chordata > Lepidosauria > Squamata > Lacertidae > Podarcis > Podarcis muralis. Next base: position 8,289,701 of record NC_135661.1, on the reverse strand, counting down.
AACAGTCCAAGAAGGGGAGCGTCTAGGGAGAAACCAGGCTGGGAGCTGCCTCGTTTGGTATTCAGCACCACGGCCAGCACCAGAGGAAAGGAAGTAGCAGCCGCAGGAAGCAAGGATGATACCGTATTTACTCAAATCTAACGCTCACCGTTTTGGGGCCAAATTACGCTGTGAAAATTAAGGTGCACATTAGATTCAATGATACATTTACATTCACCAGCAAATCCGTTTTTGGTTTCAAGGTTCTGAAAATTGAGGTGCACATTAGATTTGATGGTGCATTAGACTCCGGTAAATACGGTAGATGTGATGGGGAGGGGGCAGGAGGGGCAACTGACCTATTTGTTGCTGAAAGGATTTCCCTTCTTTATTGCTGGAAGGGTTTTCCTTTCCTCCCCAGTACAAGCAGGACCCTGAAAACAGAACCCTAGTGTTGGAAAACAAAGTTTTATTTTATTGACTTATCACATTTACACCCACCTTTCTTCCAGGGAGCTCAAGGTGGCTCACATACTTCTCCTCCTCTGTGAGGTAGATGAGACTGGCCCAGAGGTCACCCAGTGAGTGAGGATTCGAACCCTGGTCTCTCCCAGCACTCTAACCACTGCATGACATGGGCTCTCATTTGGCTACAAATGTCCTTCAGGTCTTAGGTCAGTAAGAAAACACTGCCTAATAGGAAAGGCGGAAATGTTTGGGTTGTTTGGTTTATCAAAGGACGAAAGATTGACATAATTTGTTGTTGTTTAGTCGTGTCCAACTCTTCATGACCCCATGGACCAGAGCACGCCAGGCACTCCTGTCTTCCACTGCCTCCCGCAGTTTAGTCAAACTCATGCTGGCAGCTTCGAAAACACTATCCAACCATCTCGTCCTCTGTCGTCCCCTTCTCCTTGTGCCCTCCATCTTTCCCAACATCAGGGTCTTTTCCAGGGAGTCTTCTCTTCTCATGCGGTGGCCAAAGTATTGGAGTCTCAGCTTCAGGATTTGTCCTTTCAGTGAGCACTCAGGGCTGATTTCCTTAAGGATGGATAGGTTTGATCTTCTTGCAGTCCATGGGACTCTCAAGAGTCTCCTCCAGCACCAGAATTCAAAAGCATCAATTCTTCGGCGATCAGCCTTCTTTAATAGAGGCTTATAAAATCACACATTTTTTGAAGAAAACAGATTGGGAGGTTTCCTCTTCTTTTAGGGTTGCCAGGTCAGGGAAATCCCAGCCCCTAAGATTTCAGGGTGATGTCCCATGGGACAGGTCCCACATCAGGAGCTCATGTGAACTCACAAACCTCTCCTCTTGTTCCCAGCCCAGTTTGTTTTCTTCCTCTGGGCTCCCATCGCTAACCCCTGGAGATGGAGGTTAATTGGGAGAGGGAAGGAGGGAGCAGGGGAAGGCAGACAGCCACCAATTTAGCAATTTGCATCTGTCTTATGCTGGGCTGAACCTTGCAAGCTGCACACACACACACACACACACACACACACACACACACACACGGCCCTTGTTCAAAGCTAGTTCCAATTTCAAAGAGAATTGTCTGAAGACGCCTGGCAGCTGGCTGATTCCTAAACCCCTGGATGTCACCCTGCCGTATTTGGATGAAAAGCTTGTGGCACAGATGTTGATTCGACACATTCCCTTCACCACATTGCCTCTCTCGTTTGCCGGAACAATCCTGGCTGCAAACGTTGATACCAGATGGTCCCCTGGTCAGGCAATGAGGCTGGCATCTTTTGTGAAGGTGCCCCTCAGGCGAGCCCAGAAGCAGCTTATAGAGATGAGCTAACCATGGGCTGGTTTGGCCTCCACAGGTGCTAAATCTCTTTATCGCGTCCCATTATGGCTGCAAGAGAAGCGCCAGCTCCAAGCATTGATTACAATTCATGCTTCAGGTTTTTGCTCCGGTTTCAACTTGAAGGACATGATTTAATTTCCAGAAACGGCCACCTTGGAACTTAAATCTGGAGACTCGGTGTGATTATGAGATAAATGGGACAGGCAGACTCAAGGTCAGCCTGGTGGCTGCAAGATTAATGCTTTGAATGCACGAGACCTTCTGCTCTGTGGCAGATCATTTAAGTCCTGCTTCGCCACTTGGGTCAGTTCCTAAACCTCAGTGGCAGACTTCCGAAACTCGATCAAACTGACCGATGAGTCCAGGAAAAGGAAGAAAGCAGAAAAGACATGTACAGGTAATGATATTTTAAAGCAAGGCTCACAAACCCACACTCATGGGCTAGTGAGGGTCATGAATCATAAAATAGTAGATTTGTTGTTGTTGTTTAGTCGTTTAGTCGTGCCCGACTCTTCGTGACCCCCTGGACCAGAGCACGCCAGGCACTCCTGTCTTCCACTGCCTCCCGCAGTTTGGTCAAACTCATGTTTGTAGCTTCGAGAACATTGTCCAACCATCTCATCCTCTGTCGTCCCCTTCTCCTTGTGCCCTCCATCTTTCCCAGCATCAGGGTCTTTTCCAGGGAGTCTTCTCTTCTCATGAGGTGGCCAAAGTCTTGGAGCCTCAGCTTCAGGATCTGTCCATCCAATGAGCACTCAGGGCTGATTTCCTTCAGAATGGAGAGGTTTGATCTTCTTGCAGTCCATGGGACTCTCAAGAGTCTCCTCCAGCACCAGAATTCAAAAGCATCAATTCTTCGGCAATCAGCCTTCTTTATGGTCCAGCTCTCACTTCCATACATCACTACTGGGGAAACCATAGCTTTTACTATACGGATCTTCACCAGTGAAGGCAGTGAAGGTCCTGTGTGAGTGCCTGGAGGCGGTTGGAGGATGGATGGCGGCTAATGGATTGAAGTTGAATCCTGACAAGACAGAAGTATACTGTTTTTGGGAGACAGGGGGCGGGCTCTTGTGGAGGACTCCCTGGTCCTGAATAGGGTAACTGTGCCCCTAAAGGACCAGGTGCGCAGCCTGGGAGTCATTTTGGACTCACAGCTGTCCATGGAGGCGCAGGTCAATTCTGTATCCAGGGCAGCTGTCTACCAACTCCACCTGGTACGCAGGCTGAGACCCTACCTGCCCGCGGACTGTCTCACCAGAGTGGTGCATGCTCTAGTTATCTCCCGCTTGGACTACTGCAACGCGCTCTACGTGGGGCTACCTTTGAAGGTGACTCAGAAACTACAATTAATCCAGAATGCGGCAGCTAGACTGGTGACTGGGGGCGGCCGCCGAGACCACATAACACCGATCTTGAAAGACCTACATTGGCTCCCAGTACGTTTCCGAGCACAATTCAAAGTGCTGGTGTTGACCTTTAAAGCCCTAAACGGCCTCAGCCCAGTATACCTGAAGGAGCATCTCCACCCCCATCGTTCTGCCCGGACGCTGAGGTCCAGCGCCGAGGGCCTTCTGGCGGTTCCCTCATTGCAAGAAGTGAGGCTACAGGGAACCAGATAGAGGGCCTTCTCAGCAGTGGCGCACGCCCTGTGGAACGCCCTCCCTTCAGATGTCAAAGCAATAAATAACTACCTGACATTCAGAAGACATCTTAAGGCAGCCCTGTTCAGGGAAGTTTTTAATCTGTGATATTTTACTGTATCTTTGGTTTCTATGGAAGCCGCCCAGAGTAGCTGGGGAAACCAGCCAGATGGGCGGGGTACAAATAATAAATTATTATTATTATTATTATTATTATTATTATTATTATTATTATTATTATTATTATTTGTTGGCAAGATGATGTCTCTGCCTTTTAGATGGGTTTATATTATTCTGTACCTTGTTACCCCAGTGCATTATGCACTCTCTCCTTCCTTGAAGGTTTCTAAGCATTCGGCTGAATGGCCATCTATCATGGAAGCATTAGCTGGGATTCCTGCATTGCAGGGGGTGAGACTAGATGTCCCTTAGGGTCCCTTCCAAATAGAAAATTCTATGTTTTTATCATTCTAATAAAAGACAGGATTGAGAATGCCACAGAGCAAAGATGGGAATGCCATCCCCCTGCTGTGCAATATATAAATTTGCTGCAAAGCAGAGAGCAATTTGTAAGCTGTCGTTAATAATTCTCTCTCAAATGAGCGTAACAGAATATTTGCTAGATCTTATCTGAGGGCGAACACGTCACACTGACACAAATACGGTGTGAGATATCGTAGGCCACTTGTCGAGGGCGTAAACGGATTGGTCAGAGAGAAGAGGTTTTAACCTTTAAAGCCCTATACGGCCTAGGACCCTCGTACCTACGGGACCGCCTCTCCTGGTATGTCCCACAGATAAATTTACGGTCTGCAAATAAAAACATCCTGAAGGTCCCAGGCCACAGAGAGGTTAGGCTGGCCTCAACTAGAGCCAGGGCTTTCTCGGCCGCGGCTCCAATCTGGTGGAACGCTCTGTCACAAGAGACCAGGGCCCTGCGGGACTTGACATCTTTCCGCAGGGCCTGCAAGACAGAGCTGTCCCACCAGGCCTTTGATCAGGGCGCAGCCTGACCCCCTCCTCTGGCAATCTGCACAGAATGTTGCTTAATGGTTGCCATTAATTTGATTTTAATTAATTTTATAATGAATGTTTTTAGAATGTTGGATTATTTTGATTGTTGTTAGCCGCCCTGAGCAAAGCTTCAGCTGGGGAGGGCGGGATATAAATAAAAATTTATTATTAATTTATTAAGAGCTGGCATCAGGGAGAGAGCAGACGCTGGCGTATTGAGCTGTGTCTCACACAACTTCACTGCACAGGGCACCAAGAAAAAATTACAGTGGTACCTTGGTTCTCGAACGGCTTGGCTCCCGAGCAAATCGGCTCCCCAACTCCGCAAACACAGAAGTAAGTGCTCTGGTTTGCAAACGTTTTTCGGAAGCCGAACATCTGATGCTGCTTCCACTTGGGTGCAGGAACCTCCTGCAGCCAATCAGAAGCCATGCCTTGGTTTTCAGGAGTCGAAGGGACTCCTGGAATAGATTAAGTTCGAAGACCCAAGGTAACACTGTACAGTGATGGAGCTGTCATACTCCAGACCCTCCAAGTATCCCTATTTTCCAGGGACAGTCCCAGATTTACAGAAGCCATCCCAGTTTCTGATTTGATCCCAAAATGTCCCGCTTTTCCTTAGGACATCCCAACTTTCATCAGAGAAATGTTGGAGACTATGGAGTTTCCCCCGAGCCAAGGAGATAAGTAACTACACAACCTTAAGAAGACACCTGAAGGCAACCCATGGATAGGGAAATTGTTTAGGGAAGTTGTTTAATGTTTAATGTTTCATTATGTTTTTATATATGTTGCAAGCCACCTAGAGTGGCTGGGGCAACCAAGTCAGATGGCTGGGGAATTATTATTATTATTATTATTATTATTATTATTATTATTGACGCTTGGGTTGTGAACATGATCCGTACAGGATGCACATTCGCAACCCGCAGCATTCGCAACCTGCGTCTGCGCGTCTGTGCACACGCGGGTTGCAATTTGGCGCTTCTGTGCATGCGCAAAGCATGAGTTAGCGTGTCTGCGCATGCATGACTGCCAAAACCCAGAGGTAACCTGTTCTGGTACTTCCGGGTTTCGGCTGTCCGCAACCCAAAAAAACACAACCTGAAGAAGCAGCTGTAACCCGAGGTATGACTGTATTATTGTTGTTGTTGTTGAATAGGATGCCGCTGTTTTCATCAGAGAAATGTTAGGAGGTTATGTCATACCTACCTGCAGCCAGAAGCCACAAAGGAACTCTGAAGTGCAGAGCCAATCCCGGACGCTTTGCTGCTAGAGGTAAAACAAAATATGCCACCTCTTCCAGTCCCTCCTTCTCCTCCTCCCCACACCCACCTCCTCCCCACACCCACTTCTGCACACTGCTAGGAGGAAGTGATGGCGCACAAGACAGCTACTGCCCCACTTTGCCTCGTGAGTGGGCTGGCGCCACTAAATTGTACATCTTGCACTTGTCTCATGAATTATTATTATTATTATTATTATTATTATTATTATTATTATTATTATTATCAATATCATTATCATCATGAATTACAACAACAACTTTTATTATTTATACCCCGCCCATCTGGCTGGGTTTCCCCAGCCACTCTGGGCAGCTCCAAACAGAATATTAAAAACACAATAAAACATCAAACATTAAAAACTTCCCTAAACAGGGCCGCCTTCAGATGTCTTCTAAAAGTCAGGTAGTTGCTTATTTCCTTGACATCTGATGGGAGGGCGTTCCACAGGGCGGGTGCCACTACCGAGAAGGCCCTCTAGCAGGTTCCTCACTTCTCACAGTGAGGGAATCGCCAGAAGGCCCTTGAAGCTGGACCTCAGTGTCCGGGCAGAATGATGGGGGTGGAGACGCTCCTTCAGGTATACTGGACCGAGGCCGTTTAGGGCTTTCAAGGTCAGCACCGACACTTTGAATTGTGCTCGGAAACGTACTGGGAGCCAATGTAGGTCTTTCAAGACCAGTGTTATGTGGTCTCGGCGGCTGCTCTCAGTCACCAGTCTAGCTGCCACATTCTGGATTAGTTGTAGTTTCCGGGTCACCTTCAAAGGTAGCCCCATGTAGAGCGCATTGCAGTAGTCATGCTGGGTTTGAGCCTCAGCATCTCCAGGTAGGGCTGGGGGGAAAAGCACTGCCTGAAACCCTGGAGAGCCATCGTCAATCGGTATTGACAACCCTGAGTCAGATGGAGCAATCAGCTGATTTGTTATAAGGCAGATTCCTGTTTCAGAATCTCAGTTTTGAGTGATTCTTGTTAATTCATGGGTAGGGATGCAAGGACCTGTCAATTTCAGTTCTCCACATTTCTATAGTAATTTGAAGGTTTTCTTTTTTAAAAAAAAAAAAAAACCTCATGAAAGTTCTTCAGAGTTTTGGGTAAAGAATACGTTTTGAATGCAGTACAGTGGTACCTCGGGTTACAGACGCTTCAGGTTACAGACTCCGCTAACCCAGAAATAGTACCTCAGGTTAAGAACTTTGCTTCAGGATGAGGACAGAAATCATGTGGCGGCGGCGCAGCAGCAGCAGGAGGCCCCATTAGCTAAAGTGGTACCTCAGGTTAAGAACAGTTTCAGGTAAAGAACGGACCTCCAGAACGAATTAAGTTCTTAACCTGAGGTACCACTGTACACAGTTTTGCAAGCAATTTCTCCTAACACGCTGCATTCTTGTATGTTACTTGTATGTTACTTTCACTGATACATTTCTTTTCAGGCACGCTTTCACCTAATATATGCAGTTTTGTAAATACTATTTGGCAGGAGAAATGCGTTGTAAAATATGGATAAGTGCAGATTTTGAAGGTTGTTTCTGTGTATCATTTCTTATATTGTTTGGGAGAGTGTGGATTTGATAGACTTTCCTTCAAATGCAAACAGTTCTCCCTCAATGTTATTCATGAGGTCAACCCAAGACCATTTCCTCCCTGATCCAGGCACATCAACGAATGTGGGTTTTTTGTTTTTTTAAAGTTACGTGTTTGAAACACAGTGCAGTACTGTTTGCAGTTTCTCTTTAATCCTCCGGCAGGAACAGTCAACTGTGTCCTTTCTAAACATCCGTTTTACAACATCTTCTTGAGCTTGGACCAAATCGCTGCTCCAATAAGTTGTACAAACTTGCTACATATCAAGACTTCAGTGCTGCATGGGTGATATGAAGGGATTTCTGACATTTTGTTGATGTTTATTTACAAAATATGCTGGCATTCACTTTTTAAAAAGTCAGAGTCGTTTGCAATGATTGTACACAACACCATATAGTTTTTAAAAATATAAAAGTCTTAAAATCACCTGAAGGAATAAAATGTTTTCAGTAGGCGTTAAAACATAAGGTGTCTGCGGGACGCGGGTGGCGCTGTGGGTAAAAGCCTCAGCGCCTAGGGCTTGCCGATCGAAAGGTCGGCGGTTCGAATCCCCGCAGCAGGGTGCGCTCCCGTTGTTCGGTCCCAGCGCCTGCCAACCTAGCAGTTTGAAAGCACTCCCGGGTGCAAGTAGATAAATAGGGACCGCTTACTAGCGGGAAGGTAAACGGCGTTTCCGTGTGCGGCTCTGGCTCGCCAGAGCAGCGATGTCACGCTGGCCACGTGACCCGGAAGTGTCTCCGGACAGCGCTGGCCCCCGGCCTCTTGAGTGAGATGGGCGCACAACCCTAGAGTCTGTCAAGACTGGCCCGTACGGGCAGGGGTACCTTTACCTTTAAAGCTCTAGTGGCAGAGTGTTCCACAGAACTGGGCCGATAACACTGTTGCTGTCAAATGAGCCTTTGTCAACTTGGGGAATCGTGACCAATGGGTGCACCCAACCAGCTGGCAATGGACAAGGAGCAGGATTCTCACCCAGCCCTTGTCTGCTGGCTGGTTGTGGAAAGAGGCCCTGATGCTTCTGCCAGCTGAAAAAACCCAGGCAGCGGGAGTGGCACTCTGAGCTCCCGTTTCCTGTGCGTGAGCAGCAACAGCTCAGTGCAGAAAGAGGCGGCTGTATTTATATGTGAAAGGGGTTTGTTATATTAAATAGGCAAACAAGCTGGAAAGACAGAAATCAAATATTAGCTTTCCAAAGCAGTCTTTAGGCTGGTGGTTTAACCTAAGGGTTTCATGTACTACTCATCCGTTTTGGAAAGTATTTCACAGGGATGATAGATGATGGAACGGCAGGACAGTGGAAGAGTAGAGGCTAGCTTAGGGGTGAGAGGAAAGGCTCTGCACCACATCCAGGACTCCGAGAGCTGGCTTAGGCTGGCTGAGGGTTGCCTATTTTGGCTGGCTATCAGTCTCTGAAATCAGAGGAGGTCCTCATGTCCTGCTGAGCTACTTGAAGTTCTTTTAACAGGAGTTGCTAAGGTGTGACTTGGGACCTCCTCCCCTGAGATATTGGAGAAGTGGACTGGTTCTGTAATTTGACAATCAACTTAACATTGACGTAAAATTTGAGGCGGGGTACTTGGAGGTTAGGGACACGGGTGGCGCTGTGGGTTAAACCACAGAGCCTAGGACTTGCCGATCAGAAGGTTGGCGGTTCGAATCCCCACAATGGGGTGAGCTCCCGTTGCTCAGCCCCTGCTCCTGCCAACCTAGCAGTTCGAAAGCACGTCAAAGTGCACGTAGATAAATAGGTACCGCTCCAGCGGGAAGGTAAATGGCGTTTCCGTGCGCTGCTCTGGTTCGCCAGAAGCAGCATAGTCATGCTGGCCACATGACCCGGAAGCTGTACGCCGGCTCCCTCGGCCAAAAAAGCGAGATGAGCGCCACAACCTCAGAGTCGGGAATGACTGGACCTAATGGTCAGGGGTCCCTTTACCTTTTATTCCTCTTAGAACACATTATGGCTCGAGTGTTTCTTACTCCTTCTTCTCAACTTGCCTTCTCCAGACTGCAATTACCTTTCTCTGATATCATTTCCTTGGAAGGTAGCAAGTGCAGTCCTACCTTGGTTGACGAACACCTTGCAAGTCGAACATTATGGCTCCCGGATGCTGCAACCCCAGAAGTGAGTGTTCTGGTTTGCAAACGTTCTTTGGAACCCAAACGTCTGGCAATGCTTCTGTAGCTTCTGATTGACTGCAGGAGCAAGAATGGAAAAAGACTCTTCTGAGTCCACCTCCTCCTGTCTCTCCCTCCACTGAGCCTCTTGGGCTTGCCAGTCAGAAAGGTCAGCAGTTCGAATCCCCGTGACGGGGTGAGCTCCCATTGCTCTGTCCCAGCTCCTGCCAATCTTGCAGTTCGAAAGCACACCAGTGCAAGTAGATAACTAGGTACAGCTGGGGCAGGAAGGTAAACAGCATTTCCATGCACTCTGGTTTCTGCCACGGTGTCCCGTTGCGCCAGAAGCGGTTTAGTCCTGCTGGGAACACGACCCGGAAAGCTGTCTGTGGACGAACACCGGCTCCCTCGGCCTGAAAGCGAGATGAGCGTCGCTACCCCATAGTCGCCTTTGACTGGACTTAACCATCCAGGGGTCCTTTATCTTTACCTTACCTAGATTTGGGGCTCCACTGGGTGAATTGTGAATGATGTTCTCCAGCACAGATTGCAGCCATGGCTCTCACTGGTGCTTTCCATGGTGGCTGGTGGTTCTGGGAGAGAAGGATACGCCCCAGACTTTTCAGGCCTGAATAGAGGACATCTCCACCTTCTGCCAGCTATAAAACTGCCTGTTCTTTCAGTGTGATTTAGACAAGCATTCGACCTCTACGCATGTTGAGTTAATAGGATTCTGGAAACGTACCTTTTAGCACTTAATTAAATATTATCTTCCATTGACGACAGCAAACAAAGACTCCCTATAGCTGCCAAACACAGAATAAGCAAAATCCCTTTCACTCAGCCCCCTGCTGTTTAGAAACAGGTGGACTGAATTTCAAGGAAAAAGACAGGAAACGGGGGAGGAGAGAGAGAGCGAGAGATAGAATCCAGCGCATCCTCCCAGAGTCCTACACCAGTTAATAATAATAATAATAATAATAATAATAATAATAATAATAATTTTTATTTATACCCCGCCCTCCCCAGCCAAGGCCGAGCTCAGAGCAGCTTACAAGCAATAATAAAAACAAGTTGAATGATTACAACTTAAAAACAAAATTAAAATACAACATTAAAATATTGAAACATTAAAATATTAAAATGTAGCCTCATCGCAGGAGAAGGAAAAGAAAAAAGAAAGAGGGGGGAGGGAATCAAATTGGCTCCAAGCCAAAGGCCAGGCGGAACAACTCTGTCTTACAGGCCCTGGGGAAAGAAATCAGATCCTGCAGGGCCCTGGTCTCGTGAGGCAGAGCGTTCCACCAGGCTGGAGCCAGTGTTGAAAAGGCCCTGCCTCTGGTTGAGGCTAATCTGACTTCCTTAGGGCCCGGGACCTCTAGGGTGTTGCTATTTATGGACCTTGAGGCTCTCCGTGGGGCATACCGGGAGAGGCGGTCCCGTAGGTACGAGGGTCCTAGGCCGTGAAGGGCTTTAAAGGTCAAATTAGCACCTTCAATCTGACCCTGTACTCCACCGGGAGCCAATGCAGCTTGAAAAGCACTGGGTGAATATGCTTTTAAATAAAGTTTATACCTTTATTCCCAACTGACAAAGGCATGGGAAGGATATATGGTCTAATAACAGAAAGGTTGCCAACTTTTCATCCTGGCCACTGCTCCTGTGCCATTTTGCAGCAGCTTGAGCTGAAGACTGAAGTGAGTGACGGTACTTCTAAGCCAGGGGTAGGCAACCTAAGGCCCGGGGGCCGGATGCAGCCCAATCGCCTTCTCAATTCAGCCAGTGGACAGTCCGGGAATCAGTGTGTTTTTACAAGAGTAGAATGTGTCCTTTTATTTAAAACACATCTCTGGGTTATTTGTGGGGCCTGCCTGGTGTTTTCACGTAAGTAGAATGTGTGCTTTTATTTAAAATGCATCTCTGGGTTATTTGTGGCGCATAGGAATTGGTTCATTCCCCCCCCCCAAAAAAAAAATAGTTTCGCCCACCACATGCTCTGAGGGACGGTGGACCAGCCCCCTGCTGAAAAAGGTTGCTGACCCCTGTTCTAAGCTGTGAACAAGCACCGCAAGCTGTAGTTCGAATTAAGCAGTTGTTAAATGCACAGGAGCAGGCCAGACTGCCTTTTTTTGGTCTATTGGCAAGCCTAATGATTAGAACTTTGGCATCCATTGACCTCGACCCCTCACAAGCTAGAGCCTCTGGCCCTAACTGTTCCCCTACGAAAGAATTCACCGCACATTTTCAACTGCATATTATTCCACAATCCATATTTTATGTCACTCCGTTTTGTCCATAGTATCTGCTACATTAAAAGCGTTATTGCAATTCTGCTAATGTTTTCATCTGCTTACATTGGTCTCCCAGATAATTTATAAAATGTTGCCAGTCTTTATTAAAGTTTTGGTCTTCTTGGTTTCTGGTCAGTTTTTGTCATTTCGGCAAGTCCAACAGCTTGATTTGCCATTCCTCTCTCGTCGGGACTCTTCTTTCCATCCTTGGGCTAATAACATCCGTGCAGCTGTCGTCGCATATATAAAAAGTATTTTCTGTTCCTTTGGAATACCAGTATCTACAATTCCTAATAAAAAAGCTTCTGGTGCTTGTTTGTTAATAAAAGTTATTTTAAGAATTTTTTTCCAATTCATTATATATCATTTCCCAGAATGCTTTCATTACCTTACATGCCCACCACATATGATAAAAGGTACCTTAATTTTTATGTACATTTTATGTCCACCAGGTACTTGTAATTGTCCTCTACATTTTTGCTAACTTCCTTCGAGTCAAGTACCACCGGTACATCATTTTCATATAATTTTCTTTCAGTGTACAACATCCCGATAATTTCAAAGGCTGACAATTGGACTCATGGAGGGGAAGATGGGAAGTCCAGAGATTCAGAGAAATCTCTAAATAGGGATATGTATTTTGTATTGTTATAATTCTACACTTGTAAACTCAAATAAAAATTATTTGAAAAAGAAAAAAATTCACTGCACGCCACTGTTTAGATTGCTTATACCAGAAAGCAGCCTTCATGCTCCATTTCCCAATGAATGCTGAAACCATTGTCCAGCACCTCATGTGGTCCCCAGAATCTTACCCAATTGGCCATATACACCACGGTCAGCATCCAGGGCCACATCCTGTGCCTTTTCAGCTAACAGAAGTATATACATCACCTAGGCAGAGAAGCCCGGGAGGGTGCTTGATGAAAAAAGAATAATAATCAGGTTCTTGTATTTTAGTTTAAAAGGCGTGTGGTCGGTCGAAGATTGTTTGCTCAGTATGGTGTGGTATGTGGGGCAGTGCTGAGGGATGGGGTGGAGGAGAAGAGAAACCATCTTAAATTATTGCTGTCATAAGATCCTTGTGGCCAAGCTCGGTGCTATAATATCCAATACTGCAAATTAAGGTAAAGGTAAAGGGACCCCTGACCATCAGGTCCAGTCGTGGCCGACTCTGGAGTTACGGCGCTCATCTCGCTTTATTGGCCGAGGAGCCGGCGTACAGCTTCCGGGTCATGTGGCCAGCATGGCGAACCAGAGCAGCGCACGGAAACGCCGTTTACCTTCCCGCCGGAGTGGTACCTATTTATCTACTTGCACTTTGACGTGCTTTCAAATGGCTAGGTTGGCAGGAGCAGGGACCGAGCAACGGGAGCTCACCCTGTTGCAGGGATTTGAACTGCCGACCTTCTGATCGGCAAGCCCTAGGCTCAGTGGTTTAACCCACAGCGCCACCCACGTCCCTTCTTGTTAATGTAATCATATGATATTCATAGTGCTGAAATCCTGCTTTTGTATCTGTTGTTATATTTGCTATTGTGTTATTTTTTTATTATGGAAGATGGAACAAACTCTGGAGGGGGTGGGATCAGAACCAATGGATTCAAATGACAAGAAAGGGGAGTCCAGCTAAATATCAGGAACAACTCTTTGACAATAAGAGCTGTTCAACAGTGGAATGGACTCCCTTGGAAGGAGGCGGACTCTCCTTCGTTGAAGATTTTTAAGCAGAGGTTGCATGGCTATCTGTCATGGATGCTGTAGCTGAGATTCCTGCATTGCAGGGGGTTGGACTAGATGACCCCTGCGGGTCCCTTCTGTAATAAACAAAAATCTGCCCTTATTCCCTTATGGGAGTCACAAGAGCCCTTATAGAGTCCTTTGCAGGTTCTCCATCGATTGGAGAAAATAAGAGAGGCCAAGCAGAGAATATTGAGAAGCAAAGCAGCTAGTAAGCCTTCTGATCGGCAAGCCCTAGGCTCAGTGGTTTAACCCACAGCGCCACCCACGTCCCTCCCAGATACTGCAAATTAGCCTTCACAAACTCTGTGCCCTCCAGATTTCTGGATGAGTCTCCCCTCAGAGCTAGGACTATGAGCTGGGAAAACAGCCATGAAGCTTTGGGTCCATCACAGTCTCTCAATCTAGCCGACCTCACAGAGTTGCTGCAAGGATATAATGGGGAATGTACATCACCGGGTGCTTCTTGGAGGAAAGTTGGGGTATCCATGTAAGAATAAAATAAAATAAGGTCCCTGGTTCAGTCCTCAGCATCCCCAGGAAAGAATGAGAAAGACCCCCTATTTGCAACTCTGAAGTCAAAGTAGATTCCAGGGTTGTTAGATAGCCTGTCTCCCTTTTTCCTCTCTCTTTTCCCAAAATAAACAAGCTTCCACTCTCTCTGCAATGCAACAGTCATTGGGCAAAATGTCCAACAGGTGGCAGCAATCTCTCTCCTATTCACTTGGTGACACATTCCCTGCTACAGTCATGAACCGCTCGGGTTATAGTGGAACCAGTTTGATATTCAAGCCAAAAGTATCCGAATAAACAGTGCATCGTCTTTCCTGCCCTGACGGTGCAATGTGCCAGGCAGATCTTTCCAGGTGTGAAGTCCTGACCATCTAAAGCTCCTGAAAGTCCCTGACAGTGAGTGCTAAAGATGAAATGCCGTATTTTTCGCTGCATAAGACACACTCCCCCCCCCCTAAAAAGTAAGGGGAAATGTGAGTGCGTCTTATGGAGGCAGGCAGGAAAAGCCCCCAAGAGCTGCACACAAACTCTGCGCGGCTCTTGCGGACTTTCCCCCAGGAGGGAGAAGGGATTGACGCGGCCAGTCAGTCCCTTCTCCCTCCTCATAGAAAAGCCCGAGGGAGCCGTGCGCTCCTTAAAGGGTGCACGGCTCCTGTGGGCTTTTGCGGGAGGTGGGGGAATTGCCATAGCTGCGCGAATTGCCATAGCTGCGCGCAGCCTCTCCCGGCTGGAGAGGCTGCGCGCGGCTAAAGAAGCCAAGACAGCGAGCAGGATGGATCCAGCTTGCTGTCTTGGCTTCTTTGTTCTTTGGGGCGGGGGGGGGGGGACCCGGGCTTCCTCCAGCAGCCCCGAGAAGCTCTGGGAGAAGCGGACAGGCTGCCTGCAGCCTCTCCACTGCTCTTTGAGGCTGGGGGGGGGGGAATAATATTTTTTTTTGGTCCAAGATGGAGGGAACCTGGAAAGGAGATGAGAACAGGAAGAAACAAAGAGTGAGCTGAGAGATGGTTTGCATCCACACGTGACCTCCTGTCTTCTGCTTGACAGGATTCAAGCAATCTTGCTCTTGAACACCTTTGACCCAGGAGAGGACTGACCAGCAATGGTGCTCTCAAGGTCCAATCATCAGACTGGGGATCAGACAGACCCAAGAGCCATCAAGTTTCATAAATAATTGAGCATCTCTTTTTTTGGACATAATTTTTTATTGCTTTTCATACAATATTCGATTCAGTTTCCATACACTATTCTATTAGCATTTTGACCTCCCATCCTTACTTCCATGATGTTTCTCTTCAAATCCTTATATTTATTGCCTTAAATATAATACTTATTTCTATAAAATATATCCTCATTATGTTCCTTTGTCATTCTCATTCCTTTGCTTATATTTCCAGTCCTGCCTGCAATTTCATTTGGCTATAATAGTTTCTCAGATAATCTGAAAAGGGCCTCCACTCTTTCCCAAATATTCCATCCTTTTGGTCACTTATTTTTGGCGTCAATTTCGCCATCTGCATGTAGCCCAGTAGCATCTCCTAGCTATAAAAACTTGAGAACTCTCTCACTCTCTACATGTGTGTAGACTATAAGAGGACTATATGGAACTGGCGGAAATGACTGGCAGAAGAGTCGGTGGAAGAAGATTGGAAAAAGTTTAAAGTCTACTTACAGAAATACTGTAAAATTAATGAATGTTAGAATGATGTTGGATAAGAAGTTAAGTGGTTTTTAGCTATAATGCTATAAAGGAATATGAAAAAATGGATTATTAACAGGTAAAAACTTAATGTTATAATACTTTAAGATTAAAGACTAGGACAAACAAAGAGGGAAAAGATTTGCTGAACTAACAAATTGAACTGGAATACAAAAAAGGGAGGTGTGAGGAGGTCCGGGAAACAAGCAAATGAAAGATAAGTAATGGAGAGATGGAATTGTTTTTAACTATTTTTATTTTGTATTTTTCTTTTTTCATTTTGTAACATTTTGAAAATCTTAATAAATATCTTTTTTTTAAAAACCAAAGTGGTTTACAAAGAGAATAAAACAATGAAACTACAACTCCTTAGAATATTCAAAAGATAAAATCAGCAATCTGCTAAAAACAGATTAAAACACACACTGACATTCTACCTATTTGTGTTGGTTTGCCCAAACTGAAATGTGTGTCCTGTTGGAACCTGCATTCGACCGAGCTGGAAAAGCTCATCCTCCAACAATGATTAACTACCAGAGCCTTTCATGAGGCTCCAGTCACGTTTCCCCATTACGCAGAGTATCCAGCAGCAGGGAAGGACGAGAAGTTTGAGCTACATTGCAAAGAGTTTTATTTCTAACTATGCAGACAGAAAAGAAACACCCCCTCTCTGTGAGAGCAGAGAGACAACTGAACAAACAAAGGAACAGGAAACCAGTAACATCACATCCGTCTCCTGTTTTCCACGAGACTTCTAACAGTCTGGAATCCCTGGAATGTAAACAGAGTCCTGTGACTCCAAGCAATTGCACAGTGGCACAAACAGAGACTAACATGTCTATCCCCGTCCCCCCACTGAATACCGTATTTTTCTCTCTATTACACACAGATTTTTTCTCCTAAAAAGGAAGGGGAAATGTCTGTGCATGTTATGGAGCGAATGTGGGGGGGGGGGGTCCCTGGAGCCGATTAGGGGAGCGCAGGAACAAAAATCAGCAAAAATCAATCCTGCGTTGTGTCGGAGAGGGAAACCTGAAAAGAGGAAGTGGTTGCTTTCCTGCATTCTGCCTCAGGGTCTTACTGCCCACCCTCCTCTGTTTCGTTGCTGTGTTTGCTCAAACGGAACAAAGAGCAGGCAAATCCCCTCCCCTCCAGGCAAGCAGAGGGGAAAGCAGAGGTCTTTCCTTCTAATTCCTCTCCGTGCTCCTCGCAGGCAGCCAGAAAACATGCAGGAGGAGAGAGAAAGCTGGCTTCGGTTTGTGGAAACTTTTGCCTTTCTTTCCTCCTTCCCGTAAAATCCCTCTCCTGCTTTCTTAGCCAGCTGCTTCTCTGCACACCGCTCTCTTGTCCCTTCTGTGTTTTTCCTTCACTCCCCACTTAAAATGTAGTTACAAAGCATGGATCCACATGGATCCTCAGGCTCTTTGCATTGGGCCACCCCAAATTCACCATCAGATCACATAGCAGCCTGCCCCCCAAAAATCACACACCCACTGTTGCCTGGGGCTGCAATGGTGCAAAAATGTGGTTAAAAAGCATGGATCCACATGGATCCTCAGGATCTTTGCATTGGGCCACCCCAAATTCACCATCAGATCACATAGCAGCCTGCCCCCCAAAAATCACACACCCACTGTTGCCTGGGGCTGCAATGGTGCAAAAACGTGGTTAAAAAGCATGGATCCACATGGATCCTCAGGATCTTTGCATTGGGCCACCCCAAATTCACCATCAGATCACATAGCAGCCTGCCCCCCAAAAATCACACACCCACTGTTGCCTGGGGCTGCAATGGTGCAAAAACGTGGTTACAAAGCATGGATCCACATGGATCCTCAGGATCTTTGCATTGAGCTACCCCAAATTCACCATCAGATCACATGTCTGTGGCCACAGCATGAAGCACAAAAATGATACATCCACTGTTTCATTCAGAATTTTCCCCCTTGTTTTCCTCCTCTAAAAACGATGTGCGTGTTATGGTCAGGTGCGTGTTATAGAGCGAAAAATACGGTATATATTTTACTGAACCATGAAAGGGGCAGAGGGAGACATATTTCAAGGGTATCCTTGAAATTCCTTTAAATGTTCACAGCTCTGTGGAAATATACACCCTGATCCACCAGATCATTAATGCATATTCCCAAGTCTCTTCCCCTACTGTTAAAGAAAGAAAGAGAGAGAGAGAGAGAGAGAGAGAGAGAGAGAGAGAGAGAGAGAGAGAGAGAGAGAAAGAAATATACTGGGAGTTGAGAGTGGATTTCATGCTCTTTATTCAGCTCATAGTGGTGAGGAGGAATAGAAGTTCCCCAGAATGTTTGCTTTATATACATTATTTACACAATGGGCCCCACGTGATTGGCTAATTCCGGGATTCACCTGTAAGCCAATCAGGTTGCGGATTCACTTCCACCTGGAGCTGAATTGGGTGGCTCCTGTGGACCAATCAGACTGCTGCATTCTGGGTCCTATTGTTCTAGGACCAATCAGACTGCTGCCTTTTGGATCCTGTTCAACTCAGTACAGAAAGAAAGAAAGAAAGAAAGAAAGAAAGAAAGAAAGAAAGAAAGAAAGAAAGAAAGAAAGAAGTTTTGCACAGGTGCCAAAAAGAGGACAGCAAGGGCGCTTGCCTAGTGTCAAGAGGCAGGTAGTTCCAGAGTGTAACGCTTGAGACTGGCATTGAGAAATAGTTGTGCTTCTTGAGCAATCCCTTCCAGAGGCAATTCTGGCATGGTCCATAGCGTCTCCTTCCTTCTTTTCCTTACAAGGGAAAACGCTCCCCGTTGTTGACACTGCTCCTAGTGCACTGTTGTGCCGTCAAGCATCAATACAAGGTGGAACAATCAGATAAGCTCCTTTATCTCCAGCTGCAGGTTTCCCATTAGTCAGAAACCTTCTGCTTCAACTCTCTGGGGGGATAAGTGGCACCTTTGAGTCCTGCTTGTCACCAAGAGCTTATTTTGGAGTGGTCTCCTGGAGCATGAGAGAATGCGAGTTATGTCTGCTTTGTGGGTGGGGTGTTAGACATCAATATGCCCCAGGAAAATAAGATCTCCTGCTAAAAGAACCTGTGCCAAGTTCTCTATTTATATTGTGAAACAGAGCTTTGCTGCGGTTCTTTCCCTGGGAGGCTCCCAAGCAGAACACAGGGAACACCGCTGAAATCCCGTAAGAAAGGACAAACGGTCTCTAAGGAAAATTATCAGTGCCTGTTTGTGTCATTCCTTCCTTCGTAATTTTGTTTGCTGCTTTTCGGTGCTCAAAGAGGCTTACTATTGCGATAGGAATTTTGAGGTCTTAAAGGTAAAGGGAAAAGGGACGCCTAACCGTTAGGTTCAGTCGTGGCCGACTCTGGGGTTGCGGCACTCATCTCGCTCTATTGGCCGAGGGAGCCAGCGTACAGCTGCCGGGTCATGTGGCCAGCATGACTAAGCCACTTCTGGCGAACCAGAGCAGTGCACGGAAACGCCGTTTACCTTCCCGCCAGAGTGGTACCAATTTATCTACTTGCACTTTGACGTGCTTTCGAACTGCTAGGTTGGCAGGTGAGCAACGGGAGCTCACCCCGTCGCGGGGATTCGAACCACCGACCTTCTGATCGGCAAGTCATAGGCTCTGTGGTTTAACCCACAGCACCACCCGCGTCCCTTTGAGATCTTAAAAAGGTAAAGGTACCCCTGCCCGTATGTGCCAGTCTTGACAGATTCTAGGGTTGTGCGCCCATCTCACTTAAGAGGCCGAGGGCCAGCGCTGTCCGCAGACACTTCCGGGTCACGTGGCCAGCGTGACAAGCTGCATCTGGCGAGCCAGTGCAGCACACGGAACGCCGTTTACCTTCCCGCCAGTAAGCAGTCCCTATTTATCTACTTGCACCCGAGGGTGCTTTCGAACTGCTAGGTTGGCAGGCGCTGGGACCGAGCGACGGGAGCGCACCCCGCTGTGGGGATTCGAACCGCCGACCTTTCGATCGGCAAGTCCTAGGTGCTGAGGCTTTAACCGACAGCGCCACCCACGTCCCTTTTGAGATCTTAGTTATATGTTAAATGTTCATAAGTGTACCAACCAAGCACATACATAGATCAGCGCAGGGGGATTGACCTGGAACCATTTTTGATTCCTAAACTGAGCAAATGTTTTCTCTGCAAGGTCAAAGGAAAATGGAAGAGACTCCCCATTGTCTTTTCCTTCACAAATCCTGTCTTAAGGGTATGTCTGTGTTTGAATAGGGTGTGGGCCTGTGACCTGGCCCAGGAACTATTTATCATTACAAAAGACTGGCCAGGCTCCCCAGGCAATCCAGTCAAGTAACCTGCCAGACAGGAGATAAACAACTACGGGGAGAAAAACAACATTCAAATTTCTGTTTTAGACCACCTTTTCTGTGAAGGTATGATGTATCTGGGGGGTGGTCTTAGTTTACACCCCTTCTGTGATGTATGTATAATGTTTCTGGGGGGTGGTCTTGATCTACAGGGTGGAATTTCAAAAGTCTTTATAAGGCCTTGCGCGCCATTGTTCTGGGTTCCTCCTCCTCTCCTGCGGGTGAGGGGAGCACCCTGTTGCAACAGATCAGTAAAGATCAGGCTTACTAGCTGCTTTGCTTCTCAATATTCTCTGGCTGGCCTCTGTTATTTTGTCCTACCAATAGGGAACCTACAAAAGGACTCTATAAGGGCTCTTGGATACCCCATAAGGGAAAAAGGGCAGAGAGTTTGTTTACAACATACATGTGCATGCCACGCCTTCCCACAAAAGTTGGACAGCCATGTGTCAGGGACGAATCCCGCATTGCAGCAGGGGGTTGGACTAGATGACCCTTGGTGTCCCTTCTACAATTCTATTTTTCTCTGCCAACCCACTCCTGCACATTGCTTTGCGAGGGCACAGCCTCGAAAAGTGACTGATCAGTAACTGAAGCAAATAAGCAGACTGAGAGAGCTACGGCTACCCATGGAATTGCCGCCTCAGTTGAAGTTTCGCGTACCGTTCCTGGAGGGAATCGGTTCTCCGTGAGTATCTCCCTCATCCGCACAATGAAGTGCAAGGCAGCTGCTTCAGCAAATAATGGCGCTGGCTGCCTCCTCATCTTCCTCCAGGGAACCAGGTTTGCCCTCTTCCGCTGACACTTTGATTAATTAGCAAAAAGCGTGCTAAACGCCATGCATATTAAAAGCCGAGGCGTCAAGCACGGCTTGCTGTTGAGAGAGGCCTGCTGCGCAACAGAGAAGCGGGTGGCAGCGCCCCGTGGAGACCCGGAAGGTTCCGTGTCAGCTTCTGTCAGAAACAGGCACCGAGGGCTGGCGGGTTCAACAGGGATGCTTTGCAGGGGGGAAGTAGCCGGAGGAGCGTCAACAAAATCTGCAACGTTATATGAATTCTAAGGTCCCAAATATACAGTCATACGTCGGGTTGAAGTAGCTTCGGGATGAATATTTTCGGGTTGCGCTCCGCGGTGACCTGGAAGTAATGGAGCGCATTACTTCCGGGTTTCGCCGCTTGCGCAGACGCTCAAAATGACGTCACGCGCATGCGCAGAAGCGGCAAAACGCGACACACGTATGTGCAGACGCACAGTCACGTCTTAAGTTTACTTCAGGATGCGAATGGGGCTCCGGAACGGATCCCGTTCGTATCCAGAGGTACCACTGTAAAAGAAACGTTCCTAAATGTACAAGGCAAACACATACATAAATATATAAACCACGTGTCTGAAATAGTACGGGAGAGCAGTCCTGAAGTCATTTGGACTCTCCCAAATTGACCTCAAATTTTTCTCTGCGAGGAGGAAGGAAATAGGAAAGCCTCCCCACTGTCTTTTCCTTACCTGTCTTTAAGGGCGTATTTGTGTATGAAGAGGGTGAGCCTGTGACCTGGTTTCAGGAATTTAAAGTATTTACCATCACAAAAGAATGGCCAGGCTGCCCAAAGCAGTCAGTGACCATTAACAGATATCCTGGCCAACAGGATTTCTGTTGTAGACTGCCTCTTGTGAGGTATTTCTGCTGTGGACCTGCCCCCTTCTGTGATGTATATATGATGTTTTTGGGGGGTGGTCTTGAGCTAGGTAAAGGTAAAGGTACCCCTGCCCGTATGGGCCAGTCTTGCCAGGGTTGTGCGCTCATCTCACTCTATAGGCCGGGAGCCAGCGCTGTCCACAGACACTTCCGGGTCACGTGGCCAGCGTGACGAAGCTGCTTCTGGCGAGCCAGAGCCGCACACGGAAACGCCGTTTACCTTCCCACTGGTAAGCGGTCCCTATTTATCTACTTGCACTTTGACGTGCTTTCAAACTGCTAGGTTGGCAGGCGCTGGGACCGAGCGACGGGAGCTCACCCCGCCGCGGGGATTCGAACCGCCGACCATGCGATCGGCAAGTCCTAGGCGCTGAGGCTTTAACCCACAGCGCCACCCGCGTCCCGGTCTTGAGCTACAGGGTGGGCAATTTCAAAAGTGTATATATAAGGGCTTGCGCACCATTGTTCTGGGTTCCTCCTCCCTCCTGCGTGTGGTGAATGAGGACCCTGTTGCAACAGTTGAATAAAGATCAGGCTTACTAGCTGCTTTGCTTCTCAATATTCTCTGCTTGGCCTCTGTTATTTTCTCCTACCGATGGGGAACCCACTTAAGGACTCTATACGGGCTCTTGGATAGGGACGTGGGTGGCGCTGTGGGTTAAACCACAGAGTCTAGGACTTGCCGATCAGAAGGCCGGCAGTTCGAATCCCCATGACGGGGTGAGCTCCCGTTGCTCGGTCCCTGCTCCTGCCAACCTAGCAGTTTGAAAGCACCCTAAAAAGTGCAAGTAGATAAATAGGTACCGCTCCGGCGGGAAGGTAAACGGTGTTTCCATGCGCTGCTCTGGTTCGCCAGAAACAGCTTAGTCATGGGGGCCACATGACCCGGAAGCTGTATGCCGGCTCCCTCGGCCAATAAAGCCAGATGAGCGCCGCAACCCCAGAGTCGGTCACGACTGGACCTAATGGTCAGGGGTCCCTTTACCTTTTTACGGGCTCTTGGAAACCCCATAGGGGAAAAGGAACAGATTTTTTCTATATCAGCGGTAACAGGAGGCCTGCAGCTTACATGAATGTGTGTGTTTACATTCCAGGGGTCTGGGCGCAAAGGCAAAATTGTGCCAAGTCAGAAGGACCCCTGGAAATGTCCCCCCTCCCACCTGTTTGAAGGCAGCGTGCCGAGAGGGCCATACTTGGTGGCCTCTGGGAGATCTTGGGAGCCTCGCAGGCCTAGCGTGATTTTCCTGGGGGCATGGGTGCCAACTTGAATAAAATATTGGGGGGGGCAGGTAAGCACCACCTCACATAATCAATCGCACAACGCATCAGACACACACGATTTGAATGGCAATGCCCATTAAATTGGGGGAGTGCCCCTCTCAAATATTTAATTGGGGGGGGCGGCTGAAGGGATCTGGGCCTCTAGGAGTTGACTTCTCTGCCTGGAGGCTGGCTGACAAGGGGGGGAGCTTGGAAAGCTATTTTCATGCCTGGTTTTCTCACTGCAACAGAGGAGCCAACTCTTGGGGGCCAAGGTCCATTTGCTTCCCCCCCCCAAAAAAAAAATTAGGGGAACCGCAGGGCTTACCTGGGTCCCCCCAAAATTTTATGCAAGTTGGCACTTCTGCCTTGCAGAAAGAGCTTTTTGTTTATTTATTTTTGTAATAATTTTCATTGCATTTTCTGTTTTACAGTTTCAAATAAGCGTTTTACAAACTTTAAAATATCCAGTGACTTCCCCTCTTCTTTTTCCATGGTTCCATTTTACGCATCATACATGCCTGCATATTTTACTACAACCCTTCAAATCAATTTCCCACTTTTACATCCATCAAAAATTATTTACGGGTCTCTGGGGGCTCTCGTGGGATCTCTCCTGCGACTCCTTCTGGCAGTTCTTTCGCCCTCTTTCTATTGATCCGCTATATTTTTCAACGGAGCATGCAAGGCTGCGATCGCATCAGTAAACTGCGCACCAGGTTTCGGGACTCCTGTATGGAGGTGGCAGAGCCGTCACCTCAGGGCAGCACATTTTCAATGTGCTTTTGCGCCACAATTCTTTGCGAGAAAGTGTGCCGGTCAAATTGATCTTCATATAATCCCACCACTGGTTTTTGCTCGATGCCACAGCCCCGCCGGTGAAATCGTGAATTATCTCCCAAATTAACTGCACGTGAAATTGGATAGACAGACTGGCTCAGCCCACCTTTTGTAGAAAAGATTTATTAATGGACTATGAAATATTAACAGAAAAGACAACAGAAAGAGCAAGAAAGTTGCTCGACAAATCCCTGAAGCATGATTTATACCCATGGGACTTCACACTCCTGCCACTTGAATCAAATCCTCCACTGGGAGGTGAGGTGTGTGTGTGTGTGTGTGTGTGTGTGTGTGTGTGTGTGACATTTCCTGAATATGTATTAAGAGAACTCAGGGACGGTCATCTCACATAGGTCTATTCATGTGGGAGATTCAAACCACCAAGAACCAGTTGTCTGTGTAGTAGAATCAGCTGGGGCCTGAGAATCCTGCCTTTCTTTTTTGAAACTCAAGTAGCTAGCCCTCATGCTTTGTCAGAGAACTTTGAAATCAAGTAGGCAGTGCGCAGCTCTGGTGTTTAGAGGATGGAGCTGTGTTGCTCCACATGTCTACAAAACCCATTTTATTGATCTATAACAGTTCTCCTGGCACAGCGGTGAAGACCTGTGGCCCCCTCCCCAAATGCTGCTGCGCTAGAACTCCCACCTGGAGACCCCAGGTTCAGCCGCCCCTGCTCTAACCATAAAACCCTCTTGTCCATCATTAAAAAACCACGACTCTCCCTTTGGCATCTCAAAGGAGCAAAATGAAACATTATCTGGTGTGATAGGGATTTTGAGATCTTAGATATATGGTAATGTTCATAAGTGTAGCAACCAAGCACGTACATAGATCAGAACAGGAAGACCGACCTGAAACCATTTTGATTCCCAAACCGACCAAATGTTTTCCCTGCAAGGAGGGAGGGGGGTCAGGGAGCCTTCCCATTGTCTCAGGAATTGAGTCATCCACATTTTAATGGGTGACAGACTATCAGGAAAGGCAATCAGATAACTTGGCAAACAGGAAAAACAACATTCAAATTTCTGTTTTAGACTGCCTTTTCTGTGATGTAGGTATGATGTATCTGGGGTGGTGGTCTTAGGTTACACCCCTTCTGTGATGTATGTATGGTGTTTCTGGGGGTGGTCTTGATCTACAGGGTGGCAATTTCAAAAGTCCATATAAGGCCTTGCACATCATTGTTCTGGGTTCCTCCTCCTCTCCTGCGGGTGAGGGGAGCACCCTGTTGCAACAGATCAGTAAAGATCAGGCTTACTAGCTGCTTTGCTTCTCAATATTCTCTGGTTGGCCTCTGTTATTTTCTCCTACCAATAGGGAACCTATGTAAGGACTCTATATGGGCTCTTGGATACCCCATAAGGGAAAAGGGCAATTTTGTTTACAACACTGGGTACGGGGCAGAAGATTCATCCTGAAACTTTGGCTGTGTTTGAAGCAGGGTCTTGGAAACCTTTGGCCTGGAGGCAGGAGAAACTCACCCTCGTGGACCCTCCCCCAAAAGATGGTCTTTCCTTTGGCACCAGAGTTTCATTTTCCGAACCGTTTTCATGCACCAGAAGTGGGAGACTATTTTGGCCTGGAGGGGCCCGACCCTTATCTAAGCCCAACCCCATGGGCCAGCTTTGATGTCAGGTGATTTATAGGTGGGCGGTCCCATCCACGGACCCATGGCAGGGCAGTGGGGGGGAGTGTCTGCTTAGTCACCGCATTCTGTGCGGTACATGGACCCAGCAGGACTGAACTCTACCCCCACCCCACCCATCAGCAGACATCGGCCAGTGGCACCAGCTGACTGTCAGCTGCCTGTGGTTTGGCCTGGCGGGTCTGGGGAAATGGCCTCATGCGGAAAATTGGGCCCCTTGGCAGAAGGTTGGCAGAAGGTTAAAATGAATTCGGGAGAAGGGTGGGGAAGGATGCAGCACAGCCACATGACGACGGAGCATGACCAGAGGGTTCAGAATGCTGCACTGTTTTCTGGGGATGGAACCAGCAGTGGTGTAGTGGTTAAGAGCGGTGGACTCGTAATCTGGCGAACCGGGTTCGCTTCCCCGCTCCTCCACATGTCGTTGAAACATGACATCAGATCTCCCAGGAGACCTAGAGATATAATGTTAGACTGCTTCGCCTCTTTCATTTGGCAAATGTTTTGTGTCACTGGGAAGGCGGTAATTCTGTATTGATTTGCTATGGGTGTTTGTAAGGAATTCAGGTTTTTGGGAGTAACTATCGATCAGGGCATGACTTGGAGCGCAAATACCACTGCTCTGGTGAAGAAGGCCCAGCAGAGAATTTATTTCCTCAGACTTTTAAAGAAGAACAATCTGAGTGAGAGACTGCTGGTGTCCTTCTACCGAGGCTCCATAGAGAGCATTCTTACATACTGTATTTGTGCTTGGTTCTCTAGTTGTACAGCTAGGGAGAGGAAGGTGCTCCAGAAGGTCATAACCACAGCCCAAAGGATTATTGGTCATCCTCTCCCATCTTTGGAAGAACTGTACGGTTCCCGTTGTCTTAGGAAAGCAAACAACATCCTGCAGGATTCATCTCACCCGGGATACAGTCTGTTTGCACTACTGCCTTCTGGCAGGAGATATAGAAACATCAAGTCAAGGACAAATAGACTAAAAAACAGTTTCTATCCAAGAGCTGTGGCCTTTTTGAATGCTGTAACTCGATAGTGTGACCTGGGAGTTTGATGGGTGTGGGTGTGGGTGTGGCTGGAATGTGGTTTGTTTGGTTGTTGTGGTTGTTTTGCTTTTGTTGTTTTTAAGGGATGGCATCCAATTTCGTTGCACTTGTGCAATGTTGCACTTGTGTAATGACAATAAAGAATCTAATCTAATCTAATCTAATCTAATCTAATCTAAAGAATCTAATCTAATCTAATCTTGTAAGGGACTCCTGACCATTAGGTCCAGTCGTGACCGACTCTGGGGTTGCGGCGCTCATCTCGCTTTCTTGGCTGAGGGAGCCGGCGTACAGCTTCCGGGTCATGTGGCCACCATGACTAAGCCGCTTCTGGCGAACCAGAATGCCGTTTACATTCCCACCAGAGCGGTACCCATTTATCTACTTGCACTTTGACGTGCTTTCAAACTGCTAGGTTGGCAGGAGTTGGGACTGAGGAACGGGAGCTCACTCCGTCGCAGGAATTCGAACCGCCAACCTTCTGATCGGCAAGTCCTAGGCTCTGTGGTTTAACATCCCATGGATGTTTGTATGTGATGCCAATAAAAGGTTTGATGATGATGATGACATGCAGCTGCTGGGTGACCTTGGGCTAGTCACACTTCTCTGAAGTCTCTCAGCCTCACTCACCTCACAGAGTGTGTGTTGTGGGGGAGGAAGGGAAAAGGAGATTGTTCGCCATTTTGAGACTCCTTAAGGGGAGTGAAAGGCGGGGTATCAAGTGCAAACTCTTCCTCTTCTTCACCAGGGGGAGGGGGAACGGAACGGCATCTCCGTGAAAAGAGCATGGCTGGCTGGCTTTCCGAACAGCAGCATGCCCGGCTGCAGATCCCATTTTGATATGAAAAATGTGAGAATTTGGCTTTGTCATTGGGGTCAACAATGGGGGTGAATGCACTGTGAGCAGAACTACGTTGCAGATATTTAGAATTTTTTTTAGTTTTTTTTGTCATTTTGGCTACGCCAGTTGTACATGGTTTGGTGGAGTTGCTAGGAAGTCATTCGGGGCATGAATGGGCAGCCATTCCATCAGACGGCCTCAGCAGAAGAGACAAGAAGCAGGACTCATTTCATTGGCTTCCCTGGAGGCCCACCTCTGTCAGGCATCTCCTGCCCCTGAACTGCACTCAACTGGTCATTGTAGGAACCACTGTTTAAGAATAGGTGCCTGAGTTTGATTGTTTCCTCTTCCCTCCCCTGCCCTTGCCCCTTATGTGTCGTGTTGTTGCTGTGGTTTTCTAGATTGTAAACCTGTGGGCAGGAATTGGCTTGTTTTGACTGATTGTATATAAGACACTCTGCAAGCCTTTTTGGCTGAAGAGCCAGGGTACAAGTGGTCTAAATAAATGAAATAATAAACGAATTTGAGGATACAAATACTGCTTTGGAAGCAGCACTGCCTGATTGCTTCTGTGCCGTCTGCAACATGCATAGTTGCAATCAGATTATTGCTATTTTAAAATTTAAGCCTACAGTGTTCTCCCAGCTCCAGCCTATTGAAAATCTGTCCTACACTTTCAAATGTTTGGAGCAAGGGAGCATGAACAACAGAGTTTATACCATAGTTCCTGTATTTTCATTACTGAAGGATAGATTGATGCAGGAAAGTTTAATTTTGAAGACTTGGCCTTGAAGCTTGCACGGGTGACTATGGGCAAATGTTTATGGGATGGCCTTTGCAATTTATCCCATGAGGATGAATGACAGGATTGTATTGATATGATGTATAACTCCTTTTTTGGAACCATTGAAAATTTAGAAGCCCTGGGAATATCAGATTGTAGTTGGAAAACCCACTCTGTAATATCCGACCTCCTCCTTGTCTCTGTGAGCAGACCAACAGATGCGTATATTCTACAGCTCAGCTCAGACTAGAATTGTCTCCTTTTCAGTCATTGAAGAGGGTTTTGTGAAGCTCCTGCGGGCAATAGTTGAATGGACAGTGTCCTCACTCAGCGCATTGGCCAGCCTGGACAGGACAGTCACCTTAAACTTTTTGAAATCTTGGCCCATGAAGACATAAAGAACAGGGTTCATGCAACTGTTGGAAACAGCAATGGCCGTGACAATTGGTATTCCATTCTCAAGGACGGCTTTGCTGAGAAAGTGGTGCTGGGTTTCCATTAGGTTGAGCACATGGTATGGGCACCAACAGAAGAAGAAAGTCATTATAATGGCAATGATGATTCTCAAGGGCTTTTTGGACTTGGCGAGGCGGTTTCTTTTCAGGCGGACAATAATGATAACGTAACACACTGTGATGACAGTCATTGGTACTATGAAACCAGCCAGGAATCGCAGAATGGTGACTGCCTTATGCCTCTTTTCATCTAGATGGTGGTGAGCTGAAAGGCTGGACAAAGAGTAGTTGTTAAAACAAATGACACGATCTTGATGTGCTGCTGTGTCCCGAAAAACAAGGGCGGGAGAACTCAACAGAAAGCCAAGAACCCAGATGAGGGCACACAGCAACCAAGCAATCTTAGGATTCCGGTGGTTTTGAGACCAGACTGGAAAAGCCACCGAGATGCAACGATCGATGCTGATCATGGTCAACAAGAACACACTGGTGTACATATTGAGAACAAGAAGGAAGGTGTTGACCTTACACATCCCTTTGCCAAAGACCCAGTGGTAGCCCATGGCGGTGTAGGCAATGTTCAAGGGCAGGAAGACATTGAAGAGGAAGTCGGCCACTGCCAAATTCAGGAACCAGATGGCGTTGACTGACTTCTTCATCTTGAGCGTGATGACGGAAATGACCACGCCGTTGCCCAGGAGGCCCAGGATGCAAGTGACCGTGAAGATTAGGAGAGCAAGGATTCGAGTGATGAATGTAAAGTCTTGGGCTGATTCCTTCGTCCGGTGGCTTTCATCAGTGGTGACGTAGTAGTCGTCATTGTAGTAGCGGCTTGCTTCATCATAGTAGTCCGTAAAATTATCAGGTAGATCCATGACCTGTTGGAACACAGATTGGTGAAAAAGTTAACTTTGTGCAAGTACCACTTGCAGGGCAGTCTCCAAAAGAGAGGAGCAGAGATAGCTGGAGCGCCCTAAGTTTGGCCCTGGCGGTAGACTCCTGGAATGATTGGGGAGAGCCCTATTCAAGCATGCTACTTTCGTGTAGTGCCTCTATGCAAGTGGGGATGAGCCCTCTAACAGCCATGCCACTACGCCCACCACTCTGCACGGGTTGGAGGGCGAAGTTTGGCTTGCCCTGATCACCTGTAGGTTGCCTGCATAGGTGAACATGATGCTTGAACAGGTTTAAAGACTGCAGCTGTAAACAAGAGAGGCTAACTGGCAAAGGAGAGGGGGAGTTGCAGTAAGGGCCGGCTCAAGACATTTTGCTACCCG
Organism: Podarcis muralis; assembly: GCF_964188315.1. Classification (NCBI taxonomy): domain Eukaryota; kingdom Metazoa; phylum Chordata; class Lepidosauria; order Squamata; family Lacertidae; genus Podarcis; species Podarcis muralis. The sequence goes on along the minus strand of NC_135661.1, from coordinate 8,259,864 downwards.
AGGCAAAGGACAAGATGGGACAAGAGATACACAGTAAAGTGCTTCATGGGAGATATTTGTAAGAGGAGCGTCGTGTGCTGATTGGCTAAGGGTGGAGTGCGACAGCTGGAACAGGTTGTGCGGAAAGAGTGAGCTGGATTTTAGGGGGAGAAGGAGGAGGCTGGTTGTTGTGGGTCCTGAGGATTAGGGGATAGGATTAGCATTAGGGTTTGCATTAGGAATAGCGTTTTAATTATATGTTAAAATACAAAGTATCCCAACACAGGTATGAGAAACAAATAACATAAGAAGCTGCTGTATTCAGCTTTTACTCGAGTAATAAAGTTTTGCTGTTCCAAGCACGTCTCATGTTTGGCCAAGCTATCAAGAGAGAATGGTGTTTTTATGGTGGCAACAGAGCACCAGTAATCAGGAAATGGCTTGATGTTTTCGAAGGCCAGAACTGGGAGCCTTCTATTTATTTATTGCCCGATCTTGACCCTAAGATCCCAGGTTGGGTCACAGAATTAAAACACAATATTAAAAACCAATTAAAACAACCTGCAGCCGTAAAAATAAATCTGGTCCTGAAAATACATGCCTCAAAATAATTTTGCAAAAGGAAGTAAGAGTTACAGAGAAGGTATACCGGTTTTACTGCATATAAGGCAGGAAGATATAAGACTTCATATATCCAATGTAGATTCCAAGCCCTACATTCCTGAAATTCTTACCACCAGATTGTAATTTTCAAGCTATACACAATCAGCTCTCTCACTCTTGTTATCAGTGGTTGTGCGACTTTGAGTTCATTGGAAGTGTATTTGGAGTTTTCCCATGGAAATATATAAACATGTGAATCTACCTTTTACTGAGTTAGACCACTGTTCTGTCTAGTACAGCACTAACCACACTGACAGCTCTCCTGAGTTTCAGGCAATAACCTTTCTGAGTCTTCCTGCTTCCAATTCTATGTCTGCATGAGTCCTGTCGGTTGATGCTGAGAATTGAACCTCGGACAATACAAAACAGACGCTCAGTCCAAAATCAATCAGGGCAGTCAAGACACCTTTCTCATCACTGCAGATTTCTCTTTGCAATGCACAGAGGAGTGTTGGGAGTGTTCTAGACATAAGGAGATTAGTGTGGCTTTTCCTTTGCCCTGGAGTGGTTTACAATTCAGATGATGATAACTAATAGCATCATTTGCAATATTCAAAACTGATGTCGAAGACAATAGAGATGCACATTGAAGTGATAGTGCAGCCTGACCAAAAACCCAACAGTGTGGCTGGGAAAGTGAGTCAGGTTGAAGCATTCTAATTTTACAGCACTTTTACTTTTGTCTCCGGCCAAATTCTGGGCTGAGACCAGTGAATTTTTTTCAGATGCAGAGGCGCCGTTCTCCAGGGCCACAGGGGGTTATTGACCCCTTACTTAATTAAGTCCTACTGAGTTTGAGGGCCCCGGTGCCAGCCTTACAGTGCCATCCTATTTGTGCTCACTCAGAAATAAGCCTCACTATAATTTTATGTGTTTCTGAGCAGTTGTCCTTTTTAATGGACTCATTTTTTTATAAGATATTTATTAGAGTTTTCCATTTTATACAAAGAGAAAAAAGTAAAAAATAATAATAATAAAAACACATAAAGTTCACAACTTATTTTTCAGTAACATATTTCCCTGACCTCCTCATACCTCCCCTTCTTGTATTCCAGTTCAAATTATTTGTCCAGCAAAACCTTACCTCATAGCATTACAGCTAAAAAACACCTTATTTTCTATCCAACATCTTAAATTATTGTAGCTTAAACTTTTACTTATAAAAAAACCCCATTTTTTCATATTCTTTTATACCATTACAGCTAGAAACCACTTAATTTCAATCCAACATCATTCAACATTCATTAATATTGCTTTTTAATGGACTCATTAGAGCAGTGGTGTCCAAACTTTTTTCAAAGAGGGCCAGATTTGATGACGTGAAGGGCCGTGAGGGCCGACCGAAGGGCTGTTGAACTTTTTTTTTTTTTTAGGATTGAAGTTGTTGAGCTTTTTTTTATGATTTTACCCCAAAGTTATTGAGCGTTACATTAGAGGGTGTCTGGAAGCGAAGCTGTGAAGAAAGTGTTGGGAAGCTGCTGGGGAGACGGGGGCATTTGGCAGCATTTTGCCACAGGCCGGCAGCTTGGCGAACTCCGGTTCCCAGAACAGCATCAATCAGCGGCACGAGCCTCCAAAACATTCAGAACCTGTGCACGCTTTTATCAGCAGAGTAAATAAATCCTCACAACAGAAGCGGCGGACAGAGACATGTGTAAGCATTATTTACAGGCGTTTATTCAGCATAGTTCAGGAACAAAGGAAAAACATGTCTGCTTCCCTTTGTGTCCAGCAAAACAGCAGTATAGCAAAAGGAATATACAAATGGAAGTTCCCAGCAAGCCTGTGCTGGAAGTAAACAGGCATGTGACACACAACAGTCATGCCTGTTCCTTTTAAGGTGGAACGGAACTATATCCTAACATCCTCCCCCTTTCCGTGTAACCCGTAGTACCTGTGGTTCAACCCAATTGCAACCTCTGTACCTAAACCTCAAGTTGCTCTCTGTTAACAACTTTAGACAACAGATCTGCAGGAATTTCATTTCCTGGCATGTACGACACCTGAATGAGTCCTTTCTGAATACGCTCTCTTGCACGATGTAACTTTATCTGCAAGTATTTGGTTCTTTGCTTGCAACTCTCTGAGTTCAGCAAAGCCAAACAGGATCTATTGCCTTGATACACCTGTATAGGACATTTCACAGAAACCTTGGTGTCCTGAAAGAGTTGCATCAACCATTCACAATCCATGAGTGAAAATGACAGGGCATTGAGTTCTCCTTCACAGGAACTTAGGCTCACTGTCGTCTGCTTTTTGCACAGCCAGTCAAAGGGGTTGCCATGGTTTATGGTCCCATCACCTCCCCCATCCTGCAGTTTTGCAGTTGCAGGCAATGTCAGGGCAAAGCCCAAGAAGACACACACACACCCCGCCGCCTACATGGCAAGGCAGGCAGGCTGGCTGGCTGTGGTTCCTCTGCCTTGTCAGAGTTCGCAGAGCTCTTCTCTCACCCACAAGGCTGCCTCAGCACATTTGCTAAACCACCAGACAGTGTGTCCCAAATTAGAAGCCTCCAACTTCCTGACTCAGCTGCTGCCCACCATGTTAGCAGCGGCGAGAGAACAAGCAGGCAGCGAGAATGCCCATGTCACAGGGCCAGGGAATAACTCCAGCACGGTTTTCGTAAGGGAAAGTCCTCTTGTTTTACAGTGGAGCCGCACAAAACATGCTATTGAAGCAGCATTTTCAGTCTGTGTGCCAAAGGGGGCCTTCTCGTCTCCGACATTTCAGTGCCAATGAAAAAGACAAAGCACTTGGTTGCCTGTGAATTGTAATTACAGGTAGGTAGCCGTGTTGGTCTGCCGTAGTCGAAACAAAATATTTTTTCCCCTTCCAGTAGCACCTTAGAGACCAACTAAGTTTGTTATTGGTATGAGCTTTCGTGTGCATGCACACTTCTTCAGATATCTGAAGAAGATATCAGATATGGTATCTGGCCTCCCCCCCCAGGTCCCACTTAGTTCAGTGGGTGGTGCTGTGGTCTAAACCACAGAGACTCTTGGGCTTGCTGATCGGAAGGTCAGCGGTTTAAATCCCCGCGACGGGGTGAGCTCCCGTTGCTCTGTCCTAGCTCCTGCCAACCTAGCAGTTCGAAAGCACACCAGTGCAAGTAGATAAATAGGTACCGCTCTGGCGGGAAGGTAAACGGCGTTTCCGTGTGCTGCTCTGGTTCGCCAGAAGCGGCTTAGTCTGTGCGCTCTGGTTTCCATCACAGTTTTTCGTTGCGCCAGAAGCAGTTTAGTCATGCTGGCCACATGACTCAGAAAGCTGTCTGTGGACAAACACCGGCTCCCTTGGCATGAAAGAGAGATGAGCGCCACAACCCCATAGTTGCCTTTGACTGGACTTAACCGTCCAGGGGTCCTTTACCTTTTCCTTTTACTTAGTTCAGCACTCTAACCACATCAACACATGGGCATCTCCCTCCCAAAGTCAAACTTCATCATATCCAAGGCTGGCTAACTTACCTTGGCACCTGAGAGTAAAAATCCACTAATAATAAATTAAACAACTGACAATTTGCAGCTCTTCCATCACACCCCTCTCTGCTTTCTGGTGGGGCTGGCCTTCCCCCCATCCTTCCCAAGCTAGATGGAGGACCTTTTCCTTAACTAGTTAAAGCACAAGCCTGTCTCAACCTGTCTCTTCTGCATCTGCAATCCGGCCACTTTCCGGAGTGGGGAGGGATGGGGTGCAGTGATGTAGTGTTGGGGGTGCCAGGGGGGCCGTTGCCCTGGGTGCACATAAGGGGGCGTAAACCAGGTGCCGCCCACAGAGATCCAGCCCGTGTGCACCCGTCTATCAGTGGCGAGGGCTGGGGAACGTGAAGGATGCTCTTCAACTTCCATGCCCCACCCCTGCCCCACCCCACAGCCTGAGCCACCCCACACCCCGGGCACTGGCAGACAGTGCTATGCCGCTGATGGGGTGGAAGCAGAAAGGTACCAACATCAGAACTCGAAAGCAACAAGCCGGAATAAACACGCAAAGAAACTTTGTCATTGGAGTTTGGCTGCGAGGCAGTCCGGACATGTAATTAACGGCAATCGCAAGCAGATGTGGAGAGAACATCTGTCGGGAGGTCTCCCACTCCCACTGGCTGGCCTGAATTCCTGACGCTGCTCATAAAGCCCAGCGGCCAACAGAGTGGTTCCTTTCCCAAAGTCAGAGATGGCTCTGTTCCTTCCTGGACGGAACTTGATGCAGCCAGCACCCTTTCCTCTTCGCAGCCAGCTGCTTTCAGACTTTCTGCCGTCAAATGCTTCATACTTAGACATTAAAGCATGGAGATAGCACGTCTCCAGCAGTTACATCACCTTCCGTACTGAATGAGCCTTTGTATTTCTTTTGGCCCTCGTGGGAGAATCCATGTTATACAGATCTCTGGTGTGGCTGCCTTGGGAACACTGTGTACAGCACTGGTTGCCTCACCTCAGAAAGAGTGAAGCGGAGTTGGAGAAAGTTCAGGAAAGGGCTAGCAAAATGATCAAAACCACCTCGTCCAACATCCTGTTCTTTCAGCTAGCCTTCTCTATTTATAGTCTCTCATATACATGGGCTGCGGAGCTAAAGAAGGCCAACTTCCATAGGTGAGCTTCAAATAAACAGGAAATGTCGCATTGGACTGCAGGCCTATAATTTAGCTCAATTACGGGGTTATGGGGTGGGGGTGCGGAATCCATTAGTCAGAAGAAACTGAAAGGTCTTTTAAGGCAAATATCTATCCAAAGGCAACAACCTTTCAAGATATGGCAGCAGCTTAAAGACATTTATTATGGCATCAGCCAGGGCCCATTTTGCTGGCTACATCTCATCCTTAGAAAGATAAAGTAGGCCTGAAGTTTGAATTCCTCACGCCCAAAGCCAGAAGGGATGAGATCCTTACATGGACAGAAAGCGAGAAGTGGCAAAAAGTACAAAGCATTATAGGAATTCAAATATACAGTGGTACCTTGGGTTACAGACGCTTCAGGTTATGTGTTTCCGGGTTGTGCACCGCGCCGAACCTGGAAGTACTGGGACAGGTTACTTTCAGGTTTCGGCGCTCGCGCATGCGCAGAAACACTAAATCACGCTTTGCGCATGCGCAGAAGTGCCAAATTGTGACCCGCGCATGTGCAGACACGCCCCTGCAGGTTGCGAACATGCCTCCCGCACGGATCACGTTCGCAACCCGACGTTCCACTGTAGGATAAATGTTGATAACTGCAAAAGGTAAACACACATACATAAGTATACAGACCAGATGTCTAAAACAGTACAGGAGAGCAATCCTAAAGCCATCTTGGCTCTTCTAAAGAATTTCAATATTTCCTCTGCCTCCTTAATCCCCCTTTGCTCGAGAAAACGTAGGCAGACAGCAATCAGGGGAAGTTCCTGAAGAGATTGCTCTCCTATATCTATCAACCTCCTTTGTATTAATTGTCATTGTTTGCCCAGATGCTCCACATTGAGCAATGTCTGACAAGCATCCCGATTGTCTTATCAAATGCTAATGTTTTGTGCAAACTGTGTCTGGAACTATGAATCTGGAATCCTCAGGAATATCACCCCTTGGCCTGCCTGACCCCACCATAGCCCCACCATACAGTATGTGTGATGCAATTTCTGATTGTTTGCAAAGGGGATGTCCTCAGAGCCGTCTTTCCTATTGGGCTTACTGGCGCGTTGCACCAGGGCGCTGGTCTCTCAGGGGCGCCCCGGCCAGTGGGGGAACTGCGTGGCTTTGCCAGCAGCCTCCCCTTTCCCTGCACACCTGCCAGCTGTGCCGCGTCAACCATATGGCTGGCGGGCAGGCAGCTTCCTTCCCAAGCCTCCGTGGAAGGAGAGCGATCCCTGCAGAGGCTTGGGAAAAGGTGACAACTCTGGGAAACGGGGAGTCTTTGCACCATGGCACCGGATATGCTTAAGACAGCCCTGCATGTCCTCCTTCTCCCCGCCAAAATGCAAACCCTCTAAAAGAGATGTTTCTTCTTGGTTCAGAGTCTCTTTTGCCTCCTTGCTAGAAGGGAGGGAATTCTGCTGCAACAGAAAAATAAAGATCTGCCTTTTTTCCACTGCATCCTGCCTCCATCCATTCATCTCTAACCAATCATGGACTTAGGGAACTCAGTCCCTTGGGGAGCTGGGCAGCAAAAGCCAACCACCCCTATTTTTGTATATCAAAAGAAACAGCAACAACCCCAAAACACTTTCTCACTTTGCAGGCTGCTTCTGGTCTGATAGGAAAAGAAACCCTTTTTCTTCCTCTCTCTCTCGAGGGAGAATTTGTGGATATCCAATGAACGTTGGGAGATTCAAGACAGAGAAAAGAAAGTACTTTTTTAATGCAGTGCATAAACTATGGAACTTGCTTCCACAAGGAAGCAGTGATGGCCACAGAGTTGGATGGCTTTAAAAGAGGATTGGACAAATTACCGGTAATTGAGGAGGATAAGGCTATGGGTGGTGTGATGGCCTGGGACTTGGGCTCGGACTCGGAGCCAGAGGAGACTCAGTCTGCACCGGATCCTTTGCCTCAGGCATCATCTGAACCAAGTCTGGGGCTGATCCTGAAGAGTCCCAGTCTGCACAGGTTCCCCTGCAACAAACACCAGCTGGGCCGAGTCAGGGGCCTGAGCCTGCCCTGGCTCCAGATGCGGGGATTACCTCGTTGCCTCCAGCTGGGCCATCACTTACAGCTGCTCCACTACCAGTTTGGTCAGGGGAGGCTGAGGTGGCCTCTGGGTCTAGCAACCCACCCACGTCTCCCGAGCTGCAGAAACTAAGGTCTGAGAGAAGGAGAGACCTGAGTACTCTCAGGAGGAGTGCTTGCCTTCGGGCGAGACAGAGAGGTGAGTCACCAGGGGATCAGGACCAGCTGTTACCCCAACAAAGATAAAAGGCTGTCGGACCCCGCCCCAGGTTGCGGGAGCAACATTGCTGTATGCCAGATCCTGCCCCTGTCCTTGCCTGGTTTCCTGCCTTGACCCTATCAGACCGACTCCTAGCGGAACCGTCGGATTTTGGACCAGACCTGGACCGTGGTTCTCGTGTTACCCCCGGGCCCAGCACAGGTGGCTAATAACCACATTTGGTTATGCTCTGCCTACCCAGTCCGAGGCAGCAATGCTTCTGAAAATACCAGTTGCTGGAAAACACAGGAGGGGAGAGTCCTCTTGAGATCGAATCCTGCTTATGGGTTTCTCATAAAGGGCATCTGGTGGGCCACTGTGAGAACAGGATGCTGGACTAGATGGGCCTCCTTATGAGTTGCAGTCCATTTGGACTTCAAACACCTGTCGATTCTATTCTCCATTTCACCGCAATGCCTTGAGAAAGACCTACAATACAGTGGATGCTCGGGTTGCGAATGTGATCACTGCAGGATGCACATTCGCAACCTGCGGCGTTAGCAACCCACAGCGGCGCGTCTGCGCATGCGCAGGTCGCGATTCGGCACTTCTGCACATGTGCAAAGCGCAATTTAGCACCTCTGCACATGCATGACCACTGAAACCTGGAAGTAACCTGTTCCGGTACTTCCTGGTTTCGGCAGTCTGCAAGCCGAAAAAAAGCAACCTGAAGCGTCTGTAAACAGAGGTATGACTGTACAGCCATTTTCCTCCAGGTTCAAATACAGTGGTACCTCAGGATGCGAATGGGATCTGTTCTGGAGCCCCGTTCACATCCTGAAGCGAACGCAACCCACAACTGCGGGTCGTGATTCGCCGCTTCCGTGCATGCGCGTGACATAATTTTGACCGTCTGCGCATGCGCGAGCGACGAAACCCGGAAGTAACACGCTCCATTACTGCCGGGTCGCTGCGGAGCGCAACCCGAAAGCGCTCAACAACTTCAAGCCAAGGTATAACTGTAGATGACATGTGAGTGTCAGTCCTTCCCGGGAGTGGGAAAGACACAATCATGTCTCGAGCGACAAAACAACAAAATAAAATTGCACGAGATGTGGTAGAAGCAGGAGGCCAATGTGATTGCAACGGCCTCATGTGATGTTCCCCAAATAGACAGCTGAAGACGTCCATTTCTGTTGACTTCCTCCCATCAGGCCATTTTCCACCTGGCATGCTATAGTTGTCCCTCCCTGCCTCTGTCAAGGACTCCATTCTCATTCCGAAAAGATATTGTCAGCCCAACCTCTGAGTGGCAAGAGACTCCCAAGGCTTCCTGCACTTACCCAGGGTTCAGTTTCCTTGGGATGAAGGTCCACAGAGACTGTGGTGTCTTCAGGATATACCTTCTACCTCCACAGATACAGGATCCAAAGAATCGGGAGGGACTCGGGGCATCATCCAAACAGACCCCCACCCACCCACCCACAACAATATTTGGAAGGGTCTGGCATTCAGATGGCTGAGAAGACTGCCAAAAATATAACCTGTTTCCTAGACGGAAACCTAAAACCGTGCTTGTTGAGCAGTCGAAAGAGATGCTTAAGACTAATCCAGATTTGCTATCACCAAATTCTGAGGCAAAATAATGCTCACTGAATTTGAGGGTTTTCATATCAAGCCTAGCACAGGTCTCTTGATCAAAGGCCTTCTGATTGACTGCGATGTTTTCACCACCACAATGGCTTAAAATTCAGAGCCAATCTACCCTTGAGTGGTAGATCAAATCACAGAATTCTGGACCGCACAGCTTTAGGTTGAAACTGGAGAGGGCACATTTTTAATGTTCCCTGCATGGAGAAATCTAGCACAGCAGGGAGAAAGGTTTCATGCGTCCCTCTCCCTGACTTGCTACTTTATATACTGAAATGAGATGGTTGGTGTGTGTGCGTGTTTTAAAAAATAAATCTCGTGAGGAGCATCTGAATATATGAGTCACCACTTGAGAAGCGCATAATTCAGAGTACTGCTCATTCCATCTCTCTATAGACAGAGCAACCAAAATGGCAAGGACCCGCTGCCCCAGATCCTCTATCCGACCCCAACCATGGACCGGTATGTTTCTCCCATTCTTCCTTCCATCCCACTTTCCCATTCAGTACCAGCAATCTGTCACAGCTCTCTAAGCCCCTGAGTCTGTTTATCTTTCAAGATACAATACAGACTTCTCTGTTTGTTTTCCAAAGTCATTACTTTCCAGAATGGAGATAAGGATGTGTGCAGAGTTTGGGGGTGGGGGAGGCTTTTGTGAACTTAGCATCGCTGGCTCTGCTCAAAAGATATCTGGAACAGAGGGGGAAGAAAAGAAAAACAGGACCCAGATGAGACTTCACTTTAATGACATGGCAACACCCTGACCACTGCAGCCTATTATTATTATTATTATTATTATTATTATTATTATTATTATTATTATTATTAGCCACCCATCTGACTGGGTTGCCCCAACCACTCTGGCTGGCTCCCAACAAAATATTAAAGCCCATGTGCTAGTAAACGTGAGGCTGGATTACTGCAGTGCTTTCTATCTTGGGCTGCCCTTGGGTCTGGTTTGGAAGCTTCAGGCAGTGTAGGTGCCAAATTGCTGGTGAGAACATCTGCTCCAGAACACAGGACACCATTCTTAATGCCTCTGTACTGGCTGCCCATCTACTACGGAGCTAGGTTTGAGTTCCTTATACAGTGGTACCTTGGTTCTCAGATGTAATCTGTCCATTTGATTTCTGAAACATTCAAAAACCAAGGCGGGTCTTCCAATTGGTGCAGGCGCCCTGGAAACAATAGCCAACAGCAGCGTCGGACATTTGGCTTCTGAAAAACGTTCGAAAACCAGAACACTTACTTCCAGGTTTTTGGCGTTCAGGAGCCAAAATGTCCGAGTACCAAGGCATTTGAGAACCAAGGTTCCACTGTATTAATTTATGAAGCCCTGAACAACTTAGGTCCAGGGTACCCTATCCCGAACCCTTCTATCCCAGCTCGCTCACTAAAATCACCTGTGGGAGTGTTGCTGGTCGTTCCCCAAGTCTTGTTAAAAGGTGACATCAAAGAAGTTTATCAAATTAAGCCTAGCATGGAGAAAGTGGATACAGAGAGGTTTCCCTTCCTCTCTCACTAGAACTTTTGGACATCTAATGAACTGAATGATTCTGGACAGATGAGAAAGATTTCTAACCGTTTCCCAGTCCCGATTTAGCGGCCCTCAGTAGCAAGCAACTGGCTGGGAGTGGCAATTTCCTCCTCAATAAATTTCCTCCAAGCCAGCCGTTAATTAAAACCTTTCGATGCTGATCTCATCAGCCCAGCTCAGCACTCCCTGCAGACGGCTCATACATTTTAATGGGAGGTGCCTGCCACTCTGTGTTTGTTCAGAGAGGCAAGTGGACTCTGTGAAATCCTTGGGTTGCAAAGCATGGGGAGGTGGATTCTCCCACCACCACGATCTCTTGGCTGCTGCACAAGAGCTGGAGAGATCAGCACCCTGGTTTTTCCAAGTTGAAAGTGGTTCTTAGCTGGTGCTGCTGCTGTTTGCTGCTGCCTCCCAGTATAGACAGATAATTATAATTATTATTTATTATTTATTATTTATTATTTATTATTTACCCCGCCTATCTGGCTGAGTCTCCCCAGCCACTCTGGGCGGCTCCCAATCAAGTTTTTAAAACAGTACAGCGTTAAATATTAAAAACTTCCCTGAACAGGGCTGCCTTCAGATGTCCTTTAAAAATAGGATAGCTGCTTATTTCCTTCACATCTGAAGGGAGGGTGTTCCACAGGGTGGGCGCCACTACCGAGAAGGCCCTCTGCCTGGTTGCCTGTAACCTCACTTCTCGCAATGAGGGAACTGCCAGAAGGCCCTTGTCGCTGGACCTCAGTGTCCGGGCTGAACAATGGGGGTGGAGATGCTCCTTCAGGTATACAGGACCGAGATCATTTTTGCAGGTGTTCAATTGTAAGTCAACCTCATTCTGTTCCTGCATCATTCTGTGTTGGGTCTGCGGAAAAGTCCTCAGTGCATAGCACAAGGGTAGAAGAATGAGGGAATCCCAATGAAAGAACAGTGGCAAGAGAAATTGATGACTTATGCAGAACTGGCTAAATTGACATACAAATTGTGAGACGAGGACAACTGTGACTTTAAGGAAGAATGGGAGCTTTTTACAAATTACTTAAAAATACAACAAAATGAACTGGACTCCTTGGCAGGGTTTGAATAAACACACACAAATTTATTGGTTGATAACATGATAGATAGATAATGTAAGGATGTGTACAAGTTTATAATATGCAGAGAACAACATGTGCTGAGAAATCAGAGAGAGGAGCTGAGGGAAGTCTTTGTGGGGGGAGGGAGGGTTGGATGAGGGGATTGGAAAAAAGGGGGTGAAAGATGAATATGATATGTTGTGAAAATGTGGTTGGGATACTGCCAGGGAGACAAAGTCCATCATGGCCACCAAGCCGGCTGCCGGACGATCCATCGATCTCCCGTAGTCACACAGTATCAGCAATTAGTGACATGAGTTTCTAGAAATAGCTTGCCACATTCCAGAGCTCATGCACACTGTATCAGCAGATAATTCACAGCAGAAGTTGCACGCAGGAGAGCATTATTTATAAGTTTATTCAGCGTTGGTCAGAACAGAGAAAAACATGACCGCATGCTTCAGCGTTCAGGCACGAAGAAAGAAACGAAAGCAAAGACACAACAGAAACATCCTGTGAAACAGGAAATACGCAGGCTGTGACACAAACATCCTGCTCCCTTTTAAGGTGGAATGGAAATATCCTAACAGTTTTGTAGGAATTGTTAATAAAAATAAAATAGAAAAAGGAAAAAAGAAAAAGTCCTCAGGGCAACAACAGCCACAAAGAGGGAGAAGAGAGGAGGCTTGTTGTTGTTTAGTTGTTTAGTCGTGTCCGACTCTTCGTGACCCCCTGGACCAGAGCACGCCAGGCACTCCTGTCTTCCACGGCCTCCTGCAGTTTGGTCAAACTCATGTTCATAGCTTCGAGAACACTGTCCAACCATCTCGTCCTCTGTCGTCCCCTTCTCCTTGTGCCCTCCATCTTTCCCAACATCAGGGTCTTTTCCAGGGAGTCTTCTCTTCTCATGAGGTGGCCAAAGTCTTGGAGCCTCAGCTTCACGATCTGTCCTTCCAGCCACAAAGAGGGAGAGGAGAGGAGGCAGGTGTGCGTTTTTGCTCCCTACACACATCCCTTTGACTCAGCAATACCAGGCACGCCCTTGGAAAGGAACATCTTTCATTCCAGTATGTTCTGTACCTCAGAAGAACACTTGATGGAGTTCAGGCTTTTCTTCTGCCGCTCTAGAGGGGAGGACCCAAAACCAATGGATTTAAACAACAAGAAAGGAGATTCTGACTAAACATTCGGAAGAACTTTTCTGGCAACGAGAGCTGTTCAAGAGGGGAATGGGCTCCCTTTAGAAGGTGGTGGGCTCTTCTTCCTTGGTGGCCTTTAAGCAGAAGTTGGATGGCCATCTGTCAGGGGTGCTTTAGCTGAGATCCCTGTGTTGCAGGCGGGTTGGGCTAGATGACCCTTGAGGTCCCTTCCATGATTCTGTGGTTTCCTCCAGGCAGCTGTGCCACACATTTGTAAACTGCCGGCATCCGCCAAACACTTTCCAAGCCCTGACTTGCCAGCTGGAAAGATAGCGGGTGACAAAACGTTGTTTCATGCTTCCCTTGATAAATGCCAGAGAGGGTTTTGCACACTGGCATGCACACAGATGGAGAGAGAAATCTCCTTCCCCCACTCCGCTGCTCCTATCTCTGGAGATTTCCAATCAGGAAAGGCTCTGTTTTTCACCTGAAGCGTGGGTCGCGTTGCACACAGATTCAACTCCAAGCCTTCCCTCAGTAAGTCTGCGTTAGGCTGCTTCTCCAGGGACAGAGGGCGGTCGTGGAAGGAGGCAAAGGTGGCTTGATGCTGACAGGTGCGTCAAAGATGGGGCAACAGAGGAATGGAAGGGACAAGGAATGCTGTGTCTAGAGCACAGACTGAGCCAATATATTGAGGTGTAGTGGTTACAGCATCAGACCTTGACCTGGGAGAGGCCTGGGTTCAAATTCCAACTTGCCCACGAAGCTCACTGGGTGACCATGGTCCAGTCACAGCCTCTCTGCCTAACCTACTCCAGAGGGTTCTTGTGGAGATTTCATGAGGAGGGGTAGAACCATGTACAGTGGTACCTTGGGTTAAGTACTTAATTTGTTCCAGAGGTCCGTTCTTAACCTGAAACTGTTCTTAACCTGAAGCACTACTTTAGCTAATGGGGCCTCCCGCTGCTGCTGCACTGCCAGAGCACAATTTCTGTTCTCATCCTGAAGCAAAGTTCTTAACCTGAGGTACTATTTCTGGGTTAATGGAGTCTGTAACCTGAAGCGTATGTAACCCAAGGTACCACTGTATTTGAAGATGGCTATCACATCACCTCTTGGGGCTTATCCACGTTTACCTGTCCTTTATGCTTTCCTTGCATTGTTCACACTTTCCCCATGAAAACCCACTCTCTAAAGCTGAATTGGAGCAAATGGCAATCCTCCAAAAACCCAAATTGCCATTTGTTGCACTTCAGCTTTAAAGAGCAGCTTTTTTGCAAGGAGAGCTCTGGTGTGCAGGGCTCTCATGGAGCTTTAAAGTCAAACATGGAGCTTTAAAGTAAGGATCTGTGCCTGGAAAGAGCAGGGCAAAAGGTAATGGTGGCTAAGCCCTCAATCTTCTCTTCTCTGGGCTTTAAATGCGAGCTGTTGGGTGGTGGTGGTGGTGCAAAGTCTGGTGTTTGAGATGCACTCTTTCCATGGATGGGAATCCGTTTGCTCCTTTGCAGGTTTCTGAGCTTCAATTGCTAAAGGCAGACCTTTAGAAGGCGGCAGATCGAAGGCAGATCTTTGGCACTGCACTCCATGAAGACACCGGCAGGGGTTTTTTTTATTGGCCTCTTTTACCATCTGCGGAGTGGAAGCAATGCTAAAATTAATAGCAGCCAATATAGCAAAATAACAGAAGATGAAGGGAATGTCAGAAACCCCTGGAGCAGGCTGGACTCCTTCTTTGCTCTTATCCACTGTCTGCAATGCGTGTTCAAAAAAGAAGTCTTAGCTAAGGACATCTCCTGCAGAATCAAGCTGAGAATGCATCCAATGGTGGGAAATAAATCCCTGATGATTCTTATATTGCCCACTGCTCAGGAAATAAGTCTTGTGCTGGAATTGGAGAACACGCTGAGTTCATTTTCACAGATAATCTGGTTCTGGTTCTCCTTTCATGTGGGGGTGTCCACCCATGTACAGCTTTCTCTGTGGATGTCGGGACAAACTGTTCTGGTTCCATGATGATCTAAGCCAGGACTGAGGAACTTGTGGACCTCCAGATGTTAAAAACAAAATGAAATTACACATCACTTGGGAAGAGAGGCAAACCAATGCCAGTGTACTGGAAGAAGCAATGATCACCAGTGTCGAAGCAATGATGATTCAACATCAACTTTGTTGGACTGTTGTGTGGATGCCTGATTATTGTCTTCCAAAGCAACTACTCTTATTCCGAACTTTAAAATGGAAAGCGTAATGCTGGTGGTCAACAAAAGAGGTTGAAAGACTCTCCCAAGGCAAATCTTTAAAAATGTAGGATAAACACCGACAACTGGGAAACACTGGTCCGCAAGCGCTCCAGTTGGAGAACAGCTTTTACCAAAGGTGTCATGGGCTTTGAAGACAATCAAACTCAGAACGCAAGGGAGAAATGTGCTAAGAGGAAGGCACACTTGGCAAACCCTCACCGTGGCTGACTCCCGCCCAGAAACCTATGTCCCCACTGTGGAAGGACATGTGGATCCAGAATGGGCCTCCAAAGTCACTTATGGACTCAGTGTTAAAACTGTGTTGATGAAAGACAATCTTACTACGAGTGATCAAAGAAGAAGAAGAAGAAGAAGAAGAAGAAGAAGAAGAAGAAGAAGAAGAAGAAGAAGAAGAAGAGGCCTTACAGTTCCCTTTATCCCTCACCATTGGCTATGCTGCCTGGGGCTGATGGGGTCCAGCAAGATTAGGAGGGCCAGAGTTTTTCCTGCAATCTAAATACAGGGTGAGCAGGTGTTGGCAGGTTCAGCACTGGGAACCCCCTCCCCCCCCCAAAAAACCTCCCAACAACTACTAATGAAGAGTTGATGTCCTTGTGAATTAACTATTTCTAGAGTCAACTTGACGCAGGTGGCGCTGTGGGTTAAACCACAGAGCCTAGGGCTTGCCAATCAGAAGGTCGGCAGTTCGAATCCCCGTGATGGAGTGAGCTCCCGTTGCTCGGTCCCTGCTCCTGCCAACCTAGCAGTTCGAAAGCACATCAAAGTGCAAGTAGATAAATAGGTACCACTCCGGCGGGAAGGTAAACGGTGTTTCCGTGTGCTGCTCTGGTTCTCCAGAAGCGGCTTAGTCATGCTGGCCACATGACCCGGAAGCTGTACACCGGCTCCCTCCACCAGTAAAGCAAGATGAGCACCGCAACCCCAGAGTCGTCTGCGACTGGACCTAAGGGTCAGAGGTTCCTTTACCTAGAGTCAACTTGGCTGCAGGATTTGGGGCACGTCGATGCAGAATTTTGGGGCATTGGAAGAAAAGGGCCTGTTCTACCATGATCTTTCTGTTAACTGCCTGCTCAGTACAAATGCAGCACACATTTTGAGTAGGTGGCTGAGAGGAGAAGGAGGACACACAAAAGGTCGCAGATATTCTTTATCCCAAAAATCTTGTGTCCCCTCCCCACCTTTGCCTAGCCTGCAAAAGGCTTGGCATGTGGAGAAGCTGGACCCTGGATCCATCCTGGGACAGTTACGGAGCCAAAAGCATTTCCTTGGAGCAGTAAACAGACCCCAGTTAACAAACAGCTGCAACAGTCTCCACAGCTGGTTTGGACATATTGACCTTTAGAGAATAGACCCAGCCAGCCCTGATCACTCCTCTTGCTCCACACTAATGACCAAGGATGAACTCTTGCACCAAAAAGTCTTTAAATTAACAGATGGGGTAGACATGACCTCTGTTTTATAGACGAGCCAGTATCACCTTCCAAGAAGGGAAACCATCAAATAACATGAGTGCCACTCTCTGGTTTCCATCTCACTGTGTTATTAAAACAATCCCCCGATTTCTGTGCTGTGCAGGGACTGCCCATTAGTATCAGCCTGGCATCCCCAATGGCTGATGATGCCCAGAGCCAGGGTGAGGGCAGCTCCCAGAACCAATTCAAGACTGATGTTCTTCTGTTCCATCATCTCAAGTCTCCCACAGCAACTGCTAGTCAGTGACTTCCTGAATACTGTGTTCCTAACACACCCGTTATTCTGACCAGCCAGGTGTTCCATACTGAAAGCCTGCCATCCCATAGGATGCTTGATGTTGCTACATAGAGAGTTAAGGATCAGACTCTTTCAGGCTGAAGCCGTTCATTTTTAAAGAAAGCTACAAAGCAAGTGGCCTTCTACCAACTCAGACCATTGCCCTATTTAGGCCAGTATTACCTGCACTGACTGGCAGCGGGTGTCCAGGGTCTCAGGCACAGAGAGCCTTTCCCATGACCTGCTTCGGGGTCCTCTTTAATGGGAGATGCCAGGATTTGAAACTGGAACCTTCAGCACATAAAACAGGTTGTCAAGGTGCTAGACCAGTATTCTGAAGGCAGACTTCTCCAGCAATTCCTCTTTAGAGGAGGAAGAGATGGGTCCACTTCCTAATTTGCCACATATAGGTCTGGGGACACCAGAAGCCCACTTCCTTCCCTTCAGCCCCAATGAGACACCTCTGCTGCCAGACTCTTGGGGGACCAAGAGAGTCCCAGGAAGAGATTTCCACAGATGAAAACACCATTACCATTACTTCAAGGGAACCAGTGGCTGTGAAAGAAAACACCAGTTCTTTAACTTGCCAGGGGATTTTTTTAAAGAGGTGAGGCCTCCATACTTAGCCCTGCTATAAAACCCAGGTCTTGCTGAGGCAACTTGTATGCCTGACCTCAACTGCAAGAGTGCTATCCATGGTGCTGAACGCCCACTCTTCTTGCCTTCCAAGAAGTTGACCCATCACCTACCTTGGCCCATCACCCCTTTGCAGTGGTGGGCATCCTTGCAGCCATTGCACAGCTGCTCTACCCCCCCCCCCAGCTATGGTCCTATCCCTCTTGAAAGTGGTTTGAGAGGAGGCATCACTTCCTATAGGACACTGGTGGCGCTGTGGGTTAAACCACAGAGCCTAGGACTTGCCGATCAGAAGGTCGGTGGTTCGAATCCCCACAACGGGGTGAGCTCCCGTTGCTCGGTCCCTGCTCCTGCCAACCTAGCAGTTCGAAAGCACGTCAAAGTGCAAGTAGATAAATAGGTACCGCTCTGGCGGGAAGGTCAACGGTGTATCCGCGTGCTGCTCTGGTTCACCAGAAGCGGCTTAGTCCTGCTGGCCACATGACCCGGAAGCTGTACGCCGGCTCCCTCGGCCAGTAAAGTGAGATGAGCGCTGCAACTCCAGAGTCGGCCACGACTGGACCTAATGGTCAGGGGTCCCTTTAGCTTTACCTTATAGGGTTGTGGGTCAGGATGGATGATGCCTGGGTCCTTTCCAAGCCAATCCAGAAATGTTTCGAATCCAGCAGAAGAGGCTGCCAAACCAGTCATACCAGTTCCTTTGTTAAGGTAATGGCTTTGGCTGGCCAGTTAAGTTCTGCCATTTACTATATCCAAAGAGGCTGCTGTGTTGCCATAGAGACAAGTGGGTGGGCCTTTTCCCGCCTCACCTGGCGGGATGCCACGTCATCCTAGGAAAGGAGCCAGAAAGGAGTTCTGTGTGTGTGAGAGAGTTTTGGTTGATTCTGGGTGCTGGGGAGACAGAGGCATGTCTTGCTGTGTGCTAGACCTAAAACTATGACTTGGGGCTCCCCTGGAAAATTAATGGGGAGGTAAGAGCTCTTGCTGTGTGAATGCTGTACTCTTATGTTCAAGTTGTGTATATATATGCAAAAAATAACAAAGCTTGTTTTCTCTTGCTCTGGAGGGTAGGACTCGAACCAATGGCTTCATGTTGCAAGAAAGGAGATTACGACTAAACATCAGGAAGAACTTTCTGACAGTAAAAGCTGTTTAACAGTAGAATAGTCTCCCTTGGGAGGTTGCAGACTCCTTTTTTGGAGGTTTTTAAGAGCAGAGGAGGATGGCCACCTGTGCTGGATGCTTTAGCTGAGATTCCCGCACTGGACTAGATGAGTCGAACTCTACAATTCTATGGTTCTATGTTCCGATGATGTGACCTTTGCTGTCATTGTGATATTCAGCTTATTTTTCAGCTTCTGTTTGGTTATCAGGGTTTTATAGATTGCAATGGCTTTATCAATGACTTGTTAACTATTCCACACGATTTATGCTGCATTTCTGACGCTCTGTTCTGTTGATGTTGTTTATTGTTTGTAAGCTGCCTTGAGATTCATTTGAATGAAAAATGCAATAAAATAATATCAATCAGACCAGTGACCTTCATTCCAATAGACACTAATCTCTAGGAAACCCTGGAGTCGCGCGACACTTGGCGACTGGGCGCAGGCGAAAATACATTTCTTTCTTCCCACTGTCTCCTTCCATCGAGGCTTCGGAAACACTTTAAAAGTCAGGCAGACCTGTTTACCAGAGTATCAAAAGCAGGAAGAGTATTCACACCGCAAGCGGCAATCCCTCTTTCAAACCGTCTCCAGCTCTCTTGACAAAATGGGCTTACTCTTTTGCGTAATCCTTGACCCCCACAAAAGCCTTTAAAAACGCACAGCTGGTTGAAAACCAGGCTGCTTCCAACACTTTCTTCCTCCATGTGTGTCTAAATCCTCCAGAGTCACAGGGCTGAAATCCGAACACAACATGTTGATGTTAAATGAGGAAACTCTCGTTTCCTCAATGCCAGAGCCCTGATGAAAACGCTCCCTGAGAAATCTGCAAGAGGGAACTATGAACAGATGTCCTTTTAACTACGCAAACAAGGAGAGAATTGAAATCGTCGTGGCAGCCAACCTTCCACAAATCTCTACACTTCCTTCATTCCCCCCGTCCATTTGTTTTGCTTTCCTGGTCTAACCATTGCAAATACATTGTTTTCACTTCTGCAAAAGAAAATCCCCGCAAGCAATTTTTTTAATTTTTTTTTTTTTGGCTTCGTTCTTTCTTTCTTAACCTTTCCATCCCTTCACACTGAAATGTGAGGAGTCTTTTGTATTGCACAAAAGAAAAAAAAAGGCCTGACCTTAAAGAAATTGGACTTTCACCAGGAAATAGCAGGGGGATTTCAGTAAGTCACGCCAAACCTCACCTCAGTTTCCCTGTCTTTAGAGGGAGACTTTGAAGGAAATTTTCAGAATAAATCCTGATAAAAAGAAAGAGATGTTGTGGGCAGGTGGTTAACCTGTCTGGGAATTAGGTAAACAGCCTGTTCCATATTGAGTCACACTCTCCTCGAAGGAGCAAATTTGTAGCCTGGACTGAGACAGCCTTGCCATAGCCTAGTAGCCTTCTAACTAGATTACTGTAATCCAATTTTCATGGGGCTGCCCTTGAAGACAGTATAGCTAATCAGCTTTGCAAGATCGACTATGTCCTCTGTTGGAAGACAGAGGAGAAATGTGACCTTGTTAATTCTCCTTGACCTCTCAGCGGCTTTCGATACCATCAGCCATGGGATCCTTCTGGAGTGGCTGTCCAAGTTAGGGGTGCAGGGCCGGATTTTGGTTTGATGAGGCCCTAAGCTACTGAATGTAATGAGGCCCTTTATATGTCCAGCTGTCCTTTGTCAACAACAAATTGTCGCTGGTTTTTTTGTGTTGAATATATGCTATATGGTAATTTATGGACCTAATAGGTATCTAAAGCCATTTGTACATGCAGAATGTAGGCACCCTATATATAGGTAAAGGTAAAGGGACCCCTGACCATTAGGTCCAGTCGTGGCCAACTCTGGGGTTGCGTGCTCATCTCGCTCTATAGGCCAAGGGAGCTGGAGTACAGCTTCCGGGTCACGTGGCCAGCATGACTAAGCCGCTTCTGGCGAACCAGAGCAGCACACGGAAACACTGTTTACCTTTCCACCGGAGCTGTACCTATTTATCTACTTGCACTTTGACGTGCTTTCGAACTGCTAGGTTGGCAGGAGCTGGGACCGAGCAACGGGAGCTCACCCCATCGCGGGGATTCGAACCGCCGACCTTTTGATCGGCAAGTCCTAGGCTCTGTGGTTTAACCCACAGCACCACCCGCGTCCCTATGTATGTATGTATGTATGTATGTATGTATGTATAAATAAATAAAATTTCCCAAGGCAGCTTTTAAATTTAACCCACAGCGCCACCCGTGTCCCAACCTATATATAGAAATGGACAAACCAGTGATATTTTAGGGAGCAGGCTAGCAGGCGGGGCCCATTACTTACATAGGAGCCTACACAACACAAAACACTGTTGCTGTATGTAGGTTTTATTTTATTGGTTTTTTGCTCGGTCCCTGCTCCTGCCAACCTAGCAGTTCAAAAGCACGTCAAAGTGCAAGTAGATAAATAGGTACCACTCTGGCGGGAAGGTAAACAGCGTTTCCGTGCGCTGATCTGGTTCGCCAGAAGCGGCTTAGTCATGCTGGCCACATGACCCGGAAGCCGGGAGGGGGAAGCTCCCTCGGCCAATAAAGCGAGATGAGTGCCACAACCCCAGAGTCGGCCACGACTGGACCTAATGGTCAGGGGTCCCTTTACCTTTACCTTTAATATGCTGATGACCCACAGCGGGGGGGGGGGGGGTTGGGAGGCCTTGGGAATGCCCCACTTACCATCCCTACAAGTGGCTTCTCAATGGCCAGGAACTTCTGTTACAAAGTTCTCAAAGACTTCTCAGCAAGAGAAAGACAATCGAGATAAAATGGGGCAGCAGCAGCAGCAGAAACCAGACCAGAAACCAAGGGACAGTAAACAAAACTTCTTTTTCTTTCATTTTTAACGAAGAAAGTGAATTTGTACATAACTGTAGTGAGTTTTAGGAAATAGTCCTCCCTTGTGACACTAGGGATGGAGCAGAAATTTGTTCAGAAATTTGCATCCTAACACAAAGTGACCTAATTCACATTTCCCAAACCAACACGCAAACCGAAAGGCAGCCATACACTTCTCCAAATTTTACAATGCAGTTCTCCAAACAAAAACAAAAAGTGTACGAAATTTAAATCTGTTCCCACACACCTCTTTCTTTCCACCAGCTTCCCATTTTTCATATGCACGTCTTTTGTATTGGCTTATATTAACATAATTTCTAATATTCACATCTCTATTTATTTTCAGTTTTTCATTACACTCCCACCCTGTGCCTCCAAAAAAGCTTTGAGACAATATGGAAGCATTTATCTGAGCATCTTTTTTAAAAAAAAGAATCGTATTAAGAAAAAATTGCTTGCAATATTAAGCAAATTGCATTAAAAATATTAGTAGAAATGTTCATGAAGATTCGTACACATTTTTGTGCAGACTTATCATGTGAACTAAACTTAATACGGGAGAAATGAGACACTGAGAGATACCAAAACGGACATTTTCATCCACACTACTTTTGAATCAAAACATCTAAATGGGCAAACATTCAGTTCAAGCTCATGGAAGTGCAAGCTTTTGATATTTGAAGGACCTTTTCGTGAGGGGAAACGGTTGAGTCGGAGAGATGAAGAACTAGTTTAGGAGTGCAAAGCATTATTTAAAGGGGTAAGCTGCAGTTGTGGTGATTTTGAATCACAAACCACCTGACTTAAGTGAAGGAATCGGGTTACACGTTCCCGTCCCCCCCAAAAAGAGAAAAAGAAAACCACTCTTCTTCTCAGCCAAAGCGCTGAGAAAAAACTTCAACCAGGAATATAAAAAAGAAATATTTTCAAATATCTAAAGGGCTGTCACATGGAAGATGAAACAAGCTTGTTTTTGTGCTACTCCAGAGGGGAGGACCGGAACCGATAGATTCAAATGACAAAAAGATTCTGATGAAACATTGGGAAGAACTTTCTGAGGGTAAGAACTAATCGACAGTGGGATGGACTTTGGAGATCTCTTCCTCCTTGGAGGTTTTTAAACAGAGGTCAGGGATTTTTTAAAGCTCTGTTTCCTGCTCTAGATGACCCTTCCACCTCAACAATTCCATGATTCTGTGAAATTTGACAGTAGAGAATCCTTGGATGGGTCCATCAGTCAGTGCCAAAGGGACCAGTAATGAGAGGGTTGGATCTAGAAGTGATAGGATTGCGTACTAAGTGATAGCATTGCCTACTAAGATGCTTTGCACACTGGGCTAGGACCTTTGGTCCATGTGACCTAGCATCGTCTTCTGCGGGACAAAACAGTTCTTCAAAATCCTCTTCCTATTAGTTATAGAGGTAAAGGGACCCCTGACCATTAGGTCCAGTTGTGACTGACTCTGGGATTGCGGCGCTCATCTCGCTTTATCGGCCGAGGGAGCCAGCGTACAGCTTCCGGATCATGCAGCCAGCATGACTAAGCCGCTTCTGGTGAACCAGAGCAGTGCACGGAAACGCCGTTTACCTTCCCGTCAGAGTGGTACCTATTTATCTACTTGCACTTTGACGTGCTTTTGAACTGCTAGGTTGGCAGGAGCAGGGACCGAGCAACGGGAGCTCACCCCGTCATGGGGATTCGAACCGCCGACCTTCTGATCGGCAAGTCCTAGGCTTTGTGGTTTAACCCACAGCGCCACCAGCAAATGCCCAATGTTACCATTCTCTATAGCAGGGCTTGGCAAGGCTTACCAGGCATGGGCCGGATCACTCCCGCAGAGATCCTCCGTGGGTTGGTCCAGTGCAGTGCGACGCCAGAAATCGCATCTGCGCATGTCCGTGGCACCGGAAATCGCTTCTGTGCATGCCCAGACACTGAAAATTGCGCCTGTGCAGAAGCAATTTTCAGCATCTGGGCATGCGCAGAAGCAATTTCTGGAGCCGCAGAAGGGAGTCCCTGCGCCACACTGCGCCAGTTTAGTGCAGCGCAGTAAACTCGTCGAGTGGGCGGCTCAGTTTGGGGGCGGCTCAGGGGCCGGTTAAACGGCCTCTGTGGGCCACTTCTGGCCCATGGGCCGAAGGTTGGGGACCCCTGCTCTATGTTGTTGTTGTTGTTGTTTAGTCATTTAGTCGTGTCCGACTCTTCGTGACCCCATGGACCAGAGCACGCCAGGCACCTCTGTCCTCCACTACCTCCCGCAGTTTGGTCAAACTCATGCTGGTAACCTCGAAAACACTATCCAACCATCTCGTCCTCTGTCGCCCCCTTCTACTTGTGCCCTCCATCTTTCCCAGCATCAGTGTCTTCTCCAGGGAGTCTTCCCTTCTCATGAGGTGGCCAAAGTACTGGAGCCTCAGCTTCACGATCTGTCCTTCCAGTGAGCACTCAGGGCTGATTTCCTTAAGAATGGATGCGTTTGATCTTCTTGCAGTCCATGGGACTCTCAAGAGTCTTCTCCAGCACCATATTCAAAAGCATCAATTCTTCGGCGATCAGCCTTCTTTATGGTCCAGCTCTCACTTCCATACATCACTACTGGGAAAACCATGGCTTTAACTATACGGACCTTTGTTGGCAAGGTGACATCTCTACTTCTCAAGATGCTGTCTAGGCCTGTCATTGCTTTTCTCCCAAGAAGCAGGCGTCTTTTAATTTCTTGGCTGCTGTCACCATCTGCGGTGATCCCTATAGCCACCACTAAATAAAGTGCATTGTCTGTCTGTCTGTCACACAGAAGTAGAAGGGACCCTGAGGGTCTCTTTCTCTCCCTTTTGGACACCAACCCATCACTACCCCAATCTCTAGCTGCTGTGAGGCCACCAGGATCAGGCCAGCCCATCATCACATGAATCCTAGAATAGATGGAGGAGAGATGGAAAATCAGCTTACCTACAGTCAGGAAAATGCCAGTCTCCTGGGTCCACCCTTCAGAGGAACTGATCCTGGGCTATATCAACAGCTGCTCAGAGTTGGCCAACTGCGTTTGAATGAAGCCAGCATTTCTTACGAGGACTGCTGAAGTGGACTTGTGTTGTCTGGTGCCAAGAAATCAAGGTGTCCCTTTATTTAAGAGAGAGAGAAAAGCAGAGAGGGACTTTTGGATCTAGGCTGCAGAGGTTCCAGTCAAAAGCACCCTCCGCTGGTACTGGCATCTCAGTGAGGAAGTGGCTTTATTATTCTAAGAAATTGTGGTGAAGTCTTCCTTCCTTCCACAGCTGTCATGCAAAGTCAGCTGCATCAGCCATCGCAGGGATGTCGCCTCGCTTCTCCAAAAAGAGGCTATGGTCAGCATCTTTGCTGCCAGGGGCAAATTCTGGCCTTGTCAGGCAGCAAGCAGGGTTCTTTGGGTCACCAACCAGTTGTCCACACCAGAACACCAGAGTTGTCCACACCAAACACAGCCAATGTTTACACTGGGTGAGGGATTTAGGGCATAATATTCAACTATCAGATTGGGAAAGGTTATGGGAAACTGATTTGAAATTCTCGGCATGTTGTACGCTGAAAGAAAACTGGATAAAAATGATGTACTGGTGGTATTTGAATCCTAGTAAGTTAGCAAAAGTAAGGGATGTGGGTGGCGTTGTGGGTTAAACCACAGAGCCTAGGACTTGCCGATCAGAAGGTCGGCGGTTCGAATCCCCGCGACGGGGTGAGCTCCCGTTGCTCGGTCCCTGCTCCTGCCAACCTAGCAGTTCGAAAGCACGTCAAAGTGCAAGTAGATAAATAGGTATCGCTCCGGCGGGAAGGTAAACAGCATTTCTGTGCACTGCTCTGGTTCGCCAGAAGCGGCTTAGTCATGCTGGCCACATGACCCGGAAGCTGTATGTCGGCTGCCTCGGCCAATAAAGCGAGATGAGCGCCGCAACCCCAGAGTTGGTCACGACTGGACCTAATGGTCAGGGGCCCCTTTACCTTTACTTTAAGTTAGCAAAAATGTATAAGAGAAGTACAAATACCTGCTGGAAATGTAAAGAAAAAGAAGGTCCATTTTATCATATGTGGCGGACATGTAAGGTAATGAAAGCATTCTGGGAAATGATATATAATGAATTGAAAAAGATGTTTAAAATAACTTCTGTAAAAAACAAACAAACCAGAAGCTTTATTACAGTGGTACCTTGATTCTCAAATGCCTTGGTTCTCAAACGCTGAAAACCCAGAAGTACGTGTTCCAGTTTTAGAATGTTTTTCGGAAGCCGAACATCCAATGCTGCTGTTGGCTATTGTTTCTGGAGCACCTGCACCAATCAGAAGCTGTGCCTTGGTTTTCAAACATTTCGGAAGTCAAATGGACTTCCGGAAAGGATTAAGTTTGGTGCTTTTGTTTTTGCTATTTATTTTGTGTTTTTGTTTTTGAGGCTTTTTTGGTTAATTTGTTTTTGTGACTGTGTAGAACCCAGTTCAGTTACTGATTGATTGATTGATTGATTGATTGTGTGACTATGGAAATGGATAAAAGCCCCCCATCCAAACAATGACTATCATCAGTGCAGGTAAGAAAAATTAAAAAAAAAAAATATCATCTACAATACTGTCTTATTTATTTTATAGTACAGTACATTGATTATTGCTTTCATTTTATGGATCAATGGTCTTGTTAGATAGTAAAATTCATGTTAAATTGCTGTTTTAGGGGTTGTTTTTAAAAGTCTGGAACGGCTTAATTCATTTTGGATTACTTTCTATGGGCAAGCGCGCCTTGGTTTTGGAACGCTTTGGTTTTGGAACAAACTTCCGGAACGGATTAACTTTGAGAACCAAGGTACCAATGTATTAGGAACTGTAGGTACCAACATCCCAAGGGAACAGAAAAGACTTTTCTTGTATGTGACAACAGCCACACGCATGTTATTACGGTATCTCAGAGATGGAAAGAAGAGTCCGGACCAGAGAGGAATGGCAAATCAAGCTTTTGGACAACACTGAAATGGCAAAACTGAGTGGAAGGCTCAGGAACCAAGAAGACAAAAACTTCAATAAAGAATGGGGAAATTTTATAATTTATCCACAGCAGGAGACCACTGTAAACAGATGAAAACATTACCAGGATTTTAATAACACTTGTAATGGAGCAAATGTCATGGACAATATGGAAAAGTACAAAATATGGATTATGAAATAATATGCAGTTAAGAGGGTGTACAACAGGACCCGTGGAGGGGAAGGTGGGAAGATTTGGAGAAATCTCTAAATATGGATATTGTCAGCGGCTGCCTCAGGTCCCAGCTCACAAAGGACCCACGCCAGTTGCTCTTTATAAACAAAAGTCTTTATTGTGGTTCATTGTTGGTTTGACATCCGTGGCGCGCAGCGCTACGTCTGAGTCCTTAGACCGGCGAAGTCCCGTCTGAATCCGCCCCTCCTTTACACCAGTTCAAGACCCGAGTTTTGCTCCACCTCTTTCTCTCCTCCCTCTGCTCCTTTCTCCTCCGGGTCCTCCTGTCCTCTGGGGTCCCAACCCTCCTGGACTCTTCGGAGGCGGATTCTTCTGACTCCTCCCCCTGTCTCCGGCGGGCTTTGGGTCCTGGCTCCCAATCCGGATTTTCTGCTGTCCCTCGCGCCTCTACATTTGAACTTGGCGCGCGCGCGCAGCCGCCCACTTTCCTCCTAACGGCTACACTGCTCCCTTCACTGCTTTCTCCTTCCGGGAGGCTGGACGGCCCTGCTCTCTCCTCCGCCCCTCCACTCTCTGACGGAGGCGTGGTCAGTCCGGCCTCACTCTCTCCTCCTGCAGGAGGAGGCTTTTGTTCCAATCTGTGGGATTCTCCCCCCCCCCCCGCTGCGCTCTGGTGGGGAAGCTAGCCCTGATTTCCAGCTGCCGCTTGGCGACTCCCCACTGGCCCCCCTTGCCCTGACCCTGGGGGCCTCCTTCTGGGAATCTTCTGATTCACTGGAGAGACTCAGGGAATCTCTCTGGTCACTGTCACACCCTCCTGCGCTCCCCTCCGATTGTTCCCCTTCGCTCTCCATCTCCTCCTTCTCCTGTGGCTCAGTCCCTGAGCCCCTGACAGATATGTAATTTGGATTGCTAAAATGAATATTTGTAAAACCAAATAAAAATTATTATAAAAGAAAAGAACACACAGCCAATGTTGGACAAGCCCAGCACAGCAGGGGTGAGATGTTTGCTACTAGAACCAAAAGATCTATCAGCCCAAGCCAGGTGCAAAACACATATACAGTGGTACCTCTGGATGCGAACGGGATCCGTTCCAGAGCCCCATTCGCATCCTAAAGCGAATGCAGCCCGCGTCTGCGCGTGCACGGGTCGCGATTCGCTGTGTCTGTGCATGCGCGTGATGTCTCCGCATGTGCGAGCGGCGAAACCCAGAAGTAACTCGTTCCGTTACTTCCGGGTCGCCGTGGAGCGCAATCTGAAAACGCTCAACCCGAAGCTACTTTAACCCGAGGTATGAGTGTAACTAGAATGAAGTGATAGCGTGCCTCTGAGCCTAGGAATTTATTTTTTGTACCAGAACCAAACTGAGCTCAGATTTTATTATTTACATCCTGCCCATCTAACTGGGTTGCCCCAACCACTCTGGGCAGCTTCCAACATATATAAAAACATAATAAAACATTAAACATTTTTTAAAAAAAACTTCCCTCTACAGGGCTGCGTTCAGATGTCTTCTAAAGGTTGTATAGTTACTTATCTCCTTGGCTCAGGAGAGTCATAACTCCATACTCTCCAACATTTATCCAATGAAAATAGGGATGTCCTATGGAAAAGGTGGGGCATTTCGGGATCAAACCAGAAACCGGGACGGCTTCTGTAAATCTGGGACGGCCCCTGGAAAATAGCAACACTTGAAAGGTCTGCAAATGTATGTATATTAGGAGGGATTCTGTTATGTACTGAGTTGAATAGGGTCCAGAATGCAGCAGTCTGATTGGTCCTAGAACAATAGGGTCCAGAATGCAGCAGTCTGATTGGTCCTAGAACAATAGGGTCCAGAATGCAGCAGTCTGATTGGTCCTAGAACAATAGGGTCCAGAATGCAGCAGTCTGATTGGTCCACAGGAGCCACCCAATCCAGCTCCAGGCGGAAGTGACTCCGCAACCTGATTGGCCTACAGGTGAATCCCGGAATTAGCCAATCACGTGGGGCCCCTTGTGTAATGAATGTATATAAAGCAGACATTCTGGGGGAACTTCCATTCCTCCTCACCACTATGAGCTGAATAAAGAGCATGAAATCCACTCTCGACTCCGAGTATATTTCAGATTCACACTAAAATGCTGGTGGACTTTAAGAAGAAGGGGAGGGGGAACGATTCACAACCTGATGTGGAGGGCTGCACTTAAGGCTGGGAAGATGAGAAACTGCATCTGGCAGAGTCACCCCTCCCTACACAGCAGCCAGAGGCTCTGGAGGGTGGCTGCTAGTCTGAGTAAATCCTGGGCTGTGTAGGAAACAGGCTGGCCTGATAGAAGGCAGGCTTCCTGCCTTCTCTCTGCGACTAGGCTGACTCTGGTGCCAGCATTTGAGAAACCCACCAGATGCACAACCAATGCTTTCCGCTTTCTCCAACCAATGACGACTACAGGATGCTAGAATCCTCCAGGAATAGAAACTTTTCCTTTTCCTTTTTTTGCTGAAGAATGTCGTGAGTCATGCACGAGGATGGATTTGGGGCAGTTAATGCCTGAAATCCTGGACAGACACTGCAAGACAGCAGAAAATACGGAGCAAGGTGGACCAATAGTCTGTTTCAGTATAACACCGCTCCCTAGGTTCTTATGGCAATGGCTTTCCAGCATCTTGACATCTCCCTCTGCCATAGCTGTCAACTTACAGGTTTGAAAATAAGGGGCCAGCAGCCCAAATAAGGGATTTTAGTCAACCAGCTGAAATACGAAATTAAAAGGGACCAGATAATTTGGGAGAGCAGCACCGGTTTTTAGCCCTTTGTTTCCAGAGGTTGCTGCTCAAGATACCAGCTGATGAAACTGCAATTAAATAACTACAAGCAGGAACCACTTTTCACGCAAAACAAAGTCCAAGCTACGAAGATGCTGCTGCAGTTCTGTATCTTTTCTCTCATGCTCCATCTGCAGCTCTCAATTCCATCAGGTGGGGCGGGAGGAAGGGGGGGGGGAATAGCGCCCGAAGTAAACCCACAGATCAGACCATCTATGCTAGTCTACCACTACAAATCTATGGGAGAAGTGCTTGCAGTCCTTCCTCCACTTTCCCCCTCTATGGTTAGCCCTTGGAACACCTGCCCGCGCCTCCGCCTCCGCCTCCTCTCTCTGAACTGCTTTTTCTATGGTTGCCCTCGCTCTCCTCTCAAGGCTCCTCAGCAATTCATAAGCCGCGCCAGGCTGCCCATCTCATCCGGGTCCTTCGGCAGTGCAGCCGCAGTACAGCCTAGCGGGAGCAGCAGCAACGGGCAGAGGGGAGGCCCCAGGCAAAGACGCTCAGTTCGGCGGCCGCGAGGAGGATGACGGCGGAAGGGCCCAAGGCTCCTGCCAGTCCCGGCGGGGAGGGGCTCCCGGGGGCCGACGCTGGTGAGAGGAGGCCGGAGGGGGGCAGGGCGGGCAGCCAAGCAACACAGTTGGAGCCTCCCTCCTCCCTGGCCGGCAGGGAGGGAGGGAGGGAGAGGAGCTGCTTCCTTTGAAACCTGGGAAATTTAAGGGACATCCATCAATACAGGGACAGCAGCGGGACATGGCGCTGGGATAAGGGACTGTCCCTCCAAATAAGGGACGCTTGACAGCTATGCCCTCGGCCCCATCCTTTTAGCCAGAGATGGTGGAACTGAAGCTGGGAATCTTTCTGCGTGGAGAGGTGGGGGAACTTTTCTGACCCAAGGGCCATATTTCCCATTTTGCCAAGTGTCCGGGGGCCATGTCTCAGCAGAGGGCGTGACCAAACCAAAGATGGCCGTGGCCACACCCATAAATCGCACACAGGACACACAAGAAATAAAAACACCCTCATAGATTTTGGGCACAGTATTGAATTGGAAGCATGGATAAAATTATGGAACGAGGGTTTGAGATTCACTGGATATATGGCTTTGAAAGAGAACTTATTAAAAATGATTTTACAGATGGCATTTAACACCAACAAAATTGGCTAAAATGTATAGGAAGAGGGATAGAAGACGTTGGAAATGTAAAGAAGTAGACGGAGGATATTATCACATGTGGTGGACCTGTGACAAGGTGAAAAAATTCTGGGAGTTAATTTATAATAAGCTTAAAAATATATTTAAGTGCACCTTTCCCAAAAGACCGGAGGCTTTCCTGCTCGGCCTAATGAGAAGGGAAATTAAAATAAAATACCGAAGACTATTTATGTATGCCACAGCTGCCGCAAGGACTCTGCTGGCCCAAAAATGGAAAACACAAGACATACCTACTATTACGGGGTGGCAGATGAAGATGACAGACTTTGCGGAATTTGCCAAATTGACAGGAAGGATCCGGGACCAGGGTGACCAGAGATACCAGAATAACTGGAGTAAATTTATTGAGTACAGGGGTACCTCGGGTTACATACGCTTCAGGTTACATACGCTTCAGGTTACAGACTCCGCTAACCCAGAAATAGTGCTTCAGGTTAAGAACTTGCTTCAGGATAAGAACAGAAATTGGGCTCCGGTGGCGCGGCGACAGCAAGAGGCCCCATTAGCTAAAGTGGTGCTTCAGGTTAAGAACAGTTTCAGGTTAAGAACGGACCTCCAGAACGAATTAAGTACATAACCCGAGGTACCACTGTATTTAAAGGAGAACTGTAAAAGCTTAAAGACACTAGCAGGACTGAAGTATAATGGAATATAATGTAACCTATAATGTAAAATAGCAGAGATGTAAGAATAAAATACGCGATAAAAATGAGACAGGTGATACCAGTTGAAGGGACGGAGGAAAATCAGGACTCGGCAGAGTCAAAGGGTATATATTTTGACAAATGTATGGATTGTTGGGAAAAGATTATTTAAAGAAAACAACAAAAAATTATTTGAAAAAAATAAATAAATGCAATTCCAGGCCCAAAAAAAGAAAAAAAAGAAAAGAAAAAAGAAATAAAACCGCCCTTGTGATTTCTGCATTGCAGAGGGTAGGACTAGATGAGCTCTGGGGTCCCTCCTAAGTCTATGGTTCTATGAAACACAGGTACACACGCTCACATACATGGGTATGCACACTAATTCCCCACCACATCACACAATAGTGGTTGGGCGGAGGGGGGGAATAAATTTAAAAGCTGCCTTGGGAAATTTTATTTATTTATACATACATACATACATACATACATAGGGACGCGGGTGGCGCTGTGGGTTAAACCACAGAGCCTAGGACTTGCCGATCAGAAGGTCGGGGGTTCGAATCCCCAAGATGGGGGGTGAGCTCCCGTTGCTCGGTCCCTGCTCCTGCCAACCTAGCAGTTCAAAAGCACGTCAAAGTGCAAGTAGATAAATAGGTAGCGCTCCAGCAGGAAGGTAAACGGCATTTCCGTATGCTGCTCTGGTTCGCCAGAAGAGGCTTAGTCATGCTGGCCACATGACCCGGAAGCTGTACGCCGGCTCCCTCGGACAATAAAGCGAGATGAGCGCCGCAACCCCAGAATCGGCCATGACTGGACCTAACGGTCAGGGGTCCCTTTACCTTTACATACATACATACCCTGCCCAACTGGCTGGGTTTCCCTAGCCAGTCTGGGCGTCTCCCAACAGAATATTAAAAACAGAATAAAACAGGCACAGGCAAACTCGGCCCTCCTGATGTTTTGGGACTACAAATCCCATCATCCCTGACCACTGGTTCTGTTAGCTAGGGATCATGGGAGTTGTAGCCCCAAAACATCTGGAGGGCCGAGTTTGCCTATGCTTGGAATAAAACATCAAACATTAAAAACTTCGCTAAACAGGGCTGCCTTCAGGTGTCTTCTAAAAGTCAGATAGTTGTTTATTTCCTTGTCATCTGATGGGAGGGCGTTCCACAGGGCGGGCACCGCCACTGAGAAGGCCCTGTGTTTGGTTCCCTATAACCTCGCTTCTCGCAGGGAGGGAACCGCCAGAGGCCCTCAGCGCTGGACCTGTGTCCGGGCAGAATGATGGGGGTGGAGATGCTCCTTCAGGTCTAGTGGGCCGGGATTCATTCAATAATAAATGCAAACATCAGGAAAGCTCTTCTGGATCCATATCTAGTCCCATAATGGCTGTTCAAGTGACCAATGGAAGCCCCGAAGTAAGGCTTGAAGTTAGCTGACATTGAGGCTTCTTTATTTAAAGGTAAGTTTCTAGTCCTTAAGGTGGGGAAAGTATACTTAGAAGTGTGTCAACAATTCCTTTGGACATCTCAGGAGAAGCCCATGAGTGACTGCATAAGATTCCCAGTGATTTTGGGGCAGGGGTGGAGCTCGTAGCACTTTGCTCCCGTCTAACAAGTCAAAGAAGGTAAATGAATAATATATATATATATATTTTAATAAATGGCATAAGGTGGACTAAATGACCTACTGGTGCTCCCAGTTCTGTGATTCTCTGTTGCGAAAGCAGCTCCGAAGCCAGGCACTGGACCCTGGTGGAAAACGCCTTCGCAACACCTGCTTGTCTCAGCTTTCAGTAGGGAAATGGTTTTTGGATTACACAGCGCAGTGAAGTCACTGCGTCTCTGGGGCGCGCACACCCCTTCCAGAGGTTTACTGCCGATTAAACTATTTCACAACCACACAGAACTTCAGAAGAGGAGAAAATGTGCTTGCCTGGCGTTTGAAGTTCAGCTCTGCAGAAAGCGGGGGCAGAAAAGGAGAACCGAATCCAAGGCGAACAGATGTCAGAGCAGGAACGCTGAAGCCGCGGGGGGGGGGCTCCCCCAGATTCTCCTCTGCAAAGCCGGGTGGCAAATATTTTTCTGGCCGCATTTTATTTTCAACATCTACACCTGGCTTCCAGCGCATTTTTAACAGCAGACCACATTTGATGGTATCAGCTAACTATTTGAAATGGCACTGAGTCAAAAATTCTGTGCTAACTTCATTTGCACAACCAATCAGGAGACAAGCCTTTTTAAATACCAGAATTCAATTCTGAAACCCAAATATACATATTTGGCAGGGGGAGAATCCAAACTCAAGACTGAGATGGCCTCGTTTCAAACATCCATTCTCTTTCTTCCCATCTGAGCAAAACTGGCCTTTGCCAAACTGACAGAACAACTAAGCACTTCCAGAGGGCTCTCTTTCGAACCAGCCCCTCAAGTTCTGCAAGTTTTAGCTGACTCT
The DNA here is from genome assembly GCF_964188315.1 of Podarcis muralis. Taxonomy (NCBI): domain Eukaryota; kingdom Metazoa; phylum Chordata; class Lepidosauria; order Squamata; family Lacertidae; genus Podarcis; species Podarcis muralis. Next base: position 8,226,012 of record NC_135661.1, on the reverse strand, counting down.
AACTAAACACAGAGTTTGCTAGATGAAAGCAAAACACGAGAAGGAAATACCTTTGGGATTAGTTGAATTTTCCACCGCTTCTGCCTCGTAGCTCACACTTTTCTTCCCCATGAGAAGCTGCACCAATCTCTCCAAACCGTTGCATCAAGGCAGAGAGGAACATTTCCAAGTTCTTTCCAAGGAGCTGGTAACAGAGAAAGTCCTTCAGCAGAGGCGATGCCCTTTGCACATGGTCAGGAAGTGTTTGGGACTCCTCTTCATCCTCAGAAGTGGCTGTTCCCAGGACACACAGATCCTCTAAACTGAAGTCATGAAGGCACAATGTGCGCATTTCATCTCCCTTTTAAAGAACGGAGGAAGAGAAGAAGACGAAAGGAAACAAACAAGCCCCACCAGAATATCAGGATGAGAAATTTGGCAGGGATCCCTTCCCTTAAATCAGCAGCTGGAAGGAGAGGGTGTAACCCACTGACCTAGGAAAGCTGGCGAATATCCTGCTGGCGAGCCATAGGCTAATAAGGGCTGGTAGTGGGAAGAACCCGTTGCCAGACTTTTCTCCTTTCTTTTTTTTTAGCACACTGGGATTTTGCTCCGGGCACCGTTCAGAAAAATCAAAGGAACTGAAGTCTTTGGAAGAGAGACTGGCCTGTTTTATCTGATGAAGGTGCAACAGGCTGCACTCTGCAGGTGGGGACAGCATTGGAGGGGGGAGGGGCTATTCAGGTTAAAGGGGTTTCCGTACAAGAATTAGAACATAAGAACGTAAGTTGAGTTTGCTGATCAGGCCAAATGCCCATTCCTGTCCTCACAGTGAACAGCAAGATACCTCAATGGACACAAAAGTTGTTGAGTTTGTCTGTTTTTGCAAAATCCCAGCTATGTCCAGGTGTGTGACAACCCTGCCTCTCTCCTCCTGAAGCTTCCAACAATTGGTATTCAAAAACATTACTCATATCCTCCAACATTTCCACAATAAAAATGTTGTTTAGTTGTGTCCGAATCTTTGTGACTGGACCAGAGCACACCAGGCACTCCTGTCTTCCACTGCCTCCCGCAGTTTGGTCAAACTCCTGCTGGTAGCTTTGAGAACACTGTCCAACCATCTCGTCCTCTGTCGTGCCCTTCTCCTTGTGCCCTCCATCTTTCCCAACACCAGGGTCTTTTCCAGGGAGTCTTCTCTTCTCATGAGGTGGCCAACGTATTGGAGCCTCAGCTTCAGGATCTGTCCTTCCAGTGAGCACTCAGGACTGATTTCCTTCAGAATGGATGGGTTTGATCTTCTTGCAGTCCATGGGACTCTCAAGAGTCTCCTCCAGCACCAGAATTCAAAAACATCAATTCTTCAGCGATCAGGCTTCTTTATGGTCCAGCTCTCACTTCCATACATCACTACTGGGAAAACCATAGCTTGAACTATAAGGACCCAACAATAAAAATAGGGGCGTCCTATTTCATTGTTGTTGTTATTGTTGTTGTTATTATTTTACAATTAGACCCTGCCCATCTAACTGGGTTGCCCCAGCCACTCTGGGTGGCTTCCAACATACATATAAACATTGAACATTTTTTAAAAAAAACAAAAAAACCCTTCCGTAGACGGCTTCTAAAGGTTGCATATGGCTCAGGGGTCTCATAACACCATACCCTTCGATGAAAATAGGGATGGCCAACATTCCTACAATGAAAATAGGGGCATCCTAAGGAAAAGTGGGACATTCCGGGATCTAGCCAAAAACTGGGATGGTTTCTGTAAATAGGGACACTGGGAAGGGTCTGCATTACTGCCTGTGGAGGCAGAACATAGCCATTTTGGCTCGTAACCATTGGTAACCTGATCGTCCATGAATTATAAGGACATGAGAAGGACCCATCTAGCCTGGGGTTACCAAATGTCCCAAGTTCCCGGGCACAGTCCCCGAATTTGCAAATCTGTCCCTGGACAAATTCCATCCCCGGAATTTCCCCAGATTTGCAAATCTGTCCCCGGGAAACGTGGCAGTAGCAGCCTCAGCAGCCCGGAGTCAGCCTGTTAGCGCTGCTCGCTGCCGTTGCGCCTGCCATTTTCCCTGCGCTACGGCAGCAAGCATCTCCTGAAGCCAGCCACAGCCAACTGCACTACCAGGCTGGCACCTCCTGGGCAATGGCCGCCTGCCCATGACTCCTGAGCCTCCCTGATCTGTCAAAACAAAGGGGGAAGGAGATCAGGGGAGTCACGGGTGGGCGGCGCGCCATTGCCCAAATTTTTAAAAAACCTCTGTGCATTTATGTTTCACAGGGTGCGAAAGAAGGGATTGCACCTTTATACAACATGCATGTGTGCTTGGGCCCAGGGTCTTTTGCCTCACCATCTCCGCTACTGACTCCCTGTTGCTACTCAGCTTCCCCCCCAAAAAAGAGGTGTCTGCGGATTCATTGAAAAAAATCTGGTAACCATAATCTAGCCCAGCTTCCTGTTCTCACGGTGGCCAGACAGATACCTCTTCTTGGGAAGACAACAAGCTGGATTTGAGCACAGCAGTGGCCCTCTCTCTGGTCCTGCTCCACATCAACTGGCCTTCAGTGTCACAGACTGCAAGAGCAGCCTTCTGCGCTGAGAGAGCAGTGACCTTTCCCCAGATGGACAGCCAGACATCCCGGCAGCAGCCGGGCCACGAACCTCCCTCGAAACAGGCACCCACCCACTCGCACCGATGGATCTCATTTGCCTCTTTCGCAACCCCTTTCTGGTTTGCTCTGGCACCTGGTGGAAATTGTCCTCCGGGCTGCCGGGATGTCCCCCACTCCGGGAAGCGGGTGGGCAATGCCGGATGAGGCCAGAGAAGATGGGGTTGGGCGGGGGGGGGGGAGAGATGTTAAGGTTGTCTGCCTTTGCTCTCCCCTTCCATCAGCCGATTTGCAAAATAAGCAGCCCTAAGCAAAAGTTATTTGATTTGCGCAATGCACACTGCCTCAGGCGTCTTCCGAGGTGCAGATTTAATAGAGATAAATAATGCATTGTTTACGGGGGCGATGATGCCCCAAAATGCTCACGAGGTGGTTTTTCTGCCTGCCTCTTCCACAATCGCTTTGACAGCGAGTCCTGGGATGTTTTGTGTGCCTGCCAACTTTCGCTAGAGAGGCAGTTCTGCCCCCAGACCTTAGTTAGGGACTGTAAAGAGGTGTTTCCCTGCTTCAGGAATCCACCTGTGCCTTCGCGACAGAAGCAACACTGGCAGCAACTTCCATCTTCCCCCTCAGATAATAATAATAGGGACGCGGGTGGCGCTGTGGTCTAAACCACAGAGCCTAGGACTTGCTGATCAGAAGGTCGGCGGTTCGAATCCCCGCAATGGGGTGAGCTCCCATTGCTCGGTCTCTGCTCCTGCCAACCTAGCAGTTCAAAAGCATGTCAAAGTGCAAGTAGATAAATAGGTACCACTCCAGCAGGAAGGTAAACGGTGTTTCCGTGCGCTTCTCTGGTTCGCCAGAAGCGGCTTAGTCATGCTGGCCACATGATCCGAAAGCTGTACGCCGGCTCCCTCAGCCAATAAAGCGAGATGAGCGCCGCAACCCCAGTCGGTCACAACTGGACCTAATGGTCAGGGGTCCCTTTACACTTTACCTTTAATAATAATAATAATAATAATAATAATAATAATAATAATAATTTATTATTTATACCCCGCCCATCTGGCTGAGTTTCCCCAGCTACTCTGGGCGGCTCCCAACAGAATATTAAAAACACGATAAAACACCAAACATTAAAAACTTCCCTAAACAGGGCTGCCTTCAGATGCCATTGAAAAGTCAGTTAGTTGCTTATTTCCTTGACATCTGATGGGAGGGCGTTCCACAGGGCGGGTGCCACTACCGAGAAGGCCCTCTGCCTGGTTCCCTCTAGCTTTGCTTCTCGCAATGAGGGAACCGTCAAAAGGCCCTCGGCACTGGATCTCAGTGTCCGGGCTGAACGATGGGGGTGGAGAAGCTCCTTCAGGTATACAGATCTATTTGCATGCCTAACTACCAACGCACCAAAGGGAGAGGCAGCGACTGTCCCAGTCAACAGGCCTAGAAGCAAGAAGGTGTGTGATTAATGTGGGTGAGAAACTCTTTATCATCTGTATTTAATGATATGGTGGCGGCGGTTGTTTTTCTGAACCAGAACAGCTCTCTAGGCACCAAAAATGAGGTCTGGATTTTACTGGAGCAACAGAAGGAGTATTCCCAAAATGGCCACCGCTTGTTTTTACCCACAACTCCCTTCGGAACAATGCTAGGTGACAATGTAGCTTCATTCAGGAGGCCATGGGGTGGGGGTTAAAACGGAGGCCTGCCATTATTGCTTGAAACTGGCGCAACAGCGAAAGAAAAAGAAAAAGCAGTGAAAGAAAGAGCAAAAAAATATAGGCCTGCTTTTGTCCGCCTCTCGCCCTCAATTCAGGTGGAAGTTCCTTGAGGAGAACTGTCAGTCCAGCCCTAATGATATAATGGGCACCAATTGCAGAATTCAGCTGTTCTGCATGCAGAATTTGGGCTCATCAGAAAGACAGTGTTGTTTTGTCTTTTCTTTTCCTCTTTTGATTTTTTTTTACTTCGTATTTTTGTTATTTCTTTATTCCCCCCGTTTTTGTTCCTTTAGAAATTTTCTATTCTCTACATAATTTTGTTTTCTTCATATGTAAAGAGATAGCATATAATGTTTGTATAGATATGGAAATTTTTAATCAATAAAGAATATTAAGAAAAAGAAAAAGAAAGACAGTGCTTTTTTCTAAAAAAAATGTTTAGGGGTACTCTCATTTTGACTCAAGAAAATCCCTATTTTATAGTTCAAATCGGTGGGGGGGAATACAGTAAATGGACAAAAGTACAAAGATTCACAAAATGTTTAGGGGTATGTGTAACCTCAGAAACAAAGTACTGGGTGCAATACTGTTAAGTTGTGGGTGAACATATCAGACGACACAGCGATTCTTCAAACAGCTCTTGTTTATTCACAGGCCAGAACAGAACTGAAGGGTTCAGCCAGCCTGCTTATATAGAGCTCAACTACAAAGAAACAGTAACCACTTTCTGTAACTATCCAATCACTGAACGTCACTTTCAATCCCTTATTTGCATATGTGGACCTGAGTGAAAACTATCTACAGTATCCCCCTGCTGGCCCAGGGTGAGAACTTCAGTACATAACAAATACATTCCATGGCAGCCGTGGGCAGGCCCAGCGACGGCCAGCCCCTCAAGATTAGGGGGGGCGGTTTTCCAGCCCCGTCCCAATATTGGGGGGGGGGCTATGTCTGTCATCACGCCTTCGCCTGAACAGCTGCCCCAGGAGTGCCAATGCCCTCAGCCGCGCCATCAATTACAAAATGTAAAATATAAAAATATAAAATATTTAAAAATATTTAAAAATATTAAAAATATTTAAAAATATTTAAAAATATTTAAAAATATTTAAAAATATTAAAAATATTTTAAAATATTTTAAAATATTTTAAAATATTTTAAAATATATTTTAAAATTCATTAAAAAATTATAGACTGCTTCGCTGTAAAACAACAACATAACCCTCCAAGGGGCTTACAAAAAACATATAAATAAACAGTGCTTTTCCCCCCTAGAAAATTATGTGCCAGTACTCACCATGAAGGGACGCGGGTGGCGCTGTGGGTAAAAGCCTCAGCGCCTAGGGCTTGCCGATCGAAAGGTCGGCAGTTCGAATCCCCGCGGCGGGGTGCGCTCCCGTTGCTTGGTCCCAGCGCCTGCCAACCTAGCAGTTCGAAAGCACCTTCGGGTGCAAGTAGATAAATAGGGACCGCTTACTGGCGGGAAGGTAAACGGCGTTCCGTGTGCTGCGCTGGCTCGCCAGAGCAGCGATGTCACGCTGGCCACGTGACCCGGAAGTGTCTCCGGACAGCGCTGGCCCCCGGCCTCTTGAGTGAGATGGGCGCACAACCCTGGAGTCTGTCAAGACTGGCCCGTACGGGCAGGGGTACCTTTACCTTTACCTTTTTACTCACCATGAAGCTGTTACAATAAGCGCCACACTTTTTAACAACAAGAAAAAGAGATGCCGCCGCTGTGTACCCGCTGAAGAAAAAGGCACTGTCAATAAGGAGAATTAACAGGTTAAAACTCGCACCAGCTTTCTAAACATACAGGTAGGTTCCTCTAAACATACAGGTAGGGAGTTCCAAAGGGTAGATGCTGCCAAACTAAGAGCGTTTACAAATGTGGACTGGGCTTTATGTGGCACCTATAACAGGGCCAGTTCCACTGAACACAGTTCCCACTTTGAGCCCTGGGGCACATGACATCACTACCCTTTAAAGCAGGGGTCAGCAAACTTTTTCAGCAGGGGGCCGGTCCACTGTCCCTCAGACCTTGTAGGGGGCCGGACTATATTTTTTTTTTGGGGGGGGGGGGAATAATGAACAAATTCCTATGCCCCACAAATAACCCAGAGATGCATTTTAAATAAAAGGACACATGCTACTCATGTAAAAACACCAGGCAGGCCCCACAAATAACCCAGAGAAACATTTTAAATAAAAGCACACATTTTACTCATGTAAAAACATCCGTGGGCCAGATTTCAAAGACGATTGGGCTGGATCCGGCCCCCGGGCCTTAGTTTGCCTACCCATGCTTGAAAGTATTTCTTGCTTGGACAAGTTTTTCCCCCTTTTTCTGAGGGCATCAAAAGCAGAAGTAAAGTGATATCCATCTCCAAAGCCCGTGACTCACATCCTTCCGTCTTCCTTGACTTTTAAGCACCATTCCACTTGCCCTCCTTTTGCAAGAAGGTGACCTCTCCTCTTCCTCCAAGCTTGAGCCAGAAGATGCAACCCAGTGCCAGATTTATGTATAAGCTAAACAAGCTATATCTTAGGGCCCCAATCTCTTGGGGGCCCCCCAAAAAATTAAAGGAAAAAAACCTGGATGTACATTTCCAAAAAAGTAAGATAAAAAACAAATAAAATAAAACCTACATACAGCAATGTTGTGTAGGCTCCTATGGTGTAAGTCAGGTATCCCCAAACTCTGCCCTCCAGATGTTTTGGGACTACAACTCCCATCATCCCTGACCAGTGGTCCTGTTAGCTAGGGATGATGGGAGATGTAGTCCCAAAATATCTGGAGGGCCGAGTTTGGGGGTGCCTGGTGTAAGTAATGCCTGCTCCCTAAAATATCACTGATTTGCTCATTTCTATATATAGGATGCCTACATTCTGCTATTTATAATTATTAGTAATTTGCATCATCTATTGGCACCTATTATTATTTCATGTTATAGCAAGTTTCTAGAGACTAGATTATGAGTCTTTGTAAATTGCATTTCTAAAGGAACTTTTGTTCTTGCCAAATGCCAATGTGTTTGCATTATTAAGTTTGTTATGAACAAAAAATCATTTTAAGTTAGAGCTTAATAATTATTTCACTATTAATATGCTTCATCTTAATTGTATTTAACTCATTCACTTAGAACAGGCATGTCTAAAGTCCATTTCGGGGGCCTAATCTGGCCCACCGCTCAGTTTAATCTGGCAGTATATGTCTTGGGATAAAACCCTAAAAAATTGTAAAATTGTAAAAGAAGTTCAACAACTTCATCAATCCTTAAAAAAAAAGCTCAGCAACTCTGGTCGGCCCTCACGCATGTTCACTGGCCCTCTTTGCAGTGGCGTAGCGTGGGGGGTGCAGGGGGGGCCGGCCGCACCGGGCGCAACATCTGGGGTTAGGGCAAATCCACGGGTTAGGGGGCGCAAATCCACGGGTTAGGGGGCGCAAATTACTTGCCTTGCCCCGGGTGCTGACAACCCACGCTACGCCACTGCCTCTTTGAAAAAGGTTTGGGCACCCCTGACTTAGAACCGACCACTAATGCCACTTTGTCGTTGCATAGAAATCCTTGTTACTTTAAGCTTAGCAATAAAGCTCCAAAAAAAAAAAAAAAAGCTTCAAATATACATCGTTATTTCTTAGTGATAATTTCATCTTTTAAAAAATTCTTTTTGAGGTGTTTTGCAATCATACATTTTATGGGACAAATAAATAAATAAACCTCGCCTAAAGCTCTGGTTTTCCCAGTAGTGATGTATGGAAGTGAGAGCTGGACCATAAAGAAGGCTGATCACCGAAGAATTGATGCTTTTGAATTATGGTGCTGGAGGAGACTCTTGAGAGTCCCATGGACTGCAAGAAGATCAAACCGATCCATTCTGAAGGAAATCAGCCCTGAGTGCTCACTGGAAGGACAGACCCTGAAGCTGAGGCTCCAAGACTTTGGCCCCCTCATGAGAAGAGAAGACTCCCTGGAAAAGACCCTGATGTTGGGAAAGATGGAGGGCACAAGGAGAAGGGGAGGACAGAGGATGAGATGGTTGGATAGTGTTCTCGAAGCTACCAGCATGAGTTTGACCAAACTGCGGGAGGCAGTGGAAGACAGGAGTGCCTGGCGTGCTCTGGTCCATGGGGTCACAAAGAGTCGGACATGACTAAACAACAACAGAGACCACTGGGGATTGGACTTGGGGACTTTTGCCGGCTCCTGAGCTACAGCCCTTCCTAAAATCAGTGTCATTGTTGTTGTTGTTGCTGCTGCTGCTGCTGCTGCTGCTATTGTTATGTCTTTTGAAAGAATGCAAGAGTCCACTTATGGTTTTCAAGCAAGCCATACCAGCCCCCTCGCTTCATAGCAAGCGACAAGTTCCCGATGCAAGACACGAATCAGAGCTAGAGCCTATTAAAACTCAGATGGTTTAAAAATTATGTGTGGTCCGTTCTGCAATAAATGTTGATTTGAAGGCCCAGGCGACCCGACATTTTTAGAAAAGAGGATAGTGCTATTTGCCTCTTCCAAAAAAAAAAAAAAAAAACCTGCTATGGATTGTTGTAGCATTTATGATTGAAAGTTTCAAGTTAAGATGTAAAAAGAATTATGAAAGTAATTAGATAAATAATTAGATGCAATGTAAATAAACATAAGAAATTGGAATCTTGAGGGGGCGGGGGGAAGGCAATCAATTAGAATATGGATATGTTATGTTATTGAAATTGGTTTTTATTGAGAATATATATATATATATATATATATACACACACAGGAAGAGCAGGTTATACGTCCTCAAAGGGCTTTATAGTTGCATGTAAATGGCTGTGCTCTTCATTTGTTAGGAGAACAAACCCTCTTCAACCCTCACCTCAAAAAAGGTACAGTGGTACCTCGGGTTACATACGCTTCAGGTTACACACTCTGCTAACCTAGAAATAGTGCTTCAGGTTAAGAACTTTGCTTCAGGATAAGAACAGAAATCGGGCTCTGGCGGCGCGTCGGCTGCAGGAGACCCCATTAGCTAAAGTGGTGCTTCAGGTTAAGAACAGTTTCAGGTTAAGTACGGACCTCCGGAACGAATTAAGTACTTAACCCAAGGTACCACTGTATTGCAGAATTGGGGGGAAATCCAGAAAAGAGCAACCAAAACGATCAGGGGTTGGAGCGATTCCCCTGTGAGGAAAAGCTGTCTTTTCCCAAATTCTGGAGAGAGGAAAAACATCCAACCTCACAGAGAAGGAGCAAGGAGGATTTCCCATTTGTTGAGAAGGGACAATTCTTCCCCCAAAGAATCCATGTTATTTTAAAAGCTGTGCCACGTTAGTTTTGACATTTGAAGGCCTGCTGCTCCCGTCACGTCACATTAGGGTGACAGGACCAGATACATCGTCACCTCAGGTAACATGGCCGGAGTTAGCCAAGTGTGTTGTGAAGGGAGGCTGGTGAGTCGCGGGGAGAGCAGAGGAAGGACACCGTCTCAGTGGACAGCCGTTCTGCCCCACAATGTATTGTCAAGAGGACTAGCCACATTAGACCAAGGCCAAATTTGATGGCTGCTCTGCCTGAGGAAGTGAAGATGAAGCAGGGACCTGATGGTGGACTCTCCTCCCTTGGAGGTTTTTAAGCAGAGGTTGGATGGCCATCTGTCGTGGATGCTGCAGCTGAGAGTCCTGCACTGCAGGGGATTCAAACAGAGGACCCTTGGGATCCCTTCCAACTCAACAATTCTATGACCCCTTCTAGTCCAAGAATCAAGACATGGTGTAGCGGCCCTTGGCTCACTCATGGCAGTTGAAGGGTTGAGATGGAAGAGCTGGAACTTGGCATTAATCGAGCAGAAAGTCCTGTCCTGTTGACCAAAAGAGGAGATCAAGATGATGATAGATGATAGATAGATAGATAGATAGATAGATAGATAGATAGATGATAGATAGATAGATAGATAGATAGATAGATAGATAGATAGATAGATAGATGATAGATAGATAGATAGATAGATGATAGATAGATAGATGATAGACTATCTATCTATATCTTAGATAGATAGATAGATAGATAGATGATAGATAGATAGATAGATAGATAGATAGATAGATAGATAGATAGATAGATATGATAGGATAGATAGATAGATGATAGATAGATGATAGATAGATAGATAGATAGATAGATAGATAGATAGATAGATAGATGATAGATAGATAGATAGATAGATAGATAGATAGATAGATAGATAGATGATCAGGGGTCAGCAAACTTTTTCAGCAGGGGGCCGGTCCACTGTCCCTCAGACCTTGTGGGGGGCCGGACTCTATTCTTTTTTGGGGGAGGAATGAACAAATTCCTATGCCTCATAAATAACCCAGAGATGCATTTTAAATAAAAGCACACATTCTACTCATGTAAAAACACACTGATTCCTGGACCGTCCGCAGGCCAGACTGAGAAGGAGAGTGGTCCGGATCCGACCCCCGGGCCTTAGTTTGCCTACCCATGTGATAGATAGATAGATAGATAGATAGATAGATAGATAGATAGATAGACAGACAACAAGAACTACCAACGAAAAAAGAGTGGCAGATGAAAATGACGGACTTTGCGGACCTGGCAAAGCTGACAGGAAAAATCCGAAACCAGCATGATCCAGTATTCCCAAAGGACTGGAGTAAATTTATATGATATTTGAAAGATTACTGTAATAAGCAATTAACAACACTAGCAGGGTTGTCTGAAGACTTGTAATGAGAAGTTTTCTCCCTTTTTAAGGTAAAGGTAAAGGTACCCCTGCCCGTACGGGCCAGTCTTGCCAGACTCTGGGGTTGTGCGCCCATCTCACTCAAGAGGCCGGGGGCCAGCGCTGTCCGGAGACACTTCCGGGTCACATGGCCAGCGTGACAAGGTGCATCTGGCGAGCCAGAGCCGCACACGGAAACGCCGTTTACCTTCCCGCTAGTAAGCGGTCCCTATTTATCTACTTGCACCCAGGGGTGCTTTCGAACTGCTAGGTTGGCAGGCGCTGGGACCGAGCAACGGGAGCGCACCCCGCCGCGGGGATTCGAACCGCCGACCTGACAATCGGCAAGCCCTAGGCGCTGAGGCTTTTACCCACAGTGCCACCCGCGTCCCTTTCTCCCTTTTTATTTTAATCTAAATTTTAATGTCTTTTTGTAACGAGTGAAATTAGAACTGGAAAACGTATAATATGCAATGATCTAAAGGTTGGTTTTGAAAGCCATGAGGCGGGAGGGAAGGAAGTCGATGGGCTCTAAAGAGCCAGGGAGGTAAAGTGGATAACAATGATATGATTGTATATTATTAAATGGAAAACTAATAAAAATTATATACAAAAAAATATAGATGATAGATGGTAGATAGATGATAGATAGATAGATAGATAGATAGATAGATAGATAGATAGATAGATGATAGATAGATAGATATAGAGAGATAGATGATAGATAGATATAGATAGATAGATAGATAGATAGATAGATAGATAGATAGATAGATAGATGATAGATAGATAGATGATAGATAGATAGATAGATAGATAGATAGATAGATAGATAGATAGATAGATATAGATAGATAATAGATAGATGATAGATAGATAGATAGATAGATAGATAGATAGATAGATAGACTATAGATAGATAGATGATAGATAGATATAGATGATAGATAGATAGATAGATAGATAGATGATAGATAGATGATAGATAGATAGATAGATAGATAGATAGATATAGAGAGATAGATGATAGATAGATATAGATAGATAGATGATAGATAGATAGATAGATAGATAGATAGATAGATAGATAGATAGATAGATGATAGATAGATAGATAGATAGATAGATAGATATAGATAGATAATAGATAGATAGATAGATAGATAGATAGATAGATAGATAGATAGATAGATAGATAGATGATAGATAGACTATAGATAGATAGATGATAGATAGATATAGATAGATAGATAGATAGATAGATGATAGATAGATAGATAGATAGATAGATAGATAGATAGATAGATAGATAGATGATAGATAGATAGATATAGATAGAAGCACAACACAGGCCACCTTATGAATGTATGAAACTGCCTTATACCAAGTGAGAAAGTGAGAGCATAGCCTCAGTATGGCCTGCACTGACTGGCAGCTTCTCTCCCGGGTTTCTGGCAGCAGTCTCTCCCAGCCCTAGGTGGAGGTGCAAGGGATTGAAGGTGGCGCCTTCTGCATGCCAAGCACTGAGCCTTCTTTGACAATGGGGCCTACACCTCTTCTGCTGACAATTCATCAGTGAAATGTGGATCTGGTTTTCCCCATGATGGCTACTTCAATGCTTTAAAAAATAATAATAATCAAAATCTTTATTAAAAATAAGAAAAACCAAACAGTATCTCATTTGTTCGCTTTGCTGGGGCACATGCTTAGCCTGCCTGATGGGTAACCTAGCAATGAGTTGGGTGGGAAACACCCTGGGGGAGACTTCTGTGTTGTTGTTGTTGTTTAGTCGTTTAGTCGTGCCCGACTCTTCGTGACCCCATGGACCAGAGCACCCCAGGCACTCCTGTCTTCCACTGCCTCCCGCAGTTTGGTCAAACTCATGCTGGTAGCTTCAAGAACACTGTCCAACCATCTCGTCCTCTGTCGTCCCCTTCTCCTTGGGCCCTCCATCTTTCCCAACATCAGGGTCTTTTCCAGGGAGTCTTCTCTTCTCATGAGGGGGCCAAAGTCTTCGAGCCTCAGCTTCAGGATCTGTCCTTCCAGTGAGCACTCAGGGCTGATTTCCTTCAGAATGGAGAGGTTTGATCTTCTTGCAGTCCATGGGACTCTCAAGAGTCTCCTCCAGCACCATAATTCAAAAGCATCAATTCTTTGGCGATCAGCCTTCTTTATGGTCCAGCTCTCACTTCCATACATCACTACTGGGAAAACCATGGCTTTAACTATACAGACCTTTGTCAGCAAGGTGATATCTCTGCTTTCTAAGATGCTGTCTAGGTTTGTCATTGCTTTCCTCCCAAGAAGCAGGCGTCTTTTAATTTCGTGGCAGCTGTCACCATCTACAGTGATCATGGAGCCCAAGAAAGTAAAATCTCTCACTGCCTCCATTTCTTCCCCTTCTATTTGCCAGGAGGTGATGGGCCCAGTGGGAGACTTCTAGCCAGTGCCAAATTTGCTTTCTCCAGAGGCCACCCATCCTGTGACCCAACTCGCTATCATCTTTAATGAGGTGCTACCACCAGAAGTGTCCGCCCTTGGCTGGCTCCATGGACAGGTGGACAAGGCCAGTGTGGAACCATGGCATGAGATTCTTCATTTATACGTCAGTGCCTTGGTAACCATGGAACCAGACAGAAAACACATCAAAGGTTGAGTCCCTGGAAACATTTATGCCCTGGTCCTTGCATGCCAGGCAAAGAGGCTGCTTTTAGTGAGGTCAGGAGTAGCTATTTGGTGTGGAACCAGCTATAACATCCAAATACTTCCTTCTTGGGTTTTTTTTTGGGGGGGGGGGTTCTTTTTAAAGCTGCTTTCATAACTTGACAGCTTATTTGCCCTTTAGGTTTGCTGTAACAGACTAACACAGCTACCCCACTGGGATTTGCTCTCCAAACTGACCACCATTCTCTCCTTTTCTCAACTCGGAATTTAAGTGTCGAAATATCGAGCGCCAGCAAGATTGCCACTGATGTGCTTCCAAATTCTGACATGTTGTTCTTGTTTGGGTGGCGAGTTTTATCCTCCCGAACTTTAACTTTGGGGATGTTCCTGGAAATAATTTCAGTAAAAATTGGCTGTTGCCAAAACCACAAATTCTGTCCTCGGTTTTAACAGAAACCAACTTTTTCCAGTGGTGGGAGAGAGTTGTTTTTAGCCTTGAGCATTCCTTAAAGGTAAAGAACCCCTGACCATTAGGTCCAGTGGTGACCGACTCTGGGGTTGCGCACTCATCTCGCTCTATAGGCCAAGGGAGCCGGCGTACAGCTTCCAGGTCATGTGGCCAGCATGACAAAGCTGCTTCTGGCGAACCAAAGCAGCGCACGGAAACACTGTTTACCTTCCTGCCGGAGCGGTACCTATTTATCTACTTGCACTTTGATGTGCTTTCGAACTGCTAGGTTGGCAGGAGCAGGGACCGAGCAACAGGAGCTCACCCTGTCGCAGGGATTCGAACCGCCGACCTTCTGATCGGCAAGTCCTAGGCCCTGTGGTTTAACCCACAGCGCCACCCGTGTCCCTAGCGTTCCTTATATGGAGTTAAATCCTTACATGGAGTTAAATCCTTGGCCCATTAATTTTAGGACAGACTTCTCTAAGTGCCCAGCAATACAGGCTCTTAGGCAGAGTTCCCTCCCCACACCTGAGGAGAGTGCTCAGGAGGGGAGCTGTTACAGAGTGGCTCCTGGAGCCGGAGGTCCTAAACCATGGGTAGTCAAACAAAGGCCCCGGGGGCTGGATGAGGCCCAATCACCTTCTAAATCCGGCCACGGACGGTCCGGGAATCAGCGTGCTTTTACATGGGTAGAATGTAGGCTTTTATTTAAAATGCATCTCTGGGTTATTTGTGGGGCATATTTGTCGGGCAATAATTATTTGTGGGGCAATAATTCGTTCATTCTTATTTTTTTCAAAATACAGTGGCACCTTGGGTTACAGATGCTTCAGGTTACAGATGCTTCAGGTTACAGACTCCGCTAACCCAGAAATAGTACCTCGGGTTAAGAACTTTGCTTCAGGATGAGAACAGAAATTGCGTGACGGTGGTGTGGTGGCAGCAGGAGGCCCCATTAGCTAAAGTGGCACCTCAGGTTAAGAACAGTTTCAGGTTAAGAACGGACCTCCAGAACGAATTAAGTTCTTAACCCGGGGTACCACTGTCTAGTCCAGCCCCCCACAAGGTCTGAGGGACAGTGGACCAGCCCCCTGCTGAAAAGGTTTGCTGACCCCTGTGCCTAAACTTTGGTGTGGAGCCCCTGATTTTAACATCCATGCCGACACGACCTTACAAGGGGCCGCTCGGGACTTCGTGGAAAGCATGGCCTCCATGGGGCTGTCCCTGAATAAGTCTGGCCCAACCCATAGCCGTGGACATGCCTTGGACCTGGTGTTTACCTCTATGGATGTTGGTGATCTGACACTAAGTAAAAGCGAAACGAAAGAAGTGCCATGGTCAGATCACTTCCTGGTGCAACTGGACTTCTCTGCGACCCATCCCCTCTGCAGGGAGGTGGGACCAATTCGGATGGTCCGCCCCCGCCACTTAATGGATCCAAATGGCTTCCAGAGAGTGGTAGGGGATGCTTTATCCCATGTTGATGGCCTTTCAGCTGATTCCCTGGTGGCCCGCTGGAATGTGGAGTTAACCAGGGCTATTGACTGTTTGGCTCCGAAGCGCCCTCTCCGATTGCATGGAGCCCGGACAGCCCCGTGGTTTTCCACGGATCTGAGGGCAATGAAACAATTGTTGAGACGGCTAGAGCGCCGGTGGCGGAGAACTCATTCTGAATCTGACCGGACACAGGTTAGAGCTCAACGTCGAGCCTACCAAGTGGCGATGGCGACGGCGAAGAAGAATTTCTTCACCGCCTCTATTGCATCTGCAGAAAACAGCAGCAGACTTTTTCAGGTGGTTCACAATTTAGCGGAACCACCTGCAACATCGGGGCCCAGTACGGGCCACATGTTCTCCTGCAATGATTTTGCAAAGTTTTTTGCAGATAAAATCGCTCAGATTCGGGAAGAAGTAGACTCCACCGTGGGAGCAGGGCCGGGGCGGGAGAGTGCTAGAGTTCTGTCTAGTCAAGTTGAGTGGGATCAATTCCAACCTGTTACCTCCGAGGATGTGGACAGGCTGCTTGGACGAGTGAAACCAACCACCTGTCTCCTGGATCCTTGCCCATCCTGGCTTATAAAAGCTAGCCGGGAAGGACTGGGCAATGGGCTTCGTGGGGTGGTGAATGCTTCCCTCCGTGAGGGAGCCTTCCCAGACCCGCTGAAAGAGGCGGTTATTAAACCGCTTCTTAAAAAACCATCTTTAGATGCGGCCACGATGGCCAACTATCGCCCAGTCTCAAATCTTCCATTCCTGGGCAAGGTGATTGAGCGAGCGGTTGCCGAACAACTCCAGGCACGCCTGGAAGAAGCGGACCATTTGGATCCCTTCCAGTCGGGATTCAGGCCTCATCATGGGACTGAAACTGCCTTGGTCGCACTGGTTGATGATCTCCGGCGGGCTAGGGACAAAGGTGAGAGCTGTTTCCTAGTTCTGCTGGATCTCTCAGCGGCGTTTGATACCATCGACCATAGCATCCTTCTGGACCGTCTTGAGGGGCTGGGAGCTGGGGGCACTGTTATACAGTGGTTCCGCTCCTTCCTCCTGGGCCGTGTTCAGAAAGTGGTGGGGGGGGATGAGTGTTCAGACCCCTGGGCTCTCACTTGTGGGGTGCCTCAGGGTTCTGTCCTCTCCCCCATGCTTTTCAACATTTACATGCAGCCGCTGGGAGAGATCATCAGGAGGTTTGGGCTGGGTGTTCATCAGTATGCGGATGATACCCAGCTCTACCTCTCTTTTAAATCAGAACCAGTGAAGGCGGTGAAGGTCCTGTGTGAGTGTCTGGAGGCGGTTGGAGGATGGATGGCGGCTAACAGATTGAGGTTGAATCCTGACAAGACAGAAGTACTGTTTTTGGGGGACAGGAGGCGGGCAGGTGTGGAGGATTCCCTGGTCCTGAATGGGGTAACTGTGCCCCTGAAGGACCAGGTGCGCAGCCTGGGAGTCATTTTGGACTCACAGCTGTCCATGGAGGCACAGGTCAAATCCGTGTCCAGGGCAGCTGTTTACCAGCTCCATCTGGTACGTAGGCTGAGACCCTATCTGCCTGCGGACTGTCTCGCCAGAGTGGTACATGCTCTGGTTATCTCCCGCTTGAACTACTGCAATGCACTCTACGTGGGGCTACCTTTGAAGGTGACTCGGAAACTACAACTAATCCAGAATGCGGCAGCTAGACTGGTGACTGGGAGCGGCCGCCGAGACCATATAACACCGGTCTTGAAAGACTTGCATTGGCTCCCAGTACGTTTCCGAGCACAATTCAAAGTGTTGGTGCTGACCTTTAAAGCCCTAAACGGCCTCGGTCCAGTATACCTGAAGGAGCGTCTCCACCCCCATCATTCTGCCCGGACGCTGAGGTCCAGCGCCGAGGGCCTTCTGGCGGTTCCCTCATTGCGAGAAGCAAAGCTACAGGGAACCAGGCAGAGGGCCTTCTCGGTAGTGGCGCCCACCCTGTGGAACGCCCTTCCAGCAGATGTCAAAGTGATAAATAACTACCTGACATTCAAGAGACATCTTAAGGCAGCCCTGTTCAGGGAAGTTTTTAACATGTGATATTTTATTGTATTTTTGGTTTTTATGGAAGCCGCCCAGAGTGGCTGGGGAGGCCCAGCCAGATGGGCGGGGTATAAATAATAAATTATTATTATTATTATTATTATTACCCTTCCACTCCAATTTTCTAATGAATTCTGGAAACTGTAGTCTGGCGGGGGGGCGGGGGTAAGCGGAAGTCTGTAAACAGGAACTAACACCAGCACCTCATCAGAACACAATCCCTCGAGTTTCCTCAATGGTGAGAAAACCACTTGCAAGTCTGTTTTTATGCTTCCCGCACAAGGCAAGAAATATTTGAAGGAGGCTGCAAAGAGTGATGGCTGCATGTGTTTGCACCTTTCTTGGGGTGCATTGGCTTAAAAAAAAAAGACCTGTGAAAAAATATGACTTGGGGGAGGGCAGTGAGACCAAAGAGATGTGCTTTTAAAGAAGATATTTTCTCCAGCTCTTTGAAAGTCCTCATTCCATATGCACAGGGTGTGTTTTATAATGCGATGCTTTATGCATCTGCTTTCGGCTGCTCAGCTGCAGAAATGCAAGCTCCAGAGCTGGGTTTTGGCAATGTCATCAGGATCTCAGGCACGCATCGACTTGATTCCCAGCTCCTTTTGCTGGCTGAGCTGCTTTTTATAGGTCAGCAGTTGCAAAAGTCCCAGGTCTCCCTCCCCTCTCCCGCTACCACCTCCAATCTTTGTGAAATCAGCAAAACTGTCTCTTTCGTGCCAGCACACGGGATGTTTTGCTTTACATATTCATCTTCTATTCAGCGGCAGAGTCGATTCACATGCTTTTTTTTTAAAAAAAAAGCAAAAACAAAACAGGTTGCGTTTCTTGCGAAATCTTTGGCAAAGATCCACAGCCGTGCTTGTCAGGACTGCTCATCGAAAGATCCTTGCAGGTGGATCGTAACAAAACATTTATCGCATCACCCTAGAACTCTTTTTTCACACGGGGCATAGTTCAACTGTGGAACTCACCGCCACAGGAGGCAGTGATGGTGATCAACCTTGTTGTTGTTGTTTAGTCATGGCCGACTCTTCGTGACCCCATGGACCAGAGCACGCCGGGCACTCTTGTCTTCCACTGCCTCCCGCAGTTTGGTCAAACTTGACAACCATATGTCAGGAGTGCTCTGATGGTGTTTCCTGCTTGGCAGGGGGTTGGACTCGATGGCCCTTGTGGTCTATTCCAACTCTATGATTCTATGAAATTCATGCTGGTAGCTTCGAGAACACGTTCCAACCATCTCGTCCTCTGTCGTCCCCTTCTCCTTGTGCCCTCCATCTTTCCCAACATCAGGGTCTTTTCCAAGGAGTCTTCTCTTCTCATGAGGTGGCCAAAGTACTGGAGCCTCAGCTTCAGGATCTGTCCTTCCAGTGAGCACTCAGGGCTGATTTCCTTCAGAATGGAGAGGTTTGATCTTCTTACAGTCCATGGGACTCTCAAGAGTCTCCTCCAGCACCAGAATTCAAAAGCATCAAATCTTCGGCGATCAGCCTTCTTTATGGTCCAGCTCTCACTTCCATACATCACTACTGGGAAAACCATAGCTTTAACTATACGGACCTTTGTTGGCAGGGTGATGTCTCTGCTTTTTAAGATGCTGTCTAGGTTTGTCATTGCTTTTCTCCCAAGAAGCAGACGTCTTTTACTTTCGTGACTGCTGTCACCATCTGCAGTGATCATGGAGCCCAAGAAAGTAAAATCTCTCTCTGCCTCCATTTCTTCCCCTTCTATTTGCCAGGAGGTGATGGGCCCAGTGGCCATGATCTTCGTTTTTTTGATGTTGAGCTTCAGACCATATTTTGCGCTCTCCTCTTTCACCTTCATTAAAAGGTTCTTTAATTCCTCCTCACTTTCTTTCATCAAGGTTCTGTTATCTGCATATCTGAGGTTGTTGTTATTTCTTCCGGCAATCTTAATTCTGGCTTGGGATTCATCCAGCCCAGCCTTGGCAATCAACCTGGGGGGGCTTTAAAAGAAGATTAGACAAAGTCGTGGAGGAGAGGGTTATTGGTGACTGTCAACAAAGATGGCTCTGCCCTGCCCTGCCTCACTGAGCTACCTGCATACACACTGTAAAATAAAGCAGAATATACAAAACAGAATAAAGGTGCATACCCGATATTTTTCAACAGAATATGTAAGTAAGATACAAGCTAAGGATCAGTGCTCACTAGATAGTGTAGCTGCTGATACTTCCAACACAATTGCATATAGGACATATGAAGTAAGCCACAGGTGTTTCCAATAACAATATACTTAAAGGAGCAGTATGGCATATACAGCATACAAAAACAAAGTAGACCCATGAAAAACAAATATATAGTGGAATGTTACTGAATGGTTTAAACATAAGTGGGATTGTAATGAAATTAAAAGGTTTTGGGAAATGATATCTAACGAACTGAAGAAATTGTTCCAATTAACATTTGTTTAAAAACCTGAAGCATTTTTGTTAGGGATTGTAGGAAAAGTCCTGCCAAGGAAATTGAAAAATATCTTTATGTATGCGACAACGGCGGCAAGAGTCTTAATAGCGCAAGGTTGGAAGAATGAAGAAACCCCAGGGCCAGTTAATGAGCAGGAAATAGAAGAATTTATTAAGAAGTATGGATTACCAAAGATCTCAGATCAAAGTAAAATGATCCTGAATGAGAAAATAACAGGACAAGAAATAGAGGGCGCCATCCAGAATATGCAATTGGGAAAATCTCCAGGACCAGACGGCTTGATGGCTAGATACTACAAGGCATTGAAGGAATGGATAATACAACCATTGAAGGAGGTCTGTAATGAAATTTTGGAAGGGAAAAAGGCACCCGAATCGTGGAAAGAAGCTTTTATTTCACTTATACCGAAAACAGAGACTGAAAAGAACCAGGTTAAAAACTACCGCCCTATATCATTACTTAATGTGGATTATAAAATCTTTGCAGACATTTTAGCAAAAAGACTGAAGAGAGTGTTGATAGGGGAGATTCACAAGGACCAAACAGGCTTTCTTCCAGGGAGACATATGTCGGACAATGTGAGGAACATTATAGACATTTTGGAACTGTTGGAAGTGAATATTAATAGAAAGGTGGTGTTAATTTTTGTGGATGCGGAGAAAGCCTTTGATAATATTTGTTGGACCTTTATGAAGAAGAATCTCCAAGGGATGGGGGTAGGCCAAGGTTTTGAAAATGGTATAGGTGCTATATATTCTAAGCAAAAAGCAAAGTTGATTGTGAACAATGTGGTTACGGAAGAAATACCTATAGAAAAAGGTACACGACAGGGATGCCCAATATCCCCCTTACTTTTTATAACAGTCCTGGAGGTTTTGTTAAACATGATTAGAGGGGACCAATTGGTTAAAGGAGTTCAGGTCGGAGCCAGAAATTACAAACTAAGGGCATTTGCAGATGACCTGGTATTGACTTTGCAACAGCCAGATACTAGTACCAAAAGAGTATTAGAATTAATTGAGATATTTGGTCAAGTAGCAGGATTTAAACTGAACAAACAAAAAACTAAAGTGTTGGAGAAAAATCTAACAATGGCAGAAAAAGAGAAGTTTCAGAGTGAAACAGGTTTAGTAATAACAAAAAAGGTGAAGTACCTGGGTGTGAACTTGACTTCTAAAAATGTGAATTTATTTAAAGACAATTATGATAAATGCTGGACAGAAGTGAAGAAAGATCTAGAAACATGGTCAAGGTTGAAACTTTCCTTGTTAGGCCGAATTGCTGTCATTAAGATGAATGTATTGCCTAGAATGTTGTTTTTATTCCAGACACTCCAGATCTTGGACAAGATGGACTGTTTCAAGAGGTGGCAAAAAGACATATCCAAGTTTGTCTGGCAGGGCAAAAAACCCAGAATAAACTTTAAGATTTTAACTGATGCAAAAGATAGAGGGGGGTTTGCCCTGCCGGACCTGAGACTTTATTATGAATCGGCAGCGTTCTGCTGGTTGAAACAATGGCTGCTTCTTGAGAACACAGACATTTTGGATCTGGAAGGGTATGACAATAGATTTGGTTGGCATGCATATATATGGTATGACAAGGTAAAAATACATAAAGGTTTCAAAAACCATATTGTCAGGAAAGCACTATACAATGTTTGGATAAGATACAAAGATCTACTGGAAAGTAAAACTCCCAGGTGGCTATCACCAATGGAAGCTAAAGAGACAAAAAAACTTAATATGGAGTCCAAATGGCCAAAATATTGTGAAATCTTAGAGCAAGATGGTGAAAGGGTTAAATTACAGAGTTATGACAAATTAAAGTCTAAAGTACGAGATTGGTTGCACTACCTTCAGATAAACGAGGTATTTAAACAGGACAGGAAAATAGGTTTTCAGATGGCGAGGTCGAAATTAGAAACAGAATTGTTAGAACCCAATACTAAGAACTTGTCAAGAATGTATAATTTGCTGCTGAAATGGAATACACAAGATGAAACAGTAAAATCAGCTATGATCAAATGGGCACAAGACATAGGTCATGACATTATGTTTGATGACTGGGAAAGGTTATGGAACACCGGTGTTAAGTTTACGGCTTGTAATGCCTTGAGAGAAAACATAATGAAAATGATCTATAGGTGGTACATGACCCCAGTCAAACTTGCAAAAATTTACCATTTGCCCAATAATAAATGTTGGAAATGTAATGAGACTGAAGGTACTTTCTATCACCTTTGGTGGACCTGCCCGAAGATTAAAGCCTACTGGGAAATGATCTATAATGAAATTAAAAAGGTCCTTAAATGGACATTTTCTAAAAAACCAGAGGCTTTTCTCCTGGGCATGGTGGGCCAATTGGTGCCAAGGAAGGACAGAATTTTTTTCATGTATGCTACCACAGCAGCAAGAATTCTTCTAGCAAAGTATTGGAAGACGCAGCAGCTACCCACTCTGGAAGAATGGCAAGCGAAGGTGATTGACTATATGGGAATGGCAGAGATGACCGGCAGAATCCGTGACCAGGGGAGTGAGACAGTGGAAGAAGATTGGAAGAAATTTAAAATATATCTTAAAAATTGTTGTAACATTGAGGAATGCTGAGATGTTATGGTGTTAAGAAACAGAGAATTGCAGCTGTAAATCATAAATTTAAGGAAATTATAATGAAGATGAGTCAATTAATTAAATGGAGGGTTGCTGTGAAAAGGTAAAAATAAGGATGCAGAAAAAGGGAGGTATGGGGAAGTCCGGGAAGTAAGGTGAAGGAAAATAAGTTTATGAAATTATACATGTTTATTTGTTTGTATGTTTTGTTCTGTTTTATTGTTTGTTTTTATTACATGTTTGGAAAATTAATAAAAATTATTTAAAAAAAAAAAAGGAAGAATGAAGAAACCCCGACTAAAGAACTATGGCAAGAGAAACTGATGGACTATGCGGAATTGGCGAAATTGACATATAAACTACGTGGTAAGGAGAACTGTGACTTTAAAGAAGAATGGGAACCTTTTACAAAGTATTTAAAGAAACAACAAAATGAACTGGACTCCTTGGCAGGCTTTGTTTTTTTTTTTAAATATAATTTTTATTATTTTCCAAAACAAACAAAAAAAATACAGTTATGCCAAATTTTCACAGATTTTCACAAATTTGTAACTTTTTAGACTTCCTTCGGGTTCTCTGACAATCATCCATATTTACTTCTCAGTTTACGCATTTCTCTATTTATATTGCCATTCAACTTCCCTCCCACACCTGTTTGTGTTTTTAACAATATATCTCTGTTTTCACAGTGCTTCTTGGAACCCCACCAGTGTTGTTTGCACATCACATGTTCTTTTCCCCCAGTCCTCAATGAACTTTTGGTCTTGAAGATATCTAATTTTTCCGGCTAATCTATCCAACTCTGCATACTCAGTCAGCTTCATTCTCCAGTCTTCTATTGTCGGTAACTCCTCTTGTTTCCATTTCCTTGGCAGGCTTTGAATAAACATTCACAAACTTTTTATTGATAACACTCAGATAGATAAATTAAGGATCTGTACAGTTTTGTAACATGCAGAAAATAACACAGGTTGATAAACCAGAGAGAGGCGCTGAGGGAAGTCTGGGGGGGAGAGGAGGGTGGGTTATGTTTTTTTGGGGGGGGGCAGGGAAAAAACAGAGGGGGGAAATTTAAGGATGATACTTTTTTTGATAAAATGTGATGCTGAAATAATTAATAAAAAATAATTAAAAAAAGAATGGTTTAAACATACAACAAATAATGCGGGCAGCAATTTTTAAATGAAACAATTAAAGTCAAGTTCAGAATTTAGCCCCCACCCCCCCTCGGATGAATTGATTTAAAGAAAAAAATAAAACGAGTTTCTTGTTGAGGTAGCCGCCGTTCAAAATCTTGCCTAATCCCAGATTTACCCATAGTACTGTACATAATAAATCTGTGTCCAAATGTTTATGTGAAATAAAATGTTCAACCAAATGTGCCTCCATAATGGCATTTCATATGTGGGAACGATGTTCTCCAATGGAGACTGGAAACGCCCAGAGGTTGAAGGGAAAAGGACTCCACTGGCCCCTTTCTAGCACACTTTTCACCTGAGGAATTCCTGGTCATAGTGGAACCTGTTAGGATATTTCCGTTCCACCTTAAGAGAGAGCAGGCTTGTGAGTCACAGAGTCTGCGTATTTCCTGTTGAGGATGTTTATGTTTGCTGTTTCCTTTCGATTTCAGTCGGTCGGAGACACTGACACAGAACGGTCATGTTTTCCTTTGTTCTGTTCAACGCTAAATAAAGTCTGTAAATTATGCTCTTCTTGCGGTGCAAGCTTTCTGGCTGAGTTTTCTGCTGATAAGGAACAGTGTGCACAAGCCTGGAATGTGGCAATCTATTTCTGAGGCTTCGTGTCGCTAACTGCTGGATCTGCCTGGCTACGGGAGATCGATGGATGTCCGGCAGCCGGCTTGGGGCCATGATGGACTATATCTCCCTGGCAGTTTCCCAACAACAAGGTTTCGGGCCCAGATTCACAGCACCTACAGGAGAGTAAAGCTGCAACAGACTGCGTTTGAGAGGTATGTGAAAAGCGAAAGCAGCGAGAGCGGAGGCTTTTCTGTTTACCTCAACAAGGAGCCTTTGAACTCCGGCAAGGCTTAATTGGCCTGGGAGCCAAGCCAGGGAGTTCGTGATTAATGGGCTGCCGAGATAATAAGTCTTTGAAGGCATAAAGACTTGGGCTCACGTAAAGACCTGAGATGGATCTTTTACAATCCTCAGAAGTAGCTCCGTGTCCACCGAAGTTACATGGGCAGAATTATGAAACCTGGGCAAAATGGTGTGAGAGTTTGCTGCGTCAGTTTAGGGTGTGGCATACCGTGAGTGAGGCCCCCCCAGTTCCTCTGACAGAGAGATGGAAAGCCGATGATTCGAAGGCGATTGACGTAATAGTCTTATCCGTATCTCTTGAGGAAATTAAGACGCTGGCTGGCAACACCACTGCACGTGGAATGTGGTATGCTTTGATGAAAGCTCACAACTCAGTTGTCCCAGCCCAGAGTTTGACTGCATCGGAGGTCCAAGCTGTTTCCCAGAATGCGAGTGTATGCAGGGATGCTGAGGGCACCGGTTGCAAGCTGCAGGGGGAGCTGACCGTCACGTCATCCCAGGCAGCATTCCAGCCTCCAGAGGGAGCCAAGGAGTCGGCAGCTGAGAGCTCTGTTTCTCGTGAGAACCAAGGTCATCGCCTTTGCAGAGGCCGGAAAGGCAAAGGTAAACAGGCGTCTGCAGATGGCCAGGAGCGAAGGGAGGGTGAAGAGCTCGCGCCAGGGAAAAACAAAGCTTTGTTAGCTGGCACTGCTTCACCAAAGGCTAAAGGCACGTCTGCTGACCAGAAGCAGGGGGGCAAGCTGCAAAAGCCCACGCCAGTGGAAGACAAAGCTATGTTTGCTGGCACAGCTTCACCAAAGGCTAAAGGCACGTCTGCTGACCAGAAGCAGGGGGGCAAGCTGCAAAAGCCCACGCCAGTGGAAGACAAGGTTATGTCTGCTGGCACAGCTTCACCAAAGGCTAAAGGCACGTCTGCTGGCCAGGAGCAGCAGGGGGGCAAGCTGCAAAAGCCCAAGCAAGTGGAAAACAAGGGTTTGCTTGCTGTGAAGGCTGCTCCAATAGCCAAAGGCAGCTTTGTTGTTGATTCGGGCTGTACCCGCCACATCTCAAAGGATCGGCACCTCTTTATCTCCTTCAAGCCTCAGGAAGGTGAGATCCACCTGGCTGATGGAAGGACGTTGCAAATTGCAGGAGAAGGGACTGTGAAACTTGCAAGTTTGCATACAACCATCAGTAATGTTCTGTATGTTCCTGGAGCTGCAAGCAATTTGTTGAGCGTCCCGCAGCTTACTGGACGTGGTTTTCAGATTTCCTTCAAGAGGAGCGTCTGTGTCATCAGTAAAGGCAAAGAGGACTATTTGCATGCAAAGTTTATGGATGGTTTGTTCCATATAACTTATGAGGACACTGCTGTTGTATCTAATGCTGATTCTTGTTGTGTTGCACAAACTAACAAAGTTCTTCATGCAGGTTGCATTCATGAAGCGCATCGAAGGTTTGGTCACCTCTCTTGGAAGGCACTGGCCAAGATGCCAGAGGTGGTTGAGGGTTTGAACATCAAACCCTGTAAATTTCACATGAAATGTGTATCTTGTGCAGAGAACAAGGTGAAGGTTGCTCCAAAAGGCAAGGAGTCTAGCAGGCAGGCTTCCAAACCCTACCAGCTAGTGCATGTGGACCTGGTTGGGCCACTTACGCCCTCTTTAGGAGGAGCAAGGTTCTTCATGATTCTAATTGATTCTTTTTCTAGGTACATTCATGTGTTTATGCTCGAACAGAAATCGCAAGCATTTCCGAAGTTTAAGGCATTCTGTGCTTGGTTGGAGAATGCTCACGGTAAACGTATTTCCTGTCTTTTTACCGATCGGGGCGGGGAATTCACTTCTCAGCAGTTTGAAGCTTTCCTGACTGAGAAGGGAATCCAACATGACATGTCAACCCCCAGATCGCCATGGATGAATGGGCTTGCGGAGAGAGCAAATCAGACATTGCTGCAAGGAATGAAAACCTTGTTGCATGATGCCAATCTCCCTGATAAGTTTTGGGGGGAGGCTTTGGGGAATCTGGTTTACTCCGTTAATCGCAGATTGTCATCACCCATTGGTTGTACCCCCTATGAGAAGATGTTTGGCAAGAAACTCAACACCAAACACATGAGAATTTTTGGTTCTGACATGTGGGTACGCACCCCACAAACCAACAAGCTTGGGAAGCGTGGGGCACATGGTTTGTTCATGGGGTACGAAAAAGGTGCATACAGGGTATGGATGACTGACTCTAAATCCATAAAGTTCACAAGGAGTGTTGAGTACAATCCTAAGTGGGGGGAAAATGTGGGAATTTTCCAGAGTTACCCAGAGGAGGATGAAGGTGATGTCAAGCAAGCAGCTAAAGCTGAGGAAGCTGCTGAGGATGATGATGATGAGGATGATGATGATGATGATGATGATGATGATCAGAGTTCGGATTCCAGTTCATTGGGCGGCGCTGCTGCTGATGTCAGTGAGAGTGATGACACAGCAGACTACAAGAGTGCAAAGGCCTCAGTCAGACCATCTGATGCGTCTGACAATGAACTGGAAGAACCACTGTTCACCATTGGTCATTTTTCTCCTAAGAAAGAGGAGATGAGTCCAGAAGACTTGCGTCTAGTACGTAGGTCTGAAAGGGCGACCAAAGGCAGACCTCCAAAGAGATTTGCTGATGAGTTTGCTAAGACTGCAACTGCTGTTCTTAGTAGCTCAGAGAAGGTGTGGGAACCTTCAAGCTTCAAAGAGGTTCAGGAGTTAACCTCTAAAGATGCTGAGCCTTGGCTTAATGCCATGAAGGCTGAAGTTGATTCCTTGAACAGGAACCAAACTTGGGAGCTGGTACCGGTAGTCCCAGGTATGAGACTGGTTGGCAGCAAATGGGTCTTCAAGGCCAAGACAGACCAGAATGGCAAGGTTGTCAGACACAAAGCCAGATTGGTTGCCAGAGGTTTTTCACAGGTACCAGGACAGGATTATCATGAGACCTACTCACCCACAGTCAAATATGAGAGCATTCGGCTGATGCTCAAGATTGCTGCGGAGGAGAAACTGCATGTTTCTCATCATGACATTAATACAGCTTTTTTGTACGGGATTTTGAACGAGGAGCTGTTTATGCTTCCACCTGACGGGATGCAGATACAGAAGGGAATGGTCTGTAAACTGCGGAAATCCTTATATGGTCTCAAGCAGAGTGCTAGGTGTTGGAACACAAAACTCACTGAAACGTTGCTTTCTCTAGGTTTTCACCAGGGCAAAGCTGATCCATGTGTGTTTGTCAAGGAGGAGGGGCAAAACAAACTGTATTGTTTATGTTTTGTTGATGATCTTCTGATGTTTTGGAAGAATCAGGCTTTCTATCAAAGCACCCTAGCTCAGCTGAAGGAGCACTTTGACATGAAGGATCTTGGTGAGGTATCCAACTATCTTTCTCTGCAGGTGGAGAAGGACCAAGCAGGTAATTTTCTGGTACACCAAACACAGAAAATTGCTGATGTATTAACCAGGTTGAATTTGGTTGATGCAAACCCAGCAGACACACCGATGGTGACAGGTTACCAGGTAAACAGTACTGCTGAAGCGTTTTCTGACACAACGCTGTACAGATGCGTTCTAGGCAAGCTGAATTTCATTGCCAGATGTTCAAGACCTGACATAGCTGTAAGCTGTAATCTGCTTAGCAGACATGCCAACAATCCTACGGTTCAGGATTGGAAAGCTCTGAAGCGCATAGCCCGCTATTTGAAAGGGACTATGCACTACAGGCTGAGGTTCACCAGTCAGAAGACTGGAGGTCTTGAAATCTTTGCAGATGCAAGTTTTGGAAGTGACACCACAGATGGTACAAGCACTTCTGGAGTATGCTACATGTACAACCACTGCCTGTTTGACTGGTTGTGCAAGAAGCAGACAACAGTGAGCCTAAGTTCCTGTGAAGCAGAACTCAATGCTCTGTCATTTTCACTCATGGATTGTGAATGGTTGATGCAACTGTTTAAGGACATCGGGGTTTCTGTGAAATGTCCTATACAAGTGTATCAAGACAATAGATCATGTTTGGCTTTGCTGAACTCCGAGAGTTGCAAGCAAAGAACCAAGTACTTGCAGATTAAGCTACATCGTGCAAGAGAGTGTATTCAGAAAGGACTGATTCAGGTGTCCTACATGCCAGGAAATGAAATTCCTGCTGATCTGTTGTCTAAGGTTGTTAACAGAGAACAACATAAGGTTTATGTACAAAGGTTGCAATTGAGTGAACCACAGGTACTACAGGTTACACGGAAAGGGGGAGGATGTTATGATATTTCCGTTCCACCTTAAGAGAGAGCAGGCTTGTGAGTCACAGAGTCTGCGTATTTCCTGTTGAGGATGTTTATGTTTGCTGTTTCCTTTCGATTTCAGTCGGTCGGAGACACTGACACAGAACGGTCATGTTTTCCTTTGTTCTGTTCAACGCTAAATAAAGTCTGTAAATTATGCTCTTCTTGCGGTGCAAGCTTTCTGGCTGAGTTTTCTGCTGATAAGGAACAGTGTGCACAAGCCTGGAATGTGGCAATCTATTTCTGAGGCTTCGTGTCGCTAACTGCTGGATC
This sequence comes from Podarcis muralis, assembly GCF_964188315.1. NCBI lineage: Eukaryota > Metazoa > Chordata > Lepidosauria > Squamata > Lacertidae > Podarcis > Podarcis muralis. Next base: position 8,196,598 of record NC_135661.1, on the reverse strand, counting down.
TGCCTGGCTACGGGAGATCGATGGATGTCCGGCAGCCGGCTTGGGGCCATGATGGACTATATCTCCCTGGCAGTTTCCCAACCATCCCCAGGAGAGCGATCAGCAGCTGTGGGAAGTTGCAACAGGCTGGTGAGATGTTGCTGGAAGAGAGAGGGGTGCAAGTCACTTTCTCTGCTTTCCTGCAGAATACAGGAACCCCTCGATATTACCCTGGGAAGAAGGAAGCCAGGAAGCAGGTGGTAGTCGGTCCTTACCACTTGGGTGGCAGATTCCGCCAAGGGGCTTTGGTAAAGCTGCTCGGCCATGAGATGGAGCAGTTGTTCTGGGTCGGCCGATGCTAAACCCTCCTTCCACACTCTCTCACAGTCTCTGTGAGTGCAAAAACAAGAGCAATGGTCAGATTCAAGTCTTCTGCTTGCTGCCATGCTCCAGAGAGAGGAAATGGCAGCAAGGGCTTTCTGAGCAAGCCCTGCAGCTTGCCAACCTCCCCCTTAGCCCAGTAGAACCTGGAGGGCTCCATACCCGAAGGGAAACTGGAGGAGATATTGCACCACTTGGTCCAGGTGGTGGTGCGCCAAGATGGAGAAAGCGAAGACGGCCACGTTCCTGCCTTGCACTGTAGGCCCCTGACTGATCCTATAGAAGGCCTCCAGCAGCACCTCCACCTGTCAGAGAAAAGGAGGGGGTTGCTTGGAGTCCAAGGAAGCGGGGCTGTCTCCATCCCTCATTGAAAGAGGGACCCTTGACCTGTGCCACCACAGCCTCTTCCTTCCAAGGTACCACTCAGGGTCCTGGGGAGTATTGGACCCAGGCAGCTCCAGGGCACCAGTTCCCCTCTCCATTGTGGGCCAAGAGAAGAAGCTTGCCAGTCTGCTCCCAGAAGGAGGAGGGTTCCCCATCCCTGAACCCATGTTTCTCAGGACCCTTGGCTGACATTGCGGCTGAGCTTCTTGTCCTGACATTGCCAGGCCCCTCTCAACTAACATGTGTCCTGGCCACCCAATGGCATGAGGTGGCCTCCCCTACACCAAGCAGAGAATCTTCTTCTCTCCTACCTTTCCAGATGCCTTGCCTCCACTTTTGTGCTGCCAAACTGCTTGATGAATTCTTGCAGTGAATTCATGGCCTCCAAGAGCTGCTCCGCAGGGAGAAAGGCGCCAAAGACCTGAAGCGAGAGAGGAAGGTCAGAGATGCCCACAGGGCAGGGCTGGGGAGCAGAAAGCCCAGGTGCTGCCTCCGCAGAACCCAGAACATGTGGCTTGAGAGACAGCGACTTACCCTGGCAAGAGAGGAACAATTATTCACGAACAGTTCAGGAACCGGTCCTCCGGTGGATTTGAGGACCGTCTCAGCTCTGGTGATAAGTGTTTAGTTCCTTGACATTCGTGCCAGCGTCTCTGCAAAGGAAAGCCAAAGGGTTAGCTCGGGTCTTGCTCACCCCACCCCATGCTGGGATGCCCTGGAGAGCAGCTCTTCACTGGCCTCTGTCCCAACAAGGATCTGAATCCTGCAGCCCGGCTGAAGCTGGTAAACCCTCCACTAGGGAGTCTGGGGCTGGCGGGCTTTTGATACCCCTGCATGGTTTTTGAAAGCAGATTTGAAATATACTAATATGTAGATATTATTATTATTATTATTATTATTATTATTATTATTATTATTATAGATTTGAGGGCGGGGACTGGGAGAACATCTTTGCAAAATGGGGACCAGTGAGCATTTCAAAGCAAATTCATGTTTTTGTTTGGGTCAGGAAAGCCCAGATGAGGCAGGTTTGCATTAAAATGGAAAGAAACTAAAAAATTCTGTCCTGAATGTCATCAGAGACCCTATTTATTTATTTATTTATTTATTTATTTATTCGTTTGTTTATTCATTTAGAGCAATTGAACCCCTCCCCTGGTGCTGTGGGTAAAAGCCTCAGCGCCTAGGGCTTGCCGATCGAAAGGTCGGCGGTTCGAATCCCCGCGGCGGGGTGCGCTCCCGCTGCTCAGTCCCAGCGCCTGCCAACCTAGCAGTTCGAAAGCACCCCCGGGTGCAAGTAGATAAATAGGGACCGCTTACTGGCGGGAAGGTAAACGGCGTTTCCGTGTGCTGCGCTGGCTCGCCAGAGCAGCTTCGTCACGCTGGCCACGTGACCCGGAAGTGTCTCCGGACAGCGCTGGCCCCCGGCCTCTTGAGTGAGATGGGCGCACAACCCCAGAGTCTGTCAAGACTGGCCTGTACGGGCAGGGGTACCTTTACCTTTACCTTTTACCTCAGTGAAAAAGGCTATCAGAGAGGCTTACACGAAATAAAAAACAAGACACATTCCTTACTTGCAGACTTCTATTGTAATAAACAATCTGACAAACAGAAATGCAACACACAAGGGGACAAGGAGGGCAGAGGAAAAGACAACTCACAGGCTCAGGCCCCAGTGTCTAGAATGCTGTTCTCATCTCTCCCACTGAGGCAGCCTGATGAAATGGCTGCCGCCAGATGCCAGTTGGGGGAGAGGAGGCCTGAGGGAGCTGCCCTGTCTCAGCAGAGCCCATGGCGCTGTTTCTCATCCGTCCTTCCTCCAGGAGCAGAGCTCCGCCAGGGCCCCTGTCTCTCCCTCGCCTGCACCTGGGAGCAGCCCTTTCCTGTCATGGACTCTGTGGACAGGTGGGCAGCAGGGCTCCCTGCCTCAGCTCTGCGGAAAAACCAGCTCCACCCGGTACCCCCTTCTCCTCCACTGAGCCAGCCACTCACACTTTCTTTTCTTCTTCTGTTTTCCCCTTTCCCTTCCAAACTATAGTACAAAGATAACATCCAGCATGTATAAATAGAAATGAAGCCTCTCCCAGATTCACATGTACATGAATCAGAAGGAATCCGCTGTTTCAAATAATATTCAATCGACTGCAATATAGAACACTAAATTTTCCTTTTTGGCATTGCTTCTCCCCTCCCAAAAACCTGGGCAAAGCTCAACCCTTTCTTTGACTTTGGATAGCTCTTTGCCAAACTTGGTAATACCATTAATCTAGGTTCTAGAGTTAAGTCCCCTGGCCATGGCAACCTCCACTTACCTCCAGGAGTCGTTGGGACGCCATCTTCTAATGTAGTGACTGAGCGAAGGTCACTGCAGGCCACCTCTGCCAACCTCGAGATGCTGAGGAGACTGGAATCTCAGTTCAAACAGTCACAAGTTCCATTGTAGGCAACAGCCATTGAGAACATGGAATTCATGGCCACAGTGCCAAGGTTCTGGAAGACTTTGTGTGGCCTAGTGGTTAGAGTGCTAGACTCTCATCTGGGAGAGCAGTTTTCAAATCCCCCCTCAGCCCTGAGACTCAACTGCATGGCATTGGGCTAGTTACTCCCTCTCAGCCTAACCAGCCTCACAGGTTGTTTTGTGGAGAATATAGGGAGGAGGAGAAATATGCATGTCGTATTGAGCTCCTTAGGGATGCGGGTGGCGCTCTGGGTTAAACCACAGAGCCTAGGACTTGCCAATCAGAAGGTCGGCGGTTCGAATCCCCGTGACGGGGTGAGCTCCCGTTGCTCGGTCCCTGCTCCTGCCCACCTAGCAGTTCGAAAGCACGTCAAAGTGCAAGTAGATAAATAGGTACCGCTCTGGCGGGAAGGTAAACGGTGTTTCCGTGCACTACTCTGGTTCGCCAGAAGCGGCTTAGTCCTGCTGGCCACATGACCCGGAAGCTGTACGCCGGCTCCCTTGGCCAGTAAAGCGAGATGAGCGCCGCAACTCCAGAGTCGGCCACAACTGGACCTGATGGTCAGGGGTCCCTTTACCTTTATCTTTTATTGAGCTCCTTGGAAGAAAGGCAAGATATACCGTATTTTTCACCCTATAAGACGCACTTTTTCCCCTCCAAAAATGAAGGGGAAATGTGTGTGAATCCTATGGGGCGAATGCAGGCTTTCGCTGAAGCCTGGAGAGCGAGAGGGGTCGGTGCGCACCGACCCCTCTCGCTCTCCAGGCTTCAGGAAGCTATCCCCAAGCCTTGGGAGCCCGCGGGAGTTCCCACCGGGCTCCCTAGGCTTGCAGATAGCAGCCTGCACCCCGAAACCTTGGGGGGGGGGTTCTTTATCCCCCCCCAAAAAAACTAGGTGCGCCCTATAGGGCGAAAAATACGGTAAATGTCATAAACTGATCCACAAACTACCAGCTGTTAAAAGATGACCTATACCAGTATGTGCACAGGCAGTGGAAGGCGCCGTGGCGGGGGGAGCTGCTCCCCGCAAACCAAGCAAGTAAATAATAATACTTAAGTAAAAGTAGAAATTGAAGAAATATTTTGATAGATTTTTCTGAGACCTTGGGGTTGAAAGAAAGCAATTGAAAAAAACTGTTGTTGAGACACTTAATTCTGAATCTGCTAGACAGAGCCAGAGAGAGGATGGTGACAGTTGGGTTTCCTAGTCCAGCCCCTTCCAAAAAGTTGCCCAAAGCTCAACCCTTTCTTTGATCTTGGATAGCTCTTTGCCAAACTTGCTGACACCATTATTCTGTGTTCTAAAGTCCATTGGAAATGCCAACATTCACCTACTTCCAGGACTCTTTGGACGCCATATTCTAACCCAAGTAAGCAAACTCTGCAAACTTCTACATGTTCCCTGTGATTGTTTGGGGTTTTCCTTCTTCCTGTGCAATTACATGCAGCACGGGGACTAAGTGCATAGTCAACTTCTGTTGTGTGTGTCTGGCTTGTTAAGGTGCATTCTTTGTTTATCTGGGGGGGTCAATAAAAATTCATCTTTTAAGAATAAAATAAACTCTCTGAGCTCATACCCTTCCGCCTCGGGACAGTAAATGCCAACGAGGCAATGCAGTCTGCTTTCCCCTCCAGTTCATATTGTACACACACCCCTCTCTCTCTCTCTCTCTCTAAACAAAGGCTACAAGATGCAAACCTGATTCACAATAGGAGCTGCGGCTCTGAGGCTGATTGCTGCTGAAACAACGTTAGTGTTGTCCTCGTATTTACGGGACCGCCTCTCCTGGTCTGCCCCGCAGAGGACCTTAAGGTCCATGAATAACCATAGTTTAGAGGTCCCGGGCCCTAAGGAAGTCAGACTATCCTCCACCAGGGCCAGGGCCTTTTTAGTGATGGCTCCGACTTGGTGGAATGCCCTGTCCTATGAGACAAGGGCCCTTCAGGTTTAACTTCCTTCCACCAGGCCTGTAAGACAGACCTATTCCGCCTGGCCTTTAATTTGAATTCAGCCTTACCTTTTATTCATAGCTGTCAACTTTCAGATTTGAAAATAAGGGATCAGCAGCCTCACCTGTCCCGGGGAGAGTCTACAGGATATCTAACAATCCGGGATAGCAGTGGGAAGCAGCAGGAAACGGTGCTGGAATAAGGGAATTTCCCGCAAAAAAAGGGAAGGTTGACAGCTATGCTTTTATTTCCCTTCTCTTCCCTCCCCCTCCCCTTTTATGAAGATTACCCGCTCTGAGACCCCAAAGCTAATTCTCCCCTGGCCTCCTCGCTGGCCCAAGTAGGGCTAATTCAGCCAGCTAACCCTGGTGATTATCTAATGCTTATTAGATGGATTTCCCCTAAACTGATTTCTGAACTTTGAATTTTATTGTTATTCATGTTTTTATACTGCATTTTATGCTGCTTTTACAATTAAAGTGTTTTAAATTTGTTGTTAGCTGCCCTGAGCCCAGTTTTTGGTTGTTGTTTTTTCAAAAAAAAAATTATTATTTTTCCAGAAAAGTTTTTTTAAACAAACAAACAAACAAATCTCAACCGTATTTAAACCCATGTTACATTACTTCCTCGTATCCCCCTGTTTGAATTTCATTGTATATCATTTTAACGGTTTTCCAAACCCTGAGCCCAGTTTTTGAACCGGGAAGGGCGAGGTATAAATAAAAAATTATTATTATTATTATTATTATTATTATTATTATTATTATTATTAGTGCTCTGCCTGAGCCCTGCATGGAGCTGCCCAGGGTGTTGCTGAGTTCTGAAAACCTTGCCTTGCATTCATACAGGCTTTTCCCCGGCTTGCTCTTTTTGCCCAAGCCAGAGCGCTTAGCTCAGGTCAGAACCCCTGAACTGCTACAGCCAGAACACATCAAAACGCCAACATCAAGGGCAAAAGTTGCATGAGGGGAAATCCCTGGAGGATCCTCGAGTAAAGCTTGAAGCTCTAGCTGCCCTTACTTGGAAGGAAGCACCACTGAAATCAAAGGTGTGGACTTCCAAGCTTAGAGCTGAGTTTCACAAGTCCTTCCTCTGCCTAGGGTTATTTTGCCATTTCAAGGATCACAGTGGGCAAGTCCAGGTGGCACACAGCATATGCCTTTCCCAGGAGCTGCTGTCAGCTCCTGGGGCCTTGGGCTCCAGAGAGAATGCCATTTATACCCGCCCATCGTGTTTCTAATTTCTGGGATTTTAACTGCAGGGCCATGAGCTGTATTAAGGACACGGTTGATCCATCGCCAGTAAATCAAAAAAAGAAAAGGGGAATAAAACCAACCTCCCAGAGGTGCTTTGGAATAAATTATTTCCCCATGTCATGAGGGGAGATTCACTTGCCTGCCACATTTTAATGCACTACCAGATCGAGATAGATAAGGTGAACTTGCTGCATTAAAAAAGTTAAGAATGAGCACCTCCTGGCTGGCTTTAAAGTTCAAGCATGGTGCAGATCATAAATCGAACGGAATGGCAGCCTCCTGCTAAATGCCAGGCTGACGGAATGCAAATATACGCCTTTTCTCACCCACCATTAGGCTCAGGAAGCGGAAGAGCTGCTCCAGGGAAGCTCATAAAAGGTAAAGGTAAAGGTACCCCTGCCCGTACGGGCCAGTCTTGACAGACTCTAGGGTTGTGCGCCCATCTCACTCTATAGGCCGGGGGTCAGTGCTGTCCGAAGACACTTCCGGGTCACGTGGCCAGCGTGACAAGCTGCATCTGGTGAGCCAGCGCAGCACACGGAAACGCCGTTTACCTTCCCGCCAGTAAGCGGTCCCTATTTATCTACTTGCACCCGGGGGTGCTTTCGAACTGCTAGGTTGGCAGGCGCTGGGACCGAGCAACGGAAGCACACCCCGCCGCGGGGATTCGAACCGCCGACCTTTCGATCGGCAAGCCTTAGGCGCTGAGGCTTTTACCCACAGCGCCACCCGCGTCCCGCTAGGGAAGCTCATAGCAGAGGACAAAGGGCGTTTGCAGTGGGGAACATAGGGCTGGATGTTAGGGCCATAGCTGTCAAGTGTCCCTTATTTGGTGGGACAGTCCCTTATCCCAGCGCCATGTCCCGCTGCTGTCCCTTATTGATGAGGCTTCGTTTGGCTGCTGGCTGGGCTTTCTGCCTTTGGCTCAGAGGGGCTCAGAAGTTGAACATACCTGTGCCCGGAAAATCCCTTATTTTCGAGGCTGCTGGTCCCTTATTTTCAAATCTGTAAGTTGACAGCTATGGTTGGGGCTGAAGTCTGTGCTCTGCTAACCTCTAGGCTGCCTCTGAAGATGATTCGGAAACTTCAGCTGGTGCAGAATTCAGGGGCCAGGTTGCTCATCATGGCAAAGCAGTTTGAGCACATTACACTGATCCTGGCCTGACTGCACTGGGTGCCACTTAGTTTCTTGGCCCAATTCAAAGTGCTGGTGTTGACCTAAAAAGCCTTAAATGGCTCAGGGCCGCAATACCTCAAGGACTGCCCCTTCTCCATATGAACCAACCTCGACCCTGCGATCATCATCTGAGGCCCTTCTTTATGTGCTTCCTCAAGAAGTCTAGAGGGTGGCAACATAAGGGAGGTTTGTCTGGTGCCGTAGCAACAAAGCAAAGCAAAGCAAAGCATTTTGTACCCCGTCCATCTGACTGGGTTTCCCTAGCCACTCTGTGTAGCTTCCAACATTATATATCTTTAGGCGTGTTATGTACTGAGTTGAATAGGGTCCAGAATGCAGCAGTCTGATTGGTCCTAGAACAATAGGGTCCAGAATGCAGCAGTCTGATTGGTCCACAGGAGCCACCCAATCCAGCTCCAGGTGGAAGTGAATCCGCAACCTCAGTGGCTTACAGGTGAATCCCAGAATTAGCCAATCACGTGGGGCCCATTGTGTAAATAATGTATATAAAGCAGACATTCTGGGGAAAGTTCCATTTTCCTCCTCACCACTATGAGCATGAAATCCACTCTCAACTCCGAGTATATTTCAAGGTGCTAGGAGAAAACATTCCTATTCATCCAGGCCTTTGGCTGATTAATATTCTACAGCCTTTTAAACGTGACCGGGGGCAGGGAGGTTATTGTTGTTTTTGCTTTAACGATTTATTTGTGCTTTTAACTTGTATTTTTATTTTGTGAACCGCCCTGAGACCTTTTGATGAAGGGTGCTATATAAATCTAATAAATTATAAAAATATAAAAAAATAATCTCTCTGTTTAGCCCACCTCACAGGGTTAGGAGTTAAAATGGGAGCTGTTGTTCCTGTGCTAGGAAGGATGGGACAAGAACACCAGAAGCAGAGAGGGGGAACTATTGTCTCCATGTTCTGCTGGCTGGCACCTCTTGAAAGCTGGGATAGATAGATCTTTGACCTGATCTAGCAGGGCTCTTAAGTTCTTAACTTGGGCGCCAGAGATACAGGGGTACCTCACAAAGGCATCTATTTAACGTGTAACCTCAGCCATCTCAAGGACTTTGGAGAAGGCTTCCTCAACCTCGGCCCTCCAAATGTTTTGAGACTGTTGCAGGACACACACACCCCAATTATTCAGTTTATACAAACACCACACACACACACACACACTCACATGAGAGACACAACGTTTCTGTTATAAATTCATAGTAAATCAACCATACATTGGATTTACACCGGTCCATTTTTATTTTACTCCATGAAGGAAGGACTATCAAAGGGGAGTGGTTTGATTCAGGATGGCCATAATCCCTTAACCGTACCAGCACACACACAGGAGCCCTACCCAGTTGGCATGACAACCTTGATGGTCCCAGACAGAAGACAATCAAGGTCACAAAGGACTTGCATATGGGAGTGGATTCAACATGGACTGGAACAAAGGACAAGGATCAGATCTTCCATCTGGGGGCAGGAAACTGCCAGCTCCCCTTTGTCCTCTAGAAATGACCCATGGGGAGGGGGAGAGGAGGAACCAGCCAGGTGACAAGATACTCAGGTTACCTCCACAACTCCTCCCTCAACCCCTCCTTTTTGTGATGTGTCAATGATGTAGTCATTATGTAGTTCTAGGGGTGTAGTTTGGGGGATTAGTAACTAATAAAAGTTGGGGTCTTCTTTTGTTTCACCTGGTGGCAGGTGGGAGTCCTGTCGTGACAGTCTTCAATAAAGACCAAGCCTACTGGCTGCTGTTTTGCTCTGGTATTCCTGGCTGGTGTCCTTGTTTTTCTTGTCCAAGGGAGCCCTCGGATTTCTCCGTTAAGACTACAATTCCCATCATCCCTGACCGCTGGTCCTGCTAGCTAGGGATCATGGGGGTTGTAGGCCAAAAACATCTATAGAGGGCTGAGGTTGAGGAAGCCTGCTTTGGAGCATCAATATTTAGATCTGTAATATTTAAGATCTCCCAGTGAAGCGTCGCAAAACTCCAATTCAACAGTTTCAAACAGAAAGCAATGATAACGTCCATCTGACTCTCAGGCCAGGTATTGTGATGCAGACAGTAAGCAGGTGGAATGATAAGGCAAGCTGGTGGTCCTCAACTTATAAAGGAGGGCTGCAGATCTAGGATATTTATCTATTAAGCCGTGGTTTCAGATTGGCTCTCCAGTGTTACCTGATTTGCCCAGGCCAGAAGGATTCTGGGATACTGTGGCAATGGGCAGGCTCAAACTGTTTGCCATTCCCTCCTTCAGCCACTTGGTGGCGCACGGAGTTACAGGGCTCTGAATCCTGCAGCATCTGACAAAACAGTAGAATCCCCATCTCCCTAAAGATGGAGGAGGAAGCAGGAAGGGATGCCCAATTGCTCCAGCTCCTATATAGATGATTACAAGCCAATCCTTGCCTCCCACAATCCAGTTCGTTCTTTTCTTCTCCCCCTACTAGCAAGACGCATCAGGAGATTATCACAGCTCTTGTGCAATAGAGACAGTACAGTGGTAGCTTGGTTCTCAAACTTAATCTGTTCCGGAAGTCCGTTCCAAAACCAAAGCGTTTCCAAACCAAGGCGCGTTTTCCCATAGAAAGTAATGCAAAACAGATCAATCCATTCCAGACTTTTAAAAACAACCCCTAAAACAGCAATTTAACATGAATTTTACTATCTAATGAGACCATTTAACTATAAGCAATAATCAATGTACAGTGGTACCCCGCAAGACGAATGCCTCGCAAGACGGAAAACCCGCAAGACGAAAGGGTTTTCTGTTTTGGAGGCGCTTCGCAAGACGAATTTCCCTATGGGCTTGCATCGCAAGACGAAAGCCCATAGGGAAATGCTGGCGGGGAGCAAAGACTTTCGCCCACAGCCGGCCTTCAGAAGAGGACCTCTTCTGAAGGCCGGCGGGGGGCAAAAGTCTTTGCTCCCCCCCGCCTGCCTTCCCCCCGCCTGCCCCGGGCGATCTTAAAATGCTGGCGGGCGGGAGCGAAGCGTTCGCTGCCGACCCCCAGCATTTTAAAATCTCCCCGTGTCCCGGGAAGGTTTTAAAATGCTGGGGGTCGGGAGCGCTTCGCTCCCGACCCTCAGCATTTTAAAACGCTGTTCCGAAGGGGGGGGGTGGGGACACCTGCCCCAGCCGCCCCACTTCGGAAAGCTGTTCCGAAGCGGGGAGGGAGGGCGGGGACATCTGCCCCAGCCGCCCCACTTCGGAAAGCTGTTCCGAAGTGGGGAGGGGGGGCGGGGACATCTGCCCCAGCCGCCCCACTTCGGAAAGCTGTTCCGAAGCGGGGAGGGGGGGCGGGGACACCTGCCCCAGCCGCCCCACTTCGGAAAGCTGTTCCGAAGCGGGGAGGGGGGGTGGGGACACCTGCCCCAGCCGCCCCACTTCGGAAAGCTGTTCCGAAGCGGGGAGGGGGGGCGGGGACATCTGCCCCAGCCGCCCCACTTCGGAAAGCTGTTCCGAAGCGGGGAGGGGGGGCGGGGACATCTGCCCCAGCCGCCCCACTTCGGAAAGCTGTTCCGAAGCGGGGAGGGGGGGCGGGGACACCTGCCCCAGCCGCCTCACTTCGGAAAGCTGTTCCGAAGTGGGGAGGGGGGGCGGGGACACCTGCCCCAGCCGCCCCACTTCGGAAAGCTGTTCCGAAGCGGGGAGGGGGGGCGGGGACATCTGCCCCAGCCGCCCCACTTCGGAAAGCTGTTCCGAAGCGGGGAGGGGGGGCGGGGACATCTGCCCCAGCCGCCCCACTTCGGAAAGCTGTTCCGAAGCGGGGAGGGGGGGCGGGGACATCTGCCCCAGCCGCCCCACTTCGGAAAGCTGTTCCGAAGCGGGGAGGGGGGGCGGGGACACCTGCCCCAGCCGCCCCACTTCGGAAAGCTGTTCCGAAGCGGGGCGGGGGCGGGAACACCTTCTGAAGGCGGGTGGGGGGCGAAAGTCTTTGTCCCCCCTGCCTGCCTTCCCAGGGGCTTTTAAATCGCCTTGGAGAGCGGAGAAGTCCTCCGCTGTCCCGGGGTTTTTTAAAATGCTGGGGGTGGGAAGAAAAGCCCTTGTTCCCCCCCCCCCCCAGCCTTCAGAAGAGGCTGAAGGCGGTCTCCCTAGGAACGCATTAATTGATTTTCAATGCATTCCTATGGGAAACCGTGCATCGCAAGACGAAAAAACCGCAAGACGAAGAGACTTGCGGAACGAATTAATTTCGTCTTGCGAGGCACCACTGTATTGTACTATAAATAGGACAGTATTGTAGATGATAAAAACTAAAAAAAAAAATTTCCTTACCTGCACTGATGATAGTCATTGTTTTGATAGGGGATTTTTATCCATTTCCGCAGTCACACAATCAATCAGTAGCTGAACTGGGTTCCACACAGTCACAAAAACAAATTAACTGAAGAGGCCTCAAAAACAAAATAATAATATTATTATTATAATTTATTATTTATTATTTATACTCCGCCCAGCTGGCTGGGTTTCCCCCAGCCATTCTGGGCAGTTTCCAACAAAAGATTAAAAATACTTTAAAACCTGAGTCATTAAAAACTTCCCTAAACAGAGCTGCCTTCAGATGTCTTCTAAACATCAGATAGTTGTTTATTTCTTTGACATCTGGTGGGAGGGCGTTCCACAGGGCGGGTGCCACTGCCGAGAAGGCCCTCTGCCTGGTTCCCTGTAACTTCGCTTCTTGCAGTGAGGGAACCGCCAGAAGGCCCTCGGAGCTGGACCTCAGTGTCTGGGTTGAACAATGGGGGTGGAAAAACGCAAAATAAATAGCAAAAACAAAAACACCAAATACAGTGGTACCTTGGTTCTCGAACCTAATCTGTTCCAGAAGTCCGTTTGACTTCCGAAATGTTCAAAAACCAAGGCACAGCTTCTGATTAGTGCAGGCGCCCCAGAAACAATAGCCGACAGCCGCAATGGGTGTTTGACTTCTGGAAAGCATTCAAAAACCATTTGTACATGCAGAATGTAGGCACCCTATATATAGGTAAAGGTAAAGGGACCCCTGACCATTAGGTCCAGTCGTGGCCGACTCTGGAGTTGCGGCGCTCATCTCGCTTTATTGGCCGAGGGAGCCGGCGTAGAGCTTCTGGGTCATGTGGCCAGCATGACGAAGCCGCTTCTGGCGAACCAGAGCAGCGCACGGAAACGCCGTTTACCTTCCCGCCGGAGTGGTACCTATTTATCTACTTGCATTTTGACGTGCTTTCAAACTGCTAGGTTGGCAGGAGCTGGGACCGAGCAACGGGAGCTCACCCTGTCGCAGGAATTCGAACCGCTGGCCTTCTGATCGGCAAGTCCTAGGCTCTGTGGTTTAACCCATAGCGCCACCCGCATCCCCTTAACAATATTATTCTCCTTTAAATCTGTGCAATCTTATGCAAATCTGATGCAAATTAACTTCCCTCTACCCCTCTTCTGGCTTCTCTACATTGCTCCTACTTAAGCGTGATTACTATATATGTGTCTATAATTCCTTAATAAATCTTTGTATTGTACTTTAGACATACATTCCTTATTATATTACAGCATTACATCTTGTGGTCTAACCAAATGTTTACAATAAATGTTATGAGTTTTATTTCAGTCCTATGAGTGTCTTTATTTATGTACAGTTTTCTCTAAGTAGACCATAAATTTGGACCATTATTTTTGGAATTTCTCATCACCTGGTGTTTATCTGGTTAACATTTTATGGCTTTTTAAATGTGTTTGTGGGAATGGGAGGGATTATTATTATTATTATCATTATTATGTATTTTGTATTCTCATTTTGTATTTTTCTGTTGTGAACTGCCCTGGTATTTCTGGGTGAATGGCAGCATGCAATTTTAATAATAATAATAATAATAATAATAATAATAATAATAATAATAATAATAATTCCGGTGCTTAAAAACCTCCAATGAAGGAGATTCCACCACCTTTCAGAGAGTCCATTCCACTGTCAAACACAGGAGTCAGCAACCTGTGGCCCATGGGCCTTAAGCATGGGCCTTAAGCAGCCCGCGGGGGTCGTTTAAACAGCCCACGAGCCGCCCCCAAACCCAGCCACCCACTTGGCAAGTCCCCGCGCACTGCGGTGCCGGAAATCGCGTCTGAACAGACACAGACGCCGGAAATTGCGTCTGCAGAGACACAATCCAGCCCACAGAGAAATCTCTGTGGGAGTGAACCAGCCCAAGCGAGATAAACCTTGCCAGCCCCTGGTCAAACAGCTCTTGCTATCAGAAGGTTATTCCATTGGCTCGAATCCTACCCTCCAGAGCGGGAGAAAACAAGCTTACTCCATCTTCCACGTGACAGCCCTGGAGATGATTTGAAGATGGCTATCACATCTCCGCTCAGTCTCCTCTTTCCAGACTAAACATACCAAACCAACTATAACAAGTGCCACAGAATAAGCCATCCACATATGTCCTTTAGCGTGGCAACACCGGCACTTTGGAACTCCCTGCCTATTGATTATCAAGTGGGTACCTCCCTGCATTCTTTTTGATGCCATCTAAAAACGTTGTTTAGGCAAACCCGTCCAGGTGCTTAGGAAGTTGATGTGAGTTTTTAGTTTGCTTAAGTCTATTGTTGGGAACTGCAAAACTTTTTGTAAGTTTTAAATGGTGCATGCTCTAGTTATCTCCCGCTTGGACTACTGCAATGCGCTCTACGTGGGGCTACCTTTGAAGGTGACCGGGAAACTACAACTAATCCAGAATGCAGCAGCTAGACTGGTGACTGGGATCAACCGCCGAGACCATATAACACCGGTCTTGAAAGACCTACATTGGCTCCCAGTATGTTTCAGAGCACAATTCAAAGTGTTGGTGTTGACCTTTAAAGCCCTAAACGGCCTCGGTCCAGTATACCTGAAGGAGCGTCTCCACCCCCCATTGTTCTGCCCAGACGCTGAGGTCCAGCGCCAAGGGCCTTCTGGCGGTTCCCTCATTGCAAGAAGCAAAGCTACAGGGAACCAGGCAGAGGGCCTTCTCGGTGGTGGTGCCCGCCCTGTGGAACGCCCTCCCACCAGATGTCAAAGAGATAAACTACCTGACATTCAGAAGACATCTTAAGGCAGCCCTGTTCAGGGAAGTTTTTAATGTATGACATATTAGTGTATTTTGGGTCTTCGTGGAAGCCGCCCAGAGTGGCTGGGGGAACCCAGCCAGATGGGCAGGGTACAAATAATAAAATTATTATTATTATTATTATTATTATTATTATTATTATTATTATTATTATTATTATTATTATTAAATGATTGCTGCGAATCTTTTAGAGGTTGTTTCATTGTTTGGGTTTTTTTGTAAACCGCTTTGAGATTTATTTATTTAAAAAAAAAATGGTATAGATTGTATGAGATCAATCAATATAAATAAATAAATAAATGATGGGGAAACGCTTCAATTCCTTAATGAGAGCCATCCTGGATCTGACCAAAGTCCATCAAGTCCAGCCTCCTGCTCCTTGGAGTGTCCATACCAATGGAGTCATTCTGAGGTCTGGACAGCAGGAAAGAAATCTTAGGTTTGCAGCTGCGACAGGTAGAGGAGCCACAATGTCAGGAGAACATCAGGATCCTGCCGGATCCTGCCAATGGTGGCCCAGCTAGTCCCGTATCCTGTTCTCAAAGTGGCCAACCGGATGCCCCACAGGAAAACCCATAGCTAGGTCCTGTATTGCATCTAAATCCACCAAGTTCAATTTCTAACTTCTGGGCACAGAGGACCAGAAAGCACCTACCTACATCTTGCAAAGTGAGCTGAGTTCCAATTTGATGCTAACTATGGGCATGAATAGTGATGTATGGAAGTGAGAGCTGGACCATAAAGAAGGCTGATCGCCGAAGAATTGATGCTTTTGAATTATGGTGCTGGAGGAGACTCTTGAGAGTCCCATGGACTGCAAGAAGATCAAACCTCTCCATTCTGAAGGAAATCAGCCCTGAGTGCTCACTGGAAGGACAGATCGTGAAGCTGAGGCTCCAGTACTTTGGCCACCTCATGAGAAGAGAAGACTCCCTGGAGAAGACCCTGATGCTGGGAAAGATGGAGGGCACAAGGAGAAGGGGGCGGCAGAGGACGAGATGGTTGGATAGTGTTCTCGAAGCTACAAACATGAGTTTGACCAAACTGCAGGAGGCCGTGGAAGACAGGAGTGCCTGGCGTGCTCTGGTCCATGGGGTCACAAAGAGGCGGACACGACTAAACGACTAAACAACAACATGGGCATGAAAACCCCCTGCTATTTTTATCTCCCCAACAGGCTACTATTAATCTGTCGTCAGTGTTTGGGATTTCTCTCTCTCCCCCCCCCCCCCCCGCTTTTATATAGGATATATAAAGTCTCTATAAACTCAGCAGCATGATTTATGACCCGCCACCAAGGGACAACAGGAAAGTAATTCAGCAATGTCGCTTTGGGTTGCCTTCTTAACTCAGGTCCTTAGGATTAATGTCTCCCCTGTCCACCACCACATGCTGAGGGATCTTTTACTAGGCTACAGGTGAGTCCAAAAAAGCAAAAGGGGCCAAACCCACCAGATTCCCCATGGGGAGATTTTGCTCACCTGCTTTTAGGAGATCATTTATCCATTCAAGATTCCATGCAGGTGGATCTTCCCTGGGGTGGATATCCTCACGTAAGATGTGTGCCTTCTCCAAGCTGCCTGTGGTCGTTCACAGGCCGCCGTGTCTCTCTTTTCTAATTTGTGGCGCTTATATCCACAGAGGCTGAGGAATAGGCCCCGCTTCCGTTCCTCTGATACTGCTGTCAGCTCGTTGGCTTGGAGGTAGCAGTCGAACCGAGCGAGGTAGGAGTCCCATGATTCAGAGGCTGGCGCAAACGGCGGTAGAGGCACAAGTGAAGCCATGTTTCCGATGCCGGAGAGAAGGGCGATGGATGGAACACAGTGCTCTAGCCAGAACGGTCAGCTCTGAATTGGTTCTGTCCAGTGATTTCGCTCAGTGATTTCGCTCTGTGATTCAGCTCAGTTCAGAGGATGGCCGCATCTGGCTGTGCTCTGATGTCCACCGATCCCATCCTCGTCGCCAATGTTGAATAGTGGGTAGACATGGCAGACGACACAGCGATTTCTCCAAAGCAGCTCTTTATTTTGTAAGCTGGAACAGAAACTGAACAGCAAACAGCTCAGCCGGACTGCTTTTATAGGCAGCCAGCTGTCAACATTGTAGCAACAACAACCCAGGGTTTCCCGCCTAAAATAACTGACGTGGACCTGAGTGAAAACTATCTACAGTATCCCCCTGCTGGCCCAGGGTGAGAACTTCAGTGCATAACACTTGGCATCTCAGAGTAGTCCCAAAGCGGTTTCCAATCTAATCAATAAAACAAAATCATAGAATTGTAGATTTGGATAGAACCCCAAGGTGCATCTAGTCCCATCTCCTGCAAAACAGGAATCCAATTCAAGAACCCCTTGCAAATGGCCACCCAACCTCTGTGTATAAAAAACCTCCAAAGAAGGTGTTATGTTCTGAAGTTCTCACCCTGGGCCAGCAGGGAGATACTGTAGATAGTTTTCACTCAGGTCCACGTCAGTTATTTTAGGCGGGAAACCCTGGGTTGTTGTTGCTACAATGTTGACAGCTGGCTGCCTACCATCACAAAAGAATGGCCAGCCTGCCCAGATAAAGCAGTCAGTTACCATTAACAGATATCCTGGCCAACAGGATTTCTGCTGTAGCCCACCTCCTGTGATGAATTTCTGCTGTGGACCTGCCCCCTTCTGTGATGTATATATGATGTTTCGGGGGGGGGGGTGTCTTGAGCTACAGGGTGGGCAATTTCAAAAGTCCATATAAGGGCTTGCACCCCATTGTTCTGGGTTCCTCCTCCCTCCTGCGTGTGGTGAGTGGGGACCCTGTTGCAACAGTTGGGTAAAGATCAGGCTTACTAGCTGCTTTCCTTCTCAATAGTCTCTGGCTGGCCTCTGTTATTTTCTCCTACCGATGGGGAACCCACTTAAGGACTCTATATGGGTTCTTGCATACCTCATAGGGCAGGGGTCTGCAACCCGCGGCTCCGGAGCCGCATGTGGCTCTTTTACACCTTTGCTGCGGCTCCGGGGCGGATACTAGCGAGGGGAGGAGGCGCATTGTGCGCCCCGACACTCCCCACTGTGGTGGGCGCTGTACTGGCTGTGACGTCGCATGGGGGCGGTGCGTGCGTTAGCCACGCACCGTCCCGACGTCACCTTCCCACCCGCTGTCAGATCGCGGCTCTGGAGATATATTTGTTTTAAATGTCGCAATGGTTTTGCGGCTCCCAGTTGTTTTTTTCTTCGGAAACGGGTCCAAGTGGCTCTTTTTGTCTTAAAGGTTGCAGACCCCTGTCATAGGGGAACAGGAGCAGGCTTCTTCTATAACGTAGGACTTCACATTTGCACACCACCAAGTTGGGCCAGTGCTCACTTTCTCCTCCTCCTCACACACAAACAGTACTCTCCCTTGTGTATTTCCATCTCGATTGATTGCATACCCTCCAACATTTCTCTGTTGGAAATGTCCAACGGATGCCCTATTATATTATTATTATTATTATTATTATTATTATTATTATTATTATTATTATACTCCGCCCAGCCACTCTGGGCTGCTTTCAACATATATAGAAACATAATAAAACATTAAAGACTAAAAACTTCCTTATACAGGGCTGCCATCAGATTGCTTCTAAAGGGTGCATAGTTTCTTCGCTCCTTGGCTCAGGGGTCACAGAATTCCATACCCTCCAAGATTTCTCTGATGAAAATAGGGACGTCCTAAGGAAAAGTGAGACATTCTGGGGTCAAACCAGGAACCGAGACGGCTTCTGTAAATCCTGGACAGCCCCTGGAAGAGTCTACGCCACAGGTAGAAGCTGTGCAGAGATGCAGGGAGGCTCTGCCATGTCCTGGGTGACTCCAGCTGAGGTTCCAAAGCCCAGGTGGCCGAAGGTGGAGAAACCAGCCTCTCCCAGAAGGCCAGAAGGGCCAGGGAGCCCGGAGGACCTCCTTGGGAATCAGGGGCTGCCCAAGGCCTGGCTGGACGGAGCCGGCTGAGAGGCTCCTTGACCGTCAGGACAGTCCTGGGAGCCAGAAGGGCTTCATCCAGGAGCAAAGCCCCAGCTGGGGTGGCTACCTGGCCTTCCAAAGATGGTCTGGTTCCCTTTTGGGGGCACAGAGTCCCCTGCTCCCTTTGGGATGCCGTTGGTCACGTTCTTGAAGGCATAAGAAATGAAATGTCAAAGTTTTTCCCTCACCCTAACCTGCTCATCTTGTGCAGCCTACCTGGCTAGGCACCTGGGAAGCTGAGCCCGCCCTCCCTAGCTGGCTGATGGACGCTCCAGGCTAGCCAATAGAGCTCATCAGCCAGCAGGCTCTTCTGGGGTGTGGGGAGCTGCTGCCAATGGCTCCCAGAGAAGCAGCCAGACCTTTCCTGGAACAGCAGCCGCTGCTTGCAAAGCTCCGTCTCCCTCAGCCTCTCGCTGGGGGTCTAAGGGGTCTCTGGGCTCCTTTCCACCTCAAGACTGGAGACTGCAAAGGAGGCCTTCTTCCATTGAGGGTTCAGTCGCTGAAATGGCCCGCATGAAGGGTGGCGTACAAATTTAAGAAATCATCACCACCACCTGCCATGCCCTGGACATTAAAGCACCATAACCTTCCCATATTGGAGCTCTCAGGGGGATGAGGGGTTATGCGAACCCCCTTAGGATGTTGGAGGCAAAGCTCCATGAGGAAAAGAAGCAGAATTTCTTGTTATCTCTTCTTCCTTCCTTCCTTCCTTCCTTCCTTCCTTCCTTCCTTCCTTCCTTCCCTCCCTCCCTCCCTCTCTTCCTTCCTTCCTTCCTTCCTTCCTTCCTTCCTTCCCTCCCTCCCTCCCTTTCTTCCTTCCTTCCATTTTGGACTGGTTTCTAAATTTACCATCCTTCTGGCAGACAGAAATTCAGCAAGTGGGGCGCATTTCCTTTCAATCTTTTTTTTTTGGAATGTTTGCACTTACAAATAG
This sequence comes from Podarcis muralis, assembly GCF_964188315.1. NCBI lineage: Eukaryota > Metazoa > Chordata > Lepidosauria > Squamata > Lacertidae > Podarcis > Podarcis muralis. Next base: position 8,176,995 of record NC_135661.1, on the reverse strand, counting down.
CTTCTATTTGATCATTGTAATGGATTGCTTTGAAGCCATTTCTGCACTGGGTAAAGTAATTTTTAGTCCATCCCCCCCCCCAAATCCCCCACACCCCCACCAATATAAGGGCCTTATATTGCCTAACCACAGAATACTCTCCAACATTTCTCTGATAAAAAGAGGGATGTCCCTTTGCATAATGATGATTTTACTATTTATACTCAACACATCTTACTGGATTTCCCCAGACACTCTAGGCAGCTTCCAACATATATAAAATCATCAAAAAACACTGAACATAAAATAAAAACAAAAAAACTTCCCTAGAAAGGATTGCCTTCTGACAGATTGGGGAACAGATAAGTCCATACCCTCCAGGCCATTTTTCCAATGAGATGGACACTCTAAGGAAAAGTGAGACATTCCAGGATCCAGTCAGAAACTTGGATGGCTTTGCTAAATCAGAGACGCCCCTGGAAAATAGGGAGACTTGGAGGGTCTGCCAAAGGGGGCAACCGTAGGCCCAGCAGAAGCCTTGCAAGCAAAGTTGGAGGCCGTCTTTCTATTTCCTATCAGGGAGGCCCTTGACTGGGCCAGTCCAGCCGCCTTTAGACCTCGGCCCTTGTCTGTGGGCATAGGCGCCGACTCCATGGGGCCTGAGGGGGCCCGAGCCCCCTCAAAAATTCGTTTGGGGGGCTCTGCCCCCCCAATAATTTAAGAAAATTATTAGTTTCGCGCACTGCTTCCCCGCGAAAGCGGGCGGAGGCGGCGAAGCGGCGGCGAGATCTAGGCTGCCCGGGGAGCCGCGCCGCGGCCGGGCGGGCGGGCGTCCCCTCGGGGGTCGGGGGCTGCCTGCCCTCGACTCGCTCCTCCACGGCCTCCGCCCGGGATGCTGCCGCCCGGCCCTCGCCGCGCCGCCGCCTCTCGCGCTCCGCCGCCATCGCGGCCCCCGGCGCCCCCCCCGGCGCCCCCCGCCATGGCCCGCCCGCCCGGCCCGCCCTCGCCCCTCCCGGCCCGCCAGTGCCGCCCCCTTTCTCGGGAAGGGAGAATCCGCCGCCGCTGGCCAGAAAGGGGAAAGCCGAGGCGAGACAACCTCCCGTTGATCATTCGCTTAGAAAACTTCCCGGGGCAGGACCCCGGTATGGGCCCCCCCAATATTTTTTATAAGTCGGCACCCCTGTACCTTGTCTGTGCTTTCCTGATCAACACAAAAACATGAATGGGTCTGATCCATTCTTCACATTCTGACGTTCCTGTTTCTCTTTTCTCACGGACAGGGAATTGATTTCGACGAGGATCAAATATCGGAAATCAGCCTGGAAGATGGGGAGGATCTTCCTCCAAGGTAATCCTGTGCTAACTCCCCCACCCCCATGATCCATTGCTTTCAAAAGCCCCCCGGTCCATTTCTATGGTGGTGGTGCTTGGGGTCCTTGAAGGATGGGAGGCAATAAACCCTTTTGACAAAAGTGCTACTCCTCTCTCCCCTCAGCATCCCAACCACAGCTTCTCCGGATGCGGCTGATCTTCCTCCTGAAAGCGTCAGCAAGGACCAGCTGAAGGACAGACTTACGGATGTCGTCGCAACGATGAAGAGTGGGAAGATCCGAAGGAAGGCGCTTCAAGATCTTTCCACCCTCCTGCAGAAGATCCAGGAATATGTGAGTTCCTGAAGGGAAGCATTGCAACCATGCAGGGCTGTCAAGGCCTTCAGGCTGCTGCTTCTAGGCCCACCCTGCAAAGTGCCCAAGGGACAATCAAGCATTCCAGCACTTACCCAATTTGGAGAACAGAGCTGGGCCATAGCAGAACGAATCCCAGCGAGTGAAACAGCTGAGAAAAGAAGTAAAAAGCGAACATCAGGAAAAGAGGGGTGGGAAGTCAAAAAGAAATGGGGTTTTTTTCTGTATAGGATGCTAAATGTTTTGGAATGTTTGGAAGATTTAATAAAAATGTTATAGGAAAAATGGTGATGGGTTGCTTCTCTTATCAGTCCCTTCTCTGGGTTTCTTCTCAGCCATCGGTAGCGCTTCCTGCACCCTCCCTTGGCCAACTGGTGGCGATTTCCTGACTTTGTGCATTAGATCCAGACCCAGAAAGCAGGCAGCGGGCAGCAGAGGCCCTCTGCCATCTTTTGCCCATCCTGCGGCGCAACGAAGGTAAGACTGGAAGAATGCATCCCAGCATGAGGTGGGGTGGGCAAGACCCGAACTAACCTTTTGGCTTTCCTTTGCAGAGACGCTGGCACGAACGTCAAGGTCACAAACCAAACACTCATCATCAGAGCTCAGAAGGTCCTCAATTCCACCAGAGCTGGTGAGGAGGCTGCTGTGTTCACAGGGAACCTTACCCACAGGACTTCCTGAGCTGCATGCCAGGTGAGTGAGGCATCTGGTGGGCTACTGGGACATCTGGTGGGCTGTTTGGATGGGACGTTTCTCAAGGAGCCCCTTTCTCCTCCTGACAGAACATCCGCAGTAGCGCATCAGAGTTGTGCTGCAGAGATACCATCTTCTGCTCTCCGCGGGATCCAGTCTGGACCAGCGCCAGGAACATGAACGCCATCAGGATGGACCAAGAGGAGTGGTGCTGCCCTCACGACCCTCCGTACACAGCGGTAGGAAACCTTTTTGTTGTTGTTGTTGTGTTTCTTGTTGATGTTGTTTTTGATTCTTGATTTTATTGATTGATTTTGAATTTCAGGGTGGTTCACAACACCAAGTTACAGTATACGAAGCACAAAATACATAATACAAATAATCACTGCACAAAATTTGTAATAAAAATATCAGAACATATGATTGGAATCCCCTTCGGATCTTGAAATATGGGTCCCCCAACAAAAAAATTAAAATTCAGCTTTGTAATTCGGAATTTATGTGATGTGATTTGATTTGATTTGATTGGTCGGTTAATAAAAATTATTTTTTTATATATATATATATATATATGAACATAATAAAAATACAATAAAAACATATGCACATGAATAAACAATACAAAAGCCCCGAAACAACACTCCAGGACAACAAATACACAATCTAAATCAATATATCACATTTAACAACCATTTGAAACAACCCCACCCTGCAATTCAAACAGCACCCGCCCAAGTTAAAACCCCATCCTTGTTAAAATAGTCATGTTAACACATGGGGGCTGGCCCACAATCTGGTCCCACCCCACAGAGGGACGATCTTACCTTTGTTGTTTCCCCTTTCTTGGGGGTCCCACCCCCAGGACAGGCAGGCTTTATGGAGCTCCAGCAGTCGCTGGTGTCCGCCCAGGGTCCGGTTCCTTGCAGGACTCTCTGCCGTCCTCTTGAGTGGGGGGCAGGCAACCCCCCAGCAGCAACTTTCTTCCATTTCTTTATTAGAAAACACCTCCTCCTTTTTTAATTCTTTATTCACCAACAGCAGGGATTATTTTGGGGGCAACTAGAGGGTCTAACATTCATGAGATTTAGCACCCTTTCTAACAGAATCTCTTTTCTCTCTTTCCTGCATGGAACAAAACCGCAGTGGGAAACAGCGGCCTATCAGCTGGAGCCTGGGAAGAGACGTCCAGAGAAAAGAAGGGCCCTGCAAGAATGTCATCAGCCGGGAAAGGAGCAGCCCTGAAGACGACACCTGCAACATCAACCCTCCACCTGGCAGTGAATTTGAGGACTGGACACTTTTTATTGACTCTTTGGGGACTTAAAACAGCAAGCAGGACTTTTTTTAGTAACATGGATAGGTTAAAATGGATGTCTTGAATAGTATAGGCAAAATATTTAGCATTCAAGGGTAGATAACACTATACTAGATAGCATTTTGTATACTATTTTTTCCCCTTCTTTTTTATAATTATCTTTGTTGTTTTCCCCCTCCCTTCCCCCCTTCCCATCACTTTATTTCTTTTTAGTTGTAATTCTTTTATTAAAAATAATTTTTCAAGGGTAAATATGTAAACCATGGAAGGGGAGGACAGGTAGTCAATGTATAAAGTAACTTACACTTTATGTTAAAATTTGTAAAGGGCTTTTTTGTGTAAAATCAATAAATACGTGTTTTTAAACAATAAAAATTGTTGCTTGGCTTCTATCTTCTTTGGGCCTAGGCTGTTGATGGGGCCTAGCAGTTATTTTGCAGTCTGTTTTGAGCCATAAAAAGTGGGTGGTGTCGCGTTTCAGGGTGGTGCCCCTTTGTGGAGGTAAATGGGACCTTTGTGGCAGGCTTTACATTTTCAATAAAAACACATACAATCTTAGAACTTGCAGTTTAACACTGTTGCAGCCAAGCCTCCTACAAACGCACACGCTATTCCCCCTTGTGCATTCCTGTCTCTTCTGGCAAGTGGCTGAGGCAATAATTTTAGGTAATTTAATTAAGTTTTCTTCTGCTTTATGTCCCGTGACATAAAGATGTAATGAAATTTTAAAATGCAGTAATTTTACACCCAAAGATTATTAATACTGCAACAGGGCTGCTAGCAACAGAATGTCAAATTACCTGGTTTGCAGACGCATTGAGGTCCCTCCTATTTTTCCTTTCTCTTTCCAGAGGTTTGTTATGTAGGATTTACACTCTCCTGCAGAGGGTTGCTATTATCATCTTTATTAGGGGCTTGAGCGATGATTTCTCTTTGGCAGGAAAGCTGCCAAAAGCTTTGTGGCTCCTGGTCGACTTCTGCATGCATCAGGTTCCAAATAAAACCCCAGGCAAAGTCCATATTGGTGTGAGGCCACATCAACAAGCCTCTCAGGGCAAGGTGGAAGAGGGATACAGAGAGACCAGGCACATTGAAATATAAACTTAATGGGGCAACGGCATCCAGGTTCAGATCACCACTCAATCACAAAGCTCCCTAGGTCTGTAACTGTCTTGTAGCCTGAGGTACGTTGCACGATTGTTGTGAGGGTGCAAAATGAGAGAGGCAGGACCATCGTACCCTCCAACATTTCTCCGATGAAAAGAGGACACCCTATTCCATAATAATAAAAATAAACATAATTTTATTATTTATACTCCGCCCATCTGACTGGGTTGCCCCAGCCACTCTGTTTCCAACATACAGTGGTAGCTCAGGTTAAGAAATTAATTCGTTCTGGAGGTCTGTTATTAACCTGAAACTGTTCTTAACCTGAAGCACCACTTTAGCTAATGAGGCCTCCCGCTGCCACAGCGCAATTTCTGTTCTCATCCTGAAGCAAAGTTCTTAACCCGAGGTATTATTTCTGGGTTAGCGAATTGTGTAACCTGAAGCGTATGTAACCCGAGGTACCACTGTATATACATAAAAGCATAATAAAACATTAAGCGTTGCAGGGTTGCCTTCAGATGTTTTCTAAAGGTTGCATAGTTACTTAACTCCTTGGCTCGGGGGGGGGGTCACATAACTCCTTACCCTCCAACACTTCTAAGGCAGTGGTGTCCAAAATCCACTTTGGAGGCCTAATCCGGCCCTCTGTTTAATCCGGCCCCTGTGGCAGTTTATTTCCTGGGGTAAAATTCTAAAAAATCTCAATAACTTTGGACGGCTCTAACGGCCCTTCACTTCATCAAATCTGGCCCTCTTTGGAAAAAGTTCGGACACCACTGCCCTAAGGAAAAGCGGGACATTCCAGGATCAAATCAGAAGCCGGGGTGGCTTCTATAAATCCAGGACTGTCCCTGGAAAATAAGAACACTTGGAGAGTCTGGACCACGGGAGTTCTGTGGTTAAAAAAAAAATAAGGCAGGACAGAAATGAAATTGATTGATTGATTTGGTTATTTCTTTTCCCCATGACATGAAATTCTGCACCACCCAAAATGCTAGACTATTAAAGGTGCAAAGGGATAAATGCTTAGCATTTATCTCATACTATCATTTTTAAAATATATTTTTACCCTTTAACGTAATTTTTTTAAAACTCACGATAGTAGTTTATGAAATTATGCATGGCGTAGGGTTGCGGGTGGCGCTGTGGGTTAAACCACAGAGCCTAGGACCTGCCGATAAGAAGATCGGCGGTTCGAATCCCCGCGACGGGGTGAGCTCCCGTTGCTCTGTCCCTGCTCCTGCCAACCTAGCAGTTCGAAAGCACGTCAGAGTGCAAGTAGATAAATAGGTACCGCTCCGGCGGGAAGGTAAACGGTGTTTCCGTGCGCTGCTCTGGTTCGCCAGAAGCGGCTTAGTCATGCTGGCCACATGACCAGCTGTACACCGGCTCCCTCGGTCAATAAATCGAGATGAGCGCCACAACCCCAGAGTCGGCCACGACTGGACCTAATGGTCAGGGGTCCCTTGACCTTTACCTTTGGGTTGAGAAACGTTTTTTCTCCCTCTCTCCTAACACTGGAACTCGTGGATATGCAAGGAAGCTGAATGTGGGAAGATTCAGGACAAAGAAAATAAGGGCTTTTTCACAGAGCACATGGTTATACGGTGGAACTCCCTCCCACAGTGGCCCTCACTGCCTTGGGTGGCTTTATAAGAGGGTTAGCCAAATTCAAAGATGGCCTAGACAGCATCTTGAGAAGTAGAGACATCACCTTGCCAACAAAGGTCCGTATAGTTAAAGCCATGGTTTTCCCAGCAGTGATGTATGGAAGTGAGAGCTGGACCATCAAGAAGGCTGATCGCCGAAGAATTGATGCTTTTGAATTATGGTGCTGGAGAAGACTCTTGAGAGTCCCATGGACTGCAAGAAGATCAAACGCATCCATTCTAAAGGAAATCAGCCCTGAGTGCTCACTGGAAGGACAGATCCTGAAGCTGAGGCTCCAGTACTTTGGCCACCTCATGAGAAGAGAAGACTCCCTGGAGAAGACACTGATGCTGGGAAAGATGGAGGGCACAAGGAGAAGGGGGCGACAGAGGACGAGATGGTTGGATAGTGTTTTCGAGGTTACCAGCATGAGTTTGACCAAACTGCGGGAGGTAGTGGAGGACAGGAGTGCCTGGCGTGCTCTGGTCCATGGGGTCACGAAGAGTCGGAAACGACTAAACAACAACAAAGCCAAATTCACGGAGCAGGAGGTAGTTTTGCAAAAGGAAAAATAAAACTTGGATGAAAGGGAGCTGTTGGAACAAATCTGGCCTCACAAATGTTTGGCATTCAAAGGCTGTGGCGCTGGGCTTCTGGAAGTTAAGCCAAAAGCAAGCAGTGAGCTGAATCAGCATCAATTATTTTTATATATTTTTTCACAGTAGAAGCCGTGAGAAGCAGAAAATCCTGATGAGGCAGCAGAAAGGCAAGGCCTTTTCCTAAAAGAGTTGAAGGGACTGTTAGCGGCCAAGGTAGAAACAGGCCATATATTCTTTCACGAGGGGCAGGGGAGCGCTGGGGTTTTGTGAAACGCCATTCTTTCATTCCGAAAAAGTCACTGGCCTTTTGGATATAAAGAACGTGGGAAGAGCCTGCTGGATGAGGCCAGTGGTCCATCGAGTCCAGCATTCTGTTCTCACAGTGGCCAACCGGATGCCTGTGGGAAACCAGTGTGGGATGTAATCCACTGAGAGCAGTCAAGTACAACATTCCTTGTTTTGCTAGAGTGGGCATGCAAGGGAATGTTTGGTGCAGCCAGTCAAAACTTCCTGTTTCTCCTGGCCTGGAGCATCCTTCCTTGCATGTGACTAATGGGTGGGCGTGACCTTTCCAGACCTGGTAAAAGGACAAGGCGTGTTGGCACTCTTTTTCTTTTCCATCTTCTTTTCGTCCTGCGAACTTCCTGGAATGAACTGCTGCCTGCCAGCTAAGCAGTCCGCCAGGTCATCTCCCTTATGGGATAAACCTGTTAGTATAAGTTGGTAACATTAAGCCTCAAGCCTGCCTTCAGGGATCACACTGTGCTCTGCCTGATTGTGAGTAAACTTTCTTTTTATTGCTTATGAATAAGACTGTGGTGCCTTTATTCTTTTAGATTTAAAAGGGGATCTTACCAGGAACATACAATTCAGTCTGAGGGAGACTAAATTGCATAATAGTAAGAGGTTCTAACGAGCCTGCAACCAGTGGCGTAGCGTGGGTTGTCAGCACCCGGGGCAAGGCAAGTAATTTGCGCCCCCTAACCCGTGGATTTGCGCCCGCTAAACCGTGGATTTGTGCCCCCTAACCCTAACCCCCAGATGTTGCGCCCGGTGCGGCCGCCCCCCCCCCTGCACCCCCCACGCTACGCCACTGCCTGCAACCAGATTTCTGCTGTGTGAGAGAAGGGGAATGTAAACTTTGCTAAGTAAAGGAACTTGCTAGCACAATTTAGGAAGGGTATTGTGGCGTTCATATGGCGCCCCCGGTTGTCTCACGGACTATTGACCTGTATACCACTAATCCGCTGCCACCAACCAGGTCCTCCCCAGTAAAACCACTTCAATCTCAGTCAGGTTCTCAAATTAATAAAGAAGAGTGTAGTTTATTTCAGACACAAACAAACTTTTACGGCATTCCAAACATTACTCTTTACTTTCTTAGTCTTATTTTCCTCTCTCTATCTCTTCTACCTCTCCTCACTCAAGAACTGCCCTAACTGTCTGCCAACTGCTTCTCCAACTGCCTTTCCCAACCAGCCAACCCACTAAAACCAACCAACTACCCTCTAACAAACCTCGGGCTAACCCCTTTTATACACACGTAGACTCCGCCTCCAGCTTTCCTATTGGTCTACATTTTTAACCCTTTCTTTTTCCCCTGCACAGACAGGCTCTAAACGAAAGGGCAAACGCCACAGCCTCAAAAACAAAAACGCAAAATAAATAGCAAAAACAAAAGCATCAAACTTAATCCGTTCCGGAAGTCCATTTGACTTCGAAATGTTTGAAAACCAAGGTGCAGCTTCTGATTGGTGCAGGCACCCCAGAAACAATAGCTGACAGCCGCATCGGACATTCAGTTTCTGAAAAACGTTTGAAAACCAGAACACTTACTTCCAGGTTTTCGACATTTGGGAACCAAGGCGTTTGAGTACCAAGGCATTTGAGAACCAAGGTACCACTGTATTTCCGCTTTATTGCCAAGTCTTTGATCAGATCCTCAAAACTAATCTTATGTAACACAACTGCTTCTAAGCAGCAATAAGGCACCCAGACAGCCTTGTTGCGTAAAGGTAAAGGTAAAGGGACCCCGACCATTAGGTCCAGTCGTGACCGACTCTGGGGTTGCGGTGCTCATCTCGCTTTATTGGCCGAGGGAGCCAGCGTACAGCTTCCGGGTCATGTGGCCAGCAAGACTAAGCCGCTTCTGGCGAACCAGAGCAGCGCACGGAAACGCCATTTACCTTCCCACCGGAGCGGTTCCTATTTATCTACTTGCACTTTGACGTGCTTTCAAACTGCTAGGTTGGCGGGAGGCTTTGTTGCATAGGTGTTCTTTAATATACTTCAACTGAGAAAATGAACACATGGCTGAGCAATTTGTGACCATTGATACTAAAAATCCGGCCGAGGGAAATTTCCCTGGTGCCCCTTTTCCCTTGCTGCCCTCAGCATCTGCTTATTTCACTGAATGGTTTGCCCACCCCTGGGCCCCCTCCTCGTACCTTGACAACTCCTGACTCTCATGTCGGCAGCGGCTGGCGATGTGATCTAGAATTGCAGCCCTGCGAGGCATCCTAAATCACGGAAGATCTCAAGGCACGGTTTCTCTTTCCAGTCTGCGGTGGCGTTTGCTTATTTCTTTATTTTCCTGCTCAGAAATCACCCAAGCCGTACTTGCAAAACAAAAGGGAGACGGAAAGGGAGAGAAAGGCAGAGAGAAGTCAATACAAGACCCCAAATTGCCTTCCTGTGAATTTAAAATTGCTCCATAAATTACTTTCATGGCAGTAACTGTATCCCTCTCCCTCTTCCCACTGATCTATCTCTCTCACACAAACACCCTGTTCCTCCCCCTACCCTCATCTCCTTTCTTTATATCTGGTCCTTCCCGCTAATGAGTTTAAGGTTTCCATTTTAATAAACCTTGCATAGGCATTCCTCGCTATCTGGGGCCTTCATCAATCTGAGAATGCCTTCTTCACCGGAGCCAGACCCTTCCTGAAGTCTGCAGGAGTCCATAAAGCATGAGGCTCACGTACGACGACTCCACCAACTGCCAACGCCAAGGAGAATTCAGTAATGAAAAGGCTTTATAAATCAATAGAACTGAATTGAAGAGCCCAGGCAGAACCCAGCGTCAGTTCAGCTAGGGTGGGGGCTACGGGCTGCTTTTAGCGGCAGCGGGAGCTCGGGAAGAGGACAAGGGGGGACTTGGAGCTTCCTGAATCGTTCACGAGTCCAGAAAATTGTAAGGGATTTGCAATCCTTGACTTCTCAAGGTGGGGCTGGGAATGTTCCCTACCTGAAATCATGGACAGCTGCTTCTAGCCGTTGGAGTGCTGAGCTAGAAAGGTCAATGATCTGACTGAGTATAAAACTGCTTCCTTAATTCTAAAGTTTGGAATAATAATAATAATAATAATAATAATAATAATAATAATAATAATTTATTATTTGTACCCAGCCCATCCGGCTGGGTTTCCCCAGCCACTCTGGGCGGCTTCCAACAAAGATTAAGAATACATTAAAATGTCACACATTAAAAACTTCCCTAAACAGGGCTGCCTTCAGATGTCTTCTAAATGTCAGGTAGCTGTTTATCTCTTTGACATCTGATGGGAGGGCGTTCCACCACTACTGAGAAGGCCCTCTGCCTGGTTCTCTGTAGCTTTGCTTCTCGCAGTGAGGGAATCGCCAGAAGGCCCTCGGCGCTGGACCTCAGTGTCCGGGGTGAACGATGGAGGTAGAGATGCTCCTTCAGGTACTCAGGACCGAGGCCGTTTAGGGCTTTAAAGGTCAGCACCAACACTTTGAATTGTGCTCTCTTTTATTTTTGTCCTACACTTATTTAACACTGAACCACAACTTTTGTTGAATGCAACAGCAAAGGTGAGTCTGTTTTCAAGGAGACATTCATCATCATCGAAAACAATAATAACAATTAAAATTTATATCCTATCCTTCCTCTCAAAGGAGTCCAGGGTGGCATACGTCAACATGTTAAAACAAGGCAATTTAAAGCAAAACAGAACCACAGACTTTCATTCCAAGGAAACTGAACCCTGGGAAAACACAATACTCCCCAGAGTCTCTTCCCCTTGGAGATTCGGATGACAGTAGAGACAGTGAGAGCCTCCAGAGGTTCCAGTTGTTTACTTAGGTTCCGTTTCTTTGGAGTGAAAGTTGGCAGAGGGCTCTCAGCTGCAACACCCCAACAGATCTTGGTTCTCCATTAGCCACAACTTTGGATCCAGCACAGTGCAGTGGAGACTCTGTGTCTCCAGCTTCCAACCTGCTCCCAGCTCAGTTCACACATACCCCAGTGGCTCTTGTTCTCCTACTAGGCGAGGGGGTACAGGAAAGGCCCACTCCTTAGCCTGCAGGGTCCCATCTGTGGCGATCACACAGGGTCCCGGACGTTTCACCATCTATTGACCCCTGTGCCACCACTTTTTTTCTCGCTGCCACCACCCAGGCCCTACCTGGGACAATACTGAGTCCAGTCAGGGTTAACTTGGAACATAAACTTCTATTTATTTATTGCAGTTTAACAAGCGTGTGGTTTCATAAACGGTATCGGTCCATTACAATCATGGGGTGCCTATCCAGACCTATAACTTCCGCTACCTGCTCTCACTCACTAAACCACCACTCAAATATTTACTTGTCTTCCTAACTCCTAACTGTTCCTGACTCAGCTTATTTCGCTACACTAACTCAACCTACCCGCAGACTCTATCCCAATTCACTCCCACTCCAACCAACCTCCCAACAAACTCCTCCCTTCTCCCCTCCCAGAGCTGGTTTTATAGTCCCTCTGACTCCACCCCCCGGGTCCTGATTGGGTAACCTGTTTAACTATTTCACCTCCAGCACTCTCATATGTTAACGTCACACCATCACTTAGTTTAAGCTCTTGCAACCTGGCTCATTCTTTGTGGATGCTTTTGAGGACACATAAGTGGCCAGCTAGGTTGCTAGGTTCCATTGTCTCACTAAGAAACCTAGCAACCTCCTCCCTTAGATTCCAACCCTCCTTGGGCACAGGACCCCAAGATCTGGAAGGGACTCAGGACAACATCCAGACTGATAGCTCTCTAATAGCTGCTGGTAGATTTGTGTGCCATGATTTTCTTTAACCCTTTATGCTGCAGGAGACCAAAGGTCCCTCTCGAACCTGTGGGACTTGTTCCCCGCTGGAGCTGGGATGCGAGCGAAATAATTAAAGCCACCCCTGTGCCCTTTTTGCTTCTGGCATCTCCACAGCGTCACCTAGGCACCCGGATTAAAAGTGTCATTTTCTCTGCACAGTGCCCTTACCCAGGAAGGATGATGAGCAAAGACAGCGTAAAGCCAGATAGAGATGGACTTATCAGCCAACAGCTGTTTGCCTGGTTTCAATTACACTGAGCCACACTAATCTCCTACTTAGAGGTCTGTGCTTTCTCAATCAACTCTCAAATTATAGAATGAGACCCAGGCGGCCAGAGGAGAAACACCCTTACACCCCCACCAAAGGTCACTGAGTCCTTCCCAGCAACAGAATCAGCCGTACTGGAAGATTCCTAAGATGTTATTAAGCCAGAGTTCAGAAGGTTCTGTTATAAGAATTTTAAGAGCCCAAATATAAAATAAACATTCATAAATGTACAAGACAAACACATACATAAGTATATAAACCACATGTCTGAAATAGTACAGGAGAGCAATCCTAAAGCCATTTTGACTCTCCCAAACCATTTTGACTCTCCCAAATTGACCTCAAATATTTCTCTGCAAGGAGGAAGGAAATGGGAAAGCCTCTCCATTGACTTATGTTTACCTGTCTTAAGGGTGTATTTGTGTATGAATAGGGCGAGCCTGCGGGACGCGGGTGGCGCTGTGGGTTAAAGCCTCAGCGCCTAGGACTTGCCGATCGAAAGGTCAGCAGTTCGAATCCCCGTGGCGGGGTGCGCTCCCGTTGCTCGGTCCCAGCGCCTGCCAACCTAGCAGTTCGAAAGCACCCCCGGGTGCAAGTAGATAAATAGGGACCGCTTACTAGCGGGAAGGTAAACGGCGTTCCGTGTGCTGCGCTGGCTTGCCAGATGCAGCTTGTCACACTGGCCACGTGACCCAGAAGTGTCTGCGGACAGCGCTGGCCCCCGGCCTATAGAGTGAGATGAGCGCACAACCCTAGAGTCTGTCAAGACTGGCCCGTACGGGCAGGGGTACCTTTACCTTTACCTAGGGCGAGCCTGTGGCCCGGATTCAGGAAGTAAAGTATTTACCATCACAAAAGAATGGCCAGACTGCCCAAAGCAGTCAGTGACCATTAGCTGATATCCTGGCAAACAAGATTTCTGCTGTAGACCACCTCCTGTGATGAATTTCTGCTGTAGACCTGCCCCCTTCTGTGATGTGTGTATGATGTTTTGAGGGGTGGTCTTGAGCTACAGGGTGGGCAGTTTCAAAAGTCTATATAAGGGCTTGCGCACCACGTTCTGGGTTCCTCCTCTCTCCTGCATGTGGTGAGTGGGGACCCTGTTGCAACAGTTGGATAAAGATCAGGCTTACTAGCTGCTTTGCTTCTCAATATTCTCTGGCTGGCCTCTGTTATTTTCTCCTACTGATAGGGAACCCACTTAAGGACTCCGTACGGGCTCTTGGATATCCCATAAAGGAAAAGGAGCAGGTTTTTCTTATAACAGTTCCAGGTGAGGATCAGCCTCTTGAAGGATCCATTGCATTTCGTCTAGAAGCAGGTCAGGGTGATTGTGGGTTTACAGCACAGCAGTCAACACACACAAGCCCTGTAGTGTGCTTTATCTACCAACTCACAGAGGCCTGCTTACTGGGAGATTGCTTTGAACTTAATTCTTCAGCAGTTGATGAGTAGGAGCTATAAAGTCACCCAAGGTGAAGGGGTGTTGCTAGAGGGTGGCTGCAGCCCTCCTTCCCCCTGATACCAGGTTTAGGTACTGCAATATCTGAAAAACTCACTCATTCTCTCAGTTTCCAGGGGTGAAGCAAAACCTATGGACTCTGCAGCATGGTGGTCATTCACATGTGAAACGACAAATGTATGGCTGGCAAATCTCTGTGAAGCATGAATTTGATTATATTCCAGGACTTCTTATTGACCACTCCATTGTGCTTCTGTGGAATCATGATCTTATTATTCATAGCATTGTTTTTAATCTCTCTGCAATTGTAGCACCCTGCTTGTGGTTAACGCTTAGCTGGAATGAAATATTCAACGCAGCAATAGAGAAATTAAAATAATAATTTATTTGTCAGACAAATAAATGAGAGGCACAGTGGTATATGGTTACCAAGCTCTGGCCTGGGCTCCTGCCATTATGGCCAGCACTTATATTTCCTTAATCCAGCCCCCTTTGCTCCTCCTGTGGCTGCCTCTGTCCAATCAGCCTGGTTGAATTTCCTATTGGCTGATTGCTATGACCAATGTAAAAGATACACCCATTTCCTATTGCCTTTTATGGGATACAAATAGCTATATATTCTTCTATCTATAAATGACAAATAAGTAGTCATATATCTTACATTTGTCTCAACAAGGATCCTTAATTACCAGCTCACCTCTTGCCCTCCAAAACAGATGGTTAATAATTTTAAATTTTTATCTTGAACAGATGTCAGAGACCTTGGGTTCATATTCTCATGCATCATCAATGAAAGATCTCCTTTTTGGAGGTCTTTAAACAAAGGCCTGACAACCATTTGTCAGGAGTGCTCGATTGGCGTCTCCTGTCTGGCAGGGGAGCTGGGCTCGTTTTGCCCCTCTGGTCTCACAGCAATATAACTCTATGAAATAAGAATTTAGCATTTCTTTCTTTCTAGATCCTTTGCATAATTACATTTAAGCCAGCATATTTCATACATAACATATATAGCTTTTTAGAAGGATAAATCTCCTCAAAGTAAAAGGAAGGAACAGTTTACAGCCTCAAAATAAAATAGGAAAAAAAAGTCTCTTCCCCTGTTTACACTCCCCCCCTTCTCCAGCCAGTTGTTTTCAAAACCATTTGCTCTTGGCCTTTTACCCTGTGGCTCAAGTTTAATGGTTTTATTTTACTATTTACCAACTCTTAATTATGTTGGGTCTGTGTAACCTTGCTCTTAACCTGTAATTCCCTTTTTACGACTTTGAGAATTGTTTTCTGCTATAAATCAGGGGGGCCCCTTGTCCAGGAGGATAACATCTTGCCAAAGTACTTAGACAGCTGGTCTTCTGCCTGGCATGAAACATTTGTGAATTTAAGCTCATTTTTAGAATTTTAGGAACCTGATCAAAATATAAGCCTTGATTAAAAATACAGTCTATATTCAGATGCCACATTCCCCCCTTTCAAGCTCAAGGACCTTGCTACCAAGTGTCATTGATAGCTTGATCTTCATCATATTCCTGAGGTAAAGCTCTGTATAGGGCCATGATATGAGGTAGAGTTTCATTCGAAATCATCTTGCTAATTGTACTTCTAAAACATGAGATGATACATGGCACCATACATAAAACCATTATTACTACCGTCAAGAAAAACAAGCAAGACAATAATATCCCTTTGAGTCCCGCAACATTAGGTAACCAATTGGTGAGCCATCCCATATCCCATCCTTCCCATGTTTGTACTGGGACATGTGCTATATTCCCCATCTTTGTGGCCAACACACGGATTGCCTCACCATTATCAGAAATGTTAAAGCAACAGGCATTCCCTGTCAAGTTCAAGACTCCACATAGGCCTCCCTGCTTGGCAAGTACATAATCCATTCCCATTTTCAGCTGCAAAATGGCGGCTCTACTTTCATCCAACTGTTGTGCAATAAGTCTCAAACTCTGGGCCGTTGCATTGGTTACAAGTTCCACTACTGCTTGCAATCGAATTATTCTGTTTAGATTATAAATAGGATCCCGTGCCCCTTGTATAAGCTCACCAGGATTCCAGGAGGCAGGATCATAATAGGCTATAATGCGCTCTGGTGGCCAATCATCAGTACCGCTCCAACTTTGGGTACTTCCTCCTGCTATACGAGAAATATCAGCGTTTCTTCGTGTTCGCTTAGCTGAACTAGTGGGCATAATCCACATTGGTGGTAATACCCATCCCAGGAAACAAGTCCCACTCCATTTGGAAGGGAGTTTCTTGTATGCCCATTCTCCACATATCCACCACAACCATCGGGTCTGAGGTTTTTGGTACGTGGAGTACAGAAGGCGAAATATCAAAAGAGGTAGAGAGTTCACAGTGCAGTATGTTAGATTGCCTTTTTCTGTCACAGTTATGTTCCACACCATTTTCCATGCATGAATAAAAGGAGGTGCACAGGGCAAGGTTTTCCGAGTTCGGTAGGTAGTACCGTTTGCCCAGGTTTGACTATTCTTAATATAATCCCAAGTATAGTGGCAATGAGAAGAGCCTATCATGGTAGAATCAGCTGCATCTGATGATTTATGTACACAGAATTCCCCTTGTACAGGTATAACTCGTAATGGTTTAGTTGAGTTCCATCCGGGGAAATTCTGTATTTCTGTTTGGTGTGGCATTTCGCTTACCATACCAATGGCATCTAATGGTATCGGTAATAAGGGCATACCTCCCTCTGAATCATCTGGCCCAAGAGAGCAAACAAGGCAATTGGTCCTATTTGCAACATTGGCTACCATTTCAGCTAAGCCTACCCACATATTGTGGTCATAGCGGAATCCATATTTAGAAAATTTGGTCAGATTCAAGGACCCTTCCCCTTCCCAAGGGATCAGGATTAATAATAAAATCATGTTGATGTCTAGCATATGCATTCCTTCCACAAAAGATTACCTTATTGTGATAGCATAAAACTATTAGTCCCAATATAATTCCCCCAGTGACAGAAATGGGGAACCACCAAGACCAAAACATATATCCCGAGGATCCCCAATGAGTAATATCTCTGATAATTGTTCCACAAGGGGGCAGTCAATCAATTGTATAAGAGAATCTTCCCGTTCACAATCGCTGGTTTAGACGCTCCTCAAGCTTCAGGCGTGCGCAGGTCAGCCAGCTTCCAGGTTGTGGCTGCAGCAGGCCGGTCGTCTAATGTTGCCCGTGACCTAGCCCGTTCCCCGTAGGGCTAGATACAGGGGTTTTTGGAGAGAGTTAGTTTTAAAGGATTAGAGGGGTCACCTTTGCACGTCCAACTGCCTTCAGACTTCTTCAAACGGGAGTGATGAATCCAGGGGGTCACCTCAGCTACCTTCACCGCTGTTGGAGTAGAGAGCAAGACGGTGTAAGGTCCACGCCACTTAGGTGCAAGTGGATCACGTTTCCACTCTTTCACCCATATGCTATGCCAGCCTGGAGCTGATGAATCGGCTCGGCAATGCTGCACGGCGTGTGCTTGAGGGCCCACCTGTTAAGATAAAAAACAAACAAACAAACACGGGAGAGAGACAAAAACACGGGAGAGAGATTGCACTTGTCCCTGTGTCACATGGTCTCCTATTTGTTTGAGGTCAGCTGGAATATCCTGAACAAAGGAGGGCGGCCTCCCATACAGGAGCTCAAAAGGTGACAACTTAAGTCTTTTTGTGGGTGCGCACCGAACACGAAACAGTGTTATGGGTAACACATCTACCCTCCTGAGACTTTAGACATATTAGTGGGCTTCTGGCATGCCCTGCAGATACCTTGCACAAGCGTCTGGCGGTAGGTAGTAAGCCTGGCCAGGTGAATTGCATTGTTTGGATCCCAATTAGGATCTTCCAAGGGAAAGTTGTCCTGGAGATGATGGTCAATATTATAAATATTTCCCACTCTGGCCTGCTCACGCAAATATATCTGTGCCTTTTCAATTATGTCTCTCCTTTCCTCAGTGGTGAAAAGAGTATTCAGGAGCTGGCGACAATCTGTCCAAGTAGGACTATGAGTATTTACTATTGAGGTCACCAAGTCCATCATAGCCTGAGGTTTTTCTGCAAAAGATGGGGTGTGTTTTCCAATTCATCAGATCCGTAGTTGTGAATGGAATGTACTCGAGGGTCGAAGTTCGAGGTGGCCTTGGTCCGGGTTGCCCGTTAACCAGCACAGGCTCCTCAAGTGCATCAAATACTCTTCTGAGAGGGGCTACTACGTGACCTTTCTCTTCGCTTTGCTCTAGGGGCCTCAAATCATAGGGGATGGTATCTGTCCCAAGGCGTTCTTTTAGCAGCTTAATACGCCTGGCTGTATTGCTTGCTGACCGATCAAGGTCTCCCTGTAACTTCTGTAATAATTCTCTAGGACTTGGATGTACAGGGGTTTGGGGTGGGCAATTAGTTGTTCCACTAAAGGAAACTGTAGATGGAGTTCTACTGGGACTCACAGGTGGAATAACCACTTCTGCTTGGGCTTCATTATAGGACTCCAATGCCTCCTGAAGATATTTATCATAATCTATCAAGGAATCAGGTTCTGTGACTCTACCCCCATTATTCGTTCCACTTTCTTGCCTTGGGGTTACAACTGGTGGAGGGTTTGAATTAGGCTCCCTTCGATGTGGAGCATAGGGTGGAGGTGGAAGCACCTCTTCCTCTGGTCCCTCAAAAATGGGTTTGAGTTTATTTGGCAAGATTCCTTTCCTAGCTTCGGCTTTTACAGCCAATAATTTGCATCGTTGGACTTTGCATTCCCTTATCCATGGAGGATTTTTATTTAATGTGCTCAGCCAAGAATCTATATATGAAAATTGTTCTGGGCACCCTCCAGTTTCTTTGGTGATGTTAGACCAAAGTTTGCTTACTAAATTTATATCAAAAGTTCCCTGAGATGGCCATCCAGTATTTTGTTTCGGCCACTCTAGTTCACATAACGTTCTCAAGCGCTCTGGCGTCATTTTGACTCCATATGCCCCTGAGAAGGCTTTCTTAAAATTATTTAACATACATTCAAGAGGTGTATTTTCCCCCTTTGAACCCCCAATTCCCATTGTATGGCCCTGTGAAGTATCCCCTCAGTCACTCACACACACGCCTTACTGGGAAACGAAGTAGTACTCACTCCACACTTAGGTCAGCTACACATTGTACTTTCTCACACATGCAATGCGCTAGATACTTCACCCACACTCTACCTCCCAATCTTCCCTTTTCCCTACACCAGATCACCATCTGATGTACCCAGCCACCTAGCGTACTCAGTTCCCCTTTACTGAGACGCAGAAGTTTGATCAGGACTTCTCTTCCTCCCAATTAATTGGAGGGCCAAAAATCCCTTTGTGCACTTACCCTTGGTTGGTTCCGTTTCCCCCCGGTCCGTCGCCGCCAGTGAGCAGGGTATCAGACAGACGAGACTGCTGCGTTCCCCTGGAAAAATTTTTTCCAGTGCGCGCTGGGTAGGCAATCAGTGGTCTTCTCTCTTGTACCCTGTCCAGTAAGGCGATGGGGCTGCGTTCCAGCAGACCACTTATCCGAGTCACAGGAGCACCATAAAATGTAGCACCCTGCTTGTGGTTAACGCTTAGCTGGAATGAAATATTCAACGCAGCAATAGAGAAATTAAAATAATAATTTATTTGTCAGACAAATAAATGAGAGGCACAGTGGTATATGGTTACCAAGCTCTGGCCTGGGCTCCTGCCATTATGGCCAGCACTTATATTTCCTTAATCCAGCCCCCTTTGCTCCTCCTGTGGCTGCCTCTGTCCAGTCAGCCTGGTTGAATTTCCTATTGGCTGATTGCTATGACCAATGTAAAAGATACACCCATTTCCTATTGCCTTTTATGGGATACAAATAGCTATATATTCTTCTATCTATAAATGACAAATAAGTAGTCATATATCTTACATTTGTCTCAACAAGGATCCTTAATTACCAGCTCACCTCTTGCCCTCCAAAACAGATGGTTAATAATTTTAAATTTTTATCTTGAACAGATGTCAGAGACCTTGGGTTCATATTCTCATGCATCATCAATGAAAGATCTCCTTTTTGGAGGTCTTTAAACAAAGGCCTGACAACCATTTGTCAGGAGTGCTCGATTGGCGTCTCCTGTCTGGCAGGGGAGTTGGGCTCGTTTTGCCCCTCTGGTCTCACAGCAATATGACTCTATGAAATAAGAATTTAGCATTTCTTTCTTTCTAGATCCTTTGCATAATTACATTTAAGCCAGCATATTTCATACATAACATATATAGCTTTTTAGAAGGATAAACCTCCTCAAAGTAAAAGGAAGGAACAGTTTACAGCCTCAAAATAAAATAGGAAAAAAAGTCTCTTCCCCTGTTTACACTCCCCCCCTTCTCCAGCCAGTTGTTTTCAAAACCATTTGCTCTTGGCCTTTTACCCTGTGGCTCAAGTTTAATGGTTTTATTTTACTATTTACCAACTCTTAATTATGTTGGGTCTGTGTAACCTTGCTCTTAACCTGTAATTCCCTTTTTACGACTTTGAGAATTGTTTTCTGCTATAAATCAGGGGGGCCCCTTGTCCAGGAGGATAACATCTTGCCAAAGTACTTAGACAGCTGGTCTTCTGCCTGGCATGAAACATTTGTGAATTTAAGCTCATTTTTAGAATTTTAGGAACCTGATCAAAATATAAGCCTTGATTAAAAATACAGTCTATATTCAGATGCCACACAATAATCATTACTCCTTTTTTCCCTTAAGTTATGGACCCGATGATGTCAAACAGGAAAACCATGGTTCGTTTCTGTATCTCTCAAACATTTGTGTTGTATTTTTATGTAACAAAATAAAATAATTTTTAAAAACCCACAATTATTTGATTTAGATAGATTAGATAGTGTTATGTATTAAGATTAGTTGCAGTTCTCACTCAGGGCCACCAGTATGTAAATGAAGGATTGAAAACTGTCGCTCCTGATTGGTTAGCTAGTTGTGAGTTGTTACTGTTTCAAGTTACTTCGTATTATATAAAGCAGCCAGCTGGGCTGCAGTCAGTCTGATTCCAGGAGCAGTTTTAACTGCTTTAATAAAGAGCTGTGAATCCAACAGAGCTGTGTCCTTCGTCCATCTTTTCCACTATTCAACAGATAGATAAGATAGACAGATAGACAGAACCACTGGTCCCCTTCCAGCAACTGGTATTCAGAAGCTTTGCTGCCTCCAACTGTGGAGACAGTTTGGCCATCATGCTACTAAGCCATCTCTCCTCTGAGAACTTGTCCAATCCTCTTCTGAAGCTACTCAAGTTGGGGTGGCCATTCCTACCACCTGTGGCCAATGAGCTCCATAGTTTAACTTGCATGAAGAAGTAAGGTAAAGGGAAAAGGGACCCCTGACCATTAGGTCCAGTCGTGGCCGGCTCTGGGGTTGCGGCGCTCATCTCGCTTCATTGGCCGAGGGAGCCGGCGTACAGCTTCTGGGTCATGTGGCCAGCAGGACTAAGCCGCTTCTGGCGAACCAGAGCAGCGCACGTAAACGCCGTTTACCTTCCCGCTGGAGCGGTACCTATTTATCTACTTGCACTTGATGTACTTTCAAACTGCTAGGCTGGCAGGAGCAGGGACCAAGCAACGGGAGCTCACCCCGTCGCGGGGATTCGAACCGCCGACCTTCTGATCGGCAAGTCCTAGGCTCTGAGGTTTAACCCACAGCACCACCCGCGTCCCGCATGAAGAAGTACTTCCTTTTATTTTATTTTGTGCCTTAAGCAAAATGCCTAAGTTCCTGCCTAGGCCGAGATCAGAAATACAGGGAACTTTTGTTGATGCTCTCTTTATTGTAACCTTAAAAGCTCACAGGGTTTCCTCACCACCCCCACCCCAGCTGCAAATGTCTGTGTCTCGATTTAATGGCTACAGGATGTAAGCGAGCAAAACGCTTGGCTGGCTCCTTGAGCGAACCTCGGCAGTTGCTGACCAGAGCTGTGAAGCAAAATCAATTTTTGCTAGTGAATGAATTAGTTCTAGCTGAGCTGCAGGGGCCAAGGGGAGGAAGAAGCCCAGTTAGCGGATTGTGGGAGGTCAAGTACCACCACAGCACAGACTGACCTCTCTGCACAACTCCAGAAATTTATCCTGGCAATGTGGTTTGCCATCCGGCAGCCTGGATAAATGCCGTTTCTGGATCAGCCAGGTGCCAGTCATTCAGAGAGCTCCGAGTCCATACAGACCAGGGGTGCACTACCTTTTGATTTCGAGGGCCACATTCCCTTGGGAGAAAGAGGTTGGCGACCTTGTACTGCTGGTGGCAGGTAGATACAAAGCAAAGCTTGGTGGGACACCAAGGGAGTGACACATTCACACCGTACAAGCGGTTTGTTGTTGTTGTTTAGTCGTGTCCGACTCTTCGTGACCCCATGGACCAGAGCACGCCAGGCACTCCTGTCTTCCACTGCCTCCCGCAGTTTGGTCAAACTCATGCTTGTAGCTTCAAGAACACTGTCCAACCATCTCGTCCTCTGTCATCCCCTTCTCCTTGTGCCCTCCATCTTTCCCAACATCAGGGTCCTTTCCAGGGAGTCTTCTCTTCTCATGAGGTGGCCAAAGTATTGGAGCCTCAGCTTCACGATCTGTCCTTCCAGTGAGCACTCAGGGCTGATTTCCTTCAGAATGGAGAGGTTTGATCTTCCTGCAGTCCATGGGACTCTCAAGAGTCTCCTCCAGCACCAGAATTCAAAAGCATCCATTCTTCAGCGATCAGCCTTCTTTATGGTCCAGCTCTCACTTCCATACACCTCAAGGACCACCTCTTTCCATATGAACCTACTCAGACCTTGAGATCATCTTCTGAGGCCCTCCTTTGTGTGCGGCCCCCTCAAGAGGTCCGGAGGGTGGCAATACAAGAACGGGGCCTTCTCTGCAATGGCTCCCCATCTGTGGAATGCTCTTCCCAGGGAAGTTCGCCTGGCGCCTTCATTATACACCTTAAGGCGGCAGGCAAAAACGTTCCTTTTTAACCAGGCCTTTGGTTGATCCGATTTACACCCTATGCCCTTTCAAACTGGGGGGTTGGGGTTGGGGTGGGCTATTGGGTTGTTTTTATTTTTATTATATGGTTTTATATCTTGATTTTATTCTGTGAACCGCCCTGAGACCCTCAGGTATAGGGCTGTATAATAATAATAATAATAATAATAATAATAATAATAATAATAATAATAGACATGGCTTCCCCCAGAGAATCCTGGGAGCTGCAATTTGTGAAGGGCGCTGAAGGTTGTTAGCCGGCCCCTGTTCCCCTGACAGCGCTACCATTCCCAGAGTTCCGTGTGAAAAGAGATTGACTGTTAAATGAGATCCTGGTTAGAGCAGGAAGGAAATAGCTGCGATCTATTTCCTGCCTAGACAGCATCTTGAGAAGTAGAGACATCACCTTGCCAACAAAGGTCCATATAGTTAAAGCTCTGGTTTTCCCAGTAGTGATGTATGGAAGTGAGAGCTGGACCATAAAGAAGGCTGATCGCCGAAGAATTGATGCTTTTGAATTCTGGTGCTGGAGGAGACTCTTGAGAGTCCCATGGACTGCAAGAAGATCAAACGCATCCATTCTTAAGGAAATCAGCCCTGAGTGCTCACTGGAAGGACAGATCCTGAAGCTGAGGCTCCAATACTTTGGCCACCTCATGAGAAGAGAAGACTCCCTGGAGAAGACACTGATGCTGGGAAAGATGGAGGGCACAAGGAGAAGGGGGCGACAGAGGACGAGATGGTTGGATAGTGTTTTCGAGGTTACCAGCATGAGTTTGACCAAACTGCGGAAGGTAGTGGAGGACAGAGGTGCCTGGCGTGCTCTGGTCCATGGGGTCACAAAGAGTCGGACACGACTAAACGACTAAACAACAACAAATTTCCTGCCCTGCCAAGGTAAACTTCCGTTGCACAAGGATGCTCCATAGTGATTCAAAAGGAGGGAGAACTCAACGTAGTGTTATGATTTTGGGGGAGGGGGGTGTCAGTCTGAATGATACCCTGGATCCTTAGGATCTTGAAGAGGCTGCTGAACCAGTCAAGCCAGGTCCTTTGTTAAGGTAATGGCTCTCGCTGGCCAGTTAAGTACTGCCCTTTACTATATCCAAAGAGGTTGCTTTGTTGCTATAGAAACAAATGGGTGGGCCTTTTCCCGCCTCACCTGGCTGGATGCCACATCACCCAAGGAGAGAGAACCAAGAAAAGGGAGCTGTGTAAGAGAGTGAGTTTTGGCTGATTCTGGCTCATGGGTAGGAAAACTAAGGCCCGGGGGCCGGATCCAGCCCAATCGCCTTCTAAATCTGGCCCACGGACAGTCCGGGAATCAGCATGTTTTTACATGAGTAGAATGTGTCCTTTTATTTAAAATGCATCTCTGGGTTATTTGTGAGGCATAGGAATTCGTTCATTCCCCCCCCCCCCAAAAAAAAAATATAGTCCGGCCCCCCACAAGGTCTGTGGGACAGTGGACCAGCCCCCTGCTGAAAAAGTTTGCTGACCCCTGTTCTGGATGCTGCGGAGACAGTGGTACCTCAGGTTACATACCCTTCAGGTTACATATGCTTCAGGTTACAGACTCCGCTAAACCAGAAATATTACCTTGGGTTAAGAACTTTGCTTCAGGATGAGAACAGAAATTGTGCAGCAGCGGCGCAGCGGCAGCAGGAGGCCCCATTAGCTAAAGTGGTGCTTCAGGTTAAGAACAGTTTCAGGTTAAGAACAGACCTCCAGGGCAAATTAAGTTCTTAACCTGAGGTACCACTGTATTTCTGTGTGCTGGACTCCAGAGTTGTGGGCCTGGGGCTTCCCTGGAACCCCAATGAGGAAGCAAGATCTGCCAAGGAACCAGGGCATTAATGCCGTTAGCCACTCCATCCTCTGTTCAGCTTGTATATTTGCATAAATAAAACCATTTATCCTCAAAACACCACAGTCTCTCCACGGACCTTCATCCCAAGGAAAACCAGCCCTGCGAAAGTGCAGGCACCCTTGTCACTTGGAGATCGGGATACACGCAACAATAAGGTACCTACCGTATTTTTCGCCCTATAGGACGCACCGTCCCATAAGGCGCACCTAGTTTTTGGGGGGGGGAAATAAAGGGGGGGAATTATTTTTCCCCCAGGCGCGGGGCAGGGGCGGGGGAGGCCCGAGTTTCCCCCGACCCCAGCCCCCAAACAGGCAGCTCTCTGCAAGCCGTGGGAGCCCAGCGCTGGCTCCCGCTGCTTGCGGAGAGGTCCGCGAAGCCTGGACGCGCTGATCTCAGCGCGCGCAGGCTTCGGCATGCAGGCAACTCTCCGCAAGCAGCGGGAGCGCTCCCGCTGCTTGCGGAGAGGTCCGCGAAGCCTGGACGCACTGATCTCAGCGCGCGCAGGCTTCGGCATGCAGGCAACTCTCCGCAAGCAGCGGGAGCGCTCCCACTGCTTGCTAAGAGGTCCGCGAAGCCTGAAGAGCGAGAGGGGTTGGTGCGCACCGACCCCTCTCGCTCTCCAGACTTCAGCGAAAGCCTGCATTCGCCCCATAGGACGCACCCAGATTTCCCCTTCATTTTTGGAGGGCGAAAAGTGCGTCCTATAGGGCGAAAAATACGGTAGTTCTCTCCTACATAAAAAGCAAAGCAATTAATGTGTGTTGGGAATGGGTGGGGAAGGGGAATAAAATCCCCTTAAAATGCCCGTGTTATTTCCTTCTCATTTAGCCAAATAAACAGCATCGGCAGTTGCTTTTTTCTATCCAGCCCGTTCGTCATCTTTGCCGAGTGCAACGCGGCTTCCCTGAACGCTCCCCTGGCTTGTTCATCAATGGATAAAAATGAGTTTCTGCCTGGCAGTTCCTCATCAGTGGCCGTCAGGAGTCAGGGCATGAATTTGGGGGTCTGATTATTGTGACAGATGAGGCTGGCAGGAGCTGGGATGGATGGATGCGGCTGGGCTGGCGTTCCAAAGGTTCCTGAAAGCAGATTCTTGCACAGGGGTCTTAGGAAGGCATGAAAAGAGTCCCCAAAAGCTGCTGGGAATCTGAACACGGAAAGGCTCTGCATCGACTCAGCCAGTTTGCGCAAAAGATTGGTCAAAGACTGAGTTTGGTGCACATTTTTAAGTGGTAGTCTTCTATAACAGTTACAGTTTTGGACTAGGACCTGGGAGAGACCAGGGTTCAAATCTCCACACAGCCATGCAGCTCACTGAGTGACCTTGAACTCTGGGAGACGTAGTTTGCTAAAGGTGCTGCGAGTTGTTCAGAGGCCTCCCCCACAAGCTACGATCCCCAGAGTTCTCTTGGGAAAGAGATTGGCTGTTAAAACACGCCAGGAATTATAGCTCTGAGATCAGGGATTTCCTAACAACTCTCAGCACCCTTAGCAAACTACAGTTCCCATAATAACTTTGGAAAATGCATGGCTGCTTAAAATGGTATCGTAGTACAGTGGTACCTTGGGTTACAGACGCTTCAGGTTACAGACGCTTCAGGTTACAGACTCCGCTAACCCAGAAATAGTACCTCAGGTTAAGAACTTTGTTTCAGGATGGGAACAGAAATTGTGCTCCGGCGGTGCAGCAGCAGCGGGAGGCCCCATTAGCTAAAGTGGTGCTTCAGGTTAAGAACAGTTTCAGGTTAAGAACAGACCTCCAGAACGAATTAAGTTCTTAACTCAAGGTACCACTGTACTTTGAACGTATGCTGTGAATTTAGCTTTAGTGAAAAGGTTGCTCAGATTCAGTAGCTGACTTAGTTGTGTGGGTTTTTGTAATGTCCAATGTGTCACTATTGGCCTGTGGAGTCTGTTATGTACTGAAGTTCTCACCCTGAGCCAGCAGGGAGATACTGTAGATAGTTTTCACTCAGGTCCACATATGCAAATAAGGAATTGAAAGTGATGTTCAGTGATTGGGTAGTTACAGAAAGTTGTTACTGTTGCTTTGTAGTGGAGCTCTGTATAAGCAGGCTGGCAGAACCCTTCAGTTCAGTTCTGTTCTGGGTCTGTGAATAAACAAGAGCAGTTTGAAGAATCGCTGTGTCGTCTGATATGTTCACCCACAACTTAACAGAGACAACTGACCACGTTCTGTATTCAGGCTGGAATTGCAGCCTGGATGTTTGTGTCTGTCCTTAATCCATACAGCCTAATCCAGTGTTTCCCAACCACTGTTCCGCGGCACACTAGTGTGCCGCGAGATGTTGCCTGGTGTGCCGCGGGAAAAATTAAAAAATTGAAAGATTTTTTTTTTTTAAAGTCAAATTTTCGATTGGGGCGCCGTCACTAGATGACCCCTGGGGTTCCCTCCCTCCCTCCCGCTCTGCGCCTCCCTCCTCCTCCTCCTCCTCCTCCGGGGAGGCCCTTCCTGGCTCTCGGCCAAGGCTTGGCGGCTGCCACTCACTCACTCACTCGCCCACCCGTCCCTCCATCCCTGCACCCGGCCTCTCCCCCTCCGTCCCCGGCGCGGGGGCTGCCGGGATCCGTAGTCCCCTCACCCTTGGGCTCCGCGCCCGCGCGGGGTGCGCAAACTACGTTTCCCAGCGTGGCCTGGCGGGCCGGGCGTTTTGTTTGAAGCGCTCTTCTCCCGGCCATGGAATGAGCGCGGCGGCGGCGGCCGGGCGGGCAGGGGCTCTTCCGCGCAGACCCCGCGCAGCCTGCCTGCGCCCCCGCGGAGATCGGGCGGCAGGATGGAGGCCGGGGATCCCCGCGGAGGCGGAGCGGCGGAGGCGGAGGCTGCCCCCCAGGTAGGGCTGCGTCGGGGGGTTTTATTTTTGCAATGCTGCATCCACGCCGGAGGGGACACATCGGACCGCGGAGAGACCCCTTGGCGGGCGTGCAAGGCAATGCATGCGTGCAGGCGTTGCATGGAGTGCAGTGCAATGCAATGGCAACACGGCGCCCTGCATGCAACTTCCACCGGCGCTCCGGACTTGGCAGGTGAGGGGGGTCCCCAGTGGGCGGCAGAGAGAGCCGGGAGGGCGAAGGGGAGCCGGGGGGGAGCAGCGCTGCTCCCCGAGCCGAGCCCGGGGGGAAACTTCGGCGTCGTTGCGCCGGGTGTTGGAAGCGGAGGCTGGCGGGGGCCCCTCACCTGCAAAACCTGGTCGCCTCTCATATATTTCGTGCATTGCATTCATCGCCCGCTTTCTCCTCCAAGGAGCTCCCAGGGGCGCGATTGGTTCTCCCCGTGTTATCCTCGCAACAACAGCCCTGCGAGGTGGGTCAGGCGAGTGGCCCAAGGGAGCACCCAGGGATTGTCCTGGCCAGGTGGGGTGATTTGAACCCTGCTCTCTGCCCGGTCTTCGTCCTCATTTAGCCCCCACATGTGCATGACTGAGGTTTTCCCCCCTCGTCTTGGCTATGGTGTGAGTCTGTGCTGTTAATTAATGGGGTTCTGCCTTCGGAGAAGATGAGCCAGCCCTCAAGGAGGTGATTATGTAATTTGCTAGCAATTCATGTCCCTCCCGGCGTGACGCTGCGCGCTGACGTCACGGGGCTGTAATGGTGGTGTGCCTCGAGATTTTTTTCATGAAACAAGTGTGCCTTTGCCCAAAAAAGGTTGGGAAACACTGGCCTAATCTATGGATCAAGCGCATCCCAGTGAAACAGACTATGTTTAGTTGTGATTCCTGCATTGCAGGGGGTTGGACTAGATGGCCTTTGGGATCCCTTCAAACTCTACAATTCTGTGGTTCTATTATTAATCTGTCTGGTTTGTGGAGGGAGTAAGAGACTGAAGACTGACTGATGGAGGCTCCAATCTGAGAAACACATATCTCATGGCTTGCAATCGGCAAGAGTACTAGAAACTTGATTTACTCTGTGTGTGTGACCTAAAAAAAGAGCATCTAAGATTCTCAGGGTGCCTGGGGCCACATCCTGCATTCTGGAAGCAATAATAATAATAATAATAATAATAATAATAATAATAGTAAAGGTAAAGGTACCCCTGCCCGTACGGGCCAGTCTTGACAGACTCTAGGGTTGTGCACTCATCTCACTCAAGAGGCCGGGGGCCAGCGCTGTCCGCAGACACTTCCGGGTCACGTGGCCAGCGTGACAAGCTGCATCTGGCGAGCCAGCGCAGCACACGGAAACGCCGTTTACCTTCCCACTGGTATGCGGTCCCTATTTATCTACTTGCACCCGGGAGTGCTTTCGAACTGCTAGGTTGGCAGGCGCTGGGACCGAGCAACGGGAGCGCACCCCGCCGCGGGGATTCGAACCGCCAACCATGCGATCAGCAAGTCCTAGGCACTGAGGTTTTACCCACAGCGCCACGCGCGTCCCAAAAATAATAATAATAAATATATTCAAATGATGGGCAAGTGATACTGCCCTGCCTTGCAAATCCCACCTCTGTGAATTTGAACAAGAACCACCATTTCCAAGGGAATATGAAAAATCAAGAAATTCCTTGGACAGAGAGGGTATAACTGATTCACTAGCATCAAGGAGGTAGGTGGAGGGAATTCACAAAACCAAACCTGCCCCCCCACCTTTGAGGTTTGAGCTCAGAAGCAAAATTTGGAAATGGCACCCAATGCGAGATCACCGCTCTCCTGAAGATACTTCTCCTCTCCCCCGCAGATGCCTCCTTAAGTGACAGAGCGTCACTTCAGTTGCCATGGAAACAAGGACTTTTTTATTTTAAAAATGTGTGGGATTTGCTCAACTTACTCTCACACGGGTGAACTTTTTTTCCCCTGTGGGGTCAGTCTACAGGAAAAAGGAAGATTTCATAGAATCACAAGGACTGTAGAGTTGGAAGAGACCTACAAGGGTCATCTAGTCTAACCCCTCTGCAATCATAGCTATAAAAAAAAATAATAATCTCTGGCACACAGCCATCCAATCACTGTTTCAAACCCTTCAGTGAGTCCTTCTGAGGGAGTCCATGCCACTGCCGAACAGCAGCTCTTACAGCCAGAAACCTCTTCCTAATGTTTAGTCAGACTCTCCTTTCTTGAAAACATGCAAAATTCAGTGCTGAGCCCCCTCCCAATTTTCCACAAGAAGAGGTTTCCTCATTGCCACACGATGGTCACTGGCTCAGGTGGCTCTACTAAGGGATGGATGAAAGACGCCAGCTATTGGAGACAATGGCAATATCCCTCTGGGTACCAGTTGCTAGGGGCAACAGCAGGAGACGGCCCTGCTTGTGGGCTTCTGATTGGCCCATGCGGATGCGGATTGAGATGGAGCCTCTGTCCAACCCAACACGGCTCTTATTATTACTTTTATTTTATTATTACCATCTCAAGGCTGTTTACACGTAAGATAATTGAAAACACAAATGCACGGCAAGACTAAATTGCCATGCCTAACCTTAATTACATACCACTTGAAAAAACTAAAGAAAAAACCCTCAAGGCAGTCTACAAAAAGAATAAAACAATTATATAATCAATAAAAGCAGTTTTGGAAAACTATTTGAAACACAGAAAATAATTAGGACCCACAAGAAGCCCCAGACAGATTAAAATACACACCAACATCCCACATATCTGGACAGGCTTGTCTAAAAAAGAATGTTTTTAGCAGGGGCCAAAAATAATACAGCGAAGGTGCCTGCCTGATGGCAATAGGCAGGGAGTTCCAAAGTGCGGGTGCTGTCAGACTAGAAGATTGATTTCTTACAAAGGTGGTATTATGTGGCAGCTGTAAGAGTGCCAGTTCCACAGACTGGAGTGGGCATTTATGGGGTCCCAAGTTGTTAAGGGCCTTATATACTAGTGTTGCCATATTTCAAAAGGTGAAAATCCGGACACAAAAGATGTTGAGTTTTTTTGTTTTTACTTTTCCCAAAAGTTGATCTGTTGATCAGCGACTTTTAAGGAAATTCGCCAAAATCAACATTACTGACATGGGCTGCAGCACGTCCGGACTTTCCAGGACATTTTTTTCCAAGACCTTACTTGGAAAATAAATACAAC
Organism: Podarcis muralis; assembly: GCF_964188315.1. NCBI lineage: Eukaryota > Metazoa > Chordata > Lepidosauria > Squamata > Lacertidae > Podarcis > Podarcis muralis. The sequence continues at coordinate 8,146,214 of NC_135661.1, read as the reverse complement.
CAGATGGCACCACCATAATGGGTTTAATTACAGGTGGAGACGAATTACAGGTGGAGACGTATAGAGGGGAGGTCCAGAAAATATCTACATGGTGCCTAGGGAACAACTTGCACCTTAATATCAGCAAGACAAAGGAGATGGTGTTGGACTTTCGGAGGAAGAGAGGAGAACTAGCCCCACTGTACATCGGGGAGGGCTGTGTGGAGAGAGTCTCTTCCTTTAAATTCCTAGGAGTTTATCTCAGTGAAGACCTTACTTGGAAAATCAATACAGCCCAGGTGGTTAAGAAAGCCCAACAGAGACTCCATCTCCTTGGAGTATTGCGAAAGAACGATGTCAATCAACATTTGATGATTTCCTTCTACTGGTCAACAATAGAAAGTATCCTTTCCTACTGCATCACGGTATGGTACGCTGGTTTGACATCATCCGATAGGAAGTGCCTACAGAGGGTGGTGAATACAGCACAATATATTATGGGCTGTCCCGTGAATCCGCTGGATGAAATAGCGGAAGAACATTGCCTCAGGAGAGTGAGGAAAATTCTCAGGGATGATTCACACCCTAGCCGGCACTTTCTTGATCTCCTGCCCTTGGGCAGAAGATATATGTAATGGTTCAAGGGGTTGCTTGTGCGTAAGCAGGTGCCCACACCTGGCTGGGATGCCTAAGTGAACCTTTTCTGTCCGGACAGCCACTCACCCGTGGCTGTCTCAATCGCTGGCAGAATCCGACAGTGGGCGTTTCTTAAACTTCTTCCAACAAAGAAGTTCTTTCACGCCCAGTCTCCTCCTACTTTCCCTGTGCGGAAGCCTTCTGCGCAAGGAAGGCGTAGGCAGCGGAGGACCCTTCCTCCCCCCGCTGGTCCCCGGCAAGGAGTCATGTGACTCCCTCTCAGATTCTCCCATCTGCCCCCCTTCTCCACTGGAGCTAAGCTGATTCCCTTCCCCAGACGCTCTCTGGGATCCCTCCGGCACTGATGGCAGTTCCCTGACAATATAGAAGCATGATTAGTCGCACCAACAGGGTAAAGAACAGCTTCTATCCGTGGGCTGTTAGGCTGCTGAATGAAAAGATAACAACAGGGCAACTGACTTTCGGGTTTGGTGGGTGTGCATCAGTAAATGAGGGGAATTAAGACTAAGAGAGCTGAGTGGGGGGTGCTCATGTAATCTCACTGTATACAAGTTGTACAAGTGACAATAAACTATTTCAATTTCAATTTCTGCCTGGACACAATTTCGGATGGTCGGCTATGTCTGGATGTATGGCAGCTTTATTATATACAAACCGTAACACCTTGGACTTGTCCCAACAGCAAATCGGTAATCAGTGCAGATCTCTGAGCACAGGTGTTATATGTGGAAGTGGTCTCACTTTTGTCAGCAATCAGGCCGCAGCATTCTGTACTAACGACAGCTTCTGGATCAAGTGCAAGAGAAGCCCCACATAATAATCTACTAAAACTCATGGCACCAGAGTGATGACATTTTTTTCCCCCAGGTTGCAGCCCTAGTAAGAACTTCAAGGTACTCGGGGTTCCAAAATGCCCTCTGCCTGGGACACCCTGAGGGCAACCTCTCTCTCTCCCTGTCTGTCCTGCCACCCCATCCCAGTTCAACTTACAAGAACATAAGAAGAACCTACTGGATCAGGCCAGTGACACAACTCCTTTCTCCGCTGGGCTTCACCATTCAGTCTGTGGAGCAGAATCTGGGGAGATCGTGGCCCTCCCTGCCTCCCTGAATCCTGCCTGCAAGGCTAAATGGCATTCTGTATTCTCCATCTCCTGATACAGTGCTGGCACTAATGAGATTCCCCCGGCCCCCAGAGAACACATTTTAGCAGCCAGCCCTCTGAAAACTCATATTCTCATCTGGCACTGACTTAATACTCTGCAGGAAGAAAATGTGGCAAGGAGGGGAGCAGAACCCCCAGAGGATTGTGCTCCAGATTTCCCCTATCGCTGGTGCAAGGTAGGAGAAGCAGTTGATACGGGACCGTGAGATGTCCCTGATGCTTGCCGTGGATGCACCAGTCAATTCCGTTGTGCCAAAATGATAGTGGAGATGGGGGCAGAGCCACAAGCCGAAGAACAACAGATGGCTCCCAAATGGGGAAGGAACAGGCCATTCCCCACCTCAATAAACTTTGTAGCTGTTGCTTTTAATCCCACTGGAAGGACATCCTCAAGAGAGGAGCAACTAGGCAGGGTCTTGGTGGGTGGTTTTGAGCATTACCCCAGAGAGAGAGAGCGCTCTTCTGTGAAAGAGCACAGTGCAACAACAATAATTTGTGGGCATCAAATGAGGCTGAATGTTGGAAGATTTGGGACGGATAAAAGGAAGTGCTTCTTCATGCAGTGCCTAGTTAATCTATGGAACTCTCTGCCACAGGAGGCAGTGAAGGTCACCAACTTGGATGGTTAAAAGAGGATTCATGGAGGGCAAGACTACTAGCGGCTATGCTGTGTCTCCATGGTTGTGGCAACCAATACTTCTGAATACCAGTTACTGGAAACCACAGAAGGGAGAGGGTTTTTGCAGGGATGGATGCTGACACTAGCCCACGTCTCAGGGTTCTTGTGAGGAGAAGATACCACTGAGAGGTCATATGAGAGACATCTTCAAATATCAAAAGTGCTGTCCCATGGAAGATGGAGCGAGCTTCTTTTCTGCTGCTCCTACAACCCACGGATTCAAGTTCCAAGAAAGGAGATTCCAACAAGGACTTTCTGACAGGAAGAGCTGTTCAACAGTAGAATGGTTTCCCTTGGGAGGTTGTGGACTTTCCTTCCTTGGAGATTTTTAAGCAGAGGTTAGATGGATGCTTCAGTTGAGATTCCTTAATTGCAGGGGGCCGGTTGAGATGATCCTTGGTATCCCTTCCAACTCCACAGCTCTCTGAAAATGGAAGGCACTTGAGTTCCTTCAAGGAAAGTAACAAAAGAACGTCAAAGGCTCCAGGGTTGGTCAGCGACTTTAAAAACTGCATGCAGAAATTTGAGGCCTGGGTTCAGGTTTCCCTGGCTGCAGCTAACAGAGTCTCCACACAACAGCTGTCACACGTGAAACAGTCATAGATGCAGGCTACAAACACCTTTCTTTTTTTTTTAACATGTATAATTTCATAATCTTATTTTCATAGACCTTGCTTCTCGGACTTCCCCATACCTCCCCTTTTCTGCATCCTTGTTTTACCTTTCTTCAGCAACTCCTCCAATTAACTAATTATCAAGTTCACCTTCGTATAGGTTCTTTTTTAACTTATTAATTACAGCTGTAATTCTCTATTTCCCAGATCTTTAACATCTTAACACTCCTCAATTTTACAGTAATTTTTAAGATATATTTTGAATTTCTTCCAGTCCTCTTCCACTGTCTTTTTCCCCTGGTCATGGATTCTGCCGGTCATCTCTGCCAGTCCCATATAGTCGATCACCTTCGTCTGCCATTCTTCCAGCGTGGGTAGTTCTTGTGTCTTCCAATACTTTGCTAAAAGAATTCTTGCTGCTGTCGTAGCATACATAAAAAACGTCCTGTCCTTCTTTGACACCAATTGGCCAACCATGCCCAAGAGAAAAGCCTCAGGTTTCTTAGGAAAAGTCCTTTTAAGGACTTTCTTAATTTCATTATAGATCGTTTCCCAAAAGGCTTTAATCTTCGGGCAGGTCCACCAAAGGTGGTAAAAAGTACCTTCAGTCTCATTACATTTCCAGCATTTATTATTGGGCGAATGGTAAATTTTTGCAGGCTACAAACACCTTGACCTGGTTCCAATAACTGGGACGCTGTGAACTTGCACTCAGTACCCTCTAGAAATCTTTATCAATACACCTGCCTGAGATTCTCTTATATCTATGGCAGTAACCCCCTGTAGATCTTCAAAAGACTGCAGGCATCGCCCATGGCTACAGACCTCCATAAGCAACAGCCATCTCTACAAAGGTTTCTGCGGTAAGTGTGGAACAGCATCCATAGGCAGGGCAGAAAATCTACCATCCGAAGAGAACTGTCACTTCTAATATTCACCTTCTCTGCCGAGGGTATCTTGTATTCCTTGACATCTGCTTCATAATTCATCTACAGGCTAATTTGATCTCCTGCTTTATTTGATCAGAACTGCAAGAACCAAATCAATTCCACGCCTTGAGGGTGCTCAGGAAGGAGTGATTGGATAATGTCTTGGCAGAAGCCTGTTGCTTCATTTCATTTCAGCTTTCCAAATACAAGGTGTGTGAAGGAGGGAGAGGGAAAACAGCATTCACCAGGAAGATTTCTCAGTACAGTGGTACCTCGGGTTACAGACGCTTCAGGTTACAGACTTCGCTAACCCAGAAATAGTACCCCGGGTTAAGAACTTTGCTTCAGGAAGAGAACAGAAATCATGGCAGCGGGAGGCCCCATTAGCTAAAGTGGTACCTCTGGTTAAGAACAGTTTCAGGTTAAGAATGGACCTCCAGAACAAATTAAGTTCTTAACCCGAGGTACCACTGTATTTTACAACATTAACCCATTAGCTTTGATTCCTGTATTGCAGGGAGTTGGACTAGATGTCCCCTGGTCTCCCTTCTGGTTCGATGGTTCTAGGTGCCCTGGTGGTCTTTCTGCTCCCCACCTCTAAAGGTTACCTAAAGGTAAAGGGACCCCTGACTGTTAGGTCCAGTTGCGGACGACTCTGGGGTTGCAGCGCTCATCTTGCTTTATTGGTTGAAGGAGCCGGCGTACAGCTTCTGGGTCATGTGACCAGCATGACTAAGCAGCTTCTGGCGAACCGGAGCAGCACACGGAAACGCCGTTTACCTTCCCACCGGAGCGGTTTCTATTTATCTACTTGCACTTTGATGTGCTTTCAAACTGCTAGGTTGGCAGGAGCAGGGACCGAGCAATGGGAGCTCACCCCGTCGCGGGGATTCGAACCGCCGACCTTCTGATCGGCAAGCCCTAGGCTGAGTGGTTTAGACCACAGTGCCACCCGCGTCCCATGCTCCCCACCTCTAGTGCCTACCAATTCAACCATGCCCTATGCACACATTCCTTTTGCATGACCCAGTTTCTTTGCTCTGACGGTTAAATGAGTTGGGGATGTTTAGTCTGGAGGAGAGAAGACTGAGAGGTGTTGTGATAGCTTTCTTCAGATATCTGAAGGTGGTGTGTACGTATCCAATCAAGGAGCCATGTCTGTTCAACCTGGCACATCCCCATGCCAAGACAATAGTACAGAGGACCCTTATCTGAGAGATGCTGTTTGCAGATGACGCAGCCTTCTCGGCCCACTTCCGAGGAAGCTCCTCAGAGACTCATCAACTGCACGTTGAGCACGCTGCTTTATGGAATCGAGTTGTGGGTGACTTACACCTGCCACGGCCGACCCCCAACACCTAAGCTTCATCAGGAGGATTTGGGGCATCACACAGCAGAACAGAAATTCAAAGAAAGATGTGCTCTCCCAAGTCCACATTCCCAGCATGTTTGCACTCTGTCTCAGCGACATTTACACTGACTTGGTCACATCCTCAGAATGGAAGATGGCAGGATCCCCAAAGACATGCTCTATGCCAGGGGTCAGCAAACTTTTTCAGCAGGGGGCCGGTTCACTGTCCCTCAGACCTTGTGGGGGGCCAGAAATGAACGAATTCCTATGGCCTACAAATAACCCAGAGATGCATTTTAAATCAAAGCACACATTCTACTCATGTAAAAACACCAGGCAGGTCCCACAAATAACCCAGAGATTCGTTTTAAATAAAAGGACACATTCTACTCATGTAAAAACACGCTGATTCCCGGACCGGCTGTGGGCCAGATTTAGAAGGCGATTGGGCCAGATCCGGCCCCTGGGTGTTAGTTTGCCTACCCATGGTCTATGGGGAGCCGGCTTCTAGCACCGGGCCAATTTGGCAGACCAACTGGGTTACAAAAATGTATGTAAATGTGACATGGAGACTATACTATGCGTATATTGGATGGTCTTTTTTGACACCTGGCTCACTACCCATATTATAGTATAGGCACATTTTAAAAGTGGGTTTTTTTTCGGGGGAGGGGTGTGATTTTTATAAAAGAAGGCTTTCAAAATTCTTTACTGCTCTCCTTTCAGTGCCTGAGAGGAGAAGGAGGTGGAGGAACAACAAATGTTTGCTGATTAAATGTCCAGCGCTTGGAGGTCATAAATACCAAAAGGCAATCAGCTCCCAGCTCTCCAAATCAACAGCCACACCGTTTCCCACATGGCAATAAATCAGGGATGGACAGTGAGGTTTAAGGGACCATCGGGACTGCAACAAAATGTTGCAGCATGCCATCTGCCCCCCCCCCCCAAGAGTGCTTCTGTTTAGGGCTCCAGGCACCTATTAGGCTACTCTAGTCCCCCTACTTTCCCAGTTGACAGACAACATTCCATTAACTGAGCATGCTCAGTCTTCTGACAGATGTTTCGGGGAGTTTTACTGTCGGGATGTTTCCTTTTATTCTATTTTTTGTACTTCTACAAACCTTGAGTTCCCCACCAACACCACCCAAAAACCCCCCACCAGTGCACTCATTTTGGCTGCAGTCGCAGTGCCTGGAGAGAGGCAGTCAAGTCATGTATCCATAGCAGTGGCCAGAGGAGAAATGACAGCTGAGAGGAGCACAAAGAGAAGAAATTCCACCCTGAGACATTGTCCCCTTTATTAAATTTGCATACCACCCTCACCTGAAGATCTCAGGGCAGTTCACGACATCAAAATGGACCCTCGTTGTGGTTTTTTTTCCAAATAAAAGTTTTGTTCTTTTAAAGCAGTGTTGAGTTCTTGGTAAAGGTAAAGGGGTCCAGTCACGGCCAACTCTGGGGTTGCGGCGCTCATCTCGCTTTATTGGCCGAGGGAGCCGGTGTACAGCTTCCGGGTCATGTGGCCAGCATGACTATGCCGCTTCTGGCGAACCACAGCAGCATACGGAAATGCCGTTTACCTTCCCGCCGGAGCGGTACCTATTTATCTACTTGCACTTTGACATGCTTTCAAACTGCTAGGTTGGCAGGAGCAGGGACCGAGCAATGGGAGCTCACCCCGTCGCGGGGATTCGAACCGCTGATCGGCAAGCCCAAGCAGCACAGTGGTTTAGCCCACAGTGCCACCCGTGTCCCTTGAGTTCTTGGTAGGGAAGTCCAATTTCTAAGTCCAGTGCCCAGACTGTTGGCTGGGGTATAAGTTCCCTATGTTCTGTGCTGGTTACCAGGAGGGTATTTAATTTACTTAGACACCCTCCTTCCTGAGGTCGCTAGTGTTAAGTTGTGGGTGAACATATCAGACGACACAGCGATTCTTCAAACAGCTCTCATTTATTCACAGGCCAGGACAGAACTGAACTGAAGGGTTCAGTCAGCCTGCTTATATAGAGCTCCAGTACAATGTAACTGCAACAATTTTCTAAAACTACCCAATCACTGAACGTCACTTTCGATCCCTTATTTGCATAACTATCTACAGTATCCCCCTGCTGGCCCAGGGTGAGAACTTCAGTACATAACAGCTAGTGACAGGCAGGCTATGTGTGTTGTTGGTAAATCATGCCCTCCTGTTTTTTTTACTGAGTATGGCAGATTCCAGTTTCCCTAAGAGCGCAAGAGGATTAAAATGAAGCATTCTGGGTGTTATACTTTAAAAACTGGTACCTTTTGAAGTGAAGTCTTTTAAAGTTATAGACTAAGGGGGAAGGCAGGGGTGTAGCTGAGAGGCTGTTCCATTTCTCTAATTCTTATATGGCTGCCACCATGTGGGTAGGGGAATGTGTCTGTGTGTTTTACAGGCAGAATGGGAAAAAGCCAAGGACCAGAAGCCACATTTACTATCTCGAACAGACATCTGGAGCAAAGCCACCAGCTGGGTTGGGAGGGGCCAGCAGAACAATTACCTTTGCTTTATATCTAACAGCACCTGCAGCCAAAAAGTAATTTATGACAACGCATCAAATTTTACCAGGCATAAAGTCCTACACAACTCCGGCAAGGAATTGCCTGCTCCTTCCATAAATTGTGCTGTTTTAAGGCTTCCATTGTAACAGGATCCCGGAAGTGGTAGCGTGGGAGGTTTTAGAAGAAAGGTTACTTAAAAATGCAATCCTCACCATGGCAAAGGAATTTGAGTGGCTTCCGTTCTTCCCACAAGGCTTCCATCTTCCATTGGCCATGGTCACTATCCAAGGTGCTGAAACTCTTTGCACCAGTTCTCAGGCCTGAGAAGATTCAGCATAGCTTTTCTTATATAGCCTGTGGGTAACTCCCAACAGGAGGGCTGCTTAACTGGTTAAGCAATTTAACAATGCCTAAAAAGAAGCCCCTAATTAACTGGATGCTAGATTTTATGTCTATTTTTAAGCCAAGCACGCAAACATTAAGAGAAGCTGAAGAAAGCCACAAGAAGAAATGGTTTGCTTTAAGACTTCAATATCTCTGTTTTATTAGTCACTGCCATAAAGGTATGGTTTAGTGTTTAACTGCATCCTTCCAGGATGTCCAAAGCGCTGTTAATGCTTTAAAAAGAGAGATAATCTTAGACAAAGACCGAGAGCAAAACATAGATATAAAAATGGACAGCTCTGGTGGAAACTGGTGGCGTCTTCCAAAAACTGTTTTAGAAGCTGGGAAAGAATAACAGAAGTTCAGCAGGCAGCCCAGGAAGCAGCAATGAAGATCTGAAATGCCACGAACAGTTAAGCCATGGGTGGCAAACCCTTAAGCTGTGACCCAGATCATTCTTGCAGAGCCATTTGAAGTGGGTCCCCAAGCCCCAATCTCCCCATCAAAGCTCTGGACTGGGAGAAGAGATTTCTTGCAAAAGGTTAGCCACCCTGGGTCTAAGTCAAACATTGGAAAGGATGGAGAATCATTGAAATGAATAAGAACAATGCTCTCACGTTTCAGGGTGGATCATGCCGCAAGCTGCTTTTGCGCTTCTCCTGATCTGAGCATCTAACACAATCCATACAAAAGAGGAAAATGTATTCATTGCTTTCTTTTCTTCCATTATGAAACCCCAGGGGGCATCTGCCAGGCAGAACTCCTTCCAGGCAGTGACAAGACCCCACCCCCTTTAGCAAGTTGGGGGCCTCCCGTGCCTTCAAAGTCACTTGGGCTTCTCACATTCTGCATGAACTGATCCCATTACACTGTGGGTCTGATCTTGAATCGATTAGTTCTCCAGGGATATCTAAGGGGAGAAGAGGGCTCCAAAGATATACATTTGGCCACACTGACATCCAAAAACAGTTGTTGTCTTTTCATCTGACAAGTCAGCACTGTGATGCAAATCAAGCAAGTGAGAGGCAGGCAAGAGAATTCCATTTCAGTTTTTGAATTTCTCAGGCCTCAGAAGCACCCAAAACAATTATTTTCTACACGCCTCAGCCAAGCGGATCTATAATTCTTGAGTGACAAGGGACTAGTGCTCAGGAAATGAGCCGCTGGCCCTGATGGATGGATGGGTCAATGAAGAGTGCAATGATCAATTGGCTCAGAAAATTTCCAGCACCTGACAAACATTAAATCAGAGGCTGGCAGGAGCCGACCTCCCAAGCTGCTATCTGGGATGGCTCTGATATCGGGCAGCTTGGCGGTCAAGGGACCTGGCTGCCTTTCCCTTGGGGAGGAATATTCAGGGAGGGTTTGTGTGCCAAGGCAGAGAGGCTCACTTCTGTATTTTCACACACAATTAAACATTCAAACCAGACACTTTCAGAAACTGCACATCCACCGTGTAGCCAAACTAACTCTCGGTTACCTCTTACGAAACTGTGCTCCATCTAGGAACATAGGAATCTGTCTTAGACCCAGTCAGCCCATCAGTGCATCCAGCCCTGCATTGTTTACACCAAACTTCCCCAAGCTGGTTGACTCCCAGTCCCATCATCCTTGACCACGGATGGAAGGCAGCTTTACACTGACGGCTGGCAGTCGTGGCCCTGCTCTGACCTTGGTAGCAAGCAGTAAGCATCCACGGAAAGTTCTTAGCAACTTGCTCCAACCAAGTCCAGGGATGTTACCTATAGAGGGCAATGGACCTTCAGGGTATGTAAGCTTTCAGACTATGAATTCTGGAGGCAGGGGTGAAACTAGGCTTTCTTCCACCTGGGTCAACAACTCAGTTTGGCATAGACACCCATGTTTACATACACGTGTGTTTACATACACATGCATGTGTGTATGTAACACACACGCACACCTCTCAACACATTTGTTCTTAAGTAAAGGTAAAGGGGCCCCTGACCATTAGGTCCAGTCGTGACCGACTCTGGGGTTGCGGCACTCATCTCGCTTTATTGGCCGAGGGAGCCGGCGTACAGCTTCCGGGTCATGTGGCCAGCATGACTAAGCCGCTTCTGGCGAACCAGAGCAGCGCATGGAAATGCCGTTTACCTTCCTGCCAGAGCGGTACCTATTTATCTAGTTGCACTTTGACGTGCTTTCGAACTGCTAGGTTGGCAGGAGCAGGGACCAAGCAACGGGAGCTCACCCCGTTACGGGGATTTGAACCGCTGACCTTCTGATCGGCAAGTCCTAGGCTCTGTGGTTTAACCCACAGCGCCACCCGCGCTGTGTTCTTAAAGGGCATTAAAAAACCCAACATAACTTAGAATCCTAGAATTGTAGAGTTGCAAAGGACCCCAAGGGTCATCTAGTCCAACCCCCTGCAATGCAGGAATCTCAACTAGATCATAGACAACAGGTGACCATCCAACCTCTCCTGAATAATCCCCAAAGAAGGAGAGTCCACAACCTCCCACTGGAGTCTGTTCCATGGCCAAACAGCTCTTACTGTCAGAAAGTTCCTCCTGATGTTTAGTCGGAATCTCCTTTTTCATAACTTGAAGCCATCGGTTCAAGTCCTACCCTCCAGACCAGGAGAAAACAAGCTTGCTCCATCTTCCAGGAGACAACCCTTAAGATATTTGAAGAAGGCTCTCCTATCTCCTCTCAGTCTCCTTTTTTCCATGCTAAGCATACACAACTCTCTCATCTCTTCCTCCTAAAGCTTGGATTCCAAACCCAATGATCATCTTGGTCGCCCTCCTCTGCATACGGTCCAGCTTGTCAAAAGCCTTCTTAAATTGTGGTGCCCAAAACTGCACACAGTATTCCAGGTGTGCTCTGACCAAGACAGAATACAATGGTACTATGACACGGGTGGCGCTGTGGGTAAAAGCCTCAGCGCCTAGGGCTTGCAGATCGAAAGGTCGGCGGTTCGAATCCCTGCGGCGGGGTGCGCTCCCGTTGTTCGGTCCCAGCGCCTGCCAACCTAGCAGTTCGAAAGCACCTCCGAGTGCAAGTAGATAAATAGGGACCGCTTACAAGCGGGAAGGTAAACGGCGTTTCCGTGTGCGGCTCTGGCTTGCCAGAGCAGCGATGTCACGCTGGCCACGTGACCCGGAAGTGTCTCCGGACAGCGCTGGCCCCCGGCCTCTTGAGTGAGATGGGCGCACAACCCCAGAGTCTGTCAAGACTGGCCCGTACGGGCAGGGGTACCTTCACCTTTATGATCTTCCTTGATCTGGACACTAGACTTCTATTGATGCAGCTGCTGCATCACACGGTTGACTTATGTTAAGCTTGTGGTCCACTAAGGCCCCAAGATGCTTTTCACGTGTACTGTTTACTTGCTGCTACTGTTTTCTTGGTTTTACGTGGCTTTATGTTTGCCTGTATTTTATTTTTGTTTTTAAACTGAGCTGCCCTGAGAGCACTCATGTGCTGAAGATGGAGGAAATACATAAAACAGGCAAATAATAATAATAATAATAATAATAATAATAATGGTAACTGAGCCTCCCCAGCATCTGATACTCAGAGATAGACTACACCTGCACATTCTGGCTCCATTTTACTATCATGACTAAAGCATCATGACTAATTCAGAAGGAGAGATTGGTCGCAATAAATACATTTGTCAATAAATTCAAATTAGATTTAATTGTCCCTGAGCAGCTGACTTGGAGGTCCCTTCCAGCTCTGATCGTGTACAAAAGGCACCTCTCTCTCAGAGTTCATTTTTCATTATTACTACAATGTCAGAATGCATAACTGACAAAGTCAGGAATAGATTTTTATGAACTAATTCAACATGAAATAAAATCACTTGCTGCCCTCTAGTGGAAGGAGAAAGAGAAAAATTTCCACATTGTGAGTTGAGTTTTTAATTTTCTTTGAATTTTCTTTGCTCTTTTAAGCATATCTCCATGCTTACTCTTTGGGATTACTCTTTGGGTCTGCTCCAGCAAGACTCTCCTGATGTTCTTACTTTGGAGTAGACATGCACAGAATTGCAACATCAGACCTCCGTCTCACCTTAGCTCATGGCACCAGCTTACTGAATTACTGTGGTTAATTGAATAGGTCACATAACAGAGATAGGTAGCCAGGGACCCGTCTCTGCAGCACACCCAGGGGCCAACTCTGCCTCCATGTCTGCTACGGCAACATCAGTAAAGGACCTAACACAGTCATTTACAATATCAGGACGCTGTATTCACCTACTCACCCTTCAATGTTATAAGGTGCCAACATCTGCCAGCAATGCCCTTCTGCATTCTACGCAGGTCAAACGTGATACCTGTTGTGCAAAAAAATCAAATGGATACAAGTCTGACATCACATCAGAAATGGCAGTACCCCAAAAATGGTGGAATAGGACAACACTTTTAATTTCACCAGTAATGTTATAAAGATGTGTAAAAATGGATTGTTAACAGGGGATAATCTAAAGTTATAATATATTAAGATTAAAGATTAGGATAAAAACAAAGAGGGAAAGGATTTGCTGAACCAACTAATTGAACTGGATACAAAAAAGGGAGGTGTGAGGAGGTGTGGGGAACAAGCGAATGAAAGATAAGACACGGAAAGATTGAATTGTTTTTAACTGTTTTTACTTTGTATTTTTTCTTTTTCTTTTTGTAACATTTTGAAAACTTTAATAAAAATCTTTTTTTAAAAAAACACTTTTAATTTCCCAGACTACACCGTAACTCAATGCTATCATGTGTGGATTAAAGCAGGAGAATGGGCTTTTAAATCACACTAAATGTGCTAACTGGCATATTAGAAGTCTACATTATCAATAAATTTTTATTTTTATTTTTGTAAATGGCCAATGTTCATAACCTAATGATGGCCACCTGTAATTTCTGGCATTTCAATTCCTCGGACCTCGCTGTTGACAACTCCCCCACCCCACAGATTAACATTCTACGCATCAAAGGAGGTGTGCTGCGGTCTGGAAAATTAAGACCATCATACATGATGAGCGCCGCAACCCCAGAGTTGGCCACAACTGGACCTAATGGTCAGGGGTCCATTTACCTTTAAATTAAAACAAGGATTTTATTACGTATAGCATTTCCTAGTCCTAGTGCCTGCTAACAATAAAAAGCATTCCGTTTGTTACCGGAAAAATCCGAGGGCTCCCTTGGACAAAACAAAGACACCAACCAGGATAACTTGGAGCAAAACAGCAGCCTGTAGGCTTGGCCTTTATTGAACTGTTGCAACAGGGTGCTCTCCTCACTTGCAGGAGAGAGGAGGGACCCAGAAAGATGGTGTGCAAGACCTTATAAAAACTTTTGAAATTCCCCTCCTGTAGCTCAAGCCCACCCCCAGAAACATCATGCATACATTACAGAAAGGAGGGGTTGAGGGAGGAGTTGTGGTGGTAACCTGAGTGTCCTGTCACCTGGCTGGTTCCTCCTTTCCCCCTCCCCATGAGTCACTTCCAGGAGACAAAGGGGAGTTTGCAGTTTCCTGCCCCCAGAGGGAAGATCTGATCATTGTCATTTGTTCCAGTCCATGCTGAATCCACTCCCATATGCAAAACAAAAAAAAATCCTTCCAGTAGCACCTTAAAGACCAACTAAGTTAGTTCTTGGTATGAGCTTTCGTGTGCATGCACACTTCTTCAGATACACTGAAACAGAAGTTACCAGACCCTTCTATATAGTGAGAAGGTGGGGAGGGGTATTACTCAGAAGGGTGGTGGGAAAGGGTGATTGGCAGATAGCTGCGATGAGCCTGTTGACGACTCTTAACGACTGCAATAGGTCTTACAGGAAAAAGCAAGGGGTGAGAAGGTGAAAAATGGCTTTGTCATGTATAATGAGATAAGAATCCAATGTCTTTGTTCAGACCAGGTCTCTCCATGGTTTTAAGTTTGGTAATAAGTTGCAATTCAGCAGCTTCTCTTTCCAGTCTATTTCTGAAATTCCTTTGTAGTAAAACAGCTACTTTGAGATCTTGTATAGAATGTCCTGGGAGATTGAAGTGTTCTCCTACTGGTTTCTCTGTCTTGTGATTCTTGATGTCAGATTTATGTCCGTTTATTCTTTGGCGTAAGGTTTGGCCTGTTTGTCCAATATAGAGAGCTGAAGGACACTGTTGGCATTTGATGGCATAGACAATGTTGGACGATGAGCAATTAAATAGTCCCGAGATGGTATGTGTGATGTTGTTGGGGCCAGTAATGGTGTTGTCCGGGTGTATGTGGCAGCAAAGTTGGCATCTGGGTTTATTGCAGGCTCTGGTGCCAGTGTCCGTGTTAAGTCTGGTTGTAGTATTATTGTGGGTTAGGAGTTGTTTAAGATTGGGTGGCTGTCTGTAGGCAATGAAAGGTCTTCCTCCCAGAGCTTGAGAAAGAGAACTGTCATTGTCCAGGAGAGGTTGTAGATCTCTGATGATGCGTTGTACTGTTTTAACTTGGGAGCTGTATGTGATGACTAGAGGTGTTCTGTTATTTTCTTTTTTGGGTCTGTCTTGCGGCAAGTTCTCTCTGGGTATCAGTCTGGCTCTGTTGATACCCAGACTGATACCCAGAGAGAACTTGCTGCAAGACAGACCCAAAAAAGAATGGATTAAAATAAAAATGGAACAGTGCAAATCCGATGTATGGTTGATTTTTCTATGAATTTATAACAGAAGTGTGGCGTATGTAGTGTGTGAGTGTGAGTGTGTGTGAAGTTTGTACAAACTGAATGATTGGGGTGGGGGGGTTCCTGCTACACGTTAAAAAATAATAATCTGTCATGGATGCTTTAGCTGAGATTCCTGCATAGCAGGGGGTTGGACTAGATGACCCTCGGTGTCCCCTCCAACTGTACAGTCATATGACTCTATATGGTTTTATTTCTCAAACAAATATTGAGGCACGTGGTCATTTAGCGCTGTAAGTACCTGGCTCATTTAAGACTATATTATTAATAGGAACAAAATTCGCAAGTGAAAAATATTGTGTGTTTAAAAATAAATAAATGGTAAATTGGATTTTGTATGAGTTAATACATGATTATTCTTTTGGAACTGTGCTGCAATTTCGCACGTGTCTTTCCACGCTGTAACGTTTTATAGTTATTTCCCACCCACCCCTAGGCTGCCTTTCTTTTTGCCATGTTTGCACTTTTTGTAAACAATAAAAAACATTAAAAGGGGGGGGGGAGCAAATGTGTGCAGCTTCAGAACACGTGACTTCAACCCCTTAAGTACTACAGCATATTTTTTATAGATATAAAATGCTTTCGCATTTGAAAAGGGCGCCACTAAAATCGATCGGACAAAAATTAAAGGCTTTTGCTGCCGTCTGCTTTTCCAAACGCGAGATCCATTAACCGGCCCGGGCCTGACGTCGCGTACGCCTCACGCCCGTCGCCCAGGCAACCAGGCCGCCATCTTCCCCGGGCGCTTCTTGCCCCCGCCCTCGAAACCTCCCCATTGGCCCAAACCCGGCTTTCTGGACGGACGGAGACTTGGACCAATCGCAGCCGTCCACGAACACGGAGCTTCTCATCCCTCCTTGCCCGCCCTCTCCAGCGGAGGGAAGGTTGGCGGGGGACTTACAAACAGATTGGCGGGGCGGGATAGCCAATGGAAGAAGAGCCGATGAGCTGAAGGCCTTGTCGGCGGAGGCGGGACAGAGGGAGAAGGGCGTGCGCAGGGGCCAATAAGAGAGGAGGGAGGAGGGTAAGGGACGGCCCGGCCTTCCAATGGGCGGCGACGAAGTAGAGGAACTGGAGGTTGGATTGGAGGGAGAGGAAGCGATGCGCCAGAGGCGACAGGCGGGAGGTAGGAGGCGGGATGGGTGCGGGGGGGGGGGGCTTTGGGGGAGAGGGGGGCTTGGGGGGGGGAGAGTATTTGGGGTTTTAGGGTGAAGGGGTCGAAATGTGGGAAGGGGATTTGGGGAAGGGGGTTAAAATAGTTATTTAAAAAAATATGGGGGTGAACAGTGGGGCTGCCCCTGTTTGTGTGTCGGGGAGGAAGGGGGAAAGTGGGGCAGGGTTGGGGGGCAGGAAAGGGAAGAGGGTGTTGTGTGGGGCGAATCGTCTCGTTTGAGGGGAAGAGGGAGGGGGCGCAGAGGAGGCAGGAGGGAGGGGGCCTCGGGCCTCGCTGGTGGGGGGGGCCCCCCCCATTCGTTTGGGAGAAGGTAAAGTGGGGCGTGTTGGAGGGAAAGCTAGGGAGGGAGCAGAACTGGGAGAAGGAATTTTTTTTGGGGGGGGGGGGTGCCAGGCTGGGTCTCGGTTGAGAAGGTCAAAAGAGGGAAGAGTATATTTGGGGGGGGGTGTCTTTAGTGGTGGGTGAAGTTGGATGTGAAGAGAAGGGAGAGATCAGGCCATCTCTCATGGATGCTTCAGCTGCAGTTCCTGCATTGGAGAGGGTTCAGCTAGATGACCCTCAGGATCCCTCGCAACTCTAATTATTATTATTATTATTATTATTATTATTATTATTATTATTATTATTATTATTTTATTATTTATACCCTGCCCTCCCCAGCCAAGGCCGGGCTCTGGGCGGCTAACAAGCAATAATAAAAACAAGTTGAATGAATACAACTTAAAAACTAGATTAAAATACAACATTAAAATATTGAAACATTAAAATGCAGCCTCATCACAGGAGGAGAAAGGAAAAAGAAACAGTCCTGTGATTTGGTAGTGGCAGTAGGGAGATTGAGGGTTGTTCTTGGTGACTCTGCCCTAGCTTGATGTTCACGGTTGATTGGATGGATAAATGTCTTTGGTGTTGTTGTTTTTTGAACTAAACACTTTATAAATTTGCCGCTGGGCTGGTTTGCCTTCAGACTTCCTGCCTGCAGAGAAGCAGAATGGCTTGCAGGTGAGCAGGCTCAGATGCTGTTCGGATGGGCAAGTAAACTGCACAACTTCTGTGGGTTTGTTCGCCAAGCTGAGTTAAGGCTGACCTGTCACAAGCAGGGACAGCTGGCATTGGACGGCCTCTAGAGGTGAAGACCTGCTTTGCATGTTCAGGTATGAAAGTCCTGAAGTGGTAGACTGGACTGTACCACTTTGGTTGGTTCATTTTAAAATGCTCCCCTGTCTAAAGAGCTCTGTGCCAGATGATCATAGTCATCTAGCCCAAACCCCTGCAATGCAGGAATCTCAATCTAAAGCATCCACGACAGATGGCCATCCACACTCTGCTTAAAAATCTCCAAATAAGGAGAGTCCACCATGTCTTGTGGGAGTCTATTTCCCTGTCAAACAGTTCTTATCATCTTAAAGTTCTGTATATTCTTAGATGTTTGTAACTGAGAATTCTACAGTTGGAAGGGGTCCCAGGGGTCATCTAGTCCAACTTGAATCCATTGTTTTGGGTTTTACCCTCCAGAGCAGGAGAAAACAAGCTTGCCCCATCTTCATGTGACAGACCTTTAGATACCTGAAGATGGCTATCATATGTCCTCTCAGTCTCATCTTCTCCAGGCTAAACATACCCAAGGCCGCGGGATCACATTCATCCAGTGCTTTACCAACTGCACTGGCTCCCGGTGGAGTGCAGGGTCAGGTTTAAGGTGCTGGTTTTGACCTTTAAAGCCCTATGCGGCTTAGGACCCGCGTACCTACGGGACCGCTTCTCCTGGTATGCCCTGCAGAGGACCTTAAGGTCCGCAAATGACAACATTTTGGAGGTCCCAAGTCGCAAGGTGGTTAGATTGGTCTCAACTAGGGCCAGGGCCTTTTCAGTACTGGCCCTGACTTGGTGGAACGCTCTGTCACAAGAGACTAGGGCCCTGCGGGACTTGACATCTTTCCGCAGGGCCTGCAAGACAGAGCTGTTCCGCCTGGCCTTTCTTTGGACTCAGTCTGACCCTTATGTTTCCCTCCCCATATGGTTTTGATTTATGGGCTACTTTTAAAATGAGGCTGCATTTTAAATTGCATTTTAACCTGTATTTTAAATTGGTTTCCCCCCCCCCCCTTATGTTTTTACTGTAATTTTACTGGTGTTAGCTGCCCTGAGCCCAGCTCTGGCCAGGGAGGACAGGGTATAAATTATTATTATTATTATTATTATTATTATTATTATTATTATTATTAACTGTTCCTCATAAGGCTTGGTTTCCAGACCCTTGACCATCTTGGTCACCCTCCTCTGCAGATTTTCCAGCTTGTCAATATACTTCTTATATTGTGGCACCCAGAACTGGACACAGTACCCCAGGTGTGGTACAATCCATTCTACCACCTCATTATTGTACATGGGTAGGCCTACTCTAAAAGTGCCATGAACATTGGACACTACAGCCTAAGAAAATGGGAAAAGGGGGATTCGAATGGCCGGACAAGACAGGTGGCAATTGCTTTAAATTTGTAGTTTGCCTAGCAGGTTGTAGAATCGTAGAATTGTAGTTGGAAGGAATCAATCTAAGTGACTTCCAATCAGGTTTAAAAACATACAAAAATGTTTTTTAAAAACCAAAACAAATGGCAACAACCACAGACTCCACAGAAAACAGAGAAAAACAAGCAATCGCTCAAAATAACACTAATGAAGCTATGACACAGTAGGATCATATTCAGTCAAATATCAGGGAGAGGAGATATGTTTTAACCTGGTCCGTGTTGGTGTCAGGCAAGCTTCACTTTGGAGAGGGTTCCACAGGTGAGGACCCACAACCAAAAAGGTCCTCTTCCTTTTTTATTTCCTCTGAGCCTCTTTCTGAGGGAAAACTCAGGGAAAGGTCTCTGGGGGATGATCTTGGGGTGAGAATAGAGTCATGCTGAAGGATGGTATTTTGGTTCAGAGAGAAAGAGGGTAGCAAGAGGGCCACCCGTATGTGCTTCTTTGGCAACTTACCCATTTCCATTCCTAGGTGAGGCCCGCAAGAGAAGGAATGTGCCTCTTGCCCTTCCCTGAGGCCAGATGAACCTTGTATCGATGGCAGCTGTGGTGGCAGTGGCAGAACCAGAGCTGAAATGGGTGTCCCTGTGGCTCCGTGTCCGCTGGGCGGCCGTGCTGGTCGTCCTGCTGGCTGCACTCCTCATGTTGCTGCTCCCGTTGACGTCCATGGAAGACCAGTACCATGCCTTTTACAAGAGCTTGTCTTTGCTGAAGAGCAAGCTGGGATTGGGCTACACAGGGATCACCACGTACACAGGGCAGACGACGGACCTCAGCGTGACCTCAGGTGGATTGCAGCTGCTGGTGTTGAAGCCCAAAGCCTCCCAAGGTATGGGAAGGGGAAGGGGAGTTTGTGGGCTCCAGTAAACCTCTGTGTTGATAGCAGTTCAAGTCCACACAACAGGGTGAGCTCCTGTTGCTCTATCCCGGCTCCTGCCAACCTAGCAGTTCGAAAGCATACCAGTGCAAGTAGATAAATAGGTACCGCTGTGGCGGGAAGCCAAACAGTGTTTCCGTGCGCTCTGGTTTCCATCATGGTGTCCCGTTGCGCTAGAAGCAGTTTAGTCCTGCTGGCCACGTGACCCAGAAAGTTGTCTGCAGACAAACACCGACTCCCTCGGCCTGAAAGCGAAATGAGCACCTTTGACTGGACCTAACCATCCAGGGGTCCCCTAACTTTTTTTTTTAACCTTACTACTTATTATTATTATTATTATTATTATTATTATTATTATTATTACTACAATTATTTTATTAATCACCTCCTAAACTGCTACAGTGGAACTTTGGTTGTCGAATGCCTCCATAGTCAAACATTTCGGCTTTCAAACGCCGAAAACGCGGAAGTAACTGCTCCGGATTTTGAACGATTTTCGGAAGCTGAATGTGCTGCGTGGCTTCCATTTTGAGTTGCCCTATTGTATTGAGGCTTCTGTATTGAGTTTTCGGTTTTTGAACGTTTCGGAAGTCGGTCTTCTGGAACGGATTACATTCGAAAACTGAGGTTCCACTGTATCTCAAGGTGATTTATATATAAAATAAGTAAGAACAGTTTAAAAACAATGCATTTAAAATAAGACTCAAGGTAACAAATGGACATTCATGGTAAAGACCCCTTTATCTAGCTGGGACAAAAATGCCTTTCAACTCTTTCTGGAGCAGGTGCCTGTCATATCTCAACAGGAATGCTGTTCTACAGATCAGGGGCCACCACACTAAAGGTCCTGTGGAGTGGGCTTCTGAGTTCTTAGGAACTTGCAGAAGAAACACTCTCACGGTGATCTACTGGGTGTGTAAGGGATAGGTAACCTGGTCCCAAGCTATATAGGGACTTAAAACAGCACCTTGAACTTGTCCTAGAAGCAAATGGACAGCCAGTGCAAATCCCACAAGCAAGGTGGTTTATTTGTAATATTCTGTGGTATATTTCTATCCCTGCATTTGATATTTGAAAAGCAATCACTCATGTGTTAATAGTATAGTGCAACTTCAAAATACAACTTTGCCCCACAGAAGTTAAGGAAGTTGGAGTGAGTTGAAAAAGAGTACATCAGATGCTAAGACAAGAAGGCTCTTATTAAGCCAAGAATCAGACATCACATAAAGAACAGCAGTCCCAGCATCCATACTTCCATACAAAAAGAGCTGAGTCTTTGAATAACCAGGTAGACAGGAGGGTAATGTAGCAGGCAGGAATTCCTTTATCACAGCTCTCATCATCCTTAACTGTTGGCCATTCTGGCTGGCACCGATAGGAGCTGGAGGAAAACAGCAGCTGCAAGAGCCATGGATTTTCCCACCTCTGCTCCATAGCACACCTTTCTGCCATGCTAACCCTGGTTGCTTCGTTTCAGAGGTCAGGTTAGAAGCCAGAGCAGCCCTGAACCAGGCCCTGGAGATGAAGAGGCAAGGTAAACGGGAGAAAGCCCACAAGCTTTTCTTGCACGCCCTCAAGATGGACCCTGATTACGTTGATGCCTTGACCGAGTTTGGCCTCTTCTCTGAAGAAGAGAAGGACATAATTCAGGCTGACTACTTGTATTCCAAAGCCCTGACCATCTCCCCCCGTAACGAGAAGGCTCTGATCAATCGCGACCGGACATTGCCCCTCGTTGAAGAGATTGACCAGAGGTACTTCAGCATCATTGACAGCAAAGTCCAAAAAGTCATGTCCATCCCGAAAGGCAGCTCGGCTCTCCGCAGGGTGATGGAAGAGTCTTACTACCACCACATCTACCACACGGTGGCCATCGAAGGGAACACCTTGACGCTTTCTGAAATACGGCACATCATCGAGACGCGGTACGCCGTTCCCGGCAAGAGTCTGGTGGAGCAGAACGAGGTCATCGGCATGCACGCCGCCATGAAGTACGTCAACACCACGCTGGTGTCCAGAATTGGGTCTGTGACCCTCACGGACATCTTGGAGATTCACAGGAGAGTGCTTGGCTACGTGGACCCAGTAGAGGCTGGGAGGTTTCGGACTACCCAGGTCTTTGTAGGGCACCACATCCCCCCGCACCCTTGCGACGTCGAAAAGCAAGTGCTTGAGTTTGTACAGTGGATCAACTCCGAAGACGCCATGAGCCTGCACCCGGTTGAATTTGCCGCCTTGGCCCATTACAAACTGGTCTACATCCACCCCTTCGTGGACGGCAACGGCAGGACTTCACGCCTCTTGATGAACCTCATTCTCATGCAGGCGGGCTACCCGCCCATCACCATCCGCAAGGAACAGCGGGCAGAGTACTACCACGTCTTGGAAGTGGCCAACGAAGGCGACGTCAGGCCCTTCATCCGTTTCATTGCCAAATGCACCGAGACCACTTTGGACATGCTGCTCATAGCCACAACTGAGTATTCCGTTGGGCTGCCCGAAGCACATGGCAGCACCACGGTTTGCAAGCAGACCATCCCCATCAAAACCCGAACATGAATGCCAGTGTAGGGGTCGGAACCCGCTTGGCATTATCAAACACACGGCTACTGGCACTTTCTTTTAAGCATTTCATTTATTTAAATAAGTTTTAAGTTAAATCTTGGGAGGGGGGGAGAATATTTCAATATTTATTATTCCCGAGATATATATATTTTTCTGTTTCACCGGCTTTATTATGGAGAGGGGAGCAGGGCAGCGCCCTGAGGTGGATTCAGCCAAGGACATCTTTGCAAATTGACATCACTGCGTTTAGGGGAAACTGTTCTGCAATGGACTTCTCAGCCAGCGCTCATTGGGCAAGAGAAACCTGTTGTTTGTTTGCCTAGGACATTCTGGCTGAGGGGTCCCTTCCAACAAAGCAGTTCAGTTTGGCTTGAAGGCATGGTGATGCCCAAA
Organism: Podarcis muralis; assembly: GCF_964188315.1. Classification (NCBI taxonomy): domain Eukaryota; kingdom Metazoa; phylum Chordata; class Lepidosauria; order Squamata; family Lacertidae; genus Podarcis; species Podarcis muralis. The sequence continues at coordinate 8,123,722 of NC_135661.1, read as the reverse complement.
TTCAGTGGCGGGGGGGGGGGGATGTATTTGACTGAATCCACCCCAGGCTGTATATCAGATCAGGGAGTGGCTAACCAGTGGTCTCTAGGTGTTATTACACTCCAACTCCCATCAGCTCCAGCCAGGACATCCCATGGCCAGGAACGATGGGAGCTGTAGTTGACCCACAGAGCCACAGGTTAGCTACCTCTGCTTTTGACTTCATATTGCTTTACCCCCATTTTGGTGTCAGTTTGTATTCCAAACCTGAAACCCAACGTATTTCCCTTTTATCCCGTAACTGTGGGACCTAAGTTGTTCCTTCTTTATAACACAGGCTTGCCTATTTACCCTTCCTCTGCCTTCAAAAATAGGGGGTGGGTGGGAATACAACACTCCTGTGAGACATTTTGATTGGGGCACTGAAAGGATACCACAGGTAATTCTGCTGGTGCTGGAACCTGTTTGGAAAACACAACTTGATGATGCAGCAGGGAAAACCTGGGATATGTGGGGGATAAGGAAGGTTTGCCGTTCAAAAGTTGGACCCCCTGTGTACATGCATGTACATGTATGTAAGAGCCCTGGTCTGGTACTGTTCACTTGTACAGAGTTGATTTCATGACCTGGCGCATATCCACTATTTTTAAAAAAAGGTATCTAAAGAAAAATTGAACAGATAACAGATCTGTTATCAGCCCTTTTTGATAGCACTTTACAAATTCACTTGACTTGCCAATAAAGAAATGGTGCTAAGCGTTGCACCCGATTTGCGAAAGACAAATTTGTACATGAGTGATATGGCTAATATCCAGCACTTAGACATACGTGCAGTATTAGCGGCGGAAGACTGGGGTCTGAAAGCGCTTGCCCTTTTCTCCATCTCACACCTCATTCTCTGCTCCTCTATCTACTGTCCTAGTCTTCCCACTGAAAAACGCGATCATACAAAGCACTACAAAATAAATGTATTAGAATTGAATGGATCAAATTTAAGAAATCAAGTACACTAAGGTGCCAGAGAGAGAGTAACTACAGGGGTCATCTGTGCCTTTAAAGCACTGCCTAGATGAGAATATGCTGATCAAATAGTATATAGCAGGAGAAGCTCTGCCTTTACCGCAGTCTTTACCAGCCTGAGGTCTGCCAGATGTTTTAGGCTGCAACTTTAATTCCAAAACTCTTAAATGCAATAAGGTTGATAAAACTTTTAATAACAAATATGAACTATACTGGGGACACAGGTGGCGTGGTGGGTTAAACCACAGAGCCTAGGACTTGCCGATAGAAGGTCGGTGGTTTGAATCCCTGCGACGGGGTGAGGTCCCTTTGCTCAGTCCCTGCTCCTGCCAACCTAGCAGTTCGAAAGCACATCAAAGTGCAAGTAGATAAATAGGTACCACTCTGGCAGGAAGGTAAACGGCATTTCCGTGCGATGCTCTGGTTTGCCAGAAGCGGCTTAGTCATGCTAGCCACATGACCCAGAAGCTGTACGCTGGCTCCCTTGGCCAATAAAGCAAGATGAGTGCCGCAACCCCAGAGTCGGCCACAACTGGACCTAATGGTCAGGGGTCCCTTTACCTTTTACCTTACCAGCCTGAAATCTGCCAGATGTTTTAGGCTGCAACTTTAATTCCAGAACTCTTAAATGCAATAAGGTTGATAAAACTTTTAATAACAAATATGAACTATACTATGCCTGGATAGGCTTGCTGAAATAAGGTTTTCAGCAGACACAACTTCTGGCTGGCTGGGGCTGATGGAAGTTGTAGTGCAGAAGATCTGGAGGGCCCTACATTGGCAAGGGCTGCTATATGGCATTGTGAATTAAGCATTCTCTGTTGCACAACTCTTTTTGAATAGTACTGGAGTGCTATGCACTATGGCAAAGATGGGCAGAAGGAAGATTGAGATCTGGTAGAGCTCTGGCTGTTTTGCAGATGGGCAAGGTCTCTGTCTTCCAGTAATAGGGACAATTTTTGCACCAAAATAAGACTTCTGAAATTAAGAAAACTAATAGTGAACTGTTCAGTTCAGTTCTAGTACTAAAAACGAATTCTTTATTTCAAAATGTGCTCAGTTGCATTATTCTAACTGTATGACTTTTGCACCTGGTTCTGGTTCGATCTTGGAGCCCTAGTTTTTAAAAAATCAAATCTGAAGTCTGTCCATGCCTGCACTATGGTATCTGGTTTTACATAAAGCACTGTGTGACTGTAGCTGAGCGTACGATCCTAATCACATTTATGGAAGTTCACCTCATTGACTTCAGTGGGCTTATGCAACAGTAAGCATGCAAAGATGTGAATTAGGGAGGAATCTTCAGTTGTGTAGAGTCTCCAAAAAAAACAAGGCAGTTAAAGAATTGCAGTTCCATTTATAAGGGGGCCTGCCTTTTATAACCACACCTGAGCAGTGTTATCTGTTGATGGTGGGGGCATGTGTACTACCAGAGAACAAGAAGAGGCGAATTTGAAAGACCTAGCATACACACACACACACACACACACACACACAGTTGAATGGATGAAAATTCTACACTTTGGTTATCTGTTAAGAGAAAGATGAGAGATAAGGAGATACACTTCAGTAATTCTTGACAGTGATTAAACAAGGCTGAGGTGCAGAGGTTGTCTTTTCTTTTATACTAATAGGCTGTGGCCGTCGGAACAGAACCTGGCCTTGAGAGACTTGCAGCCTGCTCTCACATATATTTCAGAGTCAATTCCACTGCTTTTAAGGGATTTTATGCTCAAGAGCTGAAGATCCCGGCCTTAAGAATCAAGTTGCCTTCCTTTACCTCCATAAGAGATTCCATTTAGGGGTAATTAGCCACTGACATACATAACGTGAAAATCATGACCCGCAAGTCAGGAGAAAGCAACATTCTGGAAAACACTTAGAACGTGAAATTGTGACCCACAGGTTTAGGAGGACGTGAAATTATGAAAAAACATGTGAAATCACTTCTGGGTGTTCTTAACTTTTTTTCTGGGCCTCTGTTTTCTTTTACAATGCTGTCTGTTGCATTTAGGCTGCTTCCCATTCTTTTTAAGTGGACAGGAGCGGGTGGCTGGTACTTAAATGAGGCAAGCCAGGCAAATGTGGAGGAGGGTGGCCCCTGTTGCATTTACACACATTCTCCTTTTTTTTACCCTATCCTTGTTTTGGGCACGACCAGCCCTTCCACACAAGGCAGCAAATTCCGAGGGGCGGAAAGTGACTCAAAATGTGTGTCACCTGGCCTGCCCTAAGCTCCCTTGCTGCCCTCAGGGTGTGATTTAGGACCCTGTTTAGTCACAATTTTGTGCAGAAGGGGAAATGCAACATCTCAGGGATGTCCAACAGGTCGATTGCGATCTACTGGTAGATCCCTGCAATTTTGGTAGACCGCGATCAATCTCTGGCTCCCTTTCCTCTGCGTGTTGGTAAATCGGACTCCTGTCCCACCCCCTCGTCCCGCCCTCCATTGTTTGAACTCAGGAAGGGAAGACGGACCTCCCTCTGTGTGGCTGTTTTCATTCGTAGTGATGTTTTTGTGAATGACTTAACCCCAATTTCCCTTGCCTTCCTTCCCCCCCAAAAACAGAAGTCCCCTTCCCCCAAATGCCTGCCCCTTAACCCCCCCAAAAAAGCTCAACAAATTTGAGCTGCTGAACCCCTAAAAAAAATGGGCTAGATCACTGCCAGATTTTAATTCTGAAAGTAGACCGCAGTCTCTTCGGAGTTGGCCACCCCCGCAACATCTTGCCCTTTGCCTCTGGCGGCAAAATGGCTTGGGCCGCTCCTGGTTGTGGGGGCACGGGGTGGGGTGGGGGGCTATCCTTGCCTCAGCTCACCACTGCTCACCGTTCTGCCTGAACACGGAGGTCCAGCTCCGAGGGCCTTCTGGCGGTTCCCTTGCTACGAGAAGCCAAGTTACAGAGAACCAGGCAGAGGGCCTTCTCGGTGGTGGCACCCACCCTGTGGAAGGCCTTCCCACCAGATGTCAAAGAGAAAAATAACTACCAAACTTTTGGCAGCCCTGTTTAGGGAAGCTTTTAATGTTTTATAGGTTATTGTATTTTAGTGTTCTGTTGGAAGCCGCCCAGAGTGGCTGGGGAAACCCAGCCAGATGGGTGGGGTATAAATAAGAAATTATTAGTAGTAGTAGTATTAGTACTACTACTACTACTATTATTATTATTATTATTATTATTCCCTTTCTGGTACATGCCTGTCCTTGATTCGCAGCTGCCTGAGACGCCACCACAGAACCTGAGCCAAACCCCCAACCCCCCCAGTGCCTCTGTCCCTCAGCCACTTCCACACAGCAAGCAATTCTGTCTTACACCCTTCTTTCCAGGGCTCCGTTTTGAATACCGTGCTGTTAACAACTTCACCCTGCCATGACATCACCCCCTCCTCCTATCCTCCTGTTCCTTGGAGGAAGCGGAAATCATAAAACACTGATTTTCAAATTGGGAGACCCTCCAGGAAGGCACAAGAGAGCCAGGATGAGAGCCCAAGGGCAGGTGGGTGTGGTGGCAGCTTCTAATCAACCTCCAGCTGCCGCCCATCTCAGGTGCTTCGCTGAAGCAAACTGTTTCGCCTTGCTTTGTGGGTGTACCAGCCGGAGGGAGGCAGAGACCTGGCTGAGCCCAACAGAGCAACTCTTTCCTTCCTCAATTCTTTGACTCTGGAGCTGGGTTTTCTTTTCGCAGTTTTATAGCCAAATTTAGCTTTCTTCCCCACTGTTCCGCTGCTTTCAAGCATTGTGGGTGCGGCTCCACGTCTATGTTTTTCCCAAGGGTGGCTCTAAGCCATTAGCTTCCCTCTGAAAGTCTGTGAACTAATCACAAAGCAGGAGATGTATCTGTTAAAAGGAAGAACAGAATTGCCCAGAAAATATCATCTGTTTATTGTGAGACTCGTTCATAACCATACAGAACTAGGTTCTCTCACTCTCAGCACATCCATCCTTTCAAGTAACCTTTCTCATTTTTCTTGCGGAGTGGGTGATCTTGGGGTAAGGATGGGGGAGATAGCCCTATTGCAAACCACACACATAAACATACACACACACACACAGCCCTGATGAGCGTTCTCATTTTGAGGCTGGTGCAGATTGCTACAATTTCCAGTAATTCTGGCATGGAGGAGGGACACATGACAGCGTCCAAATCACAGGGGGCTCCATTCTCCTTGCAACTCTGTCCACAGGAAATACGGTCACTTGGGCAAGTACAGGCAGCACCATTGCTCTCCTTTCAACAGAGGAAATGGAACCAGCACATCTGGGCCAATCAAAGAGGGAAAGAGCTGCCTGATTCCTAACACCCCACCCACCCCCTCCACAGGAAGACGCTCCAGGGCACTAGTGGGGGTCTCAGTGCTTCAAGATGGAGCAGTGGCATAGCGTTTGGTTTCTGGCACCCGGGGCGGTCTGTGTTTGTGCACCGGATGGGCAGGGGGGACATGCGCGCCAGGCTAAGGGGCAACCCAGCCCTCGCCACCAATGCCGCTGAGTGACCCCACCTCTACTGGGGCAAAGCAGAGCCATGCTGAGCTGTCTGCCCACCTGGCTGACGCAGGAGGGCTGGCCTGGGCTGGGGTCGCCTGGTTCGCGCCCCCACAAGAGTTGTACCAGTCAAGGCCTCCTCTTTGGAATTCTTCCAGAGCTGCAAGGAACCTCAGCCGGAATCCAGTTGCCAACCAGGCTCAAAAACAAAGCCCAGAATGGTCCCCTCATGGCAATGTGGCATAGCCTGCCCCCATCTCGCACCAGGAGACGGACCAAGCCAAATCTAGCCCATCTGCAAGCTTTCAAGTCAGGTGAGGTGCAACACTTCCCACTCCCAGACAGGTCTCAGATTTTAGAGCTGAAGGCTGGCAAGGGGGGGGCGCTTCTCTTTCTATGGAGGGGCACCTGACCGACTCCTGCCTCCACCTTGGCAAGTGGGGCAGCAGGTAACAGAAGGACTTTAAATGGAGGAGGAGTGTGGAGTGTCGTTTCCGGGGTCTTTTGCCAAGCGGGCAGCAGCGGAATGAAGGACAGTGTAGCGACCAGTGGAAATAAATAAAATGGTCCCGTACCAAGGGAAGGCGCCGAAGCAGCGCCTCCGTCTTTCATGTCCACACAAGCATGTGTGTCTGCGTCCAGCGTCACCTCATGACAGGGGTGATTTGGGTGGCAAAGATGGGTTCGTGGAGCGGAGGCCACAAGGGCTGCTGCTGGCTCAGCTCCTTCTCCAGCCTTTTGAAGAGCTTCTTTGATGACTTTTTCCCACACAGGTTCCGGAGGCCGTTGAGAAGCCCGTAGTCCAGGCAGGTCTGGAGAGGGCGGGAAGAGAGAGAGAGACCCTGAGAGGCTGGCCGCCCTGCCATGCCCACTGCACCCAACAGCAGCTCCCACAACAGAGGCTTCTCTGGTGAGGCTGCAAGGCAGGGTAGACTGCCCCTTAACATGCAGGTTCTACTCAAGGGTCATGGTTATTAGCTGCAGGTGGGCCCTTCCTCTCACACACCCACACCCTCAGATTTGCCTAATCCTTTTTAGAAAGCCAACTTTCATCAGGAGCCGTCGCTTGTCATCTGAAGGACCAGGTGTGCAGCCTGGGAGTCATTCTGGACTCACGCTGTCCATGGAGGCACAGGTCAATTCTGTGTCCAGGGCAGCTGTTTATCAGCTCCATCTGGTACGCAGGCTGAGACCCTACCTGCCCGCGGACTGCCTCGCCAGAGTGGTGCATGCTCTAGTTATCTCCTGCTTGGACTTCTGCAATGTGCTCTATGTGGGGCTACCTTTGAAGGGGACCCGGAAACTACAACTAATCCAGAATGCGGCAGCTAGACTGGTGACTGGGAGCGGCCACCGAGACCATATAACACCAGTCTTGAAAGACCTATACTAGCTCCCAGTACGTTTCCGAGCACAATTCAAAGTGTTGGTGCTGACCTTTAAAGCCCTAAAAGGCCTCGGTCCAGTATACCTGAAGGAACGTCTCCACCTCCATCGTTCTGCCCAGACACTGAGGTCCAGCACCGAGGGCCTTCTGGTGGTTCCCTCGCTGCGAGAAGCCAAGTTACAGGGAACCAGGCAGAGAGTTACAGGGAACCAGGCAGAGGGCCTTCTCGGTAGTGGCACCCGCCCTGTGGAACACCCTCCCACCAGATGTCAAAGAGAAAAATAAGTACCAAACTTTTAGAAGACATCTGAAGGCAGCTTTTAATGTTTAATAGGTTATTGTATTTTAGTGTTCTGTTGGAAGCCGCCCAGAGTGGCTGGGGAAACCCAGCCAGATGGGTGGGGTATAAATAATAAATTATTAAATTAAATTATTACTATTATTATTATTATTATTATTATTATTATTATTATTATTATTATCAGAGGCGGTTCTCTCCCATCCCAGAGAGGTTCAGAGGGTGGCAACAAGAGAACGGCCCTTTTCTGTGGTGGCTCGCTGACTGTGGAATGCTCTCCCCAGAGGCGCCGCCTAGCGCCATCACTACAAGTCTTCAGGTGCCAGGCAAAAACATTCCTCTTCACCCAGGCCTATGGCTATTAAATAATCTATGGCCTGTGAAAGTGTGCAGGAGAAGACAGTTATTATGGTGATTATTTTACTATGAGGCCGTCTGTCATGATGGGGTTTTTTTTACGTTTCTATCACTGTAATGTGATAGTAATGTGTTTTTTAAACGTTAACCCTGATAAAGGGTGGATTATCTATTGAATAGGGACGCGGGTGGCGCTGTGGGTAAAACCTCAGCGCCTAGGACTTGCTGATCGTATGGTCAGCGGTTCGAATCCCCGCGGCGGGGTGCACTCCCGTCGTTCGGTCCCAGCGCCTGCCAACCTAGCAGTTTGAAAGCACCCCCGGGTGCAAGTAGATAAATAGGGATCGCTTTATAGCGGGAAGGTAAACGGCGTTCCGTGTGCGGCTCTGGCTCGCCAGAGTAGCTTCGTCAGGCTGGCCACATGACCCGGAAGTGTCTCCGACAGCGCTGGCCCCCGGCCTATAGAGTGAGATGGGCGCACAACCCTAGAGTCTGTCAAGACTGGCCCATACGGGCAGGGGTACCTTTACCTTTACCTTTATCTATTGAATAAATTAACAACAGCAGCATCCTGTGGCCAGTGCTTCCAGAAAGACATGGCTCCTCTGCCTTACTGTTCCCTGACTGCCAGCAGTTAAACTCACTCTGGCAGTTCCCTCCCTGCGAGAAGCCAAGTTACAGGGAACCAGGCAGAGGGCCTTCTCGGTGGTGGCGCCTGCCCTGTGGAACATCCTCCCACCAGATGTCAAAGAGAACAACAACCACCAGACTTTTAGAAGACATCTGAAGGCAGCCCTGTTTAGGGAAGCTTTTAATGACTGGTGTTTTAATGTATTTTTAATGTTTGTTGGAAGCCACTCAGAGTGGCTGGGGAAACCCAGCCAGATGGGCGGGGTAAAACTAATAATTTGTAGTTGTTGTTGTTCAAGTGTTTAGGGAAGGAGAGCAGGAGGAGGAAGAGGAAGAGGAGCAAGCTCCCTTCTCCCTGTTCTCCCCCCACATCCTTTTCTCAGACACCACGTCCCCGGCCTCCCTCTTGGCCATGACTTTTAACTCTCCCCCCCCCCCCGCCCACCCAATACCTCCAGCATGAAGGCTGTGAAGAAGTGGAGAGCAGCCATCCCCAGGAGAGCGAGCTTGAAGTTCAGGTCGTCGATGGCCTTCAGTTTCAAGAGGTATCTCATGAAGCCCAGCGGGTAAAGGGTTAACCAGGTCATGAGGCCGAAAAGGATGATTAAGGCTATCAAGAACACCACTGCGGGGCGGAGGGGAACAAGGAGAAAGTATGGAGAGGCAAGGAAAAAAGGATGAGCACTTACAACATGCAGGCAGACCCATACGCCGCAAGTCTAACTGGACGGCTCAGTTGGTAAAAGCGCGAGACTCTTAAATCTCAGGCTCAGGGTTCGAGTCCCATGTTGGGCAAAAGATTCCTGCATTGCAGAGGGTTGGACTAGATGCCTCTGGTGGTCCCTCCCGACTCTGCAATTCTTTAAGGTAGAGCTTTCCAAGCGGGTGATCCACTTTTTAGACATTTCGCGAGACAGCAATTCCCTTTTGCTAGCCAACTGGAGGTTAAGCCACCGCCTTCCCAACCCTGGGGAGCGTTCGTGTGACACACCTACACACTAACATGTCACGGCGCTCCGTTCTAAGGCTTACGATGTAAAAATGGGCACTTTCAAGAGCATGAGCCCCTTGTGGGTCTCCCCCTTCCACAAGCCACAGACAGCCCATAGGTGTATTCCAACCCCTCCAGCTCAGACCATCAGGGCCAAGAAGATGCCCCTGCAGCACCCACGGCCTCTGGCAGGGAAGGTGCTTGTGTTTGGTGCTCTCTTCTGCTTGCAATGGTTTTTACCTGTTTTATTTTTTTAATAAAACCGATTACTCTGGTTTTGTAGCTGTGCATATTACAGTACGCGGGTGGCGCTGTGGGTAAAAGCCTCAGCGCCTAGGGCTTGCCGATCGAAAGGTCGGCGGTTCGAATCCCCGCAACAGGGTGCGCTCCCGCTGCTCGGTCCCAGCGCCTGCCAACCTAGCAGTTCGAAAGCACTCCCGGGTGCAAGTAGATAACTAGGGACCGCTTACTGGCGGGAAGGTAAACGGCGTTTCCGTGTGCTGCGCTGGCTCGCCAGAGCAGCAATGTCACGCTGGCCACGTGACCCGGAAGTGTCTCCGGACAGCGCTGGCCCCCGGCCTCTTGAGTGAGATGGGCGCACAACCCTAGAGTCTGTCAAGACTGGCCCGTACGGGCAGGGGTACCTTTACCTTTACCTTTATATTACAGTAACTGTGACCTTAGAGCATAGCTGTCATTTCCCTTTTTTTAAGGGAAATTCCCTTATTCCAAATAGGATTCCTCGCAAGAAAAGGGAAAAGTTGACAGCTATGCCTTAGAGTGAAGGCTAGGTAACAGATTTTGTGAGGGAAATAATGAAAATAAATAAAAGTACCAGCGTCAGAATGGGCATGAGCTGGGCAGCTTCTGCAAATGGAAGCGAAGGTCAGTGAAAAGCCTCAAGGCATAGGGAAGCTGGCAAGAATCATAGAATCATAGAGTTGGAAGAGACCACAAGGGCCATCGAGTCCAACCCCCTGCCAAGCAGGAAACACCATCAGAGCACTCCTGACATATGGTTGTCAAGCCTCTGCTTAAAGACCTCCAAAGACGGAGACTCCACCACACTCCTTGGCAGCAAATTCCACTGTCGAACAGCTCTTACTGTCAGGAAGTTCTTCCTAATGTTTAGGTGGAATCTTCTTTCTTGTAGTTTGGATCCATTGCTCTGTGTCCGCTTCTCTGGAGCAGCAGAAAACAACCTTTCTTCCTCCTCTATATGACATCCTTTTATATATTTGAACATGAGTCCATGGCTGTTTGGGGAAGCCCAAACAGGAAGAGAAAGAGAGTGGGGGACGGACTGAGATTCACTTCTCCCTTAGGCTTAGCAGAGAAGATGGAGGACGGTGTCAAGGAAGCTCTTGGGGAGGGGGCAGACTCACCGTTCGTGTAGAGGGGCTTGCGGAAGGGCTGCCCTTTGGACATGGCTACTGCCAGGATGAGGTACTGGAACCCGGAAATGCAGAAGACGACGGTGTTTTCGTAATTCGGGAGGTTCTGAGGGGCTGCCACCGTACTGTTCAGTGGGACGTACCTGGGGCAGAGATAATAATAATAATTTTTATTTATACCCCGCCCTCCCCAGCCAAGGCAGGTCTCAGGGCAGCTAACAAGCAATAATAAAAACAAGTTGAATGAATACAACTTAAAAACAAGATTAAAATACAACAATTGAAATATCGAAACATTAAAATACAGCCTCGTCACAGGAGGAGAAAGGAAAAAAGAAAAAAAAGAGGGGGAGGGAATCAAATTGGCTCCAAGCCAAAGGCCAGGCGGAACAACTCTGTCTTACAGGCCCTGCGGAAAGAAATCAGATCCTGCAGGGCCCTGGTCTCATGAGGCAGAGCGTTCCACCAGGCCGGAGCCAGTGTTGAGAAGGCCCTGGCTCTGGTTGAGGCTAATCTGACTTCCTTAGGGCCCGGGACCTCTAGGGTGTTGCTATTTATGGACCTTGAGGCTCTACGTGGGGCATACCGGGAGAGGCGGTCCCGTAGGTACGAGGTAGGAGGGGCAGATGTTGGTGACACACAGAGACTCAACCACCCATCCCTGGGCCCTGATGGCCGGAGAAAAGGGGTCCTCTTTGTCCAGCAGGTTGGAACTGGCAGGGCAGCCAAATCAAATTGGAAAATGCCAGCCTGAGAGCTTGCCATGGCCAACACCACCTCCTCCTCAACTTCCCATCATGCTGATTTCACCCCCTGTGCCCATTGCTCACCACAGCTGAGAGACAGTGATGTAGTAGCTGGTGACCTGGATGGCGATGAAGAGGCTGGTCTGGAAGGCGAGGCTGCTCAGGACAATGATGTTGATGAGGGCTCCTTGTGGGCGCTTGGGGCCCAGGTCATTCGCCGGCGCCGTCCTGCCCATCAGAGCAGCCACCGTGGTGGTGATGATCAGGTCAAAGAACAAAAACTGCAGATCACTCAGATTGGTGTTGATCTGGGTTGGGGTGGGAAGATATCAATGTGGCCGCTTTCAAGAAACAGAGCCTCCACGGTTCAGGAGCAGTCTACCTTTAACTCTGCCGCCTACACACCCCTCCCATTTGAGATTACAGCGGCACAGTACGAACCTCTCCTGGAGACAGGAAAACGGGCTGGACGGGTCAGAGCTTTTGCGCTGCAATTGCTATGCACATTCTAACCTGTGGGACTCATTGCCACGGGATGCGGCAGTGGCCCAATAGCACGCACAGGTTTATGCAAAAGATTAGAAGCAGTTGGAGAGGAGGACAGGCCTCCCCACCACAAAAGGGAGAAGAGCTTGAAGAAATAATCAACTGTGATCATATGAGCGAGTATTTAGTATTCCGAATCCAGAGGGACCTATCAAATACAGGATCCCATCTGTCTTGAAGTCCACCACGCTGTCTTTGGCATATGGGCCTATAAGTGTGCAAATATCTCTCACTGGTGGCTGCAAAATACAACCAGAGAGTGCTCTGGAGCCCCATCAAACTTGCAAATGCACAATAGTTGAACTTCAATAGAATCACCAGCACCCATGTCTTGGCCCTCAGGGTCCTGACAGCAGAAAATGAGCATGGAAACACGAGAGCAGGAAGGAAACTCAAGCTTTTCTTTTTCACGCAATCCTTACCGTGTAGAGCAGGAGAACGGAGACAAACTGCACGAGGCTGTAGAGTGCCATGTATTTGAAGACCGCAAAGGAGGTGACCAGAGAACATCTCCCTTCCCTAAAGCGCCAAGATTGCCAAGAAAAATTAACACCAGGGAATGTGTCAGGGTGGGGAAGACCCAGTGAAACTTAAGAAACGTTCCTCATCCACAACCTACACTGGGATCATTCCAAAGTAAGCACAACTAGGCATCGGAAACAGTTTGGTGGGGTTTTTTGCCTAAAAGAAGAGAGCATTTTAATGTGCCCTGTTGTGGCTTCAGCTTCTTCCCCTGCCTGCAGTCGTGGCCAACTCTGGGGTTGCGGCACTCATCTCACTTTACTGGCCGAGGGAGCCGGCATACAGCTTCCGCGTCATGTGGCCAGCAGAGCAGAGCACGGAAACACCATTTCCCGCCGGAGCGGTACCTATTTATCTGCTTGCACTTTGACGTGCTTTCGAACTGCTAGGTTGGCAGGAGCTGGGACCGAGCAATGGGAGCTCACCCTGTTGCAGGGATTCGAACCGCTGATCTTTTGATCGGCAAGCCCTAGGCTCAGTGGTTTAGACCACAGCGCCACCCGTGTTCCCTGTTCTTTTAGAGGAGCCCCCCAAAATATTTCTAGTTCCAATTAAAGAGGAGGAGCTACATTTTTTGAGACGATGGTGGGAAAGAGGATCATCTACTGCAAGCTCAGCCTCCCAGAAAGGTCAATTCTCCCCAGACCTACCGGATGGCGATGGGGACACACTCGATGTTGGCTATCTTGGAAGTGAATGGCGACGCCACAGAGGCTTCCGCTTCGGAGAGCGAGATGCCCACATCGGCCGCCTTCAGAGCTCCACAGTCGTTGGCACCATCCCCACACATCCCCACGCAGTAGCTGTGAACCGACACATGGGAGAGGAGAGTTGGAGCCTCATTTCCCCGCTTCCACCAGGGGCCAACACCCTGGAAGGCCCTGGTGTCAATTCTGCCCAACACCCCCCACCAAACCCACCCCCTTCTCTCCAACTTTATCAAAGAGGAAAGGCAAAGGTTTGGAGCAATGGCAGCCCCACAGCCACAATTCAAGGTTCTTTCCCCTGTCCGTAAGGATTTCCATTGCTTTCGCCCACAGAAGTGAGAAAGCCATCTCTTCCTGTGGTTCTGGAACAAATCCCTCGCCCATCACACGCCTTTGCGACTCCCCCCACAATATCCCGGCAGTGGGGTGGGGGTGGGCGGTGGAGCGTCCCCCCTAAAAATGTCACAGACTTACTTCAGGTCTCGCAAGTTCTGGACCAGGAGAGTTTTCTGGTCGGGCGACATCCGGGCAAAAATGGTGGCCCGGACCAGTATCTGCAGAAGGCAGAGAGAGAAGAAGAAGAGTTTGGATTTGGTATCCCGCTTTATCACTTCCTGAAGGAGTCTCAAAGCGGCTAACAATCTCCTTTCCCTTCCTCCCCCACAACAAACACTCTGTGAGGTGAGTGGGGCTGAGAGACTTCAGTGAAGTGTGACTGGCCCAAGGTCACCCAGCAGCTGCATGTGGAGGAGCGGGGAAGCGAACCCGGTTCACCAGATTACGAGTCCACCATTCTTAACTACTATACCACACTGGCTCTCTAGAATCCGTTTCAGAGCTGCCACTGCCTCGAGAATCACAATACACCCAAGGCAGCTCACACAAGGAGGGGGGAATCACATAGTGGGATGGCAGCGCCTCCTCCGAGGAATGGCGGCCGCAGCGGAGGTCTGCAGCTCTTGGGCTTTGTGTGCAAAAGTTCCTTGGCAACACCTGCAGGTGAGGCTGGGAAATTCCCCTCCCTACTGGGGAGATGCTGAACCAGGGTCGGGGAACCTGTAACCCCCCACAAGATGCTGACTACAGTTTCCATCATCCTTGACCACTGGATTGGCTGGCAGAGGCTGATGGGAGCCGGAGGCTGGATAGACTTGGAATAAGGCACCTTCCTTGTTTCCTGGGCTAGGGGGCGCTTGTGGCACAAAGCATCGACCATCTTTAATTGACACGAGTGGATTTCTGGCCAATTTTGTTTAATGCCCCTCTCCTCCTCCCCAGCCAAGGGAAAGCTCTGGGGCATCTGACTTTGGGGAGCCATGTGACTCCTTGCAGCAGCATTGCACGTGATGCCACATACGAGTATGGTGAATGTAGCACCCTTTAACGTCCCTGCGAACATTCATCAGCTCCAAGAGGTGCACAAGAAGCCAATCAATCACCTTACTGATGAATAATCATCAATAATAGCAAGCAATCGTGCCAGCTTTGAAGAGACGCCCCCATGAGGTGCAGAATTTTTGAACGGCTCCCGCTGCCATGGCTCTTGGTGGGTGCATTGGGGAAGAGGAGGGGTCTTCGCCTCCTCCTGCTACCGGCCCTGAGGGCTTCTGTAGGGCAACCCCCTCCTCCCTCCCTCAAAAGACAGCACCGGGCTCTAGAAAAAAGCAAGCCAGCAGCTTCCATTCTGATGCCGTCAGTCAGATCTTTGAGGGCTTGCACAGGAACAAAGAAAGCTGCCTTATACCACATCAGACCACTGGGTCCATCTGGCTCAATGCTGCCTACACTGACCGGCAGTGGCTCCCTCCAGGGTTTTAGGCAGGGGTCCCTCCCAGCCAGTGGTGTGTGGGCATTGGACTAGGGGGACTAAGCTAGCCCCCTTAATGTTCCCAATAAATTAGAGTTTTAAAATATTAAAGCCTGGTGCCTCCTTCCTGAAGCCTGGGAAGCTTCAGCCCAGCTTAGGGAGGGAGCAGCAAGGCTTTGACAGGGTCTAAGAGCCCTCCTTCCACCTCCCCAAAGCCTGCCCAACTTTGGGAAGGAGGCAGCAGGGGTCCAGCATCCTGTCAGGGGCTTAGCCACTCCTTCCAAAACCCTGGGAAGCTTCTGCTGGCTTAGTGAGGGAGGCCTGATGCTAGCATGCAGGATATCACCCACACCCCAGTTGCCCTCGCAAGCTGTTCCCCTACAAAAATTTCACTACACCCCACTGATCCCAGCCCTGCATGGAGACGCTAGTTGGAGATTGAACCTGAGACCTTCTGCATGCAAAGCAGGTGCTCTAACCACTGAGCGATGCAGTCTTTTCCCTACAGACTTGCATCTGTTTAGCGCATCTGGGGACAGTGAGCAGAGAAAGCCCTTTGCCAGAGGATGGGGTGAGGTTTGGGGGGGATGGACAGCTGGGCAGCAGCAGCAGCAGCAGGCAGCTCTGCCTCTCATCCTGCAAGGCTCCTGCATCCAGCATTACCTTCGGCAGGAGGTCCGGAAAGTGATCGCAAAGCACCGCGAAGGATTGCCCATTGACGGCCAAGTGGTACGGGTGCTGCTGCTCCAGGAAGTAGCTCTCCCGTTGGTACGAACCCTGCAAAAACCCAGCAGTTGACATTCAGGCCTCTTCCCAATGCCCCTACCTCCCCAAGCCTTGCCCCAGTGCCTGGGGCCGGTCTCAAGGCCAGGCAGGAATGTGATGGAAAGGTTGCAGCTGGCACAGAGAGGGAGGAGGTGGGCACTGCAACCCCACTGACTGTAAGATGCACAGCAGGCCAGCAACCAGGAAGGGAGCAAAGTGGAGCGAGGTCTCTCTAAGGAAAACTGGCATCAGGTGCCCCATAGCTGGTCAAGCTCAGGTCTTTTCATGGACAGGGGCAGCCCAGGGTGACCACATTGGGCAAGATGCCCCAGGAGCCTTTAAGGTGGCATTCCCCACCTCTCCTCCTCCCAAATCCTAGAAGCGGCAAGGTGTGCCACCTCCCTGGAAGCCACGAGGGCACTTGATGTGCCAGGCTGCCCACAGAGGAAGTTTGGGTAGGGAAGGACTTGCATCGGGCTGCTCCAGGTGATGCTCGTAAGGGACAAATCTGAGGGCAGCCGGCTCATCCCAGCCACGAGGAGGGGCGGCGTGGACGAAGAGAACCCGCTCCTTGGCATTCACCATCCGGCAGCTCCTGGCCACATTCACAGCAGTCAGCATGTTGTCTCCTGGTGGGGAGAAGAAGAGAGGGAGAGGAACAGGAACAGAGGTGCTGGGCTTCACCACACCTAAAGGTAAAGGTAAAGGTACCCCTGCCCGTATGGGCCAGTCTTGACAGACTCTAGGGTTGTGCGCCCATCTCACTCAAGAGGCCGAGGGCCAGCGCTGTCCGGAGACACTTCCGGGTCACGTGGCCAGCGTGACAAAGCCGCATCTGGCGAGCCAGCGCAGCACATGGAAACGCCGTTTACCTTCCCGCTATAAAGCGGTCCCTATTTATCTACTTGCACCCGGAGGTGCTTTCGAACTGCTAGGTTGGCAGGCGCTGGGACCGAGCAACGGGAGTGCACCCCGCCGCGGGGATTCGAACCGCCAACCTTTCAATCGGCAAGCCCTAGGCGCTGAGGCTTTTACCCACAGCGCCACCCGCGTCCCTATCACCACACCTAGATGGCACCAAACGCAAAACACAGAAAGAAACAGGCATCCCCTGCCCTCCTCCTCGTCTGATACCTGTGACCATCACGGTTCGGATATCTGCGTTGTGCAATAAGTGGATCACTGGAGCAGTCTGGGGCTTAAGAACGTTCTTCATCACCAGGAACCCCAGGAAGACCATCCCGCTCTCCACATCGTCCCTGCCGGCCCAAGGAGAAACCCCCGTTATCAGTGGGCCTCTGGGCAGAGCAGGGGAGCCCAGGCCAGAGAGGAAGCCGCTGCCAGGTTCCCAGGCACCTTGTCATGTCCTGGGCCTCTTCGAATGTCCCAATGGCAGCGAGGGGCTTGAAAGCCAGCCCAAGGACCCGGAACCCGTCGCTGGTGAAATGGCGCAGAGTCTGGGTGAAATCCGCAGGGACTGCAATGCCAAGAGAGGGGGTTGGTTGGTTTAGGAATGCATCGCTGCAAAAGGCAAGAAGGAAGACCTCTCCCAACAGCCCCACATGCCAAAGATGGCTGCTGAGGGTTCCTTTCCCCACCCCTTCTGAAGGACCCTAGGCAATTTCAGTGTACATTAAACACTTTGTTGTTTTCAATTAACCATGTTGCTTCTAATTCAGATCAACATGCACCAGCAGACAGGCATTTGACTACTGTATTTCACCTCCAGGCTTGACTACTGTAATTCGCTCTACACAGGGCTGCCCTTGAAGCTGTCCCAGAAACTCCAGTGGGTGCAGAATGCTGCAGTGATGCTCCTCACAGGGTCTCTGCCATGGGAGTATATTCACCCAGTGCTTTTCCAGCTGCATTGGCTCCCGGTGGAGTACAGGGTCAGATTTAAGGTGCTGCTTTTGACCTTTAAAGCCCTTCACGGCCTAGGACCCTCATACCTACGGGACTGCCTCTCCTAGTATGCCCCATGGAGAGCCTCAAGGTCCATAAATAGCAACACCCTAGAGGTCCTGGGCCCTAAGGAAGTTAGATTAGCTCCTGGCCTTTGGCTTAGAATCAGTTTGATTCCCTCCCCCTCTTTCTTTTTCCTTTCTCCTCCTATGAAGAGACTGCATCCTAATGTTTTAATGTTGTATCTTAATCTTTTAAATTGTATTTTAATCAACTTGTTTTTATTATTGCTTGTTAGCCGCCCTGAGCCCAGTCTTGGCTGGGGAGGGCTGGGTATAAAAAAATTATTATTATTATTATTTCTGCCAATCCAAGGACTTCGGCCTTAACAACCTATTTTGTCAACAGCTACCGGATCTGGAGTGGCGTGGCCCTGTGGCCCTGATCGCCTGGGGGCAGGGCTAGGCTATTATTTTTTACCCCTACAGGTCCGTTGTGAGTTCCAGTTCTGGACAGCAGTCCAATCCGCTGTCCAGCATGGCCTGGCATCAGGACCTGACCAATCCAACTCCAGACTTCCAACTAAGCCTACAGGAGATGCCATTAAAGCACCACCCTAGGGAGACATAGTGCCGCCAAGTGTAGACCAGGAAAGAACCACGTCTAGTCACTTGGGGTGACACCAAAGCCCTTGTTGCCACCAGACAACAACAGCCTGAACAACCAGGGACATTATTTGCTGCCATATCTTTGCCCAGCTTACTGCAAACTATACAATGTGTTTCCTCATTTTTTCAACCTCCCGTCGTCCTCCGTTATTCCTACACCTCCCTCCATCATCAAAGTGATGCTAAGAACCCCATCACTGCTCAGTTACTCAGGAGGTGTTCCTGGGTGTTCCTGGGCCCAACACGCCCCTCCCTGGACCCCCAATGGCTCCAGCAAAAATAGAAGTGGCACAACACCCAGGAAGAAGAGAAACCAAGTACTGTATGTGGGTTAGTAGAGAGCAAGTAGGTAGTTACACCTGGTGGGAAGGAAGAGCCATGTTAGCCAATGCCAGCAGGACGTGTAGACTGACCCGATTCCTTATCGCAGAGGCTGGCCACCATCTCTGGAGACCCCTTCATGTACGCCTGTGAAGGCCCCCCACTGGTGGACTTCACCAGAACACTCATTCGCTGCAGGGCTGAGGAAAACGGGAAGCGGCGGAGAATAGCCACGGGCGCCAGGTGTTCCTGAGTCAGACACAGAATGGCAGAATGGTCTCTTGGCAAGGGGGAGGCTAGAGAAGCCAGAGTCTTCCACCCTGCAAGCTCACTTTTTAGCGTTGCCATCCCAGCATGCATTGGGAAGGGCGGGCTGATGAGGGAAAGGGGCCTGTTCTCCCATGGGACCAAACACCCTCCAGCACTGCACAACACTCTACAACTAAAAGGTAAAGGGACCCCTGACCATTAGGTCCAGTCGTGGCTGACTCTGGGGTTGCAGCGCTCATCTCGCTTTATTGGCCGAGGGAGCCGGCGTACAGCTTCCGGGTCATGTGGCCAGCATGACTAAGCCGCTTCTGGCAAACCAGAGCAGCGCATGGAAATGCCATTTACCTTCCTGCCGGAGCGGTAGCTATTTATCTACTTGCACTTTGACGTGCTTTCAAACTGCTAGGTTGGCAGGAGCAGGGACTGAGCAACGGGAGCTCACCCCGTTGTGGGGATTCGAACCACTGACCTTCTGATCGGCAAGTCCTAGGCTCTGTGGTTTAACCTACAACTACGTGCAGGCAAATGCCCCACAGCCTCACCTTGCCATGAAGCTGCTCTCCCACTGGTGGAGGCCTCATCACCGCCAGGGCTCTGGTCCCAAAAAGCTGGGTTGCTTGCGCCTCTGCCGCGTCCCCTTCAGTTTCCTCCTGGATCTAGAAGGAAGGCAGGCATTAGAGGAAGCAGAGGCTTCCCCCTCCATTGCCCCCAGCCTGGGGTGCCCACCTTGCATTGTCAGACCACTGGGCCCATCTAGACCCTTGTTATCACCACCGCCATTATAACAGGGCTGCTGCCCCCCCCCCCCGGGAGATGACCCTCTAAATTTCAACGGAGGGAGGCAGCCACAAAGGAAAGCGGCCTAACAGGAGGCGGGAGGAGACTAAGAAGGTCCCAACTCCTGACATCAGCTCTGGTTCCCCAAGGTCTGAATGGACAGAGAGGTCTTCCTCCACCTCTACAATCCAAGTTTCCTTTGAAACAGCAACCATGAAAGACACCAGACTGGAAACGGGCCTAGAATCATCATCATTCGCCACAATGGCTGCGTATCCCAGCGTTGGGGCTGTCCTCCCTTCTGTCTCCTCCAGCTGAGCTGCGGCCTCCCATTCCTCTTTTCCTCAGCTGGGGTGACAAGATCCAGCCCCTCCTTTGGCTCTTGCAAACATGGCTCGGTGTAGTCAGAAACTCAGTGCCGTTTCCTCAGCAGAGCAGAGCTCGGATCGGTTCCCCTCCCCACCTCTGCCTCTCTCTCTCTCACCCATCCAGTGGATTCCAGCAGCTTGAGGTCCACAGGGTCTCCAATGAGCTGCTCCCCAAGCCAAGAGAGGGTGTGGCAAGTGGCCAAGCAGCAGAGCAGCGGACCGCTGTCCAAGCAGCGCAGTTCATGGACGAGGGGCAAGAAAGAGCCCTTCTCCAGGGGAACCACGCCCCAAATGTCCAGGCCGTCCTCCGTGAGGGTCCCTGTCTAGGGGAGACACAGGCTAAGTCAGAGCATGGGCAAGGCAACAGGCAGGTGAGGTTAGCAGCCCACTCCCACCCTGCTCTGGGACCCTCACCTTATCAAAGCAGACCAGGCGCACCTTCCCACAGAGATTGATCCGTGGGGGGCTGATGCAGAAGATCCCTTGCTGCTTCAGCCTGTTCTGGGCATAAATGGTGCCCACCGTCATGGCAGCTGGCAAGGCCGGGGGCACAATCACCGTCACGACATCCAGGGCACGCAGAATGATCTGCCGGAGTGTCTCCTGTTGGGGCGAAGGATGCTGGGAGTCACGGGGGAGCTGCCTTGCCCTGGGTCAGCCCCTTGGCCACCTAGCTCAATACGTCCTACACTGGCTGGCAGCAGTGGCCCTACTTGGAGAGGCTGCTGGGAACTGAACTGGCAACCTTCTGCAGGCAATGCCTCCTGCAGCCGCAGCCTATTCTCCAGAAGCCCCCATGGTTCACCAGCAGCCAGGTTCTCCGCACCTGAAGGGTTCCCTGCAATATCCGAAATGCTACGCCAGCTGTACGGACGAGGCCTCACCCCGCTCCACAAAAGGGTGCTGCCTGGTTCTGAGACATCCAAGGAAACTATTCTCCTCTTCCTGAAGTGTGTGTGTTATTGGCCAGACAAGATGGAAGGACTCCTGGGAACACCTTGGCAGGAACCATCCCATGCTCAAGCATTCTTCCCATGGGGAGTCTCATTCTCAACCACCAACAATTCAGAGCGTTGGGTGCAATACTGGCAGCCCTATTAACACTCTAGGAATGGGATTCTTCCCTGTTGAGCCCTCCCGGGGTCTCCCCTTGTCATTGGAGAGCCTTTGTGACCCCCCCCCACGTGATGTCACTTCCTCTTGTTAGGAGAGCTCTCCCTGGTGTGCCGTTTCTTCATTACCTTCCTGGTTCTCTCCCCAGGTTTGCAAAGTTTCATTACGCCAGGCTCCTTCACCTGGTGCTCTGGAATTTTAAAATTCCACTGCCTTGCTGCTGGCCTCGGTCCAGTATATCTGAAGGAGCATCTCCACCCCCATCGTTCTACCCGGACACTGAGGTCCAGCGCCGAGAGCCTTCTGGCAGTTCCCTCACTGCAAGAAGCGACGTTACAGAGAACCAGGCAGAGGGCCTTCTCGGTGGTGGCACCCGCCCTGTGGAACGCCCTCCCACCAGATGTCAAAGAGAAGAACAAGTACCAGACTTTTAGAAGACATCTGAAGGCAGCCCTGTTTAGGGAAGCTTTTAATGTTTGATGGATTACTGTATTTTACTGTTTTGTTGGTTGCCGCCCAGAGTGGCTGGGGAGGCCCAGCCAGATGGGCAGGGTATAAATAAATTATTATTATTATTATTATTATTATTATTATTATTATTATTATTACATGAGTCAAAACGAGTCAACGACTTGCTTGTTTGTGCTCGGCTAGCATTCCCCGTGGATCCTTCTCCCCATGCTTCGGTGAGGTTTTCCTGAGTTCTTGGGAACTGCTTTAAACGCCTTGCTGGGCAAAAGTGCAGGGCAAAAGTGCAGCTAAAACAAGCAAAGCAAAACACCCAAAGGGTGTCTTTCCTGGCAGGCTGGCCGGAAAAGCCGGGTTCGAAGTGCAAAGGGTTGTGGGGTCCAGTAGGCCTCCATGGGGCGGTGGCTTGCTCTGGCACAACTGTCAGGCGCAGCTTTCTTAAGTTGTGAGAAGCACCTCTCAAATTGGGGAATAGGGGTGCAGGACGGGGGGCTCAGAAGAACCCTCACACACACACCCCCGTGGAACTTCACTGACCTTGTTTCGATACAAGATGTAGATGCTGTAGCCAGTACCGATAGCCGCTGGAGGACGAAGGAGAGAGAAAGGAGATTTGACTGTCACAATTCCACAATGGGGAATAATCCCACAGTAACCCGGAATTCTAGTATTATGGGAGAGAGGAAAACTTTTTCCTATCCACATTTCTGCATGCTGTGCATAATTTTATCATTTATTTATTTATGTGTTTGTTTGTTTGTTTGTTTATGTAAAAACAAAAAAAAATTCCTTCCAGTAGCACCTTATAGACCAACTAAGTTAGTTCTTGGTATGAGCTTTCGTGTGCATGCACACTTCTTCAGATACACTGAAACAGTGTTTATGTAATTCTTATTAGATTTTCTGTTATACAATTTAAAGTACTTGTTTTTACATCCTTAAGATATCAATGACCTCCCTTCTTCTCTTTCCATGGTTCATTTTGCATATCATAAATCCCTGCATATTTTACAAAAACCATACCATTCAGTATTCCATTACTGCATCCATCAAAACTTATTTGCACTGTTGAATTTATCTTAAGGCTGCCAGTGTTTTCAGCTGTACACTGAATATTCAATAAACGTTTTCCAGTCTTCTCTAAACATACAGTGGTACCTCGGGTTAAGTACTTAATTCGTTCCGGAGGTCCGTACTTAACCTGAAACTGTTCTTAACCTGAAGCATCACTTTAGCTAATGGGGCCTCCTGCTGCTGCCGCGCCACCAGAGCATGATTTCTGTTCTCATCCTGAAGCAAAGTTCTTAACCTGAAGCACTACTTCTGGGTTAGCGGAGTCTGTAACCTGAAGCGTCTGTAACCTGAAGCGTATGTAACCCGAGGTACTACTGTATGTTCTTCTTGTTCTCTTATTCTATATGTTAAGTCTGCAAGCTGCGCATATTCTGTCAACTTAAGTTGCCATTCTTCTTATGTTGGGACCTCGCCCGTTTTCCATTTTGGAGCTAACAAAACACAGGCCGCAGTAGTGGCATACATAAATAACCTTTTCTGACACCTGGGAATTTCAGTCTGGATTATCCCCAACAGAAAGGACTCTGGGTTGTGGTTTTTTTTTTTGGGGGGGGGGGTGTTTGAGAAATTACTTTTGAACATTTTTTTCAATTCATTATGAATCATTTCCCAATACTATGCTGTGCATAATTTCATAAATTTTTATCACACCACCTCTTACTCACCTTTCCCCTAAACTAAGAAGTCCCCAAACATCGCAACCTTTCCCCATAGGGGAGCCACACCACCCTCTTGATTGCTTTAGTTGCCCTTTTGCGGAACCTTTCCCAACAGTACCGTATCAACTAGGGCCAGGGCCTTTTCAGTACTGGCCCCAACTTGGTGGAACGCTCTGTCACAAGAGACTAGGGCCCTGCGGGACTTGACATCTTTCCGCAGGGCCTGCAAGACAGAGCTGTTCTGCCTGGCCCTTTGGTTTGGACTCAGTCTGACCCTTATGTTTCCCTCCCCTTATGGTTTTGATCTATGGGCTACTATTAAAATGTGGCTGCATTTTAAATTGTATTTTAACCTGTATTTTAAATTGGTTCCCCCCCCCCTTTATGTTTTTATTGTAATTTTACTGGTGTTATCCACCCTGAGCCCATCTCTGGCTGGGTATAAATAAAAAATTATTATTATTATTATTATTATTATTATTATTATTATTATTATTACATCCTTTGTGAGGTGCGGTGACCATAACTGCACACAGGCCTCCTAAGGCAACCACTCCATAGATTTGTGGCATTATGACACTAGCACTTTTGTTTTCAATTCCCGCCCCCCCCCCTCACAATCCCTGGGGGCATAAAGTTTGCCTTTTCCATGGCTGACATCTTCACAAACTTACCCAGGACTGTGAGAAAACCAACAAACTTCCATGCGTCTTTATAAAACCGAAAGCTGAGTGGCTTGGGATGGAGGATGGAGCTGATGAGGTCTCCTTTGGCCGTGTAGAAGCCTGGCGAGAGAGGAGGAAAAGAGGGTGAGGCAGGCAGAACCCAAAAACGCGCCGTGGGAAAAGTTCAAAGTGCCGCAGCAGCAGCAGCAGCAGCAGCAGCAAACCTCGAGGGATCGATGCAGCAGCCACAGTCCCGGGCCTATGGCAGGCAGCAGAGCCAACCCATGGGCAGGAGGCCCTCACTGCAGGCTCAGAATCGCTTTGCCCTGGGGGGAGCCTTGTGAGTGTGCCGGGGGCAGAGACCATGAGGCTGCAGTTTCAGAAAATGCCATCTCAACCACAGGAGAGTAAGGGCACTCCAGGAACAAAGGGGGTTGCTGAGTAGATTGCTGTCCAAAAGACATTCAGCACCTTCAGCCAAGGGACTAAAACTAGGGGTGGGACGGGACGCACATCTCACTTCATGAGGGTGGATAAAAATCCATGGTTTTTTTAAAAAAAACAACAACAGGTTTTTATTTTATTTTTTAAAAATCGAATTTTTTTATTTAAATCAGATTTTTTTAATTTAGATCGGATTTTTAAAATAAATTGCTTTATTTTTATTATGATGCTATAACTGATACTCTTTTCTTATTATTAACTCTTTTGTGTTCTTTTTATTTTTATTTTCTACATTCTTTGCTGTAACCATTTGTAATGTATTTGTAAGATGATATTTTAAATCAATAAAGATTTATTTCTAAAAAAAAAAAATTTTTAAATGCTTTTGGAGGAAAAATCTTTCTAAATATAGTTTTTTATTTAAGTTACAGTACAGTCCAAACACTATTCTTCAGGAAATAAGCATTTGTTTTCATTTTTAAGTTTAAGTCTAAGGGTGTGTTTTTTTCAAAAAATTGTTTAACCACATCAGTTAACAAACATGGATACATATGCTATAATGTTATTGTTTTAGTTAAATAAATTGTTTAAATTGTTATTAAGGAAATGATTGTTTTACTCCTTCCAATAAAGTACAGCAGAAAAGTTGTCCAAATGTTAACTTATTAAACCTCACAATAATTTCATAATTATCTGTCTATGTACTTCTAATAGTATAACCAAATCAGTAATTTTTGATAGAACTGTAAAAACTCCTCTGAAAATTGTTTATTATTCCAAAAATGAAACCTTCATCTGGTTGTAAATACAGTGGTACCTCTAGTTGCGGGCACGATCCGTTCCGGGGTGCGGTTTGCACTCCGAAAAGTCCGCAACTAGAGTGGCGCTTCTGCGCAAGCGCGGAGAATGATAAATAGCTTCTGTGCATGTGCAAAGCGCACAGAACACTTCTGCGCGTGCACCGAAACCCAGAAGTATACACTTCCGGGTTTGCCGCGTTCGCAAGCCGAAAAGACGGAACATGAGCCTAACGCAACACAAGATATGACCGTATTAAGATTATACCAGCAAGAATGAATCTTTCTGTAAAAAAAAATTTTTTTTTAATCAAGTCTTACTGACTAGTGATTTAAATCGTGTTTGTTATGTACTGAAGTTCTCACCCTGGGCCAGCAGGGGGATACTGTAGATAGTTATGCAAATAAGGGATCGAAAGTGACGTTCAGTGATTGGATAGTTTTAGAAAATTGTTACAGTTACGTTGTACTGGAGTTCTATATAAGCAGGCTGACTGAACCCTTCAGTTCAGTTCTGTCCTGGCCTGTGAATAAACGAGAGCTGTTTGAAGAATCGCTGTGTCGTCTGGTATGTTCACCCACAACCTAACAGTGTTTTAAATCAATTTGATTTAATTCGATTTGATTTAAATCAAATCCACTCTGCGCTTCATTAAGCTGACCTGTGCGAGTGACCACTGCCAGAACCTCAGGGCCCACGTAGGGTCTTGCCTGGATGACCTGCGTTCCGCAGAACAGCGTGTGGCGCTTGTGTTCCTCAGGGGAATAGATGGTGCTGGTCGCTTGGGGGCCTTCGGGCAAAGAGGTCTTCATCACTGGGATGCTCTCGCCTGGAGGGAAAGAGGCTCACTGAGGATGAATGGCCAACACCCAGCCTAGCCCAGTGGCAGGCCCTAAAGCAGCTCACCCCCCAGCCAGCACCCTGCTCTGTCCTCACCGGTCAACATGCTCTCGTTCACCAGGCACTCGCCCGTCAGCAAGGCGGCATCGCACGGGACCTGAAGTCCATCCACGGGCACGACAATGCAGTCGCCTGGCACCAGGTCCATGGAGCTCACTGTCACCATCTCTGTTCAACACCACCAGCCACCAAAAGAGAAAACAGGTCACACCTCTCCAGGAAGGAATAAGGCAAGAGTTCTCAGAAGTTTTAAAAAAGGGGGTGGAGGGGGGGAGGCTGCAACTAGAGCTAAAGGGATAATTTCTAGAAAGGTCAGGTTCTCCACTGCTTTTTTGTCATTGGCATCATTATTTTTTATTATTATTATTATTATTATTATTATTATTAAAACCCCGCCTATCTGGCTCCCAAAATAATAATAATAATAATAATAATAATAATAATAATAATAATAATAATAAAGTGATAAAACATCAAACATTAAAAACTTCCCTAAACAGGGCTGACTTCAGATGTCTTCTAAAAGTCAAGTAGTTGTTTATTTCTTTGACATCTGATGGGAGGGCATTTCACAGAACGGGGGCCACCACTGAGAAGGCCCTCTGCCTGGTTCCCTGTAACCTCACTTCTCGCAGGGAAGTCATCCCAAGAGATGGAAAAACCCAAACTCAACACATTTAAAGGTTGCTGAGGAATGAAATGGTTCTGCGACGAGACACAGAGGAACTCAACCAAATATACAACAGAGAAAACCAAGCAAAGCAGAACAAATGGCCAAACTCGTTACGGGCCGAGATGCGCAAAGGAAGTGGGTGGTCAAGGCTAAGGAGAGAGAGAGCTGAACATGGGAGAATTCCCTTCCCAAGAGGGAACAGCCTCAAGGACAGAGGAAGCTGTCGGCGGCCACCTGCTTACCTCCGGAGGCTCTGCGGATTTGCAGGTTGACTGCCATCTTCACCATCTTCTGCAGGGTGATGCTTTGCTGCAGGGACCAAGCGTGACGGTAAAAGTGTCAGGAGGGGCAGGACTAGTACCAGCCACCAGACCTCACTCTGGAGCTCAACGGGAGTCCCCTCCCCTGCTCTGCCCACATGCCCAAGAGGTGCCCGGCCTATTGTAATGCCAAGGGAATTTGTAGCCAAGGAAGCGCGGCTGCTGCCCAGCACTGGGACACCACACCTGAGAGGCACTGGTGGGTGAGGCTGCATTCAAAGCTGCCTGGCAGCCCCTCTCCCTCACTGTAGGGGGCTGTGCTTGGGGGTTGAGGCTACCTATAGGGTTGCCATATGTCCAGAATTTCCCAGGCAGTGTCCGGGCGGAAATCAGCAAGACGTCTGGGGAAATCTGGACGTACGGGAACGGTTTTCCTTAAAAACAGCTCAAAGACATCAACTTTGCCAACAACTTTGTCCAAAGAGAAGCTCCACAACTCTTTGTGCCCGGATTTGAAATATGGCAGCCCTACTCAAGGGCCCCCACCGCCCTTGTGCAACCGAGGCTGAGCCCACCTTCCTCGTCTCGTAGAGAGAGATCCCGATGGAGACCGCAGAAATGAGGAAGATGCAGGCAGCATAATAATAGTACTCGTCAAAGCTCCACAAGACGATGCTGAAAATCTGGAAGATGTAAAACGGGTTCAAGACCTGGAGTGGGGAGGACAGCAGAAAGGGAGGGCAGAGTTAATAATAAAACGTTTATCAGAAGATGCAAGGCCACTTGCAGGAAGATGGGGGGGGGCAGTCTGTGAGCTGGTGGCTGTCAGCACAGGGAGGAAACCCTCCCCATATGTTCCCCAGCTAAAAGCATTTTGTGGACCACACTGGAACTCAGCTTCCTCAAAACCTAAGCTTCTGCCCCACTGAAGTGTGTTCTGTGAGGGCAGGGGAGGCCGTTCTCTATCAAATGACCCCCCCAGGCCAGAAAAGTATATCCGAATGGGCACTGCCAGCTTGTCTTGTCTAGGGACTCATTTTCCCAGGGAAGGAAAAGGTCTTCCCTTTCCCTCCCCATGCCCAGCAAACCAGGGTGAGATGGCCTCGGTCCAGTATACCTGAAGGAGCGTCTCCACCTCCATCGTTCTACCCGGACATGGAGGTCCAGCGCCGAGGGCCTGCTGGCAGTTCCCTCACTGCGAGAAGCCAAGTTACAGGGAACCAGGCAGAGGGCCTTCTCGGTAGTGGCACCCGCCCTGTGGAACACCCTCCCAACAGATGTCAAAGAGAACAACTACCAGAATTTTAGAAGACATCTGAAGGCAGCCCTGTTTAGGGAAGCTTTTAATGTTTAATAAGTTATTGCATTTTAGTGTTTTGTTGGAAGCCGCCCAGAGTGGCTGGGGAAACCCAGCCAGATGGGCAGGGTATAAATAATAATAAATTAATTATAATAATTATTATTATTATTATTATTATTATTATTATTATTATTATTATTTCCATAAAGGCAAACCTCATCTCTCAGCAGTCTGAAGTAAGAATTTACAGGTACATCAATCAGGTTCCGCCCGTAAATCTTTCTCCTGTCCAAGCAGAGGGTGAGGAGAGAAGAGAATGCACAGGTCAGTTTTGGCACAGGATCCAAAATATCACCAGATGTTCTGTGACTGGGCTGAGGGTCGTATCCGTTTGCATTTCTAGCCAACCCAACCTAGCTGGGGGAGCTGAGAGGCTCCAAGAAAACATCAACATCAAAGAGATATAAAGCGCTGCTTTAAAAAAAACATGGAAGAGCAAAACAAAAGAAAGTAATCTACACCCCTTCCTAGCTCAGGCCTTGCCACAGAGAACCAGATCAAATAGATTTTGCAGCCCTTCTGACGGAGGTAGAGGCTTGGGTTGGGCTGCAGGGCCCAACAGCCCCTCAAATGCAGAAATCCACCACAGCACCCATACTGAACACTCTGAAAACACCTGAATTTAAAAGGCTTTTTTTCCTGCCGAGTTTTATTGCGTGTGCCGACAAATGTTCAGTTAGTTGTTGTTTTATTGTGACTACAGCTTGTGTCAGTTTTAGACATTTTATAAGCCATTTTTAGAAGAGTCGACAACACCCCGATGGTGGAATATACCTCTATAAAACAAAATAAAGCCCCTGTGTTTAAATTAGAGCATTAAGTGTGAATTGCTTATTTCATAGATTTAAGGAGGGATTTTAAAGAAATAATCAGTGTTACTCAAGCCAAGATAAATCTGCCTCTATTAATTGGTCCCTCTTACCATCCCTTTCATTTCATTGCTGGTGGGGGGAGCCAAAAGAGAATGCGGGCATTTGAACCAATGGCCTCTGAACCTTTTGGCAGAATCTGCTGTTTTCGCAGGATCCGCAGTTGTGCAAAATTAAGAGTAAAATCCAGATTTCTGTGGTGCAAAAATCAGAGAAGCTTGGCAAATGAAAGACAGGTGGCGGCCCAGGGGCAGCTTTATGACCTTTTGATAGGCATCAGTGCTGCTCACACTCACCTGACAGCTTGCTCTTCAGCGCTTAGTCCACAGAGGGAGAGGTGGATATCTGAGAAGGTCCAGCTTTCATCCAACACACTGCAAAATACACAGAGACACAAAGAGACAGCCTGTATCTGCCAGCAACAGGTTAAAAACAAGCATTTCCTTATTTCGGAGCTTTGATTGGCTAAGTTGCTGTGTT
Source organism: Podarcis muralis (assembly GCF_964188315.1). Classification (NCBI taxonomy): domain Eukaryota; kingdom Metazoa; phylum Chordata; class Lepidosauria; order Squamata; family Lacertidae; genus Podarcis; species Podarcis muralis. The sequence continues at coordinate 8,094,021 of NC_135661.1, read as the reverse complement.
TGGCTAAGTTGATTGGCTAAGTTGCTGTGATGTCACAGAGGGTTGCATTCAATGCTTGGCTCACTCAGATCAGACTCGCTGAAGACACAACTAATTTAGGTTCTATAATTCCAATGGGTCTAATCAAAGTACAGTGGTAAAGGTAAAGGGACCCCTGACCATTAAGTCCAGGCGTGACCGACTCTGGAGTTGTGGCGTTCATCTCACTTTATTGGCCGAGGGAGCCAGCGTACAGCTTCTGGGTCATGTGGCCAGCATGACTAAGCCGCTTCTGGCGAGGTCAGAGCAGCGCACGGAGCCGTGGTGGCGCCGGAGCACGATTTCTGTTCTCATTCTGAACCAAAGTTCTTAACCAGACGTACTATTTTCTGGGTTAGCGGAGTCTGTAACATGAAGCATATGTAACCCGAGGTACCACTGTATTGCTTAGCTGGATACATTCCAGAGCATTCTGGCAACCAACCAGTCATGGGACAGAACGTGCTAGAAGCAAAATGAAAAGCTAGAGGAAACTGCTACATACAAATTGCAGGAATCAAATCTGGGGCAAGGAAAATTTGCAGAGACCCATGCAAACTATACAATTTCGGCTGCTGGCAGCAGAAGAGGGAGCAAAGTCCCAGACTAGTACACCCCGAAGGCAGAGGCTTACCTGGCCTTGCAGAAGGCACCCCACTTCTCAATCCAGACATAGCGCAAACCTTCAAACTGGTAGTAGCGAAGGACGTTCTTCTGTAAAGATTTTTTTAAATGTTTTACTACTACTGTTAAAAACTTCAAGAAATATCAAGTATCAGAGATCAGTGTAAATGAAAACATGAGACTTATGGTTTTGTTACATATGATTTTATTTTGGAATTGTCTGCTTATTTTGGAGTTGTTTGTTGTAAAGAATGTATATTATGTGAATAAAATAAAAATAAAAATAAATAAAAACTTCATTTTCTGCTCTTCTGGTCTCCTTAGCAATGTACGAGTGGGGTGTCATTGTTCCCCTTTTTCTAAATGGAACCCGGAAGAGAGAGAGATGGATTCAAAGGCGGTGGGTGGGGCAAAGGGGGCACACACTCGCACAGAGGAGAAAGCAGGTCAGGAGTCAGGGGCTGCCAGCTGCAGGGAGCTCTGAGCAGCGTTTGAAATGAGCCGGCCACCTGTTGCATTTTGTGACTGGCAACCAGCCTTTTGCGATTGGATGGATGAAGATGTCCAGGCACGACCCTTGGCGCGAAGCATCTCCACCTGCCTGGCTGCAGTCGGCTGATCTGACACGTCTTTTTTGCTGCCATGCTGACGTATGAATCAGCTGTTGAGACTCCCTGATTCACCCGGCAGCAAAAAAAAACACAAAACCATATTTTTCACTCTATAAGATGCACTTTTCCCCTCCTAAAAAGTAAGGGGAAATGTGTGTGCGTCTTATGGAGCAAATGCAGGCTGCGCGGCTAAGCCAGAACAGGGAGAGGGAGCGCTGTGCAGTGCTCCGTCTCGCTGTTCTAGCTTCTGGCTTAGCTGCACAAAGCCTCTGCAGGGCAGCGCTCCGTCTCGCTGTTCTGGCTTTTGGATAGCCCCCGCGAAGCCTCCGTAGGGCAGCGGGACGAACGCTCTTGTGGGAAGTGGGAGGAAGGGACAGAGTGTGCGACTCTGTCCCTTCCCCCACCTCCCAGAAAAGCCCCCAAGAACCATGCTCCCTTTAAAGAGCATGCGGTTCTTGCGGGAGATGGGGGAAGGTACAGAGGGCAGCTTACCCACGCGCAGCCTCTTCCGGGCAAGGGGAGCCTTCATCCCGCTGCCCGGGAGAGGCTTCAGCGGCTATCCCAGAAGCCAGATCCCTCTTGCTGTTCTGGCTTCTGGGATTCAGAATTTTTATTTTTTTCTTGTTTCCTCCCCCCAAACTAGGTGCGTCTTATCGTCTGGTGCGTCCTATAGAGCGAAAAATATGGGACTTCCGGGTTGGTGTCTCCGGCAATGTCAGAATTCCTCTGATCGGGAGGAATTTGCCCCGTGGGAATTTGGGTCTGTATCGCCACGGCGAAGGCAGAGACCCATAAAAATCACAGGCGGGAGAAGCCTGTGAACGTGGGATTCGGCGGGCACCTTTTGCGCCTCCCCTACTCACGGGGAAACCCGGTTTCGGGGATCCGGAGCGACGTGGGGTGAGCGGCGTGGTGCTTTGAATCGTCTGCTTCTTCCACGGAGCGAAGCCACGGAGCTGTTGCCGGAGAGCACTGACTTTTTCCTGTGGACAATTTGACTCCAAAGTAATTACCCGTGAGTAGAGCTGAAGCGGGAGAATTGGATTTTAAACGTTTAATTTGGCATCGAAACGGGGAGGTTCAATACAGGAAGTCCGCCTTCCCTATTTGTAAATAGACTGAGGCAAGGAAGCTGCAAGCTGAAGTCTTGGAAAGCCTTTTGTAAAAGACTAAATTTCCATCAGTAAAGAGCATAAAACCCCCCTTGGAGGCAGGAGAAGAGGGGGGGAAGTTGCAGACTGAGTATGCCTGCAGGAGAAAGTGAAGAGAGTTAAAATACCGCCGCTCTGACCCTGGAAACGGGCTGCTAGCAGGACTGACATTTTGGAATGTTCATTGACAGCACTTAGAACGTTCCTTGACAGCTAGCAAAATAAGAGAAATACATTGTTTCTACTGTCTCCGGCTGCTTCTAAAAAGGAGTAAAAAGTAACTGAAAACTGAAACTAACTTTGGATTGTATGAGTTGCGTTTAAAGGGGACATTGTTGACTATTATAAATAGAAACTGTTTTCCCCTAGTGGAAGTCTCTGAAATTGGTTGCTTTATAAGAGCTGGGCTAGGGGAATTTCCAGCTGCAAGATAAAAAATTGTGAGACTCTGGGATTGACCTTGAATCTCTTAAGTGTTATGGCAAATGGAAAGGAAAAAAACAGACGAAATGTCGACAGAAGAGGCCTTAGTGGTTGCATTAGTGAAAATAAACGATTCGCTGGAACAGCTTCACAAGAAAACAGACGTGATAAATGTGAAAGTGGACGCTGCAAATATTAAAATCGACTTAATTGTAGAAAGTTTAAATAATCTGGGACAAAAAAGGTAAAGGTAAAGGTACCCCTGCCCGTATGGGCCAGTCTTGCCAGACTCTAGGGTTGTGCGCTCATCTCACTCTAGAGGCCGGGAGCCAGCGCTGTCCGCAGACACTTCCGGGTCACGTGGCCAGCGTGACAAGCTGCATCTGGCGAGCCAGCGCAGCACACGGAACGCCGTTTACCTTCCCGCTGGTAAGCGGTCCCTATTTATCTACTTGCACCCGGGGGTGCTTTCGAACTGCTAGGTTGGCAGGTGCTGCGACTGAACGACGGGAGCGCACCCCGCCGCAGGGATTCGAACCGCCGACCATGCGATTAGCAAGTCCTAGGCGCTGAGGTTTTACCCACAGTGCCACCCGCGTACCGGGTGAACACCAACACAGAAACCATCCAGAAATTGATACAGGAATCTACTTTGATACGACAAAACTGCGGATGAAGTCAGGGAGAAAACCCTTGCTGCTGAATGTAAAGCAATACAACTGGAGAGTGAGAGAGTCCCATCCATTCAAAGGCAACTCGATGAACATAAGCTGACATTTGTTATGATGGAACTTAAAGAAAAACAGACGAATTTGAGGACCAGAGCCCTACCTGAATTGGGAAAGGAAAGCTTGACAGAGTTTCAGGAGGAGACAGGACTAACATCGGTTGAGAAAGAGAGGTATTTGGGGGTTAGTATGACCGCCAAAAATGTGAATCTATTCAAGGATAACTGTGAAGGACGTTGGATTGAAGAGAAGGGGGATTGGGAAATATGGACAAATCTGAAGTTATTTATTGTTGGGCCGAGTTGTTGTGGTGGGGAGGAGGGTTGCTGTGTTGCCAGGGATGTTGCTTTTGTTTCAAACAGTGCAAGTTTTGGATGGGATGGATTGTTTCAGGAGGTGGCAGAGGGATGTTTCTGGATTTGTTTGGCAGGGCAGGAAGCCTCGAGTAAAATTTTAGACATTGACGGATGCCAAAGAAGGAGGTGGACCTGCCCTGCCAGACCCCTAAACTTTGTTGTGAATCATCTGCTTTTTGCTGGCTGAGAGAATGGCTGCTTCTTGAAAGCACTGAAGTGTTGGATAATGGCAGATGAAGTTGATGGACTATATGGAATTGGCGGAAAAGACTGGCAAGATCCAAGACCAGGGAGAAGAGTCGGTGGAAGAAGACTGGGAAAAGTTTAAAGACTATTTATAGAAATATTGTAAAATTAATGAATGTTAGAAGAATGTTGGAATGAAGTTATATGGCTTTAGTAGAAATGTTATAAGGAATTAAGTATAAATAGATGAATAGATTATTAAAGGAAAAATAAGGTTAAAATGTGTTAAGATAATTATAGGATAGAAAACGGGAAGATGGAAAGGAATTGCTGAAATAATTAATAGAAGTGGAATACAAAAAGGGAGGTGTGAGGAGGCCGTGGAAATATGTGAAAGAAAGATAAGATATTGAAATTTTTTTCTTTCTTTTTTTTTTTTGATGTGTTTTTAAATTGTTTTTGTTTTGTCTTGTTAGTTTAATGTTTTAGTGTTATGTAGTGTTTTTGTAATGTACTGTTTTTTCTTTGTTTTTTTTGTAAGTGTTTAAATTGTTGTAAAAGTAATAAATATTATTTTTTTAAAAATAGAGCAAAAAATATGGTATATATATTTTTAGAAGGCGACTAGACATTCTGATCTGGCACCCACAACCCAGGTCCCAGGAGCCATTTGGCTCCTAGCTTTTCTATCCCAGTTTCTAACACTGGGGTTGTCTTGAGAGAGGTTTGGCATCTCAGGGGGCAGTCTTGGGCAAGTCTCTCTTGTTCCCCACTGCCGCTCTCAGACTAGACTACCGTGCAGGGTTCAAGCTGAGATAAGAGCATATTTAAATACAGTGGTGCCTCGCAAGACGAAAAGAATCCGTTCCGCGAGTCTCTTCGTCTTGCGGTTTTTTCGTCTTGCGAAGCAAGCCCATTAGCGGCTTAGCGGATCAGCTGTTAAGCGGCTTAGCGGATCAGCTGATAAGCGGCTTAGCGGCTTGGGGAAAAGGGGGGGAAAGGAAAAAAACCCTGCAGGAACTCGCAAGACATTTTCGTCTTGTGAAGCCAGCCCATAGGGAAATTCGTTTTGCGAAGCACCTCCAAAACGGAAAACCCTTTCGTCTAGCAGGTTTTCCGTCTTGCGAGGCATTCGTCTTGCGGGGCACCACTGTATAGAACCTAGAGGCACTGGGAAGCCCATCTGAGTTCTCTGGCTCACATGCATGCCTGTGAGGCGGTGCGGCTTGGGGTCCCAGGAAAACGTGTGAGGATACTTGGAGGTTTTCCAGGGACCTATGCAGCTGGGTCAGGCAGACCGAGAGGTTCTGGGTTCATGGGATGCAAGGGACTGAACTGACCTCCTCCTTCCGATGGAGCCCAATCGTGTCTCGACTTTCATCTTCATCCTCAAACACGCCCACAGCGATGCTGTCTCCTCCACCGTCTCTTCTGTACTCAAGGCTTTGCAGGAAGAGGGGGGGAAAGAGGCAAAGGAAACAGCACAGAGCTTAGACCTCAGTTTGAATCTCATCCTCTTCAAAGGGGAGGGTTTAGCCTCCAAACGCATTTTCTCCTAAGTAAGTCCCAGTCATGCTGAAGCATGCAAAGTCGTAACAAAAGAGAGAGCGCCTTCTCTCAGTATGGGCTGAATGACTTCCCCATTCAACCTGGATCTGGACATCGTTTTATCAATGTAAACAAGGCTTCAATGGGGAGGCAGTGTTAGAAATTAGCCAGGCTCCAGGCACGTTTTGCAACTGGCACGGGTCCAACTGCAACCACGTGGAGATCTCTGGATGCTGTGGGAATTTTCAGGGATGCAGGAGAGGATATATTGTCTGATTATATCCTTATCCGACTTGCGTTAACAAGTTCCACAATTTCAGCAGAGTAACATTCCCCTTAATTTTAAGTTTGCAACAAATGCGTTTTGCTCAGGCTCGCTAAAGCCTCTATAATAACTGTTCTGGTAAAAGGTAAAGGTAAAGGTACCCCTGCCCGTACAGGCCAGTCGTGTCCGACTCTGGGGTTGAGCGCTCATCTCGCTTAAGAGGCCAGGGGCCAGCGCTGTCCGCAGACACTTCCGGGTCATGTGGCATTTCCCCCTTATTCCCTCATAAAATAAAAGAGACGACACAGTCTTCTACAAAAGTATAAAAAGAGTTTACTGACATTCTGTTCACAATCAGATCCCAGAAGGCAGACTTAGCTTAATGAAGTAGCATACACTTGGAATCTATCTCTTAAGAAGACAGTCCCTTTGTCCTCTCTTGGCTGGAAGCCAACAGGGCAATCTTTGGCTCAGTAGATATTGTTTCTTCGATGCATGTGGTGAAAGAGAGAGAGATGGCTACCCTGCCCTGTGCTTTTGTCATTACCTGCACAGGTGAGGCCACACCCACCTCTAGTCACATGCAGAGGAAGTCTGTCCCAGCCCAGAAGGAAACAGGAAGTTTACCTGCTGGCTGGACAAACATCCCTCCCCATGTGTAAACATATTCACTCTAGGAATGTTGTACTTGACTGCTCTTGTGTTTCACATCCTACAGATGCCAGGTTGCCAACTGGGGAAAGCAAAACGTCACTTAATCAAGGATCTGAAATATTTTCCTTGACACGTGAATTTGTTTTATCCTTGCTTGTTTTAAACCACTTTGAGATTAGTTCTTTAAAATAGAAAGTGGTATAGAAATGATGATGATGATGATATCCCGGGGGGTGGGGAGGAGAACTAGGCAAACTAAGGCTCGGGGGCTGGATCCGGCCCAATTGCCTTTTAAATCCGGCCCGCGGATGGTCCAGGAATCAGCGTGTTTTTACATGAGTAGAATGTGTCCTTTTTTAAAAAATGCATCTCTGGGTTATTTGTGGGGCACAGGAATTCATTCATCCCCCCCCCCCAAATATAGTCCAGCCCCCCACAAGGTCTGAGGGACAGTGGACCGGCCCCCTGCTGAAAAAGTTTGCTGACCCCTGAACTGGACATTCCATTGTGGCAACCATAACCTAGGTTAAAGGTGCTATTTGGCGATTATGACTATATATCTGAATTTCTAACACTGTGGAGAGGGTCTTTTACAGGGTGGGGTGAACCCACTGGAAGTTGGAACTGCTGCAATGCCATTTATATGTTTCAGGTCTGCATTTGCAAGGCCAAAGGCCCACAGTTTGGACACTTATTGTGGGGCACACCTCTGACCCACAAACAGTTTGCATGTCCCCCCAGCCCCTTTCTGATTCATTCATGTCTTCTGCAAATTCCAGACCAGGCGAGAGTGGCCCCCAACGCCTCCACTCACCTGCCTTCTACCATCTGCTCTGTTCGGACACAGGCTGTGAAATACTGGCCAAATTGGTCCTGGAAGAGAAGCACAGAGGGCACTTGGCTCAGCTGTGGGGAAAGAGTTTGGCTCACAGAATCAAAGAAAGGAGAACAGGACTGAGGTGCTGGCCCTAATCCTGATCAAACAGCTAGCCAGTTCTTTCCTGGGGGGCTTGACACCTGCAGCTTTAAACCTCCCAGACACCTGAAATCATAGAATGGCAGGGTTGGAAGGGACCTCAAAGGTCATTTAGTCCAACCCCACGTTGGAGGGCGTCAATCTGCAACTCACCAAACCAAACACAGCTCACAGGACATGTACAGAGTGTTGATACCCCCTCCCCACAAAAAAAAAATATCTTCAATTTCCAGACAGGCAGCAAAGAATTGCTTGTAATGTGTGGGGGGTTTTACGGGTTTTAGTACCTTTTTGAATATTTTTGAATTGCATGGATTAAATCTGCTTTATTGTGCTTTTTAAATTTGGGTTTTTTTATTGAAAGGCAGAGTACAACTCCCTCAAACAAAGGAAGCTCAGAATTGTTGAGCCCCTCAAGGGCCACATTCCGCATGGAGAGGGGTCAAGACTTGGACAAGCCTGACTGAACTGCCTTGAGGCTTCAGGGTTTTCAAATGTGGCCCTCAAAGGAGGTTACCATCTCGCCATGGAACAAAAGGCTCAATCTGCAGCATGCCACCATTGTGGGAAATTGCAGTCAAGCATAACTAGCAACTATAGGGCTAGTTAGTACATGAAGGGGTTAAGACAATAGAGCTGTGTTCCTAGACTCAACTAGGTCACGCGCCCTCAGAAATGAAGCTTTCTACTTCCTTTCTCTCTCTTTCTGCACCATGTAACCAATGAAGGAGAACATGTGTAAGTTTGCTCCCAAGCTTAGAGCACATGTTTGGAACCATATTCTGTATTTTCTACTCAAGAGTATTTGGCTGATGTTCCCCTTGAAGCTGCATGGAACAACAAGTGTTTCAGATTTTTGAATCTGTAAGTAAGACATTTTAAACTTACTTAGTGTGGTCTGTTCCTTGAAAAGGGGGTAGAAAAAGGGGAGCATCATGAATGGGATAAAAGGGTCCAATGACCTATATTCCTGACACTGTACTGCTGCGCAAGTTGTGACTTGATTTTAAACTCTGCTGGGGCTTTCTGTGTGCTAGCCCCACATTTTGAATCTAGGCACCCAGCCAATTCTTTTGTTATTCACCCCCACACTTGAGTCCACGGGGATTCATATATTTAATTCCCCTATAACCAGCACGCTTGGTCATTTCTGAAAATGTGACATTTGGGGTACAAATGGCGAAAGTGTGCCTGCACACCTGCTCCATCGCACCACCCCTTCTTTCCCCAGCCTTTTCCCCTCGCCACCCGCCAATTCCACTCACACGGATGACCACCCAGTCAGCTTGGTGGAGAGGGCAGCGGCTGCATTTGGCCCGGACTTTGAAGTGCGGCTTCCAGTGGAAAACTATCAGTGGGATTCCCAACGTCAGCAGAGAGAAAAAGTGGCAGAGGATGATCTTCCATGTTTTGCTTTGGTAGCCTGTGACTTCCTGGGGGCAGAACAAAAACAGGCGTTTTAGGCCCATGCCAATTATGACCTCCGCAAACACACACACAAGAGGGAGGGGGAACCCTTGCAATTTAGAAAGGTGCATTTGAGAGACCCCAGGCATCCTCCTCCTGAGATGGGGAATGACTTCTCTCGCCCAATTAAATGGCATCTTGGTCAAATTGCAGTGATGATAGCAGCTTACAAAGAATTCTCCTGCAACCTAGCACAAGGGTTGGCAACTGGAGGCCCTCAGGCCAAATCTGGCCACCTGAAGGGATGTGAATTGACAGTCCAAGTTGCTAGCCTGATGGCAAAAGTGCGAAGTGGTTCCCATGGCAACAAAACCTCCTTTGGGGAAGGACCAGGTATGCTGCACTTGTCCCCGCCCCATCTCCTTCCCTCACTTATCCACGTGGCTTTCCAGGCAACTTTGTTGTTAATAATAATAATAATAATAATAATAATTTATTATTTATACCCCGCCCATCTGGCTGGGTTTCTCCAGCCACTCTGGGCATCTTCCAACAGAACACTAAAATACAATAACCTTAAAACATTAAAAGCTCCCCTAAACAGGGCTGCCTTCAGATGTCTTCTAAAAGTTTGGTAGTTATTTTTCTCTTTGACATCTGGTGGGAGGGCGTTCCACAGGGCGGGTGCCACTACTGAGAAGGCCCTCTGCCTGGTTCCCTGTAACTTGGCTTCTCGCAGCGAGGGAACCGCCAGAAGGCCCTCAGCACTGGACCTCAGTGTCTGGGCAGAACAATGGAGGTGGAGATGCTCCTTCAGGTATACAGGACTGAGGCCATTTAGGGCTTTGAAGGTCAGCACCAACACTTTGAATTGCACTCAGAAATGTACTGGGAGCTAGTGTAGGTCTTTCAAGACCGGTGTTATATGGTCTCGGTGGTCGATCCCAGTCACCAGTCTAGCTGCCACATTCTGGATTAGTTGTAGTTTCTGGGTCACCTTCAAAGGTAGCCCCATGTAGAGCACATTGCAGTAGTCCAAGCGGGAGATACCTAGAGCATGCACCACTCTGGCAAGACAGTCTGCAGGCAGGTAGGGTCTCAGCCTGCGTACCAGATGGAGCTGATAAACAGCTGCCCTGGACACAGAATTGACCTGTGCCTCCATGGACAGCTGAGAGTCCAGAATGACTTCCAGGCTGCGCACCTGGTCCTTCAGGGGCATAATTACCCCATTCAGGACCAGGGAAGGCTCCACACCCGCCTGCCTCCAAGACTTCTGTCTTGTCAGGATTCAACCTCAATCTGTTAGCCACCATCCATCCTCCAACCGCCTCCAGACAGGGTTTAAGGACCTTTAAGAATGACGCAGCAGAGGCAAATGAGCTCTGCCCTTGATTCTCTCTCCCATAACCGACAGGCCTCACCCCCCCCACACACACACCCTGTACTTACCATGCAGGTATTAGGGGGGCCCTGGTTGAGGGTGCAGTAGCCGAGTCGCCGGCCTCCCAGCAGCCTCTTGGTGTCTGCAATCAGAATGAGAGAATGAGATCAGTACAAAATTATGTTCCTAAATGCGGGACAAAGGCATAAAGGTGCTTCACCCTGCTGTGGCTGAAATCCCAGCCAGAACGGCTCTGGGGTCTTTCATTCTGGGAAAGGTAAAGAGTAAAGGGACCCCTGACCATTAGGTCCAGTCGTGGCCGACTCTGGAGTTGCGGTGCTCATCTTGCTTTACTGGCCAAGGGAGCCGGTGTACAGCTTCCGGGTCATGTGGCCAGCATGACTAAGCCGCTTCTGGCGAACCAGAGCAGCGCACGGAAACGCCGTTTACCTTCCCGCCGGAGTGGTACCTATTTATCTACTTGAACTTTGACGTGCTTTCGAACTGCTAGGTTGGCAGGAGCAGGGACCAAGCAGCGGGAGCTCACCCCGTAGCGGGGATTCAAACCGCCGACCTTCTGATCGGCAAGTCCTAGGTTCTGTGGTTTAACCCACAGCGCCACCCGCGTTCCTCTCATTCTGGTAAGTGGTATGTAATTTTTGCTTGCTTGTTTATTGAAAGCTGCCCCTGCTCCCTCTCCCTGGTAAAGGAACCAAGGTCTCGGGAGAGCTGTAAAATTGGATTGATTGGATTGATCTTTATTACGGCCATTGGCCCGTCACAAGAGCTGTAAAATAAATGAGTTATGAAGGAGAATGAGTGGGTCTGAATGAACAGGGAGAAGAGCAAAGATCTTGAAAGCCCCGTTTCAATTAGCTTGGAGAGCAGCTGAGGTCTTGCAAAGCCCTTGCAGCCAATCACACATACTCTGCTCGTGCAAAGACACCCTGTTACTCAGAAAACTTGCAGCAAAGGCAATGCTAGTCCACATTTTCTTTTTTCCAATTTTTTTATTGATTTTCCAAATTTATAAACAAACAAACATAAATCCTAACTATAATTATTCCGCTATTATTAACATTGTTAAGTGACTTCCTCGAATCCCCCTGGCTGAATTTCAATGTACCGAATTTTTTACTCTATAAGACTCACTTTTTCCCTCCTAAAAAGTAAGGGGAAATGTGTGTGTGTCTTATGGAGCGAATGCAGGCTGCACAGCTATCCCAGAAGCCAGAACAGCAAGAGGGATCGCTGTGCAGCGATCCCTCTTGTTGTTCTGGCTTCTGAGATTCAGAATATATTTTTTTCTTGTTTTCCTCCTCCAAAAACTAGGTGCGTCTTATGGCCTGGTGCATCTTACAGAGCGAAAAATACGGTATATCATTGTAACAGTTTTCCAAAACTAATTTCTCATAAAATTTACTTAACCAATTAACATCTTTCTTACTTTTCATATTATCTTTAAACATATTATTCTATAACATCACATATTTAAATCCTAAGCCAATCTGGTATTTGCAAGTATTTCTATTTGCAAATCTTAACATATTTAACTAAATATTCTTTAAATTTCATCCATTCCTCCTGGTACTCCTCCTCCTTCTTGTCGCGGACTCTTCCGGCCAGGTCGGCTAGCTCCGAAAAGTCCATCATCTTCATCTGCCATAGTCCACATTTTCTCCAATTCCTTCATTGACTATTACTCCTTATTTCAGAAGGTGGGGTCTTGGGACAAAGGTGGAAGAGCTTGAGTGAAGCTGCCTGGCCTTCCAGCCAGTCTTGACCCAGCAGACCTCCGCCTTTCACCAGCTCTCACCCTCTCACAAAAAGGCTGTTGGGATACAGGGATGCTCTTACCTTCTTTGGGCGGTGACCTGCTCCCACCCCAAATCCCTGCTTACTTGTTTCTCCTGGGGTTCTGTCCTGTTATTCCAAGGGAAGACGTGGCCGAGCTGCACCTGAGGCTGTGCTACCTATCCGCCACCAGCCCCACCCCTTTCCCAAACATGGTTGCAGGAAGCAGCAGGCTGGCACCAGGCCAGGGGAGCTCCAAGTTGCTCTGCAGATTATCTTTGCCATTTGCTGTCGACAGCCGGCTGGCTGGCTTGCCCTGCTAAGGGAGCTTGCACACCTGACGCACCCACAGAGCAGGAAGCTCAGGTCAAAAGCCACACAGTTGACCGGGCGCGACGACGCCAGCCAGCTCCCTAAATGCTACAGCAGTGACCAAACCGGTTTCATCAGGTGGAATTTTCCAAATGAGCAAAATGGGCATAAAGTGTTATGTGCAAAGCAGTGATGTGTACCCGGGGAGAGAGAGGAAAGAGCAGGTAGGAGGAGGGGTTTGGAGGAGAGTCTTTGGCAGGGGCAGTTGGCCCTTTCAGAAATGCCCTCTTCTGATAAAGGTAAGCAGGTGCGCCTCCAGAATTTGGTGGTGTGTGGGAACACAACAGGGGACCGAAGTGGCCCCATGCTTGTCACAGTCTTTTTCTTCCTCAGCACTAAAAAAAACCCCTCCAGAGCCGTGTTTCCCCAAACGTGGGTCTCCAGCTGTTTTGGGACTACAACTCCCATCGTCCCCTAGCTAACAGGACCAGCAGTCTGGGATTATGGGAACTGTAGCCCCAAAACAGCTGGCGACCCAAAGTTTGGGAAACACTGCTCTGGGGCAAAAGGAGGCAACCAGCCGTAAAGGCAGGGGGCAGAACTGCAAAGGCAAGCGGAGCCAGGAAGATTCTCCGCACACATGTGCCTGTTTACCAGCCAATTAATCTTATTAAAACATTATGAATCCCTGCTGAGCTGCAACAGGCGTCCACTATTTGTACTTTCAGGAAACAATTGAAGACATCCAGCTAAGTAAAAAGGTCTCTGGTGTAGGTGCTCTTATTTTTTTTTTTTTTGCTATTGTTTTAAAACCTACATTTGGTTGTCTTTTGTACTGGGTTTTAAATTACTTTGGGTTGCTGTTTTAGGAGATTCCTAAATTAATAAATCATTAATTTATTAATAAATTATTATTAATCATTATCTTTTAAATTGTATTTTAATCAACTTGTTTTTATTATTGGTTGTTAGCCGCCCTGAGCCCGGTCTTGGCTGGGGAGGGTGGGGTATAAATAAAAATTTATTATTATTATTATTATTATTATCCGGAAGCTTGGCTCCAGTCTTTATACTTTATTAACATTTGTTATCTTTTAGGTGGAAGCAAAGTCTCGCTGCAGATTCACATTCACAAGGATGTCCACAATATAGATTTGGGTGGATTTTTTAAAAGCAACATTCTCCCCTGAAACATGGTCAGAGGACATCTCTCCCTCCAATTCCTCCCCTCCCCTCAGCTCCAAAAGGGAGGTGAGCTGGAGAGCCACCATGGTGTTGTCTGCCAGCTAGGTCCCCAGCCCCTCTCCCCCCTCCTACAAAAGCTGTGACAGGGTGCACAAAAGGGGTCTGGAAGCCCCCTGCAGGATTCCACCAACGCACTGGGGCTGGGGACTTGTTTGCTGAAGATGCCTTGCCAAGAAGCTGTACCCTTTTGCTAGTAAAGGTAAAGGTACCCCTGCCCGTACGGGCCAGTCTTGACAGACTCTAGGGTTGTGCGCCCATCTCACTCAAGAGGAGACACTTCCGGGTCACGTGGCCAGCGTGACATTGCTGCTCTGGCGAGCCAGAGCTGCACATGGAAACGCCGTTTACCTTCCCGCCAGTAAGCGGTCCCTATTTATCTACTTGCACCCGGGGGTGCTTTCGAATATCTGTCTTCGATATTTAGGCATTCATTCAAAACTGAGTTCCCACATTTGATGCCAGTCAAACTGTTTCAGAGGCAGAGAGTCTAAAACACTGAGAATGTGAGGTTCTTAGTTTTGAAGTGCCACATCAAAATTTGAATTTCCCTTTGGAAATCTGGGCGTTCTGCATGTTGTTCAGTGAGGACCATGTGCTGCTTTAATAGCTATGAATATTATTGATGGGGAAAACCACAGCTGAAGGAGAAACCGGTTTGCTCACTGAGGCAGAGATTTTGCTTGGGCATTGCTGGTGGCAGATTCCTGAGACCCTGGACGGTGGGCTGAATGAAGTTAGCTCCTTCTTTCATTACTGTCACCATGCCTGTTAGGGAGGAGGAGGGCAGGGAAGCACTGACAGCCCACTGAATGTGGCTTCCTGCAAAAAGCAGCTGCCCCTTTTGAAAGAGCATGTTCCTAGCCCTCATGATTTGCTTGAAAGGGCAGCATCAATCATTGCTGGAATCACAGGAGTTGGTGCAAAGGGCCTTTATGGGGTCTCCAGCAGTTTTAGAGGCGACAGAAAGTTCTTAGTGAGCAGCAATGTTTGAAATTAGCGGCCAAGTGAAAATGCCAGGGAGCCAGGATGGCACCAGATATCTCCACTGAGGATCATTGGACCTGGACTGTTTTCACACACTAATACGCCATCCTGTAGAATTCTATCAGTTATATTTTATTTGCACGATTGGAATGATTTTCTGGAACCAAAATGCTTTTTCTGTGCAGCCTGAGCAGGAGCAGTCACCATTAAGAAAAAGAGGTCAGAACAGGCCAATAGATACGTGGGCTGTCCCTGGATCAAGTGACTTATTCTTCTTTCAAACTTCAAAGCTCTTAACCTAGCTTAAGGATCTCATCTGAACTAGCATTTAATTGAGAATCATTCACAGTCAGCCCATCATTTGAAAAACAAGACTTTAGAGCCGTCTTGGTCAAAAATGGCAACTAGACATCCAGTTTTGGCAACGGCATTTGCTCAACACATTTTCTTTTCCAGGGCAGAGTTTGTAACACACAGCTGGGCCCAACACAAACAACTTTCTTTCCCCCTTTCTCCCTCAAGCCAAGATGGTCCCTGTGACATTCTCTGCTATGCAGCCTTATACAATCCCAGTCACAAGACCCACTTTCCACTCCGCTCAAGGCATAAGATGGCCCAGAACCTTCCACAAATCAGTTTCGCTCATGTCTTTCCTGCAGAGACTGTCCCAGAGGCCCTTCTGGGTGGGGATTGGAGGGGCCAAAGCCCCAAACGCCAACTTGCCATTGCCTCAGCAAGACTCTCTGTGGTGTCCACTTCTACCTTCAGAATGGCAACTGGGGCCTCCCCATTAAAGAAGACTGATTTGGGAGCCTGTGTGTGTGGTGGTGATGAGATGATGCTCAGGCCCTGCCACTCGCCACTGGGGCATCTGAACGGCCACAGCGGGAACACAATTACTGAATTTCAGTGGTGCCCCGCAAGACGAATGCCTCGCAAGACGAAAAACCCGCTAGACGAAAGGGTTTTCCGTTTTTGAGTTGCTTCACAAGACAAATTTCCCTATGGGCTTGCTTCGCAAGACGAAAACGTCTTGCGAGTCTTGCGATTTTTTTCGCTTCCCCCCCCCTTTTTCTAAGCCGCTAATAGCCTTTTAGCCGCTAATCCGCTAAGCCTTTAATAGCCACTAAGCCGCTAATCCGCTAAGAGGGTTGCTTCGCAAGACAAAAAAACCCGCTAGACGAAGAGACTCGCGGAACAGATTATTTTCGTCTTGCAAGGCACCACTGTATTATTTATTAAATTTATATACCACCTTTGGTCCAGAGATCACAGGCGTCATCTAGTCCAACCCACTGCAATGCAGGAATCTTTTACTCAACGTGGGGCATAAAACACAAAATGAATATAACCACCACCAGACTAGAGGGGGGCCCTTGGGCCTGATCCAGAAGCTCTCTGTGCTCCCAACTGTAAACCTCCTCCTCCCAATAGAAAAACTATAGATTATTCTTTTAAACCTTCGTCCTTTATCAACTCGGGCCCCCCTCCCCCCGCGGTTCAGTCCTTGGCTCCCTGGAAGCCCCACTTTGCGTAACTTCAGAAACTTTCCCTTTCTCCCCCTCCCCCTCAAAGAAATAAAACCGCTCACTGAGGCGAAAGAAAATGAAAGAAAGAGGAAAGTCAGCAGTTTCGGGGAGGACGTGGGGCAGCAGCCCAGGCTGGTCCGGGGGTGGGGGGCACGCCTGTGTCTGCCTCGCCATGTGCCCCCCTTCTCGGCTCGGGCGGCCCTCTCCGCTGAGCCCCCCGACCCCGTCAACAGCAGCAGCAGCAGCAGCAGCTGTCCCTTCCTGGGCCGACCTTCCGTGGCGCCCCCCCCCCCCCAGGGAGCCCCCCTCAATCCCAGGGAAAGGGCGAGACCCCCCCTTCCTTCCCCCCCTCTTTCCTGCCTCGCCGGGAGGCTCACCTGAGCTCATGGCCCCCCTCCACGAGGAGGAAGTGGAAGTGGAGCAGCGCCGCAGCGGCAGCCGCCTCCTTCCCGCGCGCTGCCCGCCAGCGCGAAGCAGCTGCAGCTGACGGTCCGGGGCCGGCCAGATGGAGGGGCGGGGCCTAGCGCAAAGGCTGCCGGGAGTCGTAGTTCCCCCCCTCAGGGGCTGAAGTGGCGCCCTTTCCCCAGGTTTCCCCCGGTATCGGGGACCAGGCGGGCCCAAGAACACCCGTCGCGATTCCCACATTCCTAGCCTCGTTTTAAAATAAATTCCACCCCCCACAACACACACATATTTGTTAAAAGAGAGGGTAATTTATTTATTTATTTTTTCATGAATACAGTATTTATTGGCATTTTCATAAATCACACAAAACAAAAATAAACAAAAACACATAAAATTTCAATTACTTATTTTCTTATAACTTGTTTCTCAGACCTCCTCACACCTCCCCTTCCTGTATTCCAATTTAAATTGTCAATTCAGCAAGTCCTTAACTTATTTCTCCACTTTAATTTAATAATTTATTCTAACATATTGTTATTTTATTTTTCTACTTTCTTCCATTTCCTCCATTTATTTTACCAACCTTATTTTCCTTTAATTTAACCTATTTTAAAAACCGATTTTAACTTATCCAAACTTCAGCATCAATACTTATACCTCATTATTCATTCTTAAATATTTTTCCTAAAGTCGACCAAAATTTCCCTTCCACGACTTTCCCAATTTCCATACAAATAGCAAAACCAAATAAAAGCCAAACAAATTATAATTATATACCCTTTGGATTCCTAAACACCACCCACCCTTTCCCCGGTTTCAGTCCCCAACAAATGACCATCAGTCTCAATATTCTGTTTAGCCTGGAGATCTCAGGTCCGAGGCACTTAATTCTCTCTCAATTCCTCTCTGCCGGTCTTTTTGATTGTCGTTAATGTTAGACCCCAAACGGTCTTTTTGATTGTCCTTAGTGTTAAACCCCTGGGACGCGGGTGGCGCTGTGGGTAAAACCTCAGTGCCTAGGACTTGCTGATCGTAAGGTTGGCGGTTCGAATCCCCGCGGTGGGGTGAGCTCCCATCGTTCGGTCCCTGCTCCTGCCCACCTAGCAGTTCGAAAGCACCCCTAAGTGCAAGTAGATAAATAGGTACCGCTTTATAGCGGGAAGGTAAACGGCATTTCCGTGTGCGGCACGGGTGCTGGCTCACCAGTGCAGCTTCATCACGCTGGCCACGTGACCCGGAAGTGTCCTCGGACGGTGCCGGCTCCCGGCCTCTTGGGTGAGATGAGCACACAACCCTAGAGTTGGTCACGACTGGCCCATACAGGCAGGGGTACCTTTACCTTAGTGTTAAACCCCAAGTCTCGGAGGGGCTCAAAGAGAGGGTAATTTAAGCTGCAGTTTTTTCCAGGTCCAGAGGCGCCAAGCCACGGCAGAGAGTAAAAAAGTGCTGTAAATAAAAGGGGCAGCGTGGCTTGTTTGTAAGGGGGCAGGTTGTTTGTCAGGGTAACCCATCTTGATTCGCATGCCGTCAGCTGAACACAACGAACCTTCCCATCTCTTACAGGGCCAATACAAACAAATTACTATATAAATAGAGGACCGACCCACGGGACACTGATGCAAAGACACTATGCAACAGAATGGAAAGATCAATAATCCACCCTAACCCTCTCTCTTCCCTCCCACTTCAATGTCTAGGACAAGAGCGTCTGTGAAAAACGGGCTGTGAAAAAGACTATGAATTGAAAGTGGATACTCTGTGTACCTTTCCTTGCTCATTTATTTTATTTTTTGTATCACAAAAAATCTTGAATAAAAACTAATTCCAAAAATTAAATGACCAAAAGAGCAGCTTGGATCAGGACCAGCTGCCTGGGCACCAGGCCCAGCACCAACTGCTCTGTTCAGGCCCCTGGAAATCTTTGAAGGGGTGGGAGCCACGAAAAACCACACAGAGAAGTCCCTCTGGAAGACCAGAAGAGAGCATGATAGTGGGGGGCTTGCCTCCTCTTAGGAGTGGGGGGCTTGCTGTCAGATCCAGTGGGGGCAGGTGAACAGAAGGGAGAGAACAGCCATCCTTTTTCGCCTGGTTGGGGCAAGCGAAATCCTTCCCCCAAAGCTCAGCCTGAGTGGAGAAGACAAGTCAGCCCCACCGGCCAGCTAAGTCAACACACCGTCTTTAAAAAGCCAGGCCTGCCTTTACATCAGCTGGCTCGCCCCGAAAGGAGGAGGCCATGCGACTCCCCAGAAAGCACATAGGTTCTGGCCTGTGGAAGTGGCCACCTCGAGAGCTGAAGAGAAGCCCATGGGGTCCTTCGGACCAGCTGCTGTCTGAGCAAGACTTGCAAACATCAAGGTGAAGGTCTTTTCCACAGAGGCCTCAAGCAGTGTGTGCTTTGGGGTAGATGTTCTTGAACCACTTGCAATTTGACCGATGGCAACATAGAGGAAGAACAGGAGCCCCCAAGAAAACAATATGGAAGCTTTAGGGGCAAGGACGGATTTGGGGCTCCCAGTTGTGGGGGAAGAGGCTGCCATAATAAAACACTGCTCCTCATCGCAGAGCCTACAGAAGGTTGGAAGCAGCCCCACGTTGCTACCTTCAAGCTATGCTCACTCTTGCCCAACCTTCCTGTCCCCTTTGGGACCATTCGGTACAAACCCAGCACACACACACCCCAAAAAAAATACCTTCAGTCCCAGGCAGTCTGCAAGCAGGAGACAGAGAGAGGGGACCAGTCTAAGGACACAGGGTGGGGAGGAAGGTGAATTGAGCGAGAGAGAGAGATTTGCTAATGACTTTTATTAGTCCTTGCAAGCTTTCATCGTACATGAATGCCCATGGAGAAAACCCACACAAACCGGGCAGGGCCTGAAACCGCAAATATAAGTTAGCTAACTTCCGGCAAGGGGAGCTGTGAAGCAAAGGCCCTGAAGGGATGTCAGGCGCTGGCTGCCTTTTCCTTGTAGGTGGCCATCATCTTCTTGATCTCAGCAATCGCTTTTCCAGGGTTCAGCCCCTGAAACAAGAACAGGAAAGGTGGGAAAAGTCCTTCAACTGCTAGTGCAACCCCATTGCCAAGTCCGGCACAAGAAGACAACATCTGCTCATCCAAGAGGCAAATGTGGCAGCAGGTAGGGAGCTCCCTTCATCCCTTTGCACAATAACTGGCAGACAGGGAGAGAAAAGAGCCCTCAAGGTGCTGCTGGAATATGATTCTCACCTGCAGAAGTCCATGACCACCAGCCCTGCTGACTGGCATGATGGGAGGGCAGCAACACCCCGAGTTCCCCATCCTGGCCGCCATCTGCCCCTGACCCACATGGACTGAGTCACCCATTTCCAGAGGCTGCCCTCCCCCCAAGAAAACACAGCAGAGAAGCCTGCGGAAACAAGCCCAGAACAGCCGCACAGAGTCAGTACCTGCTGGACTCCCAGGGAGCCGGAAGCATCCCAATGTCCTTCTCAAAGTGTCCCAATAGCATTTCTGGCCAAGCCCCTGGGGGAAGGGGGAGAGAAACGACGGCCAGCTTCTTCCCTCCCCTCCATTCCCCCAGGGGTGAGGGGGGAGAGCCCTCACCTTGGGGCAGGTCTTTGTGCAGTTCATGATGGTGTGGCAACGGTATAGGGAAAAGGGGTCCTGCAGCTGAGCTAGGCGCTCCTCTGTGTAATCGTCCCGGGAGTCAATCATCCAACGATAAGCCTGGAAGACAGAAAAAGAGGGTGCTGGGTGTGAATCCTTTTTTTTTTTATAAAATATTTATTAAAGGTTTTAGACATTTATAATCACCAAACACATATAAAACCATCACCATAATACAATAAACAAAGAAAAACACAAAAGAATAAAAAGAATAACACATAATACAAAAAACATACAGCAGCAAAGTCAAGTAGTTCATAGCCATATTTTCTTTGCTTTTGGACTTCCTCACATCTCTCGTTCCTGCGTTCCCAATTTCTAGAGTTCTAAACAGCAAATTATCACCTTGTTTCAAATCTTATTTTGTGATTTTCCAATATTATGTCTCTAACTTTAAATATTTTTATCATAAGCTTAAATACTCATTTTAGACATGATATTAATCCGAAATTTATCTTCTTCTCAAATTTCACTTATTCTCATATTCCCTTCAGCTAGTTTGCTGATGCCCTGTTGTTCTCGATCCTGCATCCTTCTTAACACTCATACAGTTTACAATGTTTTTGTAGATAATCCTTAAATTTCTTCCAATCCTCTTCCGCTGCTTCTTCTCCCAGGTCGCGGATTCTGCCGGTCATTTCTGCCAGTTCCATATAGTCTATCAGTTGCGTCTGCCATTCTTCCAGCGTGGGCAAATCTTGAGTTTTCCAATGCTTAGCGATAAGTATCCTTGCTGCTGTTGTTGCATACATAAAAAATGTTCGGTCCTTCTTTAACACCCTCCGGCCAACAATGCCCAAAAGGAAGGCCTCTGGTTTCTTAGGGAAGGTATACTTAAATACCTTTTTCAACTCATTATATATCATTTCCCAGAAAGCCTTGACCCTAGGGCAGGTCCACCAGAGGTGAAAGAACGTTCCTTCAGTTCCAACATTTATTATCAGGCAAATGATATATTTTTGCAAGCTTGACTAGGGTCATGTACCACCTATATATCATTTTCATAATATTTTCTTTTAAGGCATTACATGCCGTGAACTTCACACCGGTGGTCCATAACCTTTCCCAGTCAGCAAACATGATATTGTACCCAATGTCCTGTGCCCATTTTATCATAGCTGATTTAACCGTTTCATCTTGTGTATTCCATTTTAACAGCAAGTTGTACATTTTTGAAAGTACCTTGGTCTTAGGTTCTAACAGTTCTGTTTCTAGCTTCGATTTTTCCACCTGGAATCCTATCTTTTTATCCGATTTTAAAACCTCTTTAATCTGAGCATAATGTAGCCAATCTCGCACTTTATCTTTTAATTTCTCCAAACTCTGCAACCTCCAAGTATCTCCATCCTTTTCTAGTATTTCCCAATATTTTGGCCATTTGGCCTCCATATTGAGTCTTTTCCGGGCCTTAGCTTCCATTGGTGACAGCCACCTTGGGGTCATGGGTGTGAATCCTTGCACAGAAGAGGGGCTTACATGCCCAGGGGTCTCCCTAATGCCTGACCCTCCTTCCCCCTCCCTCTGCCTTTCACCATGACACCTTTTGCCCATTCAGCTGGCTCCCTCTTCTCTTTCCAGGGTCTTCTGCACCCACCTGCTGGCCCACCAGAAACGCATTCCCTGGCTCCTGTCCACCACAGCCTCTCCCTCCTTCAACCTGAGAACCACTGAGCATCTCCCCATACCTGGTCCTCCCCTCCCCTCATACCCCACTGATGATTGGCAGGAGTCTCCCTGCCCCACTGGCAACATGGACTGAGTTCTGGGCTTCCCCACCCGGCTATTCCCTGGCAGCCAGTGGGCACTTCTGGTCTTTTTACCTGCATGAGCACAGCGGGGCCCAGGTACTTGTCTCCGTTCCACCAGTAGCTGGGGCAGCTGGTGCTGCAGCAGGCACAGAGGATGCATTCGTATAGCCCGTCCTGGCAGGGAGCAAAAGAGGAGCCACAGAGTCAAAGGACTATTTAGCATCTGCCATGAGGGAAAAGGAAGCGCAGCCCCACCAGAGGAACACCAGACAACCACCGGTGAAGTGAACAAAAGCAGGGGAAGGGGACTTGGTGGGCCGCCACAATTCCAGTTTGTTCCCTAGCAAGTGGTTTTCAAGGCTGCGCTGCCTTGAAACACGGAAAGCTCCATCCCAAACTGCAGTGGCAAGGAGCAGCCACTGACAGGGCCACTGAAATGTCGCTTAGAGGTCTTCTGAAACCACCCAAGACGGGGCACCACTGTCACCACATCAAATGGCAAGTCTGTAAGTCAAGAATTGTGCATAGTGTGTGTGTGTGTGTGTGTGTGTGTGTGTGTGTGTGTGTGTCACAGCTTGTGTGCAGCAACTGCAGCTCCTGTTTCACTACATGTCCCTCCAGGAAAGGGAGAGGATGACTGGCATGGAGATCCCCTGCCTGGCTCCAGGCTCTGCCATGATGGAACTGCCCTCCTCTCACCTTTGAAGATGAGCCACCCTCGGTTTGCCCCAAAGGCTCCTGTAAGACCCTTCAAGGGGAGGAAGGTCAGTGATCTGCTGAAGGAGGCCACTTGGGGGCATGAAGCGGGAGAGGGGGTTCCACCACTGCACTAAGAACTGCCCCAGTCTTTTAGCCAGGTTTGATGTGCAGACCCCTGCCCAATTGCCCAAGGCAACTCAGCTTTGCCTCCAAGTGACCAGGCAGGACTCCTTGAGAATAGGAGGCCATTTTCATCTCCTAGACTACCTCAGCCTCGAAGCCCAGAGCAGCACCCAGCAAAATGAAGGATGCACAACTTCCTGGGCAGAAAGAGAGGCTGAGGTGGGATGGGGCAGATTCATGGCTTGAAAGGGGGATTTAGACAAATTCACTGAGGAGGACAAGGCTTTTGATGGCTACGGTTGTGCAGTACTTCTGTTGCCAGAGGTAAGAAGCCTTCGTGTGCCAATTGCTGGGGACCACAAGGGCCGGAGAGTGGTGTGTGCTCCTGTCCTCCTCGAAGATGCCCCACAGGAAGAGAGGATATTGGGCAAGATGGGCCTGATCCTGCTTCAGAGCTCTTCGTAGGTGCCCATAAAAACTAGCGGCAGGGGCTTGGTGCACAATGTCCTGGGTTCAGTTCCTGGAGGCACTTCTTAAGCAGAGCTCTTGGGTAGCAGCAGGGACAAGAGAGGGCTTCCTCTGTCAGTAGAGGAGCAGAACCCTGAAGCAGAGTAAGCCAGGCTGGCCTCTCAATGATGAGGGTCTCAAGACAGGAAGGAGGGGTGACCCGGGGAGGTGAGACTGCAGCTGCCAATAATAGAGGCTGCCTCCCCATGGGAAGAAGTTAAGACAGGCCAAAACACCAATGAAGCAGAATGAAAAGAAAAGAAGAGTAATGACCAGCTTCTCCCGATCTTCTATGGACTGGAGGTATTGCTCTTTGCCTTGCTGGGACTCGTCCTTCTTTTTCAAATACGGCTGGATGGCTTTGTACTGGGCATAGAAGTTGCTCAAGTCCTGGAATGGGGAAAAGCATTTGTTGAGTGCAACGGACTCAAGAAGGGGCAAAGGCTGGGCCCAGTTGGACAGCCCCCTACGTCTCAGAGCCCCTCACCCCCGTACAAGGGCAGGGGGCCATCTCAGAGACAAAAACTTGGCACCCCAATACATTCTGCTATATTTCCTTAGTTCTCCTGCTTCCAAAGAAATAACAATATCTTCTGCCAACTGGGCTACAAAGAAGGCGTGAACTTACTGGTACAAGATCCTTCACCACATACATGTGGGGGAGAGGGTATATTTTGGCGACCTTGCCAAGGTCGGTGTCAATCCTCGTGGTACAAGCCAAACTGTTGCCTCCACCAATGTTCATTGCGCAGGAGCCACAGATGCCTAGGAAAGGGGAGAGGACAAGTCACAACAGGGCCGGCGGCTCACTGCCTCCCACCATAGGAATACAGAAAGCTGCCTCACATCAAGTCAGGCCATGGGTTCATCATCAGCACAATGGCTCTCCAAATTTCAGGCAGGGGTCTCTCTCAGACTGACTGAGAGTTGCTGGGGACTGAACCTGGGACCTTATGCATGCAAAGCTGTTGCTCTGCCCTGGTCCTACTCAAAATCTCCACCTTCCTACATCTAAGATCCTCACGTCAAAGCTGTTTTAATTTTTCAAAAGGAAGCATTGCTTCTCTTTCCTCAAAGCCTCTTAAAAAGCAGTTAATCTTGTGGCAATTTGAAGAGACAGTGCAAACTCTTTCAGCATTTGTTTGCTTCTTGTTTTACAACAGGCCTAAGCGGAGAGAGTATGTTATTAAACAGAGCTATTTATAGCCACGTTATGTATGCCAATTACAGATCTAATTATAAACAACAGAGAACGCTTGTCCCAAAGAGCTTTGGGGTTATATCCAAAGCTTTTCTTCTCGGGCAGTCATGGGTCTGCCCCAGCATACTTTCCTCAACCTGATGCCTTCCATATGTTTTATACCAGAGGTTCCCAATTGGTGGTCCATGCACCCCAGGGGGTCTGCATAACCCACTCAGGGGGTCCATGGCAGCATTCACATCCAATAATTACCATAGAGATATCAACATTTTCAAAAGCCCGTGGCTTTTTGACTACAGCTACTATCATCAGCCTTGGTCATGGCTATGGGGTCAGAGGATGCTGGAGCTGATAGGAGTTAGTCCTACTCAGAGTAGCCCCATGAAAATTAATGATCATTATCAGCTTAGGTCCATTAATTGCAATGGGTCTATGCTGAGTAAAACTTAGCTGGATTCAACCATTAATCTTTTAAGCAATTCTGATTCCTAAGTCTGGTTAGACGGGCTTTAACCATCTCAACCTCAAAACTTGGAAAAGCTGCCATGTGTTGATTTCAGAATTTGGCCTCTTCACAAGGTTTTAGCAGGTGATGGAGAAAGGTGGCTCTCTCCCATTTAGGCCAACCTAAATCGAGTTGTTCAAATGCTCTGACAGCAGAAAGGCTGTGATGTGAACAGGTAGGAGGTGGGCCTTGCCTTGACCATCGCTCACCTGAGCCCACCTGGGCTCCTCAGAAGACAGCAAACAAGGCACAAGTTTACCTTCTCTGCAAGACCTGCGGAAGGTCAGGGTGGAGTCCATTTCATTCTTAATCTTGATCAGGGCATCAAGAACCATCGGTCCACATCTAGAAAGAGAAATACCAAGTTCTCTGCTCATCTCTAAGTCCACTGCTCTCCTTCCTTATATGGTCCCCCCGCCACACACTCTCCACAGTGTGTTCTTAAAGCAAAGGAAATGGGTTAAAGCAGAAGAAAGATGTCACCACATTACCACAGCAAGGTCACAACCTGTCCAAGCCACCAAATATGATGCCAGGTCACTTGCTAGCAGCAGCAATTCATATGTTTTTGAAAAGCAGGCGGCGGCTGCTCTGAAGCGAAGTCCAGCTGGAGGCAAGCTACATTTCTGTGTGCTACGTTGGCCGGACTTAACGTGTGGCCCTGCTGAAGGTGCCTGCTACAATTTTCCCATGCTCTGATGAATGCCTCCATCTTGGGTTACCAAACTGAAGGCACCTTCATCTTTGTGCCTCAACACCTGATACCAACGCCCTTTGCTTGCTGCCATTGATTGCACTGTTATAATTGCTATACAGCCCTCCCCTCCCTCAATGGATCGCCTTGTTGGTCAGAGAAATGAACAAAAACGGAGACAAGGCCAGGCAGTAGAGTAGAAAAGGCTGCCTTTTCTTTATTGGCAGTTCCGTTTGCAAACAGAGTCCCTCCCCGCTACCCCGCCTTGTGAGAGAGGTGAGAAGCTCCAAGCAAAGGTGTGCAACATCTTTCAAAACCTCAGAAAGTATTCACCCCCCTTTTACAGAAAGACCACCCCAAAACATCACAGATACATGACAAGTCTGTCTATCGAGATGCCTGTACCTGATAATTGCCCTTCCTGGCCTGGCCTGAAATGGTGGATACCTTGACACCAGAATCTATTGTAAAGGACCTTTTTCTTTTACACATAGATCTTGGCTCTTTTGACAAGTCCACTTCCTCAGGAAGAATTTCCTGCTATGTGACTGGAGAGGGTCTCTGGGGTTGACCACAAGCTAAACTTGGCCTTGGACTTGTTCTGTGTTTTCGTTTCATTCTCATGATTTAGAGATGGATGCCATTTTATTTGAAGGCAAAAGGAGATATTTGGGATTATGCATTTATGTATGTATACTCCTGGCTGTGTGTGTATTGTATAACATGTTATAATTGTTATATAACATATAAATTGTTGTATAACATGTTATAATTGTATAACATGATGCACAGGAGCACCCAAGGGTGGGCAACAAAGGGTGGGGTAACAAGGGTGGGGCAGAGGGGTCTTGTCCAGCCCCTTCTTCAAAGCACTACTCACTTGTTCAGATCAACTTCATATGTCTGCATACGAGGTTTCTCCCCGGGGCTGTCTGGGTTCCACCGATATATTGCAAACTTCTTAATGCGAGTGGCTGTCTGTGTGTCAGGCGCGGCGGCAGCAGCTGCTGCGTGTGCCCTGCGGCAAACCTGTACACCAAGGAAGAAGGAAAGGAGACCCAAGCCATGAGCAAGAGGCATGCACAGCAGGGCACACAGTTCCATCTCTGAGACAAGTGTGCGCTTGGGGCCAGCCAGAGTTTACTACCATCAACATTATGTCTCTTTTGCACTGCGGGTGGGGGGACTTGGACTGAGGGTGCCTTGCTTGAAGCAATGCAGACACAGTTGGTAGGGGCACCTTGCCCTCCTTCATTGCCTGGTAGGCTACGGCCGCTGCTCCCTCCTTCCCGCCGCTGCAGCTGCCCCCCCCCATTCGAGAATGAAGACATAGGAGCCAACTCCTAGGGGCCAAGGTCCCTTCGCTCCCTCCCCCCAAGTCGATGAACATTGCCATTCAATGCCCCCTCCAAATTTTATTCAATCTGGCAGCCCTGGGCGGAGATGCCCAGGCATCAGCCTCTGCCCCCTTCAGCCCCTCGCCGCTGCAAGCAGCCGCCCAGGCAGCCACGTTCCTCGGAGCCAGGACGGCGGAGGACAGGACTGGCCGGCACCTTCCTCCTCTTCCTCACTGAGGACTAGCCGCCTCCCGAGGCCAACCGCTGCGGAGCCCCTCCCCCCTCCCGGACACTCCGGTCTCGCTCGCCTGCAGCAACCGCAGCGCCCCCGCCGGGCCTCGCCGAAAGGACAAGGATGCGCCCGCCGCCCGCTCAGCCGCCAACGCCGCCGCCACCGCCACGGTCACAGAACCCGCTGCCATCTTGCGCCCTCTGAGCGGACACCCTGACAGCTGCTTCCGGAAGGGGAGGGGCCGTAAGGCCCGCTTCCGGTCTGCGGACATATTGAGAGAGGCGACGGGGGAAGGCGCCTTGTTGGGAGTGGCCGTGGGTACGCAAGCACGTAGGTGCGCGCGGGAGGAGGCGGTCCCGCGGCGTTTGGAGCGCCTGACGCGAGAGTGGGGCTTTCGACGTCGGCCGTAGTGGGACTAGTGCGGCCGCCATGTTGAGGGTGGCGGGAGGAGGAGGAGAACGTAGACACAAGAAAGCGCAAGAGCTGAATTACTCCTGACTGCGGCCATGAACGAGACCTCCCCTTGCTCCCGGGTTAAGGGGCTCGTGCGTGCGCGCTCCCTGCCCCTGCTCAAAGGTTGCCGTGGGTGTGTCGGGGGGTCCCAGGGAGGGTCACGGAGCTCCGAGGATCGGGGGGTCCCGACGGTCGCCTGGTGGGTGCGCCACGTGCTACGTTCACGTGTAAATGGGTGGACGCGTGTTGAGCACCGAGAAGGCTGCTGCGATTCTCCCGACCCGCCGCCTTCCTGAGTCGTTCCAGCAACGGGCAGCCTCCCGACTGTGGAGGCAGAGCAGAGCCATCGCGGCTTGTAGCTGTTGGCTGCCCTCTCCCCCAGAAATTTGTCTAATCCAGTGTTTCCCAACCTTGGGCCTCCAGCTGTTTTTGAACTACAATTCCCATCATCCCTGACCACTGGTCTTGCTAGCTAGGCATGATGGGAGTTGTAGTCCAAAAACAGCTGGAGGCCCAAGGTTGGGAAACAGAATCGCAGAGTGGTCATCTGGTCCAAACCCCTGCAATTGGGGTTGCGACCTTTGTTCTGGCAAAACGCAGTGGTACCTCGGGTTAAGTACTTAATTCGTTCCGGAGGTCCGTTCTTAACCTGAAACTGTTCTTAACCTGAGGTACCACTTTAGCTAATGGGGCCTCCTGCTGACCCTACGCCGCTGCTGCACGATTTCTGTTCTCATCCTGAAACAAAGTTCTTAACCCAAGTACAGTGGTACCTCAGGATGCGAACGGGATCCGTTCCGGAGCCCCGTTCACATCCCGAACAGAACGTAAGACGCGACTCCGCGGGTCACGTTTCGGCGCTTCCGTGCATGCGCGTGACGTCATTTTGACCGTCTGCGCATGCACGAGCGACGAAACTCAGAAGTAACGCGCTCCTTTACTTCCGGGTTGCCGTGGAGCACAACCCAAAAGCGCTCAACCTGAATCGTATTTATCCCGAGGTATGACTGTGCTCCTGCCAACCTAGCAGTTCGAAAGCACGTCAAAGTGCAAGTAGATAAATAGGTACCGCTCTGGTGGGAAGGTAAACGGCGTTTCCGTGCGCTGCTCTGGCTCACCAGAAGCGGCTTAGTCATGCTGTACGCCGGCTCCCTCGGCCAATAAAGCGAGATGAGCGCCGCAACCCCAGAGTCAAGTCACGACTGGACCAAATGGTCAGGGGTCCCTTTACCTTTACCTTATGACTGTACTATTTCTGGGTTAGCGGAGGCTGTAACCTGAAGCGTCTGTAACCTGAAGCGTCTGTAACCCGAGGTTCCACTGTATAGGACAAGATAGCGGTGTTGGCGTGCTTTTCTTTTTCCACCTGGTGCTGAAATGACTTCAGAGCAATCCATTGCAGTCTACTGCAGCCTAACTGCATGGCCCCTCTGACATTTGTCACACGCACATAATATTGTAAATCTGTGCTTTGCTATCCGGAGCTGGAATATACGACCTTTTCCACACATACGCAGTCCTGTGCAACAATGCATGCAGTAGGCGGGGGCATATTCTGATGAGGGGATGAGCTTTCTTCCACGTGTTAAATTTCTGAAGGAGAGGGAGAAAGGGTGGTTGGAAGGAGTTACTTCTCCCCCGCCCGCCTCCTCTCTCAAATATCATGCAGATCATGTTCAGAACGGAGGCTTCTGGGCTACACTGACACAGAACGACTTGTTGCTGGAGCCTCGGAAGGGACAGGGCCTGGTGCTGCCAGGTGGATGGCTACAGGGGACTGGAAAAGGTAAAGGTAAAGGTACCCCTGCCCGTACGGGCCAGTCTTGACAGACTCTAGGGTTGTGCGCTCATCTCGCTCTATAGGCCGGGAGCCAGCGCTGTCCGCAGACACTTCCGGGTCACATGGCCAGCGTGACATCGCTGCTCTGGCGAGCCAGAGCCGCACATGGAAACGCCGTTTACCTTCCCGCTAGTAAGCGGTCCCTATTTATCTACTTGCACCCGGGGGTGCTTTCGAACTGCTAGGTTGGCAGGCGCTGGGACCGAGCAACGGGAGCGCACCCCGCCGCGGGGATTCGACTGGAAAGGACAACCTCAAAGCCTTGCCCTGGTTTGCTCCACCTTGGGATCAGATGAGAAGATGGAATGAGGCGAAAAAAGGAAAGGAAAGGAGTGAGAGGCAGGGGGAGCAGCAACAGCCGCAGGGCAGAAATAGGGAAAATACAGGACAAAGTGTGCCCTGTATTGAATCGTTTTACATTGAAATAAGGGACAATCCTGTATACTACAGGGTGGGTGGCAACCCTACCTGCAATACAGGAATCACAGCTCAATAATGACCACACAGAGATTTTACTTTCTTGGGCTCCATGGTCACTGCAGATGGTGACAGCAGCCACGAAATTAAAAGATGCCTGCTTCTTCGGAGAAAAGCAATGACAAACCTAGGCAGCATCGTAAAAAGCAGAGACATCACCTTGCCAACAAAGGTCTGTACAGTGGTACCTCGGGTTACAGACGCTTCAGGTTACAGACTCTGCTAACCCAGAAATAGTGCTTCAGGTTAAGAACCTTGCTTCAGGATGAGAACAGAAATCGTGCCCCAACGGCGCGGCGGCAGCAGAAGGCCCCATTAGCTAAAGTGGTGCTGCAGGTTAAGAACAGTTTCAGGTTAAGAACAGACCTCTGGAACGAATTAAGTACTTAACCCGAGGTACCTGTATAGTTAAAGCTATGGTTTGCCCAGTAGTGATGTATGGAAGTGAGAGCTGGACCATAAAGAAGGCTGATCGCCGAAGAATTGATGCTTTTAAATTATGGTGCTGGAGGAGACTCTTGAGAGTCCCATGGACTGCAAGAAGATCAAACCTCTCCATTCTGAAGGAAATCAGCCCTGAGTGCTCACTGGAAGGACAGATCCTGAAACTGAGGCTCCAATACTTTGGCCACCTCATAAGAAGAGAAGACTCCCTGAAAAAGACCCTGATGTTGGGAAAGATGGAGGGCACAAGGAGAAGGGGACGACAGAGGACGAGATGGTGGGACAGTGTTCTCGAAGCTGCCAGCCTGAGTTTGACCAAACTGTGGGAGGCAGTGGAAGACAGGAGTGCCTGGCGTGCTCTGGTCCAGGGGGTCACAAAGAGTTGGACACGACTAAACGACTAAACAACAAATGGTTTCTTGGGAGATGAAATTCACTGCCTGTTGTGCTTTAAATTAAAACTATTTGAAAATGATGGAATCATAGAATCTTAGAGTTCGAAAGTACCCAGGGGTCATCTAGCCCAACCCCCTGCAATGCAGGAGTCTCAGCTAAAGTATCCATGACAGATGGCCATTCAACCTTTGTTTAAAAGCCTCCAAGGAAGGAGAGTCCATCACCTCTCGTGGGAGTCTGTTCCAATGCTGAACAGCTCTTGCTGTCAAAAAGTTTTTTCAGATGTTTAGTTGGAATCTCCTTTCTTGCAACTTGAAGCCATTGGTTCCAGTCCTACCCTCCGGAGCAGGAGAAAACAAGCATGCTCCCTCCTCCAAGTGACAGCCCTTACGATATTTGAAGATCGCTATCATATCTCCTCTCAGTCTCCTCTTTTCCAAGCTAAACATACCCAGCTCCTTCAAGCGCTCCTCATAAGGCTCTTGATCATCCTAGTTGCCCTCCTCTACACACGTTCCAGCTTGTCAACATCCTTCTTAAATTGTGGTGCCCAGAATTGGACACAGTATTGCAAGCGTGGTCTGACTAAGGCAGAATAGAGTGGTACTAGTACTTCCCCTGGACACTATACTTCTGTTGATGCAACCTAGATGTACAGGTGATAGGTAAAGGTAAAGGTACCCCTGCCCGTACGGGCCAGTCTTGACAGACTCTAGGGTTGTGCGCTCATCTCACTCTAGAGGCTGGGAGCCAGCGCTGTCCGCAGACACTTCCGGGTCACGTGGCCAGCGTGACAAGCTGCATCTGGCGAGCCAGCGCAGCACACGGAACGCCGTTTACCTTCCCGCTGGTAAGCGGTCCCTATTTATCTACTTGCACCCGGGGGTGCTTTCGAACTGCTAGGTTGGCAGGCGCTGGGACCGAACGACGGGAGCACACCCCGCCGCGGGGATTCGAACCGCCGGCCATGCGATCGGCAAGTCCTAGGCACTGAGGTTTTACCCACAGCGCCACCCGCGTCCCTGTACAGGTGATATTTAACATCAAATAACACAGACAGAAATTTCATTCTTTCAGATGTGGTGGGCATGTAAAAGGCTAAAGGCTTTGGGGAAATGATTTATAATGAAATTAAGAAGCTGTTCACGTGGGCTATTCCCAAAAGACCTGAAGCTTTTCTTATAGGGATAACAGAAGACGGCCAAACTATTTATACATGTGACAACAGCAGCTAGAATATTGTATGCACAGAGATGGAAAGAAGAGAAGGTTCCAGTGAAGGAATACAGTGGTACTTCAGGTTACATACGCTTCAGGTTACAGACTCCGCTAACCCAGAAATAATACCTCGGGTTAAGAACTTTGCTTCAGGATGAGAACAGAAATCGTGCGGCAGCAGCGGGAGGCCCCATTAGCTAAAGTGGTGCTTCAGGTTAAGAACAGTTTCAGGTTAAGAACGGACCTCCGGAATGAATTAAGTTCTTAACCCGAGGTACCACTGTAATGGCTTTTAAAAGGACTGTGTGGAAATGGCAAAGTTGACAACAAAATTAAGAGACCAAAATGATGAACTTTTTATAAAAGAGTGGAGGCCTTTTTTTGACAATTCGGATTATTCTTACTTAAGTATAGAACCTTGTATTTGTTCCTATTGAGATTCATTTTAGTTAGCTTTGGTCCCATTCTCCAATCTGTTAAGGTCCTATTGAATCCCGATTCTGTCTTCTGAGGTATTCGTTGCCTCACCCTGTTTGGGGTCATCTGCAAACTGGATGAGCATCCCTTCAGTTCTTTCGCCCAAGTAAAGATGCTGAACAGCACCAGGCCTGGGACAGAACCCTGCGGCACCCCACTTGGCACTCCCCCCCCAGGATCAGTGCTCTTTGGGTTCTGTCAGTCAGCTCCAAATCCACCCAACATTGACATTGCCTGCCCTACCTTTTACCAGCTTCTCAAGAAGGCTTTGTGGAAAGCCTTGATGAAATCAAGACGTTTTACATCCACAGCTTCCCCCTGATCCACCAAGCTTGCAACTCTTATCAAAAACAGAAGTGAGGTTGGTCTGGCATAACTTGCTCTTTAGAAGCCCATGCTTGCTCTAGCGACCTCAGTATACTTTTCTAAGTCCTCACAGACCAATTGTTTAGTTATCTGTTGTAAGACCTTTGCTGGTATCGAAGTCAACCTGTCTGTTTTGTAGTTTCCTGGTCCTCTTCCCTCCCCTACTGAAGATTGGGGCAGTTGCATGCCTCCAGTCTGCAGAGACCTCACCTGTTGTTGTTCTTCCCTGCTCCTTCTCTCTGGTTTTAATTAAGTGGGATGGGGTTGAAATGTGTGGAAACCCGCTGCCTTTAAAGCAAGGTAGCATTAGGACCCAGGGGAGAGGCTGCATTGCAAGACAGATTTCTTTCCCCCTCTCTTGAAAGTGGGCAAAAGAGATCCAGTCTCTGGGAGGATAGCAGGGGGACTGAGAGGAAAAGAGACCTTCAGACCAGTAAGTCACTCCTGTGTGTCTCTGTGCATGCACAGAGGTTTTGTGCCCTTTTTGGATGTTGCTCTTTAGAGCTCACCAGTAGGCAAGAGTGGTGGGCAAAATGTACAGGGACCAGTTTGCCTTCAGTCAAGATCACGACCCCCCAAAACTAAAGCAAATGGCAGTGGAGGAGTAAGGGGGTGGGGTGGGAATCATTTGTGTTTTTCGGAAAGGCAGGTTTACTTTTCTTGTTTTAACTCCAGCTTTTAATCCAGAGCAAAGGCGGCTTTGAAGGGGTCCCTGGTTCACTTTTGTCTCAATACCAAATTGCATGTTGGTATTGTTTTAAGGGAATTTCCAATGGAAGGGGAAACTTTGGAAGGATGAAGAAGAGGTAGTGAGATTAAGGACAATATGTGTGCTCTATTCATTGTAAATGCAACAGCTCAGTGAATGAGTTGGCCGGGCAGATGTTGAGCGCCCCCCCCCTTTCCATTTCCTGATGTCTGGAATTTTGGCTGGGGGCAGAGAGGAGGGGGATTGTCTTTCTTGGAAAGTCACTATGAAAGCTCTTGTAAGTAAGGGCTTTGGGGGGGGGGGCAAGACATTGTGGGTCGATTTTGGAGGTCCAAAATCCTTGCAATATCTGTGTTGGTGGTGGGGGGGGGGTTCCCTTTTGTTCTCTGCTCCCTCTCCTGGCCTTTGGAGGAGGGGGCTTTTCCTAGAAGGTGGGGTTTCAGGAAGTTCCTGAGGCATTCTTTCCTTTGCAGGAGCTGACTGATTGTTCCCAGATGTGCCTTGCAAAAAAAAACATCTGGTTTCCTTAAAAGTGTTACCCTCCCACATCTTGGGCATTGAGGAGGGCCTCCCCCCCCCCATTTCAGCATCTTCTGCCAAAAGCATCAGTGCAGTGGGGGCCTTCCAGGAGGGAGGGAGAGTGGGGAGCAGGGTCCGGGAAGGGAATAGCCTTTCCTGGCTAGAGGGGGACGGTAGGGGGAGGTTCTTTGATGTGGGGGAGGGGGGGCTCAACTACCACATCTTGCTCCAATGCCCCTGGTGAACTTGCAACACATCTCTGCCCATGCGCAAAGGGCTTTCCCCCACACCATGTAATTGGAGCCAGCCCGACCTACCAGCCAAATTTAATACATCTATTTAAACCAATTGCTGAGGAAGAGGCCCTACAGTCACTATGTGCTTAATTATCTTCTTGGGATGTGGGGGGTGTTAGGTTTGGGGGACACCGTTGTGCTCCTCCTGGGGTAGTTTTCCACCTTTTCCCCCAAAATTTTTTATTGGTTTTCCAAATTTATAACAAACATAAAAGAAAAACATTACAATAGAAAAAACAAACCAACATTTATCCTAACTTTTATAATCCCACTTTTGTTACCATTGTTAGATGACTTCCTCAACCCCCCCAGCTGTTTCTATATAGCTCATTGTAGCAGTTTTCCAATACTATTTTCAAATAAAATTAACTTAGTCAATTAACATCTTTCTTTCTTTTCATATTTACTTCTGTCCATAGTGTTATGCAATTTAACATATTTAACTCCTAAGCCAATTTGGTACTCGCAAGTAATTCTACTTACAGTGGTACCTTGGGTTACATACGCTTCAGGTTACAGACTCCGCTAACCCAGAAATAGTACCTCAGGTTAAGAACTTTGCTTCAGGACGAGAACAGAAATTGTGCGGCGGCAGCAGGAGGCCCCATTAGCTAAAGTGGTACCTCAGGTTAAGAACAGTTTCAAGTTAAGAACGGACCTCCGGAAAGAATTAAGTACTTAACCCGAGGTACCACTGTATATTATCTTAGATTATTTAACTAAATAATCCTTGAATTTCTTCCATTCTTCTTGGTACTCCTCCTCTTTCTGTTCGCGGATTCTTCCGGTCAGGTCGGCCAGCTCCAAAAAGTCCATCATCTGGTAGTTTGGCCACCTTTGGCCCCTACCCTGAGCTCTCACATGTGGCTTCCAGAAACTGACAGCAGCCACATGCTGGGAACAACATCAACTGCCCAGCTAAACTAGGTGAGGGTAGCCGGTGGATCTCAAACCTGCAAAGACAGGCTCTGGGAGATTGAGCAGATGTAACCAAGAGTGGGTCCAATGGTCAAGAAAGTGGCTTCAGCCTCTGCTGTAGAAAGAAGCGAGGGGCAGATGGGGCTCATCAACCTGAGAAGGTAGCTCACCAAGAAGGAAACGCTGATCCTAAACTTTTGTGGGTGCATTTACCTCTTGTTACGTTCCTGCACTTGTTTACAGTTTGCCTAATTCCTATGACATGGACGCGGGTGGCGCTGTGGGTTAAACCACAGAGCCTAGGACTTGCCGATCAGAAGGTCGGTGGTTTGAACCCCCGTGACGGGGTGAGCTCCCGTTGCTCGGTCCCTGCTCCAGCGTGGTGTAGTGGTTAAGAGCGGTGGACTTGTAATCTGGTGAACTGGGTTTGATTCCCTGCTCCTCCACATGCAGCTTGCTGGGTGACCTTGGGCTAGTCACACTTCTCTGAAGTCTCTCAACCCCACTCACCTCACAGAGTGTTTGTTGTGGGGGAGGGAGGGAAAAGGAGATTGTTAGCTGCTTTGAGACTCCTTAAGGGGAGTGAAAGGTGGGATATCAAGTCCAAACTCTTCTTCTTCTTCCCCTGCCAACCTAGCAGTTTGAAAGCACATCAAAGTGCAAGTAGATAAATAGGTACTGCTCCGGCGGGAAGGTAAACGGAAACTACTCTGGCTCGCCAGAAGCGGCTTAGTGATGCTGGCCACATGACCCAGAAGCTGTACGCTGGCTCCCTTGGCCAATAAAGCGAGATGAGCGCCGCAACCCCAGAGTCGGCCACGTCTGGACCTAATGGTCAGGGGTCCCTTTACCTTTAATTCCTATGACAAGGGGAGCAATCATGTTTTAAGCTGGCTGCACTGGGGGTGCCCAGCCAAAGGACAAAGCAACTCTCTCCCTCTCTCCTGAACTGTGCAAACAGGCATGGCGAGAGAGGGGGCGGGTTTTTTTGCTGCTGTTGGAGATGGATTCAGAATCCCAGCGTGGAAGAGGTCCTGCTGGCAGCTTGCTGCAGCATCCACGCCCCCACCAGACTCTTAAATGACTTCTGCAGAGGCGGAGGAAAGCATTCCAGGAAACTTTCCTCAACTACGAGTCGGGTTCCAGGCCAGGCCTCTTTGTTCAGAGCACCTGGGCATCTATTTCAGTATCTGGCAAGGAGCTTTGCGCCCGTTCCCTTTCCTCTTCCCCTTCTCGCTCCTGCAGTGTTGGGCAACGAGGCATGGAGAAATCGAAGCAATTAAAAATAAAAAGGGCCCCGCATTGCTGGAAAGTGGTCAGGTTGGGTTTCTTTCAACCGAACATTTCCTGACAGCATCTCCCCTCTTAATTGGTCTTTTTGGTCTTTTGTGACCTCCAGGCTTGAAGCCCTGCGCCGCCTTCTACAGACATAAAAAGGGTTACAGGGAGTCCATATTTAGGCTCCCTGCTCATTGTACCCGCAGCCTCCAAAATTATGGTGGGAACAACACTGACACAACAAGGATGGTGAGCAGCCATGGTTTTTGTTTTTAAAGTGGTGCTTCAGGTTAAGAAGTTTCAGGTTAAGAACGGACCTCCAGAACGAATTAAGTTCTTAACCCGAGGTACCACTCGTGAGCAGCCATGTTAATTGAGATCCTGTTCTTTCGGTCTCGTGACGGACAGGTATTCAGATGCTGAGGGTCTTCGAGACAGAACTACCGTATTTTTCGCTCCATAAGATGCACTTTTTTCTTCCTAAAAAGTAAGGGGAAATGTCTGTGCGTCTTATGGAGCGAATGCGTGGTCCCTGGAGCCAAATTGCCCAGGGGCAAAAAGCAGATCATGCTTTCTTTTTTGAAAGAGGGAAGTGGGTGTTGAAACAAAGCCGCTGATCATTTGCCGATCGGGGAGAGAGATAAGGGACACTAGAGATAAAGGAGGCTGTTGCGTGCAAAAACGTGGTTACAAAGCTCGGATCCACATGGATCGTCAGGATTTTTGCATTGGGTCACCCCAAATTCACCATCAGATCACATAGTATGTCCCTGGCTACAACCTGCACACAAAAAATCATGCACCCACTGTTGCGTGGTGCCGCAATGGCGCAAAAACGTGGTTACAAAGCACAGATCCACATGGATCCTCAGGATTTTTGCATTGGGTCACCCCAAATTCACCATCAGATCACATGTCTGTGGCCACAGCATGAACCACAAAAATCATACGTCCACTGTTTCGTTCAGAGTTTTTCTCTCCTCGTTTTCCTCCTCTAAAAACTAGGTGTGTCTTATGGTCAGGTGTGTCTTATGGAGCAAAAAATACGGTATATATTTCAACCGCCTATGGGGTACATTTTCTTAGGCATCTCTTGCAGGGGCTGCATGCAAAACCATACCCTCCAAGTGTCCTGGTTTTCCAGGGACAGTCCCGGAATTGTGAAAGCCCTCCCGGTTTCTGATTTCATCCCAGGATGTCCCCATTTCCCCTGCCGGTGCTGAGCTCTGGTGCTTGTCCTTAACGACAGTTTGTGGCTGTGGGAGAGCATCCCATTGCCAGCCTCCGTCCTTGGGCAGCTCATAGTGGCTGCTGGATAGTTGGTAAGGAGATGAGGCTGCAGCCAGTTCTGAGGGGCAGGAAGAAAAAAGGAGCGTAGCTGTTGTAAATAAAAAAATATGCCCTTTTCCCTTATGGGGTATCCAAGAGCCCATATAGAGTCCTTACATAGGTTCCCTATTGGTAGGAGAAAATAACAGAGGCCAACCAGAGAATATTGAGAAGCAAAGCAGCTAGTACGCTTGATCTTTATTGATCTGTTGCAACAGGGTGCTCCCCTCACACGCAGGAGAGAAAGAGGACCCACAAAAATGCTGTGCAAGGGCTTATAAAGAGTTTTGAAATTCCCATCCTCTCGATCAAGACCACCCCCAGAAACATTATGCATACATCACAGAAGGGGTGTAACCTAAGACCACCCCTCAGATACATCCCACCTACATCACAGAAATTTAAATGTTGTTTTTCTCCTGTCACAGTTTATCTCCTGTCTGGCAAGTTACTTGATTGGATTTCCTGGGGAGCCTGGCCATTCTTTTGTAGTGGTAAAATACTTATTTCCTGGGCCAGGTCACAGGCTCACACCTTATTCATATCTTAAATGTGTCCTTAAGACAGGATTTGTGAGGAAAGAGACAATGGGGAGACTTTTCCAGTTTGAACTTGTAGAGAAAACATTTGGTCAGTTTAGGAATCAAAATGGTTCCAGGTTGGCCTTCCTGTGTTGATCTATGTATGTGCGGTTATGAACATTGCCATATATCTAAGACCATA
Source organism: Podarcis muralis (assembly GCF_964188315.1). Classification (NCBI taxonomy): domain Eukaryota; kingdom Metazoa; phylum Chordata; class Lepidosauria; order Squamata; family Lacertidae; genus Podarcis; species Podarcis muralis. Next base: position 8,055,289 of record NC_135661.1, on the reverse strand, counting down.
AAATTCCTATCACATAGCGAAGCAGAGTTTAAGGAGTCCTGATATTTATTTATTTTTTAAATGTTGTGTGTGTGTGTCTGCGTCTAATCTTGCCCCTTTCTAAACATTTATTTATTACATGTATGTCTTTCGTTTTGTAAATCTACCAAGGAATAAAACGAAATCGGGACTTGCCCATCTTCTGATAGGAAACACTCTGCAGGGGAGGGAAAACATTGGGGGGAGGGTCGAGGAAGGTCAGTTTTGGGGAGTGAGAAATGTCCCTACAGTGGTACCTCGGGTTAGGAACTTAATTCGTTCCGGAGGTCCGTTCTTAACCTGAAACTGTTCTTAACCTGAAGCACCACTTTAGCTAATGGGGCCGCCACACTGCCGCTGCGCGATTTCTGTTCTGAAGCAAAGTTCTTAACCCGAGGTAATATTTCTGGGTTAGTGGAGTCTGTAACCTGAAGCGTATGTAACCTGAAGCGTATGTAACCCAAGGTACCACTGTATTTTCATCTGAGGAATGTTGGAGGGTATGCAAGACCTGAGTCATCTTTCAGCGCAAATGTAGTTTATCTGAATGAATTCGCCATGGCCCTCAGGGTGACAACAGTGAGCAATCATTCTTTGAGGAAGACGTTGTGGAGGGTTCTCAGCAGTTAAAAATGGGGAGGGGGCAACCAGGGGCAGCCATCCGGCGGGTTCTGTGCAGCTCTTGGCTTCGTTCCGAAAGCTCTGTGCAAGCAGTCAGCTTAGACATCTGGAATGAGCTATTTAACCATCAGAGGAGGAGGAGGGGTGACCCCTCCCAGCTTTGGCTTCTTCCACAGTTAACATGTGTCTTCCCCCTGACTCCCCACAATGCGCACTAAGGAATGCAGCCCTCAGGCGGAAAACCGCTTGCCTGCCCCAGCTTTTGGCGAGAGCGCTTGGTTTTGTGTTGCTTGTTAAATGTACAATGTTCAGTCAACAGAACATTTGGCAGGTGCCCTCTTTCCAGCTTTCCTCTCCCCGCCAGGGTACCGCAAACCACATCTGGCTATGCGCTTCTGATGGAAATTGCAGCGTCCCCAATGGAAACCAACAATAACAACTGGGCTCCGCTGAGCCTACACATTTGACTTTCTTTGTGCCTAAATCCCTCCCAAAGGTTTCCCGGGTCTCTATTGCCATTTGGGGACAGATTTATTGGTTCTGCAGCAGGGCACAAGATCAACAGGGGCTTTGCAAAGTCTGCAGAACTTTTGGAGAGCTTGTTTTGAGGGAGGGGCAGGCCTTCTGCTTTCCAATCCCAACAGAAGCTGAAGGCAGGAGGTGGAGGAGGTGTATGCAGACGCTGCTAGGCCTGCAGAGGCCATGCCTGGCAAGATACAGGGGGTCTCTTGCGAGTGGAAAGGAATCTCCATCTTTCTTTCAGACAGGAGACAGCCCAGATCTCTTCTAAGGTGTGTTTTTCTGCACAGTTGCCATGTGATTACTTGGCATGCCAATAAAATAAATGCAAAAGGGCGGCCGTATGAAACCTAATGGACCCCTGGCCATTAGGTCCAGTCGTGGCCGACTCTGGGGTTGCGGCGCTCATCTTGCTTTATTGGCCGAGGGAACCAGCGTACAGCTTCCGGGTCATGTGGCCAGCATGACTAAGCCACTTCTGGCGAACCAGAGCAGTGCATGGAAACGCCGTTTACCTTCCCGGCGGAGCGGTACCTGTTTATCTACTTGCACTTTGATGTGCTTTTGAACTGCTAGGTTGGCAGGAGCAGGGACCGAGCAACAGGAGCTCACCCCGTCGCGGGGATTTGAACCGCCGACCTTCTGATCGGCAAGTCCTAGGCTCTGTGGTTTAACCCACAGCGCCACCCACGTCCCGTATGAAACATATTGCAGTACAAAATGGCATTAAAACATAAACATGGGCACACTTTCCAGAAGGATAGATGTGAACAGCCAACACAAATGTCAAATGAACGGCTGCACTTTAGCCCAAGCTGTGCTGCTCAGCCTTTCCCCCTTCCTGACCCTACGGGTGTTTCTTCCCCAGCCCAGCAGGACTGCCCCAGACTGAGAATGAGGAGGACACTGAATCTCTTCCTCCTGTGCCTGCCAGGTGAGTGGAACAGTGCATTTCAAAACACTGGAGCAAAGTAATGGAAGCAGTCTGATCCAGGGCTCTGCCTCTAGAACCTCTCTTAACTTGGTGCCCTGGAAAATACAAGGTGTGACCGGAAAGTTCGGTGAATGGTCACAGAAATCAGACAGTGAGAAATATTCAAACATACATGCCTTTTGTTGTTGTTGTTTAGTTGTGTCCGACTCTTCGTGACCCCCTGGACCAGAGCAGGCCAGGCACTCCTGTCTTCCACTGCCTCCCGCAGTTTGGTCAAACTCATGCTGGTAGCTTCGAGAACACTGTCCAGCCATCTCGTCCTCTGTCATCCCCTTCTCCTTGTGCCCTCCATCTTTCCCAACATCAGGGTCTCTTCCAGGGAGTCTTCTCTTCTCATGAGGTGGCCAAAGTCTTGGAGCCTCAGCTTGAGGATCTGTCCTTCCAGGGAGCACTCAGGGCTGATTTCCTTCAGAATACATGTCTTACAGGCCTTGAAAGTAGCCCCCCTCTGATATAATGCACCGTTGACAACGTTCTTAGAACTGTTGGAAACTTCTGGAGAAGCCCTCTTTTCATAATGCTTTCAGTTCCCTCGTCAGAGCAGCTCGGACGTGTGAAATGTTGGGAAATCTTTACGCTTTCAGTGCAGATTTCAGTTTTGGAAAAAGAAAGAAATCCGGTGGGGCCAGATCGGGAGAATATGCAGGGTGGGACAACTCAGTAACCTCAGTAACGATTTCACACGGAATATGCAATTATTCCGCCATCCGGATGGACAAATGCCGATCCCGCATCAATAACTCATGGACTCTGTTGACATTTGCTGCCGTTCAGCTCGTCAGCGGTCTGCCAAACCGAGGGTCCTCTTCGATGGTTTGATTTCTGTGACAATTCTCTGAACTTTCTGGTCACACCTTGTATTAAAAAATGATCATCAAGAGCTTTTGGGGGGCAGGTGTAATTTGTGTGTGTGTGTGTCCATCCAGCTGTCCAGCGAGAGAAGCATTTCGGGGAATGAATGTGGCTCGGGGGTGGAGAATCTTCGCATGCAGAAGGTGGGCTGCACTGGCTCTTGCTGCAGAGTGCTCGGGGCAGGCAGACGCTTCCTTCTGGATTCTCGCAGTATGCAACTGCAGCCCCTAGACTGCACCCACGGTCTGGTGGTGATGGGGAGACCCAGCTGAGCCCCTGCCTCTTTCTAACCAGCAGCACTCCTGGCTCAAGGGCAATATGACATCGAGGACCCGGCCTACCATGACACACCTTACGTGCCTTACGAAATAGGTGAGTGCGTTGCAGCCTGGAGGAAACTCCCTACTCCCTGTCTCATGCCATTCAAATCAAGGACACTAGAATGTGACACTATGCTGTGCATATTTTAGAACTCTCTCCATCTGGGGAGCAGCCAAAGGTTGCAAACCCCAGGATCTCCCAGCCACGATGTGGGGAAATGCTATCGCCTCTGCCCCCCGCTCCTCATCCTTCCAAACACAACCTCAGTGGAATTAAACTGCATCTTTGGTGTTATGTACTGAAGTTCTCACCCTGGGCCAGCAGGGGGATACTGTAGATAGTTTTCATTCAGGTCCGCATATGCAAATAAGGGATTGAAAGTGACGTTCAGTGATTGGATCGTTACAGAAAGTTGTTACTGTTTCTTTGTAGTTGAGCTCTATATAAGCAGGCTGGCTGAACCCTTCAGTTCTGTTCTGGCCTGTGAATAAACAAGAGCTGTTTGAAGAATCGCTGTGCTGTCTGATATGTTCACCCACAACCTAACATTTTCCTTCCTTCTTTTTTTTAGACAGCCAAGATTATTATGACTATGCTGGTAATGGTGAGTCAACTTTTCCCTCTGCTCTGTGGGAGTTTGGGGGAAGGGAAGAACTTATTTCCACCACGATCCCCCTCAAAAGCACGTCCTGAGCCTTAGACTTTGGGGTGGAAATGGGAGAGCCAGGCTGGCTGAAGCTGAACCTCCCCCCTCTCCCTCCCCCCTTTCCACAGCAGACATTGCTCCGCAGACCCCGGAGGAGCAATATCAGTACCAGTCCCAACAGCAGAACCAGCAGGAAGTCATCCCTGCGCCAACCCAAGGTAAGCCCACCTTCTTTTGGTAGGGAGGGGCATTGCACCACAACCGCCAGAAGGAGAAGCAAGGGGAACAATGCGGGGAATCAGGGCCAGATTAAGACCTTCAGAGGCTCTAAGCACTTAAGAAGAAGAAGAAGAAGAAGAAGAAGAAGAGTTTGGATTTGATATCCCGCCTTTCACTCCCTTTAAGGAGTCTCAAAGCGGCTAACAATCTCCTTTCCCTTCCTCCCCCACAACAAACACTTTGTGAGGTGAGTGGGGCTGAGAGACTTCAAAGAAGTGTGACTGGCCCAAGGTCACCCAGCAGCTGCATGTGGAGGAGCGGAGACGCGAACCCGGTTCCCCAGATTAGGAGTCTACCGCTCTTAACCACTACACCACACTGGCTTAAAAGATCTTGGTGCCCCCATATATATCCAATTCAAAATATGAACTGTAAAATCAATTTTTTAGTTTTCAAAATGAAACGGAACATGCAGTAAGATGGAAAATGTTTATTTTTGCATGCTCCCACTTTGTTTATATTTGAAATTTTTTAATCCGACTTTTAGCAAAGTCTTTGATCAGATCCTCAAAACCAATCTTACGTAACACATCTGCTTCTACAATTAGTAGAGAACAGGCATCCAGCCTGCCTTGTTGCATAGTTATTCTGAAGTTAAATATACAGTGGTGCCTCGCAAGACGAAATTAATCCGTTCCGCGAGTCTCTTCGTCTTGCGGTTTTTTCGTCTTGCGAAGCACAGCTATTAGCGGCTTAGCGGCTATTAGCAGCTTAGCGGCTATTAACGGCTTAGCGGATATTAACGCCCTAGCGGCTTTAAGAAAAAGGAAACAAACTCGCAAGAACTCGCAAGACGTTTCGTCTTGCGAAGCAAGCCCATAGGGAAATTTGTCTTGCGGAATGACTCAAAAAACGGAAAACCCTTTCATCTAGCGAGTTTTTCGTCTTGCGAGGCATTCGTCTTGCAGGGCACCACTGTACGTCAGCTGAGAAAACGAACGCTCAGCTGAGCAACGGGTGACCATTGATGTTAAAAATCTGGCCATGGAAAATTTCTGTGGTCCCCCCTCACTTTCCCTTGATGCCCTAAGCATGGGCTTATTTTGCCTAACGGTTAATCCACCTGGTGAGGGGGGACGACGACACTTAGCCCCTGTTGCTGGGAGCTGTGCAAAAAATGTTAGGCTCCTCCTCTTCTGGAAGGTCCAAACTGACCTGCTTCAGTTATAGAGATTTTAACTATTCAGATAGCCCTGGCTGGCTGTGCTGTGGCTTTCATATTCTCATGTAAATAAGGGAAAGGCCCATCCCTGCTTGCACCCACGCTTGCAATTAAGACTATCAAGAGCCCTGAAATTGGATCTGTAACCCTAATCTTCTTCTAATCCTCTTTCCCCCTACCTACCCTGTTCTAGATGTTCCCGAGACAGAGCCCACTGAACCAGGCCCCCTCGGTAAGTAAGCATGCTGTAAAATTTGGGGTTGCTTGTGTCAGGAGCTCGTCCTACACTCGAGTAGGACCCTGGCAGAGACATATGCCCAACTGGCAAGTTCTCTCCCTCCTGGTCGTTCGTTCGGGGGCTTCAAAAGTTTTCTTCAGCCTGAACATCACAGCGACCGATGCCAACAGACATTGGCACACTTAGGGATCCGCAGAGTCTGCGCAGTTCGTGTGAGAGACCTCAGCATTTTGGCTAATCTACTTTATTTACATATAAACACACACGGAGCACTGCAACATGGCTCCCTCTCTCTCTAGCATCAGACAGCAAATGAACAAAGGACAATAGTCCCACTTCACGGAACACAGTAACACAAACATCCTGTCTCCGTCACTTCCCACTCTGTGGAGTCAAAACATATACCGTCATGTGATAGACAACAATCCCATGACTGCAATCACAGAGCAGGAATTCTAACAGCTTGGTGGAATTTAAATCAGCTTCCCAGCTGAGACATTCATGTTCCCATTCTTATTTGTAACCACGATACTGTGCTTTCTTAACGGGGAGGGGGTTATGATCAAACCCTCCCGATTTTCCAGGGACAGTCCTGGAATTACAAAAGCCATCCCAGCTTCCAATTTGATAGCAGAATGTCCCTATTTTCCCTGCCTGTGCTGTAGCTGCTGCCAAGACAGGGAGTAAGATAAGCCTCGTACCAAACGGTGGCAGCAGCTGGCTGAGTTTCGTGCTTTTGTTCTTATAAACCAGCCTGGAAATTCCTTTGAATGAAAGTTGGTATAGGAATGATTGTAGATAGAAACGCTTGTGATCATTGCTCAAGTCGCTTGCCTCTTAAGCGTTGGCGAATGAAGGCAGCCTATTGCAGCTCTGAGCTCAGCGTTGACCCCAGTGCCATGACTTGATGCTTCGGCCTGTACACTCTGGCACAGCCTTTCTCAACTTGTGGGTCGCCAGATGTTGTTGAACTACAACTCCCCTCACCCCTAGCTAGCAAGGCCAGAGCTCAGGGATGATGGGAGTTGTAGTCCAACAACATGTGGGGACCCACAGGTTGAGAACCGCTGCCTGAGGGCTGGTGTCATCCAAAACAACCTCTGCCCCTGAGGGTCTACAGAAGAAATCGCCCCACCCCAAAGCTCAGGGGGGCACTGCACTTGTAGTAACTCTCTCCACCCCCTTCTTCTCCATTCCCAGACTGCCAGGAGGAGCAGTATCCCTGCACCAGACTCTACTCGGTCCATAAGCCTTGCAAACAATGCCTGAACGAAATCTGCTTTTACAGGTGAGCAGCCACTGGAGGAGGTCACTATCTGGCTTAGGGAGAGTCCTTCACCCAAAGACCCACAGAGGATGGGGACAGATCTAAAGAGGGTGTTCACTTGCGCCTCCGCCAGGCGTGGAAAGCACCTCTTTTGCTCTTTCAACGCTCGCAGTAGATGGAGGCCCCCCCCAAACATCTGGATGGGCCACAGTTGGTTGCCTTCTCTGCAGAGATTTGAGCAGAGCTGGGTGATATCTGGTTTCCAACATCGCTATATATCACCAGCTAGGGACATGGGTGGTGCTGTGGTCTAAACCACTGAGCCTCTTGGGCTTGCCAGTCAGAAGGTTGGTGGTTCGAATCCCCGCGACAGAGTGAGCTCCCGTTGTTCGGTCCCAGCTCTTGCCAACCTAGCAGTTCAAAAGCACGCCTTTGCAAGTAGATAAATAGGTACCACTGCGGTGGGAAGGTAAATGGCATTTCCGTGTGCTCTGGCTTCTGTCATGGTGTCCCGTTGTGCCAGAAGCAGTTTAGTCCCGCTGGCCACTGACCCGGAAAGCTTGTCTGTGGACAAACGCCGGCTACCTCGGCCTAAAAGCAAGATGAGCACTGCAACCCCAGTTCCCTTTGACTGGACTTAACCGTCCAGGGGTCCTTTACCTATATTACCAGCTAAGCATCGCGATATGCCAATATATATCACGATGTCTGAAATAAGGATGGAGCTACGCAGTCATTGGCTGGCTTCACAGTTTTCCCCACATTGTGATTCTTTCATAGCACACATACACACACCAGGTCAAAAATTATAAAGCGTATATTAGATTAGAGGGTGATTTCTAGGGCATCTGGTATGCTCTGCTCTGTGCTACGAGATACTGATCCCCACTCCAAATGCCTGCCAAGGCAGAGCACTGAGAAACTCTGCACAGTGGTACCTCGGGTTAAGTACTTAATTCGTTCTGGAGGTCCATTCTAAACCTGAAACGGTTCTTAACCTGAAGCACCACTTTAGCTAATGGGGCCTCCCGTTGCTTCCGCGCTGCCAGAGCCCGATTTCTGTTCTTATCCTGAAGCAAAGTTCTTAACCTGAAGCACTATTTCTGGGTTAGCGGAGTCTGTAACCTGAAGCGTATGTCTCCTGAAGCGTATGTAACCTGAGGTACCACTGTACCAATGCCTAGCAGGCCGGTGCTTTTTAATTTCTGAACGCCATAAATCAACTTCACCACTTAACAGCCAGAGCTGTCCTCTTTTAACGGGCTTCGTGCGCAAGCCAACGTCACAGGAGGATCTTGAACCCTGGAGGGTGGGAAAGGGTGGCATTGCTCACTAATATTTTGGGCAGAGCGAAACGGCGGAAAAGGTTCTAGTGCAGAAACGGCCACGGAGGGGCGAGGCCCAACTGCAGGCCTGCGACGTTCTCTTCACCCCCTCGCACAATTTCTCCCTAGCCTCCGCCGCGTTTACGTGATCAATAAGGAGATCTGCATCCGCACCATCTGTGCCCATGAAGAGCTGCTCAGAGGTAAGCAGGCCTGAATGCGCCACCTTTCGCCCCCCCATGCGCTGCCTCGGAAAGCCCAGCAGATGAAGCAGTCCTGGGGGCAGACATGGGCTGCGAGGGCCATGGGTGGGCAGTAGCTTTCCAAAGAGGGCGTCTAGCCCCGATACGATGGATCTCCGCCTGCTTATGAGGTCTCTGAGGGGCTTGAGGAGACCTCTGTTTGCTCCCCGCTTCCCCCTGCAGCTGACCTTTGCCGGGACAAGTTCTCCAAGTGTGGCGTCATGGCGACCAGCGGCCTCTGCCAGAGCGTGGCCACCTCCTGCGTCAGAAGCTGTGGCGGCTGCTGAGCTGGAGCTGGACAAGAGGGGAGGCCTTTCTGCACCACGGACGCCGCCGCAGGAGCCCACCCCCAGAGGAGGAGGGAGAGTGTCTCAGCCGCAAGACCGCCTCTCCTGGCTGGCGTTTTGCTCCTTCTGCTTGGCCTCACAGGAAGTCCTTGGTGCTATTTGAGGCGGCAAAGGGGGGGGGGCAAGGGCAGAGTCCCACCTTGTGCACATTCATAGTCTAGTGTGTTTAATTTTCATTACTTTTTTTTAATTAAAAAAAACGGTGCTTCACGGGCTCTGCAGGGGCCGGTGGGATATTAAAAACCACTAGGAGGGCCAAGGGGCTATTAAGACCCCCATTTCCATTTCCCCACCACCATGAAGCGCAACCAAAGGTCAGGGTGCAGCTGTTTTTACTTCCCCCATAGCTGTACGCCTACTTTTTGTATGATTCCCCCTCCCTACTTTTCTACAAAACGTTTAAATAAATAAAACAAACTCCAAAGTATTACAATTTCTTTCCTCCAAGAACCAACCGAGTGCGAGGAGGTTTTTATTCTTGTTCACATTTATCCATAATAACAAACACCACCAGAAATATAAAAATATAAGTTTCTACGTCCGTTGATTAATGGTTACACAAAGAACCAAAGAGAAATATATACATACACAATTAGTGTGAGCATTTTGGTAAAAAACAACCACCACCAACACCAACTTGGTCACATTTAAGAAAGGGAGGAAACATCAGCCTAGACGGATTGACATGTGTATGTCTTTCCCTGCAGGGCTTTGCCTGCAACCTCACGAGCCCCACAGCTGCCCATGGGGCAGGGGGAAGAATAGCGCTATTTGAAAATAAACTCCGCGACAAAATGGCGAGCCAAAGGGAGGAGTTCCAGATGCAGTCCGGATAGGCGTCAATAAAAATAAAAAGAGCGGCTTGTGGCCAACATTCGTCCTATTCAGAGTAGACCCACTGGAATGAATGAACTTCAGCCTATTAATCTGAATCGGTCAGATCTGAGCAAACGGGCAAGAAAAAAAGAAACCCTGCCATTTGTCTTTTGCACAGATCAATGGAGAGGTTTGCAGATCCCAGAAGCAGGCTGGCCAAATTATGGTTAGCTTGTTTAGTAGTAAGAAGGTGGGACACAGGCCTCTACCCCACCCCCCTAAGTGGGCTGTTCGCGGGGGGGGGGGGTGTCCAGCCTAGGGTGCCGAGAGAATGGATGCAGGGGTGAACTTGGCTTGGCCCTTCCGTACCTCCTGGTGCAGCTGCTCCTTCAAGGTGGAGATCTGTGGGAGAGGCAGGAAGCAGGGGTCATTTGGGTCCTCCTGTGGTCATAGCACACCCCCCCTGCCCCCCGGACTGCCACGGAGGCGGGGAAAGAAGCGCACCTGCTCCTCAAGGCCTTTGACCCGCTGCCGGTGGGCCCGCTCCCGGGCATCCAAGGTATGTTCTGCCTGGAGCTGAGAGCTGCGCAGCCGCTCGGCCTCCAACTGCAGGTCCTGCCGGTGTCGGGTTGAGGAGTCCACCCTGGTCTGGGCCTGCTCCAACTCTGCCACCTGTGCCTGGGCAAGGAGAGGGTGGAGGAAAACCTCGCCGGGGGGACCAGCGCCTTCTCGAGCCTCATGGTTGCTGGGAAAACCTGCCGCCTCCCCAGCAAATCTCCCAGAATTCAATAGTTGCAACCACCTCTGCTTTCAACCGACAGCCAAGTTCCTAGTCCTTAAGACTGGAGATAAGCCTCAGAAGCACGTGCAGTGCCTGCTGATCTCCTGCCAGCCTAGCCAAAGGCCCATCAGGGGCGGGTGGTCAGTGTTCTGCAGAGCTCCTTTTGCCCCTCCGTGGCTGAACCAGAGAAATGAGGCAAAAATGGGCTATGCTGAATCCTTGAGCTCCTTGTGGGGTTGGCAACGCTCGCATTTCCTTAACAGGGCCAAAGGCAGAACTGGCAGGAGGAGACCAGCAGGCAGTTCTCTCTTTCCTCTCCAAACTCCTTGTAGAGAGAGAGAGGGCTCCTTGTCTCCTCCTAGCCAAGGCAGCTGGATAGCTCAGTTGGTTAGAGCGTGGTGCTGATAACACCAAGGTTGCAGGTTCGATCCCTGCAAGGGACAGCTGCGTATTCTTGCATTGCAGGGGGTTGCACTAGATCATGGGTAGGCAAAGTAAGGTCTGCGGGCTGGATCCGGCCCAATCGCCTTCTAAATCCGGCCCACGGACAGTCCGGGAATCAGCGTGTTTTTACATGAGTAGAATGTGTCCTCTTCTTTAAAACGCATCTCTGGGTTATTTGTGGGACCTGCCTGGTGTTTTTACATGAATAGAACGTGTGCTTTTATTGAAAATGCATCTCTGGGTTATTTGTGGGGCATAGGAATTAATTCTCCCCCCAAAAAAATATAGTCCGGCCCCCCACAAGGTCTGAGGGACAGTGGACCGGCCCCCTGCTGGAAAAGTTTGCTGACCCCTAGACTAGCTCCCTTTCTAGGATTCTGTGAGTCTATGGCTGAGGTCCAGCCTTGGGTCGTGGGAGAGTTGGAGCAGGCAGGGCTGCTCCCCTGGGAAGCACTTGGGTCAGGCTTGCCAGAGCGGCCTGGGAAGGGCACCAGGACTCCACGCTAGGGTCCTCCAGATGGTGCCGAGCTTCTCCTCCAGGGAGAAGGCAGCCCAATCAAAGGAAAGAAAGCAGTTGAGCCCACCAATCGGAATGGAAGAAATTCGAGTTGGGAAATTCAAGCGTCGCCTAAAAGCGGGGAGCAGAGCCTGGCCAGGTAACCGAGTCAGATTTCCCAAGCAGGAAACCCGACAGAGACCACTTGGGAAGGGGCCTACTCCTGAGTAGGTGTGCCTAGGACCGCTGCAGCAGAGGGAGAAAGAAGATGTGATTGCTCTCCTACAAGGCAACCGCAGACAGAGGGACTGGGTACAAAATGTACCCTACTAGGAACGACTTCTTTTAAAGGTAGAGAGTTGCTAATGAAGTCTTAGTTCTTGGTATGGTGGTCGCTTCTGCACGTGCCCCCAGACAGACGGGAACATTTGAGTCAGCTGTGGGGGGAGGAAAACCTTCACTGGGGGGGCAGGGAGAGTCGTTACCTCAAGGAGCCGGATCTGTTGCTGAGCCTCCGTCAGCTCCTGCTCCAAACTGGCGAGGGACCTGTCCAGGCGGCCCTTTTCGGCAGAGAGGCGCACAGAGTCCTCGTGGGTCTTCAGCTTCTCCCGCTCCACCTTGGGGGGGGGGGGTCAAAGCAGAGGTGTCAGGAAGCTGAGTGCCCGCCCCCTACCCCCCGCTGCCTCTTGCGGATGTGTTTCTTCACAGAAAGGCACTCTGCGCATGCTCAAGCTGTTCTTTCAGAAGGAAGGCAAGCTCCGAGAGACCACCTGCCCATCGCACTGGCCCCTGCCCTCCCTTCTGCTCGGACCCCGAGGGGCTCGCCTTGTCGAGGGTCTTCCTGAGGGCGTTCCTGTCCTTCTCCAGGCGCAGGGACGAGCGCTCTGCCTCCCGCTTCTCGTTCTCCAACTGCGCCAAGGCACGCTGCAGGCTGCTGGCGCGCTCCTGGAAGAGGCGCCTGTCGCCCTGCACCTTCTGCAGGCTCCGCAGGCCGATGGCCTCGCTTTCCTGGCTCTGGCGCAGCAGCTGCAATGGAAGGGAGGAGTGAAAGGCGATGCGGAGCTCTGCAGGTCGCCCTGGCGGGACCATTCAGCTCCCTCCGCCCCTGCCCACCTGTCTGGTTCAAACCACATGCTACCTCTGGGGCAACAGGTGGGAGGCTCGGGGGCTCGGCTCTGGGCACAAGATCCCACCCCAACCCCCAAAACTTCCATTAAAAAAACCCCCAACGAAAACATCTCAGGCTCGAGTCTGCCAGACCCTGCTGGGACCTCAGGAGGAAGTTCTGCAGCTACCGTATTTTTTGCTCCATAAGACGCACCAGACCATAAGACGCACCTAGTTCTTAGAGGAGGAAAGCCCCGTTTTGGGGGGGATCAGCTCACAGTTTTGCAGCTTCTTTTGCAAAGGGGAAAAGCCCCTTCTTTTGAGGATCAGCTCAAAGTTTTTGAGCTTACTTTGCAAAGGGAAAAGATCCTGTTTTTATGGGGTTCAACTCACAATTCTGCAGCTTCTTTAGGAAAGGAAAGGGAGCTATTTCTACAGTTTCCAGACACATAATCTAATGTCACTGGGGAAACAAACAGCCTCCGTCTGCAGAACATTCAACAATGGAGGCCTGGGCAAGGGGGCGGAGCCAGAAAGGGAGCCAGCGATCGACCACACATTCACTCCATAAGACGCACAGACATTTCCCCTTATTTTCAGGAGGGAGAAAGTGTGTCTTATAGAGCGAAAAATACGCTACTTCCCAAGCAATAAAACCGTTCTGCCTTGTATGATGCATGCCTGGCAGAATTTGTACAGCAGGTCGCAGAATTCCATTTTCCCTGGAGTATTTTTGCTGGGGGGAGCTGCTGCCACTGCCCCCTAAGTTTTCCGCTGGGAGCCTTTCCTCCAATCCCCCCAACCCCATGCTCTGTCCAATCCCCCCAACCCCATGCTCACTTCTTCCTGCTGCTTGACCAGCCCCTCCAGCTCTTCCTTCTGCAGTTCCAACTCCCCCTGCTGCCCCTTCATCGCCTGGAGCTGCTCGGAGAGGACCCCGTTCTGCTTCTTGGCTTCCGAGAGGGCCTGGCGGGCCGCATCCAGCCGCTCCTGAAACAGGCAACAACGTGGGCGTGGGTTCTTGCTGTGAAGCCATCCCCCTTCCCCCATTCTGCTGCCTCGCCTGCCCTTCTTGGGGGTGGGGGGACTTACCAGTGGAGCCAACCCAGGGAGAGGAGGCAGCGAATTGCAGCCCAAGGGCCTGCCTGGCACTCTGCCGATCAGCCTCCTTACCTGCAAGACCCTCCGGTCGTGCTCACTGGCCGCCAGGGCCTTCTGCAGCTGCAGCACTTTCTCCTGGGCTGAGCTGGCACTGCTTTGGCTCTCGGAGAGGGAGGTGCTGAGCCCCTGTACCTTCTCCTTCAGGGAGCTCTCAGCCTCTGTAGCCTTCGCCAGAGAGAGACTGAGGCGGTCTAAGGAGAGCTGCAGGGCGCTGGCCTTCTGCTCTGCCTCAGACACCTGCGGGGTGGGAGAGGACACAGATTAGGCTGCCCGGTTCAGACCCACCAAGTGTCCCTATTTTCCAGGGACAGTCCAGATTTACAGAAGCCGTCCCGGTTTCCGATTTGATCCCAGAATGTCCTGCTTTCCCTTAGGGCGTCCCTATTTTCATCGGAGAAATGTAGGAGGAAAGGGAGTTATGCAACACACCCACACCCAAGACAAGGAGAGAATTAACTATACAACCTTTAGAAGACACCTGAAGGGAGCCCTGTATAGTGAAGTGTTTTTTTTAAAAAAAAATTAATGTTTTTATATACAGTGGTACCTCGGGTTAAGAACTTAATTCGTTCTGGAGGTCCGTTCTTAACCTGAAACTGTTCTAACCCTAAGGTACCACTAATGGGGCCTCCCACTGCCGCCGTGCGATTTCTGTTCTCATCCTGAAGCAAAGTTCTTAATCCAAGGTACTATTTCTGGTTTAGTGGAGTCTGTAACCTGAAGCGTCTGTAACCTGAGGTACCACTGTATATTGGAAGCCGCCCAGAGGGGCTGGGGCTACCTAGTCAAATAGGTGGGCTTGAAGAAGGAGGAGGAAGAAGAGGTATTTATACCCTGCCCACCTCGCTGGGCTTCCCCAGCCACTCTGGGCAGCTACCAACAGAATATTAAAAACACGATAAAACATCAAACATTACGAACTTCCCTAAACAGGGATGCCTTCAGGTGTCTTCTAAAAGTCAGATAGTTGTTTATTTCCTTGACATCTGGTGGGAGGGTGTTCCACAGGGCGGGTGCCACTACCGAGAAGGCCCTCTGCCTGGTTCCCTGTAACTTCGCTTCTCACAGGGAAGGAGGGAATCGCCACAAGGCCCTCGGAGCTGGACCTCAGTGTCCGGGCTGGAAGATGGGGGTGGAGACGCTCCTTCAGGTATACTGGGCAGAGGCCGTTTGAATAGGACGTCCCTATTTTCTTTGGAGAAACGTTGGAGGGTATAGAAGCCCAACGGCTCTTGAGAGGTGGCAGCCAAATAAAACCTCTTCCTCACTTGCCGGTTGCATGTCCTGTCCACAAACTGTGGCCAAGCAGAGCCGGCTGCCACCTCCTGTGATCGCAAGAAGCCTTCCAGGCTCTGACCATGGAGGTCCTGGGTTCAACCCCAGAAGCACCTGCAAGAGGGACGGGGAAAGCTGAACCCCTACCCTGCCCACACAGCCACCCTCCTCTCAGAGGCCCCAGAGAGCAGCTGCTGCCAGTCCAGGCAAGGCTGATCAGGATGGCTTGAGGGGGGTCACCTGTCTCTGCAGGACGTCGATTCTGTCATGCAGCCCCTGGATCTCTGCCTCGCGGTCGCTCAGCACCAGCTTGGACCTCTGCAGCTCGCCCTCCAGCGACCGCCTCAGGAGCTCCAACTTGGTGCTGCGGCTCTCAGAGGCATCCAGGATGTCTTTGAGGCGACGCTTCTCCAGCTCCAGCTTGGCCTCGCTGGCCTTCATCTTGCCGATCTTCTCCTGAGGGAAGAAGAGAGGAGGGAGAGGGCGGCCATTGCCAGTCGCCTCAGGCCTTTTCTGAGGAAACTGGCCGGGTTGAAGAAGCCCCAGCAGAGGGAACAGAGAGCTTAGAGCAGGGGTAGGCAACCAAAGGCCCGTGGGCCGGATGCGACCCAATCGCCTTCTCCATCCGGCCTGCGGACGGTCCGGGAATCAGCGTGTTTTTACATGAGTAGAATGTGTCATTTTATTTAAAATGCATCTCTGGGTTATTTGGGGGGCATAGGAATTCGTTCTTCTTTTTTCCCAAAATATAGTCCGGCCCACCACATGGTCTGAGGGATGGTGGACCGGCCCACGGCTGAAAAAGGTTGATGACCCCTGGCTTAGAGGGAATGAAAACCTGCTGAGAGGCAGAACTGGACAGCAGGCCAAACAGCGTTTTGGGGGGGGGGGGCACAGAGGGGTCCAAGAGCTGCACTTTGCCAGGGTCTTCTTGCGCCTCTCAGCCAATGGCTTCTGGGGGTCTCTCTGGCAACTCTGAAGGACTCCAGAGGAATCCCAATGATAATTTGGGGCTCTGGGCTTCATCTGCATTCATTGCCTTAGAATTTGCCTCCTTTTCCCCATTGGGAACGATATGCTTCCTTTCACTTTTCCTCTGCATAAATTATTGCTCTTTTTATGGCGGATGGGGGGGGGGGGTCAGTGGTTTCAAGGAGGTGCCTGAGACACAAAAACTTCCGGCAATTCCCTCAGTCCTGAGGGAAAACTCTTTTCCTCTAAATTTGCCTCCTTTCCTCCGAGAATTTGGGCATCTCACATTTGTCCGGGGAGGAAATGACCTGGAATAGGACCCCCCCCTTCACACACACAAAAAGGTAAAGGACCCCTGACAGTTAAATCCAGTCATGAACGACTCTGGGGTTGCAGCACTCATCTCGCTTTACTGGCCGAGGGAGTGTTTGTCCGCAGACAGTTTATCCGGGTCATGTGGCCAGCATAACTAAGCTGCTTCTGGCGAAACCAGAGCAGTGCATGGAAACACCGTTTACCTTCCTGCCGGAGCGGTACCTATTTATCTACTTGCACTTTGATGTGCGTTCGAACTGCTAGGTTAGCAGGAGCAGGGACCGAGCAAAGGGAGCTCACCCCGTCGCGGGGATTCGAACCACCGACCTTCTGATTGGCAAGCCCTAGGCTCAGTGATTTAGACCACAGCGCCACCCACGTCCCTTGTTTCACACCCACAACTACACGGTTAAAAACCTCCAGTCTTAACCATGCCAAGCGGGGGGGGGGGGGGAGGCAGCCTTGAAAACAACCATTTTCTTCTCATCTGGCGATTAATTCTCCCCAGCAGCACTCAAGAGATTTCACTGCTCTCCTCCAGCCAAATTACCTCACCCACACAAGTGCCACCCTTTCCACAGAGAAGCCAGGACCAGCTCCAGGCACGGAAAAGCACTCTGCACACGGTCAGTGGCACTTTAAAAACAAAACCCCAAACCCCAAACAGTTTTCAGAGCAGTTCAAGTATCACGCGGGAACATTTCACAAGAATTTGACCAGCTCAGCAACATTCACCAAGAAAGAATGTCTCTTCTGAGCCAACATTTAAGCAAACATTTTCTAGCATTTTATTAGGCATTGGTCACACGCTTTAGTGCCCCCCCCCATGCCTCCTGCTCCTTTCTCCCCATCCTCTCATGCCTCCCCCCATCGCATGGGGACCCCTTCTTCCAACTCTCAACCCAAGAAAAGGGAACAGCAGCCTCTTTCTCTACGAGAAACGGTGCCAAGCTCAGGGAGAGCACAACTGGTGGCCCAGACCTGAGCTGGACCTGCTGCTGCTGCTGCTGCTCTCCCCCCTCTCCCTCATCAGCTCAGCATATTCCTTGACCTCTGCCAGGCCCCTTGGCAGCCGCCCAACTTTGTTCCTTGATCGGAGCAAAATTTACACCAGGAGGCTTAGTTTGGTCAGAATTGAGTATACACTTTCAGAGTTAACGCTAAATACATTACTTCCGGTCAATGAACCACCATAGCTGCTAGACGGCTGTGAAAATTTGTGTCCCAGACTTTTTAGGAACATCTACCCAGACGCGGGTGGCGCTGTGGGTTAAACCACAGAGTCTAGGGCTTGCCGATCAGAAGGTCAGCGGTTCAAATCCCCGTAACGGGGTGAGCTCCTGTTGCTCAGTCCCAGCTCCTGCCAACCTAGCAGTTTGAAAGCACAAAGTGCAAGTAGATAAATAGGTATGGCTCCTGCGGGAAGGTAAACAGCGTTTCCATGCGCTGCTTTGGTTCGCCAGAAGCGGCTTAGTCATGCTGGCCACAATACCCAGAAGCTGTATGCCGGCTCCCTCGGCCAATAAAGCGAGATCAGCGCGACAACCCCAGATCTGCCACAACTGGACCTAATGGTCAGGGGTCCCTTTACCTTTACCCAGATATTATCTGAAACCAAAGAGGCACGTTGGTTGCCAGATGTGGATTTCCCCCACCCCGGCTCTCCTACCCCACCAGAGGAGTAACCCACACAGATCAGCTGACGGCTAGGCCTTGTGTGTGTAAAATGACCCTTCCTGGCCCATCCAGTGATGGACCTGGTGACTGGGGAGGGAGCTTCAAGTCCACTGTCCGTCCCCCCACCCCCTAAGTTTTGCTGCCAGGACCAAAACTGAGTCCTTCCAGGAGTGAGGAGGGCGGGCAGCGGAGGTGGAGCTCACAGACCGACCTTCTGCCAGTACCTTCCTCACCCTGCGGTCTCGCTTCCCTGCCTAGCGTGGCCTCACCTGGGTGGCCCTGCGCTCGCTGTCGGCTGCCTGCAGGCTCCGCTCCAATGTGGCCAGCCTGTCCGCCAGGGCCTTGCGCTCCCTCTTGTTCCGGCGCAGGGTCTCCTCCTGCTGCATCAGGGCCACCTGGGCACCGCTCAGCTTCCCGTCCGCACTGCGCCTCCCTGCAGAGGAGGAAAGAGGACAGAGCGCTCAGCGGGCAGAGGCAGGGCAAGGCAGGGCTTGTGGCCCTTGAAATCTCCCCTAGAAACCTCCAGCTCCTCATTGATAGAAACTGTCATTTCTTTTAGTGCATCCCGCACTTCACTTCCCTGGTGGGAAATGCAGTTTAACGGCTTAGCTGATGTTTTCTTAAACCCTCCCCCCTTTCGCTCTTCGTACAAAACTCGGGAGGGGGTATTATTCAAGGGAACCTTTGAAAAAAACCACCACAGAAACGAGGCTGGTGGTGATTAGGGCTGGGTGATATATCAATATATCGTCCAAAAGCGATTTGAAATCCGTATTGTGTTATCAGTTTCATAGCTTCTGACCTGGCAATAGATCACGAATCACGGCGTTTGTGTGTGCTGTGCAAAAATCACAATGTGGGGAAAACCATGAAGCCAGCCAATTCCTCTACACAGCTCCATTCTTATTTCAGACATTGCGATATATCAGCATATTGCAATGTTTAGCTGGTGATACAAAGTTGAATACCAACTCCATTCTTATTTCAGACATTGCGATATATCAGCATATTGCAATGTTTAGCTGGTGATACAAAGTTGAATACCAACTCCATTCTTATTTCAGACACTACGATATATCAGCATATTGCAATTTTTAGCTGGTGATACGAGGTTGAATACCAACTCCATTCTTATTTCAGACACTGCGATATATCAGTATATTGCAATGTTTAGCTGGTGATACAAAGTTGAATACCAACTCCATTCTTATTTCAGACACTGCGATATATGTATATATTTCAATGTTTAGCTGGTAATACAAAGTTGAATACCAACTCCATTCTTATTTCAGGCACTGTGATATATCAGCATACTGCAATGTTCAGCTCGTGATCTATCGCGATGTTGGAAACCAGATATCGCCCAGCCCTAAGGGTGACACAGCAGAGTAGACAGAGACCTCCGACCCCACCTCTGACCCACCTTCATCGCATTCGGCCACCTGCTTCTGCAGCTGCTGCACTCGAGTCACAGCGACGTCCCGCTCGGCCTCCATCTCTGCCAGCTGGCCGTTCAAGGTGCCCAGCTGGGAACGGGCTTCGTCCTGGACCCCAAGGAGGACGGACGGGAAGGGGGAGAGGAAGGGAGGAAGAACAACAAGGCAACTGGCTGTCAGGATCTGAGCATGGAGGGGGCCGACAAAGGCTCAGAACCTCGTGGGAAAGCAGAGATCCACCCGCCCCTGCGCCAGCCATACCCGCTCTCGCTGCGTCTCCCTCAGTTCTTGCAGGAAGTCCCGGAGCGCGGAGCGCACCACCTCTGGGTCGATGTCGGCTACCAGCTGCTCGCTCCGACTGGGGGAGCCAGCAAGCTCTGGGGAGAGGGGGCGGGAGGCCAAGCTGCCTGCCTGCGGTGTGGGGCTGCCTGGCCCGTCTGCGGTGACATCCCCTAGAAAGAGAAAGCGTGAAGGTTGTGGAAGAAAGGGGTTAAGTTTACTGCATTTACTGTATTAAAAGAAAATATTATGAAAATGATGTATAGATGGTACTTAACCCCGGTGAAACTAGCAAATATGCATCATACGAATGATAACTTACGTTGGAAATGTAAAGAAAAAGAAGGTACTTTCTATCATATGTGGTGGAGGTGTCCTAAGTTGAAAGACTTCTGGGAAAAGATTTATAATGAGTTGAAAAAAATGTTGAAAAATACATTTATTAAGAAACCAGAAGCCTTTCTACTTGGAATAATAGGATTGGAATTGTCCAAAAAAGATGTTAGATTGTTTTTGTATGCCACTACAGCGGCAAGACTTTTATTAGCCAAAAATTGGAAATCACAAGAGATACCAACAATAGAAGAATGGCAGATGAAGATGTTGGACTTTATGGAGCTGGCCGACCTGACTGGAAGACTCCGCAACCAGAAAGAAGAGGAGACCCAAGAGGATTGGAAGAAATTTAAAGAATATTTAGCTAAATATTGTAATATAAGATAAAGAGAAAATTCTTGGAATAAATAGGCTTAGGGGTAGAATAAGAATATGTGTAAGTAAATATTAAGGATGAGAATATTAATAAAGGAGATGAGGTTAGTAAAGGAAAGCAGTTAATATTATTAGAAATATGAATTTGGAGAACAGGTGATATAATGAAATTCAGTTAGAGGGGATTTGAGGAAGTCGGTTATCAATGTATTGAAATTATGGATGTGAAGTAATAATTCTCTTTTGTGTTCTTTCTTTCTTTCTTTCTTTCTTTATTTCTTGTATGTTTTGATCTGTTTTGTAACTTTTTCTTTCTTTCTGTGATAATTGTGAAAATCAATTTAAAAAAATTGATTAAAAGAGAGAGAGAAAGCGTGAAGGAAGTGGCTGCCAGTGTCAAAAAGCCGCCAAGATCTCAGCGAAAGGCCAGTGGACAGTGGATCTACCCCCCCCCCCCAGAGTGTGGTACTTACCTTTCGGGGGGGAGAAGAGCCTCTTGGGGGAGCCACCACGGGCCCTGAAGGCAGGGCTGGGGGCGCGGCCCCCATGGCCGATGCCCATTGTGCGCCGGAGGGCCGAGTGGAGGCGGCCCAACTTGAACTCCACGTCACGCTTCAGGCCCTCCACGCGGGCGAGCTCCGCTTCCAGGCCCTGGACCCGTCCTTCGGAGGCGCTCAGCCGCAGGCTCAGCTCAGCCCCCTCGGCCTGCGCCTTCTCCAGCTTGATCTCCAGGTTGCGGCCGTTGTCCATCAGCTTCTTCTCGTTGCCGCGGGCCTCCTCCAGGCTCCCCAGAAGGCCCCTCTCCCGCAGGCGGAACTCGCCCTCCAAGTCCACGATCTTCCTCTGCAGCTTGAGGAGCTGGCGAGGAGGGAAGAAGAGGCACAGGCTGGGCAAGCATATCAACCGCCCCAGACTCTGTGTTCACCATCAGAGGCCCTTCTTTGTGCGCCTCCTCCAGGTGAGGTCTGGAAGGTGGCAACGCGAGGCGGGGCCTTTTCTGCAGTGGCTCCCCGTTTGTGGAATGCTCTCCCCAGGGAGGCTCTCCCAGCGCCTTCATTACATATATTCAGGCGCCTGGAGAAACCAGGCCTTTGGCGGATTAATATCCTACAGCCTTTTAAATATGTCTGTGGGACGGTTGGGTTATTGTTTTGTTGTCTTGGTTTAATTATTTACTGGTGTATTTTATTCTGTGAACTGCCTTGAGATCTTTGGATGAGGGGCACAGTATATAAATTTAATAAATAAAATAAAATGAGTCTGCTGGGGGCCACATACAAGAAGTGGGCAGAGTCAGAGGCAAAGAAGTGCCCCAGCTTCAGTTTTCACCAGAGGAACCTCAGAGTAAAACCGTTAGTCTTGTGCAGGTCTACTCAGAAGTAATCTCCTAAATAAGCGCGACAAGCAACTAAGGGGGAGGGATGCAGTCAGTGACAGAATGAGACAATAATTTTATAAGTGGTGTGCCCTTGTTTCTCAGTTTGATCCTTTTACATGGTTGGGTCTGTTTTGTGGTCTTTTATGTCATTACTTTTTACCGATTATAGTTTAGTAATTATTTACTGTAATCGTTAAGTGCAAACTGCTTAGTTATTACTTGCTGATATTTAATTTTACTGTTTACTATGCTATTCTAAGTGATCACTGGATATCGCTTTGTTCCGTGTGAGTTGCTTTTTTAAAGTTACATTTTTATCGTGACTTTTTTGAATTGGATCAGATAGCTATTAGGTGTGTGATCTGTGCTATTCTGTTGTTTCTTCGGCTCGGAATCCGCCTTGTGTATAGTAATACAGAAAGGCGGGATACAAATAAAAAAACGAAATGAAATGAAGTGCATATGACAGGTCAGAAACGGAGCTTTCAGCCAAGGGCACCCTGAAGGCTGGGCTCAGGTCAATCGCACTCTGCCGTGGGAATTCGCCATATATCAAGGTCCCACGAAACAGCGCCCACCCCAGAAGAGCTTGAGGGGATTTCCTGCCTGCCCAGGACAATGCCCAGTTGCAAAAGATTTGCAGGCCAGGCCCTCACCTCCTTCCGGGTCGACTCCCGTGTGGCTTCGCTCTCCACAATCTTCTGCTTGAGGCTGAAAGATTCCCTCCTGCTCTCCTCGTCCCGCTGCTCATCCAGGGCCACCCGGGCCTGCAGCTCAGCCACCTCTTGGCTCTTCTTGGTGTTTTCGCTGTCAAGCATCTTGACCTGTGCAAAGGGAGGGATCCTGGTTCTTGCAAGCTGAGAGAGAGCGAAGGGGGTGGACCCGGAGGTGGACGGGCCCTTGTCTTTTCAGAGGGGCAGAAGGAGGTTCGAGAGGGAGGGAGGATGTGGCGCTGCAGCAGGCTGCCGCCATTCGCGGCTCATTTCGGCCTGTGGAAAACAGGTCCTGCAGGCTCCTGGACAGTTTCCAAAGCCTGCCAAACCTATTGGAGCCAAAGGCGGAACAAGCGTCCGAAACATCTTCCACAGCGCTCTTGGAAGCTAGCTGTCTCCAACCAGAAAAACAGAGAGAAGGTGGGTGGAGGGAGGGAGAGAGATGCAGGGGGAAAAAGGCATCGGCTAAGGCTGGGCGAAATCTGGTTTTCAACACTGTGATATATCATCAGCTAAACATCGCGATATAGCGATATATCACAATGCCTGAAATAAGGATGGAGCTATGTAGAGGCATTGGCTGGCTTCACGGTTCTCCCCACATCGTAATTTTCTGCTCTTGTGAGAGACCTGAGGCGGCAGAGTTAAAGGGACTGCAGGAATCAAGAGAAGAATTGGTGGTTTTCCCCACATTGCGGTTTTTGCATAACACACACACACACACACACACACACACACACACACACACACACCATGATTTGCAATATATTGCCAGGCCAAAAATTAAGAAACCGATACCACTATGTGGACTTCAAACCAGTTTCAGATGATATGTCGCCCAGCCCTAGCAGCGGCATGAAAAGGTGAGAAAGAGAACTGGGGAAGAAAAGAGAGAAAGCGTCAAGGAGGAGAGAGCAAGAAATAGGGGGGTGATGGAGCCCCACAGTGAATGACCAGGAACCCCCACATTCAGGCACTACATCTAACAAGATGGCTGTCTAATTCTTTTGTTCTAATTACCCATGTACTATCAAACTTCCAATCCAACCAGAAAACCTAAAAAATTGATTCTGAGAGACATGCTCATTATAGACTATGCACCAGGGATCCCATTTAACACCAGAACAGAAACGAAAACCATCAGGTGAGCCCATTGATCAACTTCAAACTTCTGAGCAGCAGCCCAAGGATGGCAGCCAAGGCAGCAAAACTCTCTGGGAGACGAGACGATTGCCAGTTTCCTTCTCACTCAGCTCACTGCCCAACTGGATAAGCCGAGGCGAGATCTAAGGCAAGATCTAACCTTTGACCCCGATCAAGAAAAGACTCGACATGGCAGAAACCCAGGTCTCTGATGTCCCAAAGACTGCAAATGAAGCTCTAAACTCAGGAATCAGACAGATGGGGGAAATCAATAAACGAGGAGCCAAAACTAGAGATACACAGCTTTGTCTGAAGGAAGCAGGCAATAATTCTCTCCAAGGTGAGAGGCCTACCAGAATCTCTGGAAGACCAAGATTTACTTCCTTTTATGATTTCCTGGTTTAATCATATGTTCCCTAATCTTAAGCTTAATGCCTCTGATCCAGGGTTAGCCGACAGAGCAGGCCAGCACTTCCAAACTGTCAACAGCAGGTCCAGAGTCATTATTTTCGAACTTCCCTGCTTTTCTACTAAGGAGACCATTTTAAAAGAACTTTCTATACTTGACGGTCTGGAATGGGAGGGCCAAAATACACCTATTATGCAGGATTTGTGTCTGGCAACCTTAAATCACAGGCGTGCCTTTAAAACCTATACAGAAAAATGCTGGAATGCACTATAGACGGGGCTACCCATTCAACCCGACAGTGCTGCTGGAAGGGCTACAATGTGAAGCATCAACCCGCAAGGAGGCAAGACAACTCATGAGCATGCTAAAACTGTCTGTACTGAACAACCTCGAAGCCAGGACCCATGATTCAGACCCATCAACAATGTTCTATGTTGGCAGGAGCTGCAAGATTGCCCCAAAACATCTCAAAAGCGCTGCTTTCAGTGCACTGAAACCCACCATGTCCCAGGAATCGGAAGAGGGTGTGTATGGGCAATCTATCTGGAAGATATTTGCATTTTGAGGAGATAGTGCTCTAACACGGTTATCATTCCTGTTCCTGTTTGCTTCCCTCCTCTAAGCTCTTTGATGGCTGAAAAACAGCCTTTAATTTCCTAGTCCTAATCTGTTGGAAGGACGTGGGTGGCGCTGTGGTCTAAACCACAGAGCCTAGGACTTGCCGATCAGAAGGTTGGCGGTTCGAATCCCCACGACGGGCTGAGCTCCCATTGCTCGGTCCCAGCTCCTGCCAACCTAGTAGCTCAAAATCACATCAAAGTGCAAGTAGATAAATAGGTACCGCTCCAGCGGGAAGGTAAATGGCGTTTCCATGCGCTGCTCTGGTTTCGCCAGAAGCAGCTTAGTCAAGCTGGCCACATGACCCGGAAAAACTGTCTGCGGACAAATGCCAGCTCCCTCAGCCAATAAAGCGAGATGAGTGCCGCAACTCCAGAGTTATTCACGACTGGACTTAACTGTCAGGGGTCCCTTCACCTTTACCTTTTTAATCTGTTGGAAGGTAGTGATATTGCTGAGTACAGTGGTACCTTGGGTTACTGATGCTTCAGGTTACAGACACTTCAGGTTACAGACTCCGCTAACCCAGAAATAGTACCTTGGGTTAAGAACTTTGCTTCAGGATGAGAACAGAAATTGCGCAGCGGCAGCGGAAGGCCCCATTAGCTAAAGTAGTGCTTCAGGTTAAGAACAATTTCAGGCTAAGAACGTACCTCCAGAACGAATTAAGTCCTTAACCCAAGGCACCACTGTACCTTCTTTTGATGTTGGACATTGTTTGAAGAAAGTGAGGCATTGGAAGAGGTGGCTAATGAATAATCTGTTTGTAGCTGGTAGCACATAGGCAGTCAGGCAAACCACACAGGTTAGCTATCTATAAATCAGATGGTGTTGGGCCAAGTTCTGAGAAGCTCCTGCACAGACTGATCGATCGCAGGGCCGTGCAAACTAAGGCTACCTGGGGGAGTCGTTTCTCTGCTTCTTGAGGGCTTCCAAGTGGCGCATCGAAGTGCTTGCTTGGTAATGTATACAATGCTTGCTGTTTAGAATAAAATCTTTAACCTTCTCACTCACTTGTGTTTGTATTGCCTCTGAATCTCATTTTAAAAGAGCCGCCTTGCATTTGGCAAGACATACCGTATTTTTCGCTCCATAAGACACACTTTTTTCCTCCTAGAAAGTAAGGGGAAATGTCTGTGCGTCTTATGGAGCGAGTGCACAGTCGATCGCTGGCTCCTTTTCTGGCCTCACCCACTTGCCCAGGCCTCCATTGTTGAATGTTCTGCAGACGGAGGCTGTTTGTTTCCCCAGCAACATGGGACTGGCTGATTAGATTATCTGTCTGGAAACTGTAGAAATGGCTCCCTTTCCTTTCCTAAAGAAGCTGCAGAACTGTGAGTTGAGCCCCATAAAAACAGGATTTTTTTCTGTTGAGCAAAGTAAGCTCAACAACTTTGAGCTGATCCTCAAGAAAGGGGGGCTTTCCCCCTTTCTTCCTCTAAAAACTAGGTGCGTCTTATGGTCAGGTGTGTCTTATGGAGCAAAAAAATACGGTAAATTGGCCAGAGCAGTAGTGCACAGAATACCTAGTCTCGCCTTTGCATCAACTAACTGTGCACCTGCTGTCTCTTCCCACCCAGTGGAAAGGGAGGCTGAGTTGAGGCTCCCACTTCCCTGGCAGCCCCTCCCCTCTCCCGTGACAGGCCTTACCTGCCGCCGCAGCTCCTGCAGTTCCCGGCGGGCCTCCAGCCGCGAACGCTCCACATCCTGGAGGCTGCTGCGAAGGTCGGCTGCCTCCTTGCCCACAGCTGCCCGGGCCTCCTCCAAGATGGCAACTTTCTGCTCCTTCTCCTCGTTGGCCCGCTTCAAACTGGAGGCAAGCAGAGAGGAGGGGTGTTTGGACGCCAGCGACGTGGTCCTTCCGGCCCCCAGGGGGAGAGGCCCAGGAATCAACCACCAAGATGGAGCCGAGCTGCGAAGCTACCACCTGTTTCCTCCGTCCACTCCGTGGAACTGACTTTGCCATCATGCCCCTTTTACAGACAAAGAACCGAGGCCGAGAGACACCATGTGGGGTGGAGGAAGAGATTAAATCTGTGGCAGAGGTGGGATTTAGGCAGTCAAATCCTGCCCCCCTCCATTCTCCCCTTCCCTGGAGCAGAAGGCAGCAGGGTCCTCTCTCTCCCCACCTGACGCGCTCGCTCTCGGCCCTCTTCACAGCAACGCGCAGCTCCCCATTGGACCTCTGCAGGGCCTCCTTCTCCTTGGCCTCATCGCTCAGGCTCCTCCGCAGGTCCATGGCCTCCTTGCGCTGAGCCTCCAGGGCCTCGTGGGCCTCCCGTGACTTGCGGTGCGCCTCCAGCAGCTCCCGGCGGGTCTGGTCCCTCGCGTCCTCCACCATCTGCACCTGCATCTTCAGCTCCTCCACCTGGAAGAGGATGGAGCAAAGAGCCAGAGTTGGGCTCCTGCCAGGAATTCTGAGGCTGTCTGAAGTGGGAGGGCAGGAGTGTGGGGAGCTGCCTTGTGCAGGGTTAGGCCCTCAGCCTGTCCACCTCTGCTGTGATGGGCAGCGGCAGGTGGTCTTCTGGGTTCAGGCAAGGGCTTGAACCCGGGGCCTTCTGCATGCAGTGCAAAGCAGCTGCTCCACTGAAGGGGTAACAGACCTCCTGCAGAATAATGGTGGGATAACCAGCCTCACGTAACCTGCATGCTTAAGTCTAGTTCAGTGTTTCCCAACCTTGGGCCTCCAGCTGTTTCTGAACTACAATTCCCATCATCCCTGACCACTGGTCTTGCTAGCTAGGGATGATGGGAGTTGTAGTCCAAAAACAGCTGGAGGCCCAAGGTTGGGAAACACTGGTCTAGTTAATGCATGAAGGCTTAGCAATGTCCATTGCCCTCACCTTGGGAGGAAATAGGTAATTTGGTCTTCCCCAGACTATCAGAGCAGCTCAGGTGGTGGTGTTATTGTCACTGACTCTCAATGAAGGCCTCCCTCCCTCCCTCCCATCGCCCCCTCACCTCGCGGAGGGCTGACTCTCGCTGCTTCATCAGATCCCTGGCCTGTTCGTGGAGGACCTTCACCTCCCGTTCGTGGCCCATAATGGCCTCCTCAAACTGGGCACGCAGGCCCCGCAGCTCCGAGTTCAAGGCGTTGATGGTGCTCTGCAACAAGGCGAAGAAATGGAGCCTAGAAGACGCGCCCCCCACCCCTCAACAGCCAGGCACCATTTTGTCTTGGTAATGGAGCTAGGGAAGAATATTCCACAGGGAGAAAATACAGAAAAGGCCATGGAGGAAGAGGCCTGAACAAAGCTCCACAGAGCTGCTGCTTTTGGCTTATCCTTGCATAACGCTCCATATGCTACCAGCCAGGGTGGGCTTGCATGCAGTGCTATTTTTCTAGAAAAGGAGGTGCCGGAACTCACCATGAACACCTCCCTTGTTCTCTTATAATGGCAATGGCACCCAACTAAGTTCCGGCTTTAAAAAAGGAAAAGCACTGCTTGTATGCAACACAGGATGAAGCACCAGGCAACCCACGCTGGAAGAATGGCAGACGAAGGTGATTGACTATATGGGACTGGCAGAGATGACTGGCAGAATCCGTGACCAGGGGAAAGAGACAGTGGAAGAGGACTGGAAGAAATTTAAAGTATATCTTAAAAATTGCTGTAAAATTGAGGAGTGTTAAGATGTTAAGGAACTGGGAAATAGAGAATTACAGCTGTAATCAATAAGTTAAAAAAGAATCTATATGAAAGTGAACTGGATAATTAGTTAATTGGAGGAGTTGCTGAAGAAATGTAAAACAAGGATGCAGAAAAGGGGAGGTATGGGGAAGTCCGAGAAGTAAGGTGCATGAAAATAAGATTATGAAATTATACATGTTTATATGTTTGTATGTTTTTGTTTTGTGTATTGTTTGTTTTCATTATGTGTTTGGAAAATTAATAAAAATTTATTTAAAAAAAAAAAAGATGAAGCACCAGGCAAAGGGTGCGACCTCCTGAGAAACTCAGATCAGGCTTAGAACAATAAAGGAAAAGATGGAGCAAGTTTCTAGCCCTCAGTGTCAAAAGCAAGTTGGAAACATCCGCTTCCACGTCTGCTGTCGAAAAGGCAGAGGTAAAATAAAGCTTCCAGCAGTACAGGGCGCTGCAGAGCTCCTTGCTCCAGGAAAAAGTTGTGTATGGGGTGGGGGCGAATGAGGGGTTCAGAAAAAAACCAAAAGTACAATTCGAGCCTGCCCCATTCACCTAAGCTGAGCCAGGTTGCAGGAGCTGGCCCTTCGTGGTGCAAATACTGCCCGCCTGCTTCCACACACATTTGTTCTCCATCAGACAGGCCCCCCCCCCCCCCGACCCTGACTCTGCCACCGCCTACCCGCTCTTGCTCCTGTAGACTCTGAGCGTCTCGCTTGTGCCTCTCCGCCTCCAGGCTGACGCTGGCCAGGCTCTGTTGCGCCCCTGAAAGCTTCTCCAGGAGAATGGCCTTCTCCGACTCCTTGAGAGACAGCGCCTGGGGGCAAGGGGGCGAGGGAGTCAGTAGTGGCCTCTGGAGCAGCAGGGAGTCCCACTGGGGAGCCACATCTCCACTCTTGTAGCCCTCCTGCGCACAGAGGGAGGCTCAACGCCACAACTGCCACATTGGCGGAACAGCGAATCGTGCAGATTCTGGAGCTAGGTGGGCTGTTTCTCTTTCTCCACCCCAAAGCCTTGGGCTATGGCCAGTGAGGAGAGGAACCAGGCGACGTTCCTCTGTGGCAAGATTGGGTGTCCAGCTTTGGGGAATTTACAGTGTGTGGGGAGTCTTGCAGAGCTGGCAGTGGACTGGGGTCTTGCACCCAGTGGCATAGCATGGGTTGCCAGGGCCCGGGGCCATGCAGAGCGGGGTGGTGGGGTAAACAGATGGAGCGTGCATGCACATTCAACTGCCTAAAAGAAGAATTGTTCCATTGCCTGGTGAGGTCGCTTCCTGCTTCGCACGGAGGAGCCATGTGATGGAAGCATACAACTTCAATACAGCGGCACCGGGTGCTGAAATTTTGCACCCCTAAGAATTTTGCACCCGGGGCAGCCTCCTCCGTGGGCCCCCCATGCTACGCCACTGTTTGCACCTCCTTCCTTCCCCGTCCTCCAGACTTTCACCTGCTGCTTCTCATTCTCGGCCAGAAGGAGTCCCTCGTCCCGCTCCTGCTGGAGGCTGGTGATCTCCTCGCTCAGCTCCTCCTTCTCCGCCTCGTGTCGGGCCAGGATCTCCTCGCGCTCTTGGCTCAGCCGCTGCAGCATCTCCTCGCGCTCTGCTTCCAGCTCCAGGCGCAGCGCCTCCTGCCAGGCCGACAGGGTGAAGAAGCTCAGGAGTGGACCCGACCCTCCCCATGTGGACAAGGAGATGGGGGCCCCCAGCACCCATAGCAAGGCCTCCTCCACAGCCAAGTTCCAATGGCTAAACGCCTCTCCTGGTATGCCCCACGGAGGACCTTAAGGTCCATAAATAGCAACACCCTAGAGCAGTGTTTCCCAACCTTTTTTGGGCAAAGGCACACTTGTTTGATGAAAAAAATCTCGAGGCACACCACCATTACAGCCCCATGACGTCAGCGTGCAGCGTCACGCCGGGAGGGACGCACGAAAGTGTAACTTTCAATTTTTTCCCCTCCCCCTTGCCGGGGAACCTCCAAGCTTTGGGGGGGGGGGAGGAGGCAGCAAAGCGAGGGACTGAGGGACTCCTCCAACGACAAGGGTTGGGGAAGAAGAGAAAGGGCTATTCCGCTCCAGTCACGGGAGGGGAATATGTACTGGCCCAACTGGTGTGCGGTCTTCGGAAAGCGGGGTGCGGGAAGGAAGCCTAGGCTCGGGGTCCACCGACCTCGGCGGAGAAAGGCAACAACCGGAGCCGATGACGAGCCGGCGCGTGCGTGCAGCGGCTGGCCTCGAGCTCGGGAAGCTGCGTGCGGCGATGTTGACGCGGGGCGCGCGAGAGCTTGGGGGCGGGGCGGGAGAGAGAGAGAAAGAGTTGGCAGCACCAGGCGCTGTTACTTATTGTGCTGCGGACGCTGCCAGCAACTGCGGTGGTTGTGCGGCGGCCGCCGCCGCAGAACGTCCTCGTCAGTCAGCTGAGCTGCCTGGCGGCGTAGGGAGCCGAGGGGCGGGGCTTCCTTTCTGAAGGAGCTGAGTGTGGGGGTCCTCCGGCGCCTTCGGCGAAACGGCGCCGGCCCAGAGCGCTTCTAGGAGGCTGCCTTTGTGCGCGACGTAAAGCCCTCTTTCCCTCCCTCCAGCCCCGTGTCACATGTGGAAAAGGGGGCTGGATCCAGTGACGCAACTCGGAAAACTGTTAGGGAAGCCAGAGCAGGAAAGTGAGTGGGAGGCGGCATCGCCGCTTTAACCCACGTTTCCTTTTTGAAAGAGAAACCAGTGTTTCCCAACCTTTTTTGGACTCGCTCGCGGCACACCAGGCAACATCTCGCGGTACACTAGTGTGCCGTGGAACACCGGTTGGGAAACACTGCCCTAGAGGTCCTGGGCCCTAAGGAAGTCAGATGAGCCTCAACCAGAGCCAGGGCCTTTTCAACTCTGGCTCCGGCCTGGTGGAACGCTCTGCCTCATGAGACCAGGGCCCTGCAGGATCTGATTTCTTTCCGCAGGGCCTGTAAGACAGAGCTGTTCCACCTGGCCTTTGGTTTGGAGCCAATTTGATTCCCTCCCCCTCTTTCTTTTCTCCTTTCTCCTCCTGTGAAAAGGCTGCATTTTAATGTTTTAATGTTGTATTTTAATCTTGTTTTTTAAGTTGTATTTTAATCAACTTGTTTTTATTATTGGTTGTTAGCCGCCCTGAGCCCAGTCTTGGCTGGGGAGGGCAGGGTCTAAATAAAATTTATTACCGTATTTTTCGCCCCATAGGATGCACTTTTCCCCCTCCAAAAATGAAGGGGAAATCTGGGTGCGTCCTATGGGGCAAATGCAGGCTTTTGCTGAAGGTTGGAGAGCGAGAGGGGTCAGTGCACACCGACCCCTCTCGCTCTCCAGGCTTCAGGAAGACATCCGCAGCCTAGGCAGCTCTGCAGGAGGTCCCGCAGGGCTGTCTAGGCTGCGGATAGCAGCCTGCTTCCCGGAGCGCCAGGCGCGCTGAAAGCAGAGCGCCCGGCGCTTCGGGAACACATCCGCAGCATGGGGAGCCCTGCGGGAACTCCTGCCCGGCGCGCGGGGCGCCCTGAAGCAGAGCTCCCCTCGCGCCGGGCAGACATCGGCCAGCCCCACAAGCTTGGGGGACAGCGGGGAGGCACTGCGCCGCCATCCCGCTGTTCCCCGACCTGGTTTTGGGGGAGAAATAAAGGAAAACATTTTTTCCTTTATTTCCCCCCCCAAAAACTAGGTGCGTCCTATGGGACGGAGCGTCCTATGGGACGAAAAATACGTTATTATTAGTATTATTAAAAAGAATCACTCCTTGTCAATCAACCGAAAGCTCTCATACCAGGCGAGTGAGTGCTTGGCCCAAGATTGATTCCAGGGTGATATCTGGGTTTTCGACGTCGCAACATATTTCCATGTTTAAAAATTACGAAACCAGTATCACAATATGGACTTCAAACCGGTTTAGCACAATATATTGACATATCGTCCCGCCCTACCCTGCAGTATTATTATTTATTATTATTATTTATGGAATTTATATCCCACCCTATACCCGGAGGTCTCAGGGCAGTTCACAAAAAAAGATCACAGTATACAAAATAAAAATAAAAACAATAACCCAATAACAAAAAGAGCCACATTTTAAAAGGGTATAGGATGTTGATTAGGTCAACCAAAAGCCTGGTTAAAAAGGAACGTTTTTGCCTGGTGCCTAAAGGTGTATAATGAAGCCACCAGGCGAACCTCCCTGGGGAGAGAATTCTACAGACGGGGAGCCACTGCAGAGAAGGCCCCGTTCTTGTATTGCCACCCTCCGGAGACTTCTTGAGGAGGAGGCACACGAAGGAGGGACCAAAAGGTAGGAAATGAAAACCTCTAAGGTTAATGGGAATTCATTTTAACCAAACCAAAAAAAAAAAAAAACCTAAAAATTGAAGGAAGCAGGGAACATGTGACAGGCAAGCATGTTAACATGCTGGGGTGAAAGTTGAGCAGGAAAAAGAGGCTTCTCCCTCATACTTGGGGGTTACCCTATGAGGTGGGTGGGCAGGAGATTCAGGATATTTATTTATTTATTCATTTTATTTATATCCCGCCTTCCCTGACCAAGACCGGGCTCAGGGCGGCTAACATCAGGTATAAAAACAATGGATTAAAATACATCTTAGAAACAAGATTAAAATGCTACTTAAAATGCAGCCTCATTTCCGTGGAAGCCCAGATCAAAAACTGTTTGGGGGGAGAAAAGAACTGTTCCAGGCAACACGGTGCCCCTGGCTTTTAAAAAGGGTCAGACAGATTCCTGGAGGGGAGGGATTGGGTCACCTGCCAACAACGGAGCAGCTGCACGTGCTTAACAGCTTAGGGACAGCCAGAGCCAGCAAAGAGCAAATGGCCTGCATGCCTGGGATCTGGCCGGCACCTTTCTGGGAGCCCCACAAACATCTGGGGCCTTCTGCAATCCAGGCTCCTCACTCCTCTGCAGTTCTGTCCCCCGAGGGCAGCGTGTTACCTGAGGAACAGAGCGGTCCTGGACCCAGCCCTCTGCACCTGACGGGGGGGGGGGGGGGGCGGGGGCGGCACGTACTTTCTCCCTCTGGAGACGGTCCACGTCCTCCTCGTGATCCGCCTGCGCACTCCTCAAGGCAGCCTGGGTCTCCTGCTCCGTCTGAATGAGCTTCTGGGCCGCCAGGTCCTTGTCTCGCTCCAGTCGGCTCACCTCGGCCTCCATCTCCTTGCGGAGTGCAGCCAGCTCCGCTGGGGAAGGACAGACGGACAGAGGTCAAGACAGCAAAGGGGATAATAATAATAATAATAATAATAATAATAATAATAATAATAATAATAATAATAATAATAATAATAATTTATTATTTATACACCGCCCATCTGGCTGGGTTTCCCCAGCTACTCTGGGCGGCTTCCAGCAGAACACTAAAATACAATAACCTATTAAACATGAAAAGCTTCCCTAAACAGGGCTGCCTTCAGATGTCTTCTAAAAGTTTGGTAGTTATTTTTCTCTTTGACATCTGGTGGGAGGGCGTTCCACAGGGCGGGTGCCACTGCCGAGAAGGCCCTCTGCCTGGTTCCCTGTAACTTGGCTTCTCGCAGCAAGGGAACCACCAGAAGGCCCTTGGAGCTGGACCTCAGTGTCCGGACAAAATGATGGAGGTGGAGACGCTCCTTCAGGTATACTGGGCCGAGGCCGTTTAGGGCTTTAAAGGTCAGCACCAACACTTTGAATTGTGCTCAGAAATGTACTGGGAGCCAGTGTAGGTCTTTCAAGTTATACGGTCTCGGTGGCCACTCCCAGTCACCAGTCTAGCTGTCACATTCTGGATTAGTTGCAGTTTCCGGGTCACCTTCAAAGGTAGCCCCACATAGAGCGCATTGCAGTAGTCCAAGCGGGAAATAACCAGAGCCTGCACCACTCTGGCAAGACAGTCTGCGGACAGGTAGGGTCTCAGCCTGCATACCAGATGGAGCTGATAAACAGCTGCCCTGGACACAGAATTAACCTGCGCCTCCATGGACAGCTGTGAGTCCAGAATGACTCCCAGGCTGCGCACCTGCTCCTTCAGGGGCACAGTTACCCCATTCAGGACCAGGGAGTCCTCCACACCCGCCCATCTCCTGTCCCCCAAAAACCTCGGATGGAGCGAGGAGGGGCGTTTATCTGAAGAGGGGCTTGATTGGGGGCAAGGACAGCCCAGTGGGCACCACTGCATGCAAGGGGGCGTGGCTAGGCTTGAGAGGGCGGCGGCTTAGCAGCCGAAAGCCCCGCCTCTGTTGGGAGAAAGCCCTGCCCCCTTCTAAAGAACAGGAAAGCAAGGAGGGTCCCAGGTGGATTCGAAGGGGGCAGGCGCACAGCTTAAAAGTAGGTACATCTGCCAGCAGTGGCGTAGCGTGGGGGGTGCAGGGGGGGCCGGCCGCACCGGGCGCAACATCTGGGGGGGCGCGCTCGCACTCGCAGCTCTCTGCCCCTACTAAAATCCACGGGTTAGGGGGCGCAAATTACTTGCCTTGCCCCGGGTGCTGACAACCCACGCTACGCCACTGTCTGCCGGTGAAGTCGGATGATAAAAACCTCCATCTGCACTCCCACACCCAGTCACTGAAGGGAAAGCACAGTCACGGGGGTGGCACAAGAGGACCCAAAGGAAGACCTTCCTCCCAGGATACCTTGCAAGGCTTCCTTGGCATGGAGCAAGCCCTGCCTCTCGGCTTCCAGCTGCTCCTTCCGGGTCTCCAGCTGGGCGAGGTGCTGCTGGATCTCAAAGAGGGTCGTCTCCAAGGCGTCTTTTTCAGACCTGGGCAGAAGGGGAGAGGGGGAACGACAGAAGGACTGTATTATCATCATCCCCCCCCCCCATCTTTTGTCGTTTTCGTCTTTGCTCATCAGCCATCTTGCATCTACTCTGCCTGGTAGGCTCCGTCTGCCTCCTCTTTTGGGGCTTAGGCCAGAAATCCCAGCGGGGTCGGTGAGGAGACGTGTGCGCGCGCATCAAGGTTGGGGGTGCAAAGCTGAGAAAAGGAAAGCAGCTGAGCAGAAGATGCCTCTCTGCTGGGGTCAAGGCTCTGCCTCCCTGCAGCCTCCCCTGCCCCAGCCTGTTTGCAAACACTGTGTGACGTGGCTACCATCTTCCAGCAACCTCAGGGGGGACAGAAGAACCAGCCGGACAACTGTTGTGGTTCTGGACAGTTGAGAGTTAACACTCTCCCACGAGGCGTTCTAATTAACTGGGTGCACTGCCCATATAATCCAGGCATTTTCAGTGGGCTGAGCTCTCTCTGGGCTGCAGAGTGTCTGAGAATGTGAGAGAGTTACCATATTTTTCGCTCTATAAGACGCACCTGACCAGAAGACACACCTAGTTTTTAGAGGAGGAATGCGAGGGAAAAAATTCTTTAAATGGAGCGCTGAGCAGAGCCTGTATGCATCCCAGGCTCTGCTCAGCGCTCCATTTCACGAGCCGCGTGGAGCATGTGTGCGGCGCTTGCGCACACTTGTTCTAGCTTCTGGCTTAGCGGGCTTTTGCGGGAGGTGGTAGGAGGGACAGAGCGCGGCTAAGCCAGAAGCTAGAACAGCGAGAGGGAGCGTAGCGATCCCTCTCGCTGTTCTGGCTTCTGGGATAGCTGTGCAGCCTACATTCGCTCCATAAGACGCACACACATTTCCCCTTACTTTTTAGGAGGGGGAAAAGTGCATCTTATAGAGCGAAAAATACGGAAGTTTCATTTTGTTAGCGGCAGAACGCTGCAAGCATGCAGCTTGATTCTGTAGGTTTTCTTTTGTGTCTGTATGCTTCTAAATAAACAGTTGATAGAATAGGGCTGAGTTATTGAAGACACCACATTGACACAGACAAAGCCATTTTATGCTGCGTATAAACTCTGCTAACGTCCGACAACTGAGAAGAGAGCAGTGTGGGTGCCATAGAAGTGTCAGAGTGCTCGTAAACAGACTAATTGCAGTGCCGATGCAGCAGACCCTGTGGGTCAAAAGATTTACGACCCACAAACTTCAACAACAACAACACGCTGCCCCTCCCTGCCAGCCCCATAACAAAGCCCCAGGCTAGGACTCAGGAGGGCTAGGTTTTAAATCTCCACCCTTCCACGGAGCTCATTGGGCGACCTTGAGCTGGTCGCTGCAACTCTCAGCCTCACGGGGCTGTTGCAAAGAGGAAACGGGACAGTGAACTGTGTTTGAGCTCCTTGGAGGAATGGAGGGACACAAATGGGAGAAATAAATCAGAATAAATAATAATAGGTGCTAAAGTTGGGGGGAACACACACACACATGAATTGATTTTAGAATGTATTTCAATTAATTGATTGTGATTTTATGTAAATTGTGTTAATTTTATTGTTGTTAGCCGCTCTGAGCCCGGCTTCGGCTGGGGAGGGCGGGATATAAATAAAAATTTATTATTATTACTATTATTATTATTATTATACATACCTGAGGCCAGAGATCTCCTCTGCCAGGCCCCGGTTCTCTCGCTCCGAGGCTGCCAGCTGCACCACCAGGCTGGCTTTTTCCTTCATCAGCGACTCCTTCTCCTTGGCTGCCCGCAGAGATGCTTCGCTATGGCGTTCTAGCTCCCTGCGCACCTGCCCCAGCTCCTCACCAGTTGCACTCCTGTGGCGGGAAAGCTGAGAGGGAGAGAAAGAGAGGGAGGGAAATGATGTATAGATGGTATATAACACCAGTACAGATAGCAAAAATGTACAAAACCGGCTCAAATACTTGTTGGAAATGTAAAGAAAAAGAAGGGACCTTTTATCATATGTGGTGGGAGTGTAGAGAAGTTAAAAATTTTTGGGAAATGATATACAATGAATTGAAAAAAATGTATAAAATGACGTTTGTAAAAAAAAACACCAGAAGCATTTTTGTTAGGGATTGTAGAACAAGACCTGCCAAGGAAAACAAAGAATTTATTCATGTATGCTACAACAGCGGCAAGAGTCTTGATAGCACAAGGATGGGAGAATGAGGAAACCCCGATGAAAGAACAGTGGCAAGAGAGATTGATGAATTATGCAGAACTGGCCAAATTGACTTACAAGTTGCGAGACAAGGGCAACTGTGACTTTAAGGAGGAAGGGGAACTTTTTACAAACGATCTAAAAAGACAACAAAATGAACTGGACTCCTTGGCAGATTTTGAATAAACATAGACAAATTTATTGGTTGATAACATGATGGATAGATATGTAAGGATATGTACAACTTTATAATATGCAGAGAAAATATGTGAAGAGAAATCAGGGAGAGGAGCCGAGGGAAGTCCTTGGTGGGGGGGAAAGGAGGGGAAACATGTATGTGATTATAGGGTTTGATAATTTGTTATGTGGAACTTGATTGATAACAAATATTTAATTTTTTAAAAAAAGAAAGAGAGGGAGGGGGAAAAGGAAGGAGGGAAAGGGGAAGCTTTGACACTGCTTAGATGCCCGCTTGGCTGTTATGGTCCCTCTCTGTTTCCCCAGCCCCTCCACCCTCAACCAAGAGCCTGGTGTTTATGATGCCAACCTCAGCCCTGCAACAAAAACCATGCAGCCACTGCCAGCTCAGCAGATCCCAGATTTGGGTGCGAATGTCAGAAAACATTAGCTTTGCAAGCTCTGTGTTATGAAGACCTGAGCGACACAGCTTCTGCAAAGGTCTGCTCCCGAGATCTCAGTTGTGAGCTCTCTTGCAACTGAACATTACATTCTTGTGAGCCGCCCTGAGATCTGGCGATGGGCGGAATATAGTAAATCACCACCATCATCAAAGCAGTGGAGGTCTTGTGAGGAGTGACCAGCAACTCAGACATCGCAATGATCAACTAGCTTGCACTAAGTAGGTGTGTCCTGTCTTGCAGGATAATCTGCTTTGAGCTTTAGAAAAGTGAATTGGAGACAGAGCAGCAGCAGGAGGACAAGAAGAAGAAGAAGAAGAAGAAGAAGAAGAAGAAGAAGAAGAAGAAGAAGAAGAAGAAGAAGAAGAAGAAGAAGAAGTTTGGATTTGATATCCTGCTTTATCACTACCCGAAGGAGTCTCAAAGCGGCTAACAATCTCCTTTCCCTTCCTCCCCCACAACAAACACTCTGTGAGGTGAGTGGGGCTGA
Source organism: Podarcis muralis (assembly GCF_964188315.1). NCBI lineage: Eukaryota > Metazoa > Chordata > Lepidosauria > Squamata > Lacertidae > Podarcis > Podarcis muralis. Next base: position 8,017,024 of record NC_135661.1, on the reverse strand, counting down.
GAGACTTCAAAGAAGTGTGACTAGCCCAAGGTCACCCAGCAGCTGCATGTGGAAGAGCGGAGACGCGAACCCGGTTCACCAGATTACGAGACTAATGCTCTTGACTGTTATAAGAATTTTAAGGTCCCAAATATAGAATAAATATTCACAAACGCACACATATCTAAATATATGAACCAGGTGTCTGAAACAGTATAGGAGAGCAATCCTGAAGCCATTTTGACTCTCCCAGTGACCTCAAATATTCCTCTGCAGGAAGGGAGGCAAATGGGGAAAGCTTCCCCATTGTCTTTTTGCTTACAAATCCTGTCTTGAGGGCGCCGTTGTGTATGAATAGGGTGAGACTGTGACTTGGATTCAGGAACTGAAGTATTAACCATGACCAGGGGTCTGCAACCTTTAAGACAAAAAGAGCCACTTGGACCCATTTCCGAAGAAAAAAAAACTGGGAGCCGCAAAACTCGTCATTATAAAAATAACTTTTTTGTCACTTTTTTTAATTATTTCTTTGTTTGACCCCTCAGAATTACTCCTCCTCATGGAAATAAACGTTAAATTAACAAGTTACCTTTTTGTGTGTGTGTGTTCTTCACTCCCCTTCAAAACAGTGACCAGCGTACATGCCCCCTTTCAATGCAGTGACCAGCGTACATGCCCCTTACAATGTAGTGGGCGGGCAGGAAGGTGACGTCGGGACAGTGCGTGACTAACGCACGCACTGCCCCCATGCGACGTCACAGCCAGTACAGCGCCCGCCACAGTGGGGAGTGTCGGGGCGCACAATGCACCTCCTCCCCTCACTAGTATCCACCCTGGAGCCGCAGCAAAGGTGTAAAAGAGCCACATGCGGCTCCGGAGCCGCGGGTTGCAGACCCCTGACCATGACAGAAGAATGGCCAGGGTGCCCAGGTAATGCAATCAGCAACCATTATCAGGTGTCCTGGCAGACAGGATTTCTGTTGTAGACCGCCTCCTTCTGCGATGTATGTATGGTGTTTTTGGGGGTGGTCTTGGGCTACAGGGGAGGCAATTTCAAAAGTCTATATATGAGCTTGCACACCATTGCTCAGGGTTCCTCCTCCCTCCTGCGTGGAGTGAGGACCTTGTTGCAACACTTGGATAAAGATCAGGCTTACTAGCTGCTTTGCTTCTCAATATACTCTGGTTGGCCTCTGTTATTTCATCCCACCAATAGGCAACCCACTTAAGGACTCTGTACAGGCTCTGGAATAAGGGAAAGGGAGCAGGTTTTTTTCTCATAACAGGACAAAGGGCCCTCCAACCCTGCGTGCCAGTGCTGCCCCTCACCTGTCCCAGCTGCTCCTGGAGCTGCCCCCTCTCCTTCTGCAGCACCAGCACCTCCTGCTCCAGCGTCGCCCGGCTCTGCTCCACAGCCTGCAGGGAGTGGCCCAATCCGTGGCGCTCTGTGTCCAGGTCCAGCTTCTCCTGCTCCAGCCGCACCAACTCGTCCCGGATGGTGGCTTTCTCCTGCTCCACTTCCTGCTTCTTCCCCAAGAGAGAAGCCTTCTCTTCTTCTAGCTGAGCCCAGAAGGGTGGGGAGGGAGAAAGCGGGAGGCTGGCAGTGAGGGTTACTCAGCACACAGGATGCTGAGCAGGGAGAAAGCTGTTCTGTCTTTCTCCCCCCCCCCCCCCCAAAAAAAAAAACAGCACACACGTATATACACAATAGGGCACCTTTCACAGAAAGTTCTTTTGCCATCGTTGGCACGACTGTATACTTTGGAAAAGCCAAACACACACACACACACACACACACACACACACACACGTTTATAATAGATTTAATACACACAGAAATGGAAAATGTATGTGTAGTAACAAAGTTTTGAACTGGAAAACGGCTAAATGTGCATTGCTGAAGGGTTGCTAACATTGGGTGTTTTCCAGCGTTGTTTTCTAAAGGACTCTGAGCTCCTTAATGAGGTAATGAATAACTGCTGATTGTTTTGGAGAGTGAAACTTTAATCATGTGATAAAGGTATTGAGTTGCAAATTCGCCATCTTGAAAGCTTGGCGGATGTCCAAGTTTCTCTGAACTATGCATGCCAATGACTCTCCAAGAGCTGCATTAGCCTAAGGCAGGCACACTCGGCCCTCCAGATGTTTAGGGACTACAATTCCCATCATCCCTGACCACTGGTCCTGTTAGCTAGGGATCATGGGAGTTGTAGTCCCAACATCTGGAGGGCCGAGTTTGCCTATGCCTGGCCTAACGCCAACTGAGGCTTGGATGGGGGAAGAGACACAGTTTGGATTTTTGAAATCTTTTATTTCTAAGAAGACGCTGAGCCTGTGCCGGACAGAACAAGATAATGTAGGGATTTTTTGGGATGTATCTTTGATGCTTATGTTCTGTTTTTAAGGGAGTTCAGCAAGCAAAAGTTTGAATAATATTTTTATGCGCCCGGACAATGATTTCTTCCAAAAGGAGTCGGTTCTTACGCTTCCAGTCACTTCAAACTGTGCAATATTAACACCTGCAACACCTGCTATCCCAAATAATTATGGGCAAAGCAGTGCTGGACCTCATGCCCAAGCCGGAAGGAGGTACCATATTTTTCACACCGTAAGACGCACCTAGTTTTAAGGAAAACAAGAAAAAAAATATTCTGCGCAGAGCCTGTAAGCGGCTCTCGTTTGTCTTACTTTAAAGCAAGCAAAGCGAGAGCCGCTTACGTGGCTTCTGTCCTGCTTTGCACAGCTCTCACTTGGATTGGAGCAAGAAGAGGAGGAGGAGACACTGGGACAGGTGCTTTGCTGGCTTGAAGCAAGAAAAGCGAGAGTTGCACAGAGCGTGTCAGCGGCTCTCGCTCTGCTGGCTTTACTGCGAGCGACGGACGGGAGCCATGGCTCTGGCTGCAGAGGCATCCCTCAGTTCACGACTGCAGCGGCAGCCGAGGGATCCCTCTGCCGTCCAGTGCATTTGCTCCATAAGACGCACAGACATTTCACCTTACTTCTTAGGAGGGAAAAAATGCGTCTTATGGAGCGAAAAATATTGTACTTCCTGTGCAGGAACTGTTTTTCCTGCCTCTGCTCTGTCATGGACAAAGACCTCTGGACATTCTCCCACTCCGTGACAAACCCTACGCTCTGCCACCTCCTTCTGGCACAAATCCTTCAGATGTGGACGCTCTCGGTTTGCAGACAATACAAGACACACTTCCCTCTCTGCAGCCGCTAGCCCCCCTCCCTCTTACCAGGATGATTATCCGGTTGAGCTCCATCTTATCCTGTGCCAGCCCCTCGTTGAGGGCACTCATCTTGGAGAGCGAGTCGCGCAGGGAGGACTCCTCCGACTTCAGGCGGCTCAAAGCCAGCTCCAGCTCAGTCCGGCTCGCCTCGGCCTGGAACAGGAAAAGAAAGGAGGTGCAGAACAGCCTGTGACCCCAGGTGCCAACCCCAGGCCCCTGCAAAAAGCAAGAGCCACCCCACAAAGGCCTGGTGGCTCAGGTTCCATGTGAACCTCCCTGGACCCTGAGATCATCTTCTGAGACCCTCCTCGAGAGGTCCGGAGGGTGGCAACACGAGAACAGGGCCTTCTCTGCAGTGGCTCCCCATCTGTGGAATGCTCTCCCCAGGGAAGTTTGCCTGGCGCTTTCATTACACACCTTTAGATGTTCCTTTTTAACCAGGCCTTTGGTTGATCTGATTGACACCCTATGCACTTTTAAAATGTGGCTCTTTTGGGGGGGAGGGTGTTATTGGGTTATTGTTCTAATTTTGATTTTATATATTGTGATCTTTTCTGTGAACCGCCCTGAGACCTCCAGGTATAGGGCGGTATATAGATTCAGTAAATAATAATACAGTGGTGCCCCGCAAGACGGAAAACCCGCTAGACGAATGGGTTTTCCGTTTTGGAGACGCTTCGCAAAACGAATTTCCCTATGGGCTTCCTTCGCAAGACGAAAGCCCATAGGGAAATCTCCGGGACAGCGGGGAAGCGCAGCGCGTCTTCCCCACTGTCCTCGGACCTCCTCCGAAGGCTGGCGGCGGGAGGAGGTCTCTCCGCCCCACCGGCAGCCTTCGGAATGCTGCTCCAAAGGCTGGCGGCGGAGCGGAGAGACCTCCTCCCGCCGCCAGCCTTTGGATGGCTGCTCCGAAGGCTGGCGGCAGAGCGGAGAGACCTCCTCCCGCCGCCAGCCTTTGGATGGCTCCTCTGAAGGCTGGCGGCGGGGCGGAGAGACCTTCTCCCCGTGCCAGCCTTTGGATGGCTGTCCTGAAGACTTGCGATGGGAGGAGGGTTTTCCTTCCCACCGCCAACATTCAGAATGCTGTTCTGAATGTTGGCGGTGGGGAGGAAAAACTCTCCTCCCACCGCAAGCCCCGGGAACAGAGGAGAAGCGCTGCGCGCCTTCCCCTCTGTTCCCGTACCTGTCCTGAAGGCTTGCGGTGGGGAGAAAAGCCCTTCTCCGCACCGCCAGCCTGGCAAGCGGTCTCCATAGGAACGCATTAATTGATTTTCAATGCATTCCTATGGGAAACCGTGCTTCGCAAGACGGAAAAATCGTAAGAAGAAAAAACTTGCGGAACGAATTAATTTCGTCTTGCGAGGCACCACTGTAATAAGAATAATAATTTTTTTAAAAAAAACACCTGCTTGCTGGGACTAGAGCAAAGCAAGCTGCCAAGACAGGCTGAAGGCTGCCTGTGGCCTAATCCTGCAGGACCCCCCTCATGGTCTCAAGCAAGCAGGATGGTGTGCATGCTCAGGATCCCCCAACACAGGCATGAGGGCAGCCTTAGCCTCATTGATTGCACGTCTTGTTTTGGACGTACTGAAAGGCACCTGGGTGGGCTGCCAAATTTTATTTATTTATTTAATTTGTATACAGCCCTCTATACCTGCAGGTCTCAGGGCCGTTACAACATAAAATCAGAATATACAAACGCAAAATACATAATAAATAGAAAAGCAAAAGCATCCCAATAACACACACACACCCTGCAGCCTTCCCCTAACATTTTTTTTTTGACAAGGTAATAATCCTAAATAAATAAGAATAAAAAAGTGGATGCACACCCCGAGACCATTCCATTGTAACTATGCAGCCTCCAAAATTTCAATGCCTCTTGCGATGGTTTAACCCCTTTCTGTTTTTACAGTACAAATTCTACAAACACCTTCCACATCTCCTTGAAATCATTTCTCCTGCATATTCCCCATCTTAACGGTAAAGGTGACCCCTGACTATTAGGACCAGTCGTGACCGACTCTGGGGTTGCGGCACTCATCTCGCTTTATTGGCTGAGGGAGCCGGCATACAGCTTCCGAGTCATGTGGCCAGCAGGACTAAGCCGCTTCTGGCGAACCAGAGCAGCGCACGGAAACGCTGTTTACCTTCCCGCTGGAGCGGTACCTATTTGTCTACTTGCACTTTGAGGTGCTTTCAAACTGCTAGGTGGGCAGGAGCAGGGACTGAGCAACGGGAGCTCACCCCGTCACGGGGATTCGAACCGCCAATCTTCTGATCGGCAAGTCCTAGGCTCTGCGGTTTAACCCACAGCGCCACCCACGTCCCCATCTTACCTTAATGTTAATTCATCATTAGTAGCTATATCCCACACCTCTTTATACCATCCTTCCTTTTTATCTTCTGCTTGCCCCTTCCACTTCCTAGCTATCATAATTTGTGCAGCTGTCAATAAATTTGTGAGCAAGTCCTTCCTAGCCAACGAACCTTCTGCCCCAGGCATCCCCAACCTTCGGCCCTCCAGATGTTCTGGACTACAATTCCCATCATCCCTGACCACTGGTCCTGTTAGCTAGGGATCATGGGAGTTGTAGGCCAAAACATCTGGAGGGCCGAGGTTGAGGAAGCCTGTTCCACCCCATCGTAAATTGATAATAATGCTGCCTCTGGACCCCCAACACATTTCAGAAGGGTGTGCAAGTCTCTCCCTCCCCAGCAGCTGCCTCCTTGCCTTGGACAGGGCTTCATCGCCCTCGGCCTTCTCATGCTGAGAGACCTCCTTCTCCAGAAGGGCTTTGCTCAGGGCTTCCTTCACCAGCACAAGCTCCTTCTTCAGGCCAGACTTCTTTGCTTCCAGCTGCTCCAGCTGCTTGCGACTGGGAGACAGAAGAGGGGAGAAATTGAAATACTTTATTGTCACTTGTACAACTTGTATACAGTGAGATTACACGAGCACCCCCCCCACTCAGCTCTCTTAGTCTTAATTCCCCTCGTTTACTGACACACACACACCAAACCTGAAAGTCAGTTGCCCTGTTGTTATCTTTTCATTCAGCAGCCTAACAGCCCACGGATAGAAGCTGTTCTTTACCCTGTTGGTGCAACTAATCATGCTTCTATATCTTCTGCCTAAGGGCAGGAGATCAAGAAAGTGCCGGCCAGGGTGTGAATCATCCCTGAGAATTGTCCTCACTCTCCTGAGGCAATGTTCTTCCGCTATTTCATCCAGCGGATTCACGAGACAGCCCATAATATCTTGTGCTGTATTCACCACCCTCTGTAGGCACTTCCTATCAGTTGATGTCAAACCAGCGTACCACACTGTGATGCAGTATGAAAGGACACTTTCTATTGTTGACCGGTAGAAGGAGATCATCAAATGTTGATTGACATCGTTCTTCCGCAATACTCCAAGGAGATGGAGTCTCTGTTGGGCTTTCTTAACCACCTGGGTTGTACTGATTTTCCAAGTAAGATCTTCTCTGAGTTAAACTCCTAGGAATTTAAAGGAAGAGACTCTCTCCACACAGCCCTCCCCGATGTACAGCGAGGCTAGTTTTCTCTTCCTCCGAAAGTCCAACACCATCTCCTTTGTCTTGCTGATATTAAGGTGCAAGTTGTTCCCTAGGCACCACATGATTCCTGGGCAGACAACATTCAATGTTTTTGCAGAGTCCGCTGCTTTTGACTTGGTGTTTTGAAGGAAGCTCCATACCTTCCCAGCATGCCTCTGTGTCACTGCAAGATGTCCCCCAACCCTAGTGCCAGAGAACTGGACCTGAGACCACATCAGCTTCAGTCCCTCTCGAAGAAAGGGGACACCCACCCCCAAGAAAAAAATCTCACCAATCTCCCACTTTACCTCCGCTCAATTTCCTTCCGAGCCCTTTCCTGGTCCTTTAAGATGTCCTCTTTCTCCTCTTCCAGGCCATCACGCTGTCGCTGAAGGTCAATGTTAGCCAGCTGCAGTTTCTCCTTTTCCAGATGGAGGACCTCCAGCTTCTGCTGCAACAGCTGAAGGTTCTTTTCCAGGTTCGTCTTCTCGCTGGAGAGGAGAAAGGAGGGGACACTACAGCACGGCGAGGACAGTAAGGGAGCAGAGGACAGCGCCCATTCCATCAACTTCCCACAACAGCCGTTGAGGCTGTTCCGTCCCAGTGCATTCAGAACCATGACCATCTCTCTCTCTCTTGAGAAGATGGGGAGTCCCATGGGCAAGTGGACAGACATCTGCTAAGGGCAATAAGTTTAAAATAACCAAAAAGAAAAAAGAAAAGAAGGTAATATAAGGTTAGCCTAAATTTACTACCCATTGTGTGTTTTGGTTGTTCTGCAAATCTGTCGACTTGAGGAAACTGGAAACCAGAGTCCCAACAATCGTAGTATCCTTCTCTGCTGAACTGTTTATTGGTGCTTAGGTCATTTTAGACATCAGGGAAGTTTTTAATGTGTGACATCTTAGTGTGGTTTTGGTCTTTTGTTGGAAGCCGCCCAGAGTGGCTGGGGAAACTAAGTCAGATGGGCAGGGTATAAATGATGATGATGATGATGAAAGGGATGTGAATTGGAAATAACTGGGAAAACAATGCAGCAAAAAGAGGCGGAGTAAAAGGTAAAGGGACCCCGGACCATTAGGTCCAGTCATGACCAACTCTGGGGTTGCAGCGCTCATCTCGCTTTACTGGCCGAGGGAGCCAGTGTACAGCTTCCGGGTCATGTGGCCAGCATGACTAAGCCGCTTCTGGCGAACCAGAGCAGCGCACGGAAACGCCGTTTACCTTCCCACTGGAGTGGTACCTATTTATCTACTTGCACTTTGAGGGGCATTCGAACTGCTAGGTTGGCAGGAGCAGGGACCGAGCAACTGGAGCTCACCCCGTCGCGGGGATTCCAACCGCCGACCTTCTGATTGGCAAGTCCTAGGCTCTGTGGTTTAACCCACAGCGCCATCCATGTCCCCCCAAGAGGCGGAGTACAAGAAGCCAATTTTTGGAAACGCTGGGGGCAGTAACTCTCCTTCAGGTATCCAGGGCCAAGGCCAAGTGAGGGACTCCCCGCTCCAACAGCACAGTGCTGAATTACTCCTCCAGACTGGAAAGAAGGCAGCCCAGAGCGCTGACGCACACAGAGACACACAAGCCTCCTCTGGGTGCAGGTTGTTCTGCTGCCCCTCTGTGCAGAGGGGGGTTCAGTCCTTATATGCCGACATACACACAAGCCCTTTCAGCGGAGGCTTCTGGGAAGGAGACACAGCCAGGACAGGAACTCAGACCAGAGAGGCAGTGGGGAAATTTCACAAAGGCATGCCTTGCCTTCCTGGTGCTCCTTGCTTCCTTCCAGAGGGCAATTCGAGGTGCCTCACCTGCCCAGCAGTTCCGCGGAAGACCGAAAGTGGTTGGCATCGTGAGCCGCGTCCTCCTTGGCTTGCGACAGCCTGTCCAGGTCCCCCTTCAGCTGCAGGATCTTCTGCTCCAGGGAACGGCGCTCGTTGTCGCTCTCTGCCAACTGCCTCTTCAGGGACGACACAAGGTCCTGCGCAGCCTCGTATTTCCCCCGGAGGTCCTGGGTGTAAAAAGTAAAAGCCAGCAGCAACGTCAGGCTCAGGAACAGACCGGCAGGTAGCAAAGCCCACACCCAGATGAGGAAAAGGAGAACTCTGATCGCTGGGGTTGTTACCACTGTATTTCTCTCCCAGAGCAGCTCACAGCACAGCAAAGAGCCACTACCATAAATGAAGCAGTTAAAGGATTTCTAAAATTACCTAAGCACCAACAATCACAGTTCAGCAGAGAAGGATACTACGATTGTTGGGACTCTGGTTTCCAATTTCCTCAAGTCAACAGATTGTGCAGAACAACCAAAATGCACAATGGGTAGTAAATTTAGGCTAGCAAGGAGGGCTTACTTGTCGGCCTTGCATTCTGGTTGCACATGTTTTGTGTACATGTTTACTTTCTCTATCTATTGTTGTCTTGTACAATTCTATGGAAGCCTCCTGAGAATCTCTCTTTCTGACTGTCTTTCCCAAAGGTAAGGCCCCTGGACGGTTAAGTCCAGTCAAAGGCGACTCTGGGGTTGCAGCGCTCATCTCACTTTCAGGCTGAGGGAGCCAGTGTTTGTCCACAGACAGCTTCCCAGGTCATGCGGCCAGCATGACTAAACCACTTCTGGCGCAATGGAACACCGTGAGGGAAACCAGAGCACACAGAAATGCCATTTACCTTCCCACCACAGTGGTACCTATTTATCTACTTGCACTGGTGTGCTTTCAAATTGTTAGGTTGGCAGGAGCTGGGACAGAGCAATGGGAGCTCACCACATCGCGGGGATTGAACTGCTGACCTTCTGAGCGGCAAGACCAAGAGGCTCAGTGGTTTAGACCACAGTGCCACCTGTGTCCCCTGTGTCTTTCCAAAAACCAGGCTATTAGCCCCCTCCCCCATCATGGCAGGTGATGAGGCTGCCAACTAAGTCTGCAAAACCAGAGGTGAGAGGCCGGATGCCATTTGGAAAACAGGTGTCCCTGATCCAGGTGACAAGAATCAGAATAAGTTACGGAAAACGAGACCAACTGAGGACATTTGCACGGTCTAGACAGGGAAGAAGCTCAGTTTGTATTCCTGCTCTCACACATGGAGAACGAGCGATGCCTTTTTGGGGGTGGCCTCTCCCTTTGCAGTTTAGGGACTCCTCTCTCCCCTTCCCGCCCCCAATCTTGAGTGTCAGTCAGTCAAGTTTATTGCTTATAGACAAAGGCTGCTGCTATGTATACAATGTCATTCAATAAAATATATACTAGTTTGACACAAAAACTTGAAACATTTACATTGTCAAAACATGACCTAATCTGCACAAAACTATAGAAACTCCTTAATATATAAATTGAAACATTAGACAATGAAATTTATCAGCTAAAATCACTGTGGGGCCTCTAATATATTAAAAGTAATATTAAACAATAAAAGACAATTATGCACAAAGTTTAGTGAGAAAGATACAGCTTGGTGTAGATAGGGTCGAATAAATACATCTCCTTTGCAGTTGATAGCTATCTCGGCTATATAATATTTTTCTAATTTTCCTGGCGGCAGTTGCAAAAAGTGCTACACGCCAGGCCACATACTTATCAATGTCTGCAAGGAGATATAGAATCATGGCCCAATCTCAAGTGAGACAAACACTGTTTAGCTTTTCAATGTTCAGTGTTTTATTATGCTTTTATATATGTTGCAAGCGGCCCAGAGAGGCTGCGGCAAAATTATTATTATTATCCCCTCCTGCGCTTCCTTCCATGAAGTGGGCCTGCTCGGGATTTTGGCATGGGCCTTCTTCCCCCAAAGTGCCCCACCTGCCTCCCTGGCCTTTGGGCTGATTGGGGCTGTGGGGTGGGAATCGGACGCCCCCTCCTCCCTCACCTGAAGCTGCAGCTGGCGCTTCTGCAGGGCTGACTGCACCACCACCAGCGTGGAGTCTGGGAAGATGGGGGACAGGCTGCGGCGGTGGGGGGAGGAACGGCGCAGCGGGGAGGGCGTCCGGAAGCTGGAGGACAAGCCCCGAAGGCTGAGGCCGGTGGCGTCGCTGTCTGAGGTTTCCGTGGCCGGGAGGTGGACGGCACTGTCCGCGTCGGAGATCACGGCCTACGGGGAGAACAAAAATAAAATCTCACCTGCATACCTCACCTGCATACCTGTATACCTGAAGGAGCGTCTCCACCCCCATCGTTCAGCCCAGACACTGAGGTCCAGCACCGAGGGCCTTCTGGCGGTTCCCTCGCTGCGAGAAGTGAGGTTACAGGGAACCAGGCAGAGGGCCTTCTCGGTAGTGGCGCCTGCCCTGTGGAACGCCCTCCCAGCAAATGTCAAGGCAATAAACAACTATTTTACTTTTAAAAGACACCTGAAGGCAGCCCTCTTTAGGGAAGTTTTTAATGTCTGATGCTGTATTGCTTTTGATATTTGGTTGGAAGCCGCCCAGAGTGGCTGGGGAGACCCAGTCAGATGTAAAGGTAAAGGGACCCCTGACCATTAGGTCCAGTCATGACCGACTCTGGGGTTGCAGTGCTTTATTGGCCAAGGGAGCCGGCGTACAGCTTCTGGGTCATGTGGCCAGCATCACTAAGCCGCTTCTGGCGAACCAGAGCAGCGCACGGAAACGCCGTTTACCTTCCTGCCAGAGTGGTACCTATTTATCTACTTGCACTTTGACGTGCTTTCGAACTGCTAGGTTGGCAGGAGCTGGGACCGAGCAACAGGAGCTTATTATTATTATTATTATTATTATTATTATTATTATTATTACTACATCCCAGCTTCAAAAGAGATGAGCCAGACGCCACGAAAGGGACAGTGGGGGTCCTCTGCCCTGTACCTGAGCAAGGTCGCGCAGGGTCTGCTGCAGCAACTCAGATTCTGTCCGCAGGGCTTCCACCTCCTCGGCCTCAGCCACAGCCTGTTCCTGGGCATGGGAGGCTTCCTGGAACCAGACATGGGGCAGGACGATCAGCAAAGGAAGAGGGGCTCTCTAACAGGTTCCGGCTGCTGGGCATTTGCAGGCAGGCAGCTTGGAGGGAACTCAAAGGAACAGAGGATCCACGAAGAAATAAAGAAAATACTAAGAATATCATATAGTAAAAGGCGAGAGGCATTCCTTTGAGGAATTTTAAATGATGATATTCCAAAGGACAAAACTAATTTTTACTTATACGCGACGTCTGCAGCAAGAATCCTGGCGGCTAAGTATTGGAAAGGGAAAATTACCCACTAGGGGAGAGTGGCTATGTAAGCTTTCAGAATATTTAGAATTAGCCAAATTGACAGACATAATAAGACAAAAACAAAAAAGTGAAGTAAAAAAAAGAATGGGAGTGCCTAAATGAATACCTTAAAAGTCAAGGTTCGAGGATAGAAATCTGGCTGAGTCTGGAATAAGCTTGTCAAGTGAAACGATAAGAAAGAGGGGTTTATATCTAGATGTTAGGATAGAGATGATAGGATAGAGGTGCTGTGGGATTGGTGGAAGTCAATGTTTGTTTTTCGTTTTAGTGTTTATATTATTAAGTTGTAAGATATGGATTTCCTTTTTTTGTTTTTGGAATGTTGGTTTTTGTGTTTTGGGTATTGTTATTTTTCAATATTTTTCGTGTTGTTGTTGTGTGGAAAATACTAATAACATTTATATTATAATTTTTTTAAAAAAAAACCCCAAAAACAAAACAAAACAAAAGGAACAGAGGAGGCTGCCTGACACTCGAAGCCCACCTGCCTCAGTCTCGTCTACACTGGCTAAAGAGCAGCAATCCAGAGTTCCAGTCCTTCCCAGCCATACAGTGGTGCCCCGCAAGACGAATGCCTCGCAAGACGGAAAACCCGCTAGACGAAAGGGTTTTCCGTTTTTGAGTTGCTTCGCAAGATGATTTTCCCTATGGGCTTGCTTCGCAAGACGGAAACGTCTTGCGAGTCTTGCGATTTTTTTCGCTCCCCCCTTTTTTCTAAGCCGCTAAGCCGCTAATAGCCTTTTAGCAGCTCAGCCGCTAAGCCTTTAATAGCCGCTAAGCCGCTAAACCGCTAATAGCGCTAATCCGCTAAGCCGCTAATAGGGTTGCTTCGCAAGACGAAAAAACCGCTAGACGAAGAGACTCGCGGAACGGATTATTTTCGTCTTGCGAGGCACCACTGTACCTGGTTCTACTTACCAGGGATGAATCCTTAACCTGCTGGGTGCCATAGCTGTCAACTTTTCCCTTTTCTTGCGAGGAATCCTATTCGGAATAAGGGAATTTCCCTTTAAAAAAGGGAAACGTTGACAGCTATGCTGGGTGCCCCAAAGATGGAGCAAACTTGTTTTCTGCTGCTACAGAGAGGGGAGCACCCAAAACCACTGGATTCAAAATACGGGAAAGGAGATTCCGAATCAACGTTAGGAAAAACGTTCTGAGGGTCAGAGCAGTCCAGCCATGGAACAGACTCCTTCGGAACTTGGTGGACTACATGGGAAGTTTCTTTAGCAGGGGCTGGCTGGATTGATGTCTGTCAGAGAGCCTTCGGCTGTGATTCCTGCATTGCAATGGGTTGGACTGCATGAGCCTTGGGGTTCCCTCTGCAGTTCTACAACGCTATGATTCACCCAGGCAGGGTTGGAAGGGCTTTAGGCATTAATAAATCTCCTCCCTCTGGTTCCACCCCCCAGTTTTTCATCCATGGCAAAGCTCAAATGAAGTGGGACTCGAGTGAGAAGTATGGGAAGAAGATTAGACCATAACGTACACACACACACACACACACACACACACACACACACACCAAAGGGGGACAAGGAAATTTACCCTTGTCCTCAAAGGAGGCAGAGCAGAGAGGAGTTGGGAAGTGGGAAGAAAAGCTTAAGAAAACTCTCTCTCTCTCTTCCCTTTTTAAACATCTCAATACAGTGGTGCCCCGCAAGACGAAATTAATTCGTTCCGCAAGTTTTGTCGTCTAGCGAATTTTTCGTCTTGCGAATTATTATTTAGACAAAGGAAACAAAGTAGCGAGACGTTTTCGTCTTGCGAAGCAAGCCCATAGGGAAATTCGTCTTGCGAGGCAACTCGCAAACGGAAAAACCTTTCGTCTAGCGAGTTTTTTGTCTTGCGAGGCATTCGTCTTGCGAGGTACCACTGTATAGAAGAAGACACCTTCTTCCCTTTATCACATACACAGCCCAACAAGACAACGACAAAAATCCACCCATGGCATACAAATCAATATGGCTAACCTGATCCAAAACACCCACCCACCTCACTCACACATGAAAACGAAGACCACCACAGCCAACCGCAAATGAACAACCACACCCTAGGCCAACCCTAACCTCTCTCACCACCAAAGGAACACAAGCGAACAGCAAAGAACCTGCACAAGCAACGCTGACACCAAACCCTACATATACAGTGGTACCTCGGGTTAAGGATTTAATTCGTTCCGGAGGTCCGTTCTTAACCTGAAACCGTTCTTAACCTGAAGCATCACTTTAGCTAATGGGGCCTGCCGCCGTGCTGCCGGAGCACGATTTCTGTTCTCATCCTGAAGCAAAGTTCTTAACCCGAGGTACTATTTCTGGGTTAGGGGAGTCTGTAACCTGAAGCGTCTGTAACCCGAGGTACCACTGTAGTAAGTAAAATAGAAACATCGCCACCCCCATCTCCCCCCCCCACCTCTTTCCCCCTAATCTTCCCAATGTCTCAACAAATGAAACTGATTTGTAAAAATGTCACATGGAGAAAATATATATACGAGAGAGGGAGACATTGCACACACTTTTGTAAATCAAGAAAAACATAAATGAATGAATGAATGAATGCATGAAGGGAATATTGGAGCACAGAAAGCAGAAGGAGGAAGACAAAAATGGGATGAAAGCAACAGAGTCCCAGGCACAAGTGGGGGAGGAAGGGGAGGGGGGACACATGCCAGCCGGGGGGGGTGCAGAACCGGGGGGGGCACCAGAAGTGGAGAGACCCCTTAGGGCCACCCGGCCCCTGCCAGAGCAGATGCCTGGCGAGCTTCCTCTTCTTGAGGGCCACTCAATGCACCCCATCCTCCTCCCCCTCCCAAACCCATATGCCTCCTCTCACCAAACTCTCCAGCTTCTGGGTCAGCGCCTCAATTGCCTTGGTCTTCTCCGCGTTCTGGCCTTTCAAGCGCTCCAGGCTGGACGTGACTTCGTTGATCCTGGAGGGCAAGGGAAGAGAAAGCGAAGAGAAAGTGGTCAGTTCTGGGCCGGTGGGGGTGCTCGGGGGTCCTTTCTGGCCTTGCGGGGGCGGGGGGGAGCTTCGGAAGTAGTCCTCTTGCAGGCAAAGCAGATGGGCCCTGCGCCTGAGCCAAGCTCCTCAGCAAAAACCCCACATGCAAAGAGTGAGGAACATATCGCGGGGGGGGGGGGGCAGGCCATAGCTCAGCGGTTGAAAGACGTCTGAAGGCAGCCCTGTATCAGAAAGGTTTTATTTTATTCTGTTTTTAGGTGTTAGAAGCTGCCCAGAGTAGCTGGGGAAGCCCAGCCAGATTGGCGGGGTATAAATAATATATATAAGGTAAAGGTACCCCTGCCCGTACGGGCCAGTCTTGCCAGACTCTGGGGTTGTGCGCCCATCGCACTCAAGAGGCCGGGGGCCAGCGCTGTCCAGAGACACTTCCGGGTCACGTGGCCAGCGTGACAAAGCTGCATCTGGCGAGCCAGCGCAGCACACGGAAACACCGTTTACCTTCCCGCTAGTAAGCAGTCCCTATTTATCTACTTGCACCCAGGGGTGCTTTCGAACTGCTAGGTTGGCAGGTGAAGGGACCGAGCAGCGGGAGCGCACCCTGCCGCGGGGATTCGAACCGCCAACCATGCAATCGGCAAGTCCTAGGCGCTGAGGTTTTACCCACAGCACCACCCGTGTCCAAATAATATATATATATATATATATATATATATATATATATATACACACACACACACACACACACACACACACACACACACAAATATATATATTTCCCCCCAGCCAATCTGGGTGGCTCCCAACAGAAATAATAATAATAATAATAATAATAATAATAATAATAATAATAATAATAATGCAACAAAACATCAGACATTAAAAAACTTCCCTAAACAGGGCTGCCTTCAGATGTCTTCTAAAAGTCAGATACAGTGGTACCTCGGGTTACGAACTTAATTCGTTCCAGAGGTCCATTCTTAACCTGAAACCGTTCTTAACCTGAGGTACCACTTTAGCTAATGGGGCCTCCCGCTGCTGCCGCGCCGCCGGAGCACGATTTCTGTTCTCATCCTGAAGCAAAGTTCTTAACCCAAGGTACTACTTCTGGGTTAGCGGAGCCTATAACCCGAAGTGTTTGTAACCTGTGGTGTTTGTAACCTGAGGTACCACTGTAGTTGTTTATTTCCTTGACATCTGATGGGAGGGCGTTCCACAGGGCAGGCGCCACCACTGAGAAGACCCTCTGCCTGGTTCCTTCTACCCTGACCACAGGCCATGCTGGAGGCCAGAGAAGGCTCCCCTGCCGGGTGCTAAACCTACCTCTCCCAACCGCCCCCCCCTCCCTGGTACCTGTTGCCCAGCTCGGCCTTCTCCATGTCGCAGCGGACCTGCAGCTGGATCATGTCGCGGACCTTGTCCTTCAGCTGCTCCTCCAGCTGCGCCATCAGCAGCGCCTGCTTCTCCAGGGTGGCGCCGGTGCTGCTCTCCGACAGGCGCAGGTTGCTGCTCAGGTTCAGGCAGGCAGCGTGGACCGTGCGGCTGGAGCGGGAGAGTTCGTGGCCCAGCTCAGAGAGGTCCCTGCCAAGACAGGGAGCAAGAGGAGTCGCTCAAGGGAGAGAAATGCAGGCAATAATATACCGTATTTTGCGCTCTATAAGACACACTTTTCGCTTTCTAAAAAGTAAGGGGAAATGTGTGTGCATCTTATGGAGCGAATGCAGGCGGGAGGCTCTGCTCAGCACTCCCTTTAAAGAGCCGCTGGAGCGTGTGTGCGGCTCTTGGGGGCTTTCCCGCTCTTTAAAGGGAGCGCGGCTCTTGGGGGAGCCTTGGGGGATGAAGGCTCCCCTTGCCCGGGAGAGGCTGCGCACGGCTATCCCATAACCCAGGACAGCAAGCGGGATCGTTGCGCAGTGTTCCCGCTTGCTGTCCTGGCTTATGGGATTCAGACTATTTTTTTTCTTGTTTCCCTCTTCCAAAAACTAGGTGCGTCTTATGGTCGGGTGCGTCTTATAAGCGAAAAATACGGTAAGTGCAGTAGTACCTCTGGATGCGAACGGGATCTGTTCCGGAGCCCCGATCGCATCCTGAGCAGAACGCAACCCGCGTCTGCGCGTCGCGATTCGCCGCTTCTGCGCATGCACGAGCGGCGAAACCTGGAAGTAACGTGTTCCGTTACTTCCGGGTCGCCATGGAGCGTAACCTGAAGACGCTCAACCTGAAGAGACTTTAACCCAAGGTATGACTGTACCGACATCGCAAAGGAGCAGAAAAGACTTTTTATGTCTGGGACAACAGCTGCTCAGATGCTACTAGCCCAGAGATGGAAAGAAGACAAAGGAGAGAGAAATGGCAAGCTAAGTTGATGGACTACGTTGAAATGGCAAAGCTGACTGGAAAACTCACGAACCAAGAGGACAATTTTTTAAAAAGAGAATGGAAAATGTTTATAGTTTATCTAGAGACCCCTGCAAGCAAATAGAAACGTTAGCAGGATTTGAAACCCACTTGTAATGTAACAAATACTATGGATAATATGATTTAAAGTATAGAATACGGAATAATATGCAGCTGTAAATGTTGACAATAGGATGGGGTGGAAGTTTTGAGATTCAGAATAATCTCTATAGTATATGGATATGCATTTGGAATGTTATAAATTTGTATTTGTAAAATCAAAGAAAAATGATTTCAAGAAGAAAAAAGAAATGCAGACAACAACCTCCTCCTCACGAGCCGCTGTGCAGGCAGCACCACCAAGAGGGCGCTTAAAACTGTGCTCTGGGCTTCTTAAGATTCCCAGCTACCATTTTAGTTCAGGTTACTAGACCTCATGTGGTAGGCTGATCTAGCATGATTTTCAAATGACTAGGGCAAGGTGCTCAAAATGATGAGCAGACAAGGGAAAAAACATTCCACACAAAAAAAGCACTGAGGGGGACATCTGCTCGATTTAGACAATTAGTATATTTTTGTGCAAATTATTATTTGATTATTATTTATTGAATTCATATACAACCCTGTACCCGGAGGTCTCAGGGCGGTTCACAGAACAAAATCAAAATATAAAATGACAACATATATACAGTCATACCTTGGATCTCGGACGCTTTGGCTCCCGAACGTTTTGGCTCCTGAGTGTCGCAAACTCAGAAGTGATTGTTCCAGTTTGCAAACTGTTTTTGGAAGCCGAACATCCGACGGGGCTTCCGATTGGCTGCAGGAGCTTCCTGCAGCCAATCAGAAGACGCACTTTGGTTTTTGAATGTTTTGGAAGTCGAACGGCCTTCTGGAATGGATTCCGTTCGACTCCCAAGGTACAACTGTAATCAAAATGAAAACAGCAAACCAGTAACACCCCCCCCCAAAACCCCACCACATTTTAAAAGGACAGAATCAAGCCGTTTTGTATAACTTATCAATTATACACAGATCTGCCCAGTTTTCTCAGTGGCTGTTTTTGGAAATACAGGCTCCAAGCACAATCAGGGCCAGATTTAGGTTTGATGAGGCCCTAAGCTACTGAAGGTAATGGGGCCCTTCATTATGTCCAGATGTCCTTTGTCAACAACAAATTGTCATTTTTGTGTGTGTTGAATATACAAAATATGGTAATTTATGGACCTAATAGATATCTAAAGCCATTTGCACATGTTGCCATGCAACCAGTACATGCAGAATGTAGGCACCCTATATATAGAAACGAGCAAACCAGTGATATTTTAGGGCAGGGGTAGGCAACCTAAGGCCCGGGGGCCGGATGCAGCCCAATTGCTTTCTAAATCTGGCCCATGGACAGTGTGTTTTTACATGAGTAGAATGTGTCCTTTTATTTAACATGCATCTCTGAGTTATTTGTGGGGCCTGCCTGGTGTTTTTACATGAGTAGAATGTGTCCTTTTATTTAAAATGCATCTCTGGGTTATTTGTGGGGCATAGGAATTCATTAGGGGTTGTTGTTTTTTCAAAATATAGTCCGGCCCACCACATGGTCTGAGGGACAGTGGACCGGCCCACAGCTGAAAAAAGTTGCTGACCCCAGATTTAGGGAACACGCTAGCAGGCGGGGCCCATGACTTACATCATAGGAGCCTATGCAACACAAAACACTGTTGCTGTATGTAGGTTTTATTTTATTTGTTTTTTTATCTTATATTTTGGAAATGTACATCCAGGTTTTTTCCCTTTAATTTGGGGGGGGGGGGCGAGAGAGTGGGGCCCTAAGCCAGTGTTTCCCAACCGGTGTTCCGCGGCACACTAGTGTGCCGCGAGACGTTGCCTGGTGTGCCGTGGGAGGGAGGCGGGCGAGTCGGGCGGCGAGAGGCGGGGCGGCGGCGGCGAGGAGAGGCCGCCCAGCGCGGGGCTCTCGCCGTCTGCCTGCCTGGCTGCCTGCGTGGTGCTGACGTCATGGGGCTGTAACGTGCCCCACATAGGCACACGCGGGGCGGCGAGCGAGCGAGCTCCCACATCCCATCGCCGCTCGCTTCGGCCGGCCTACTGGGCTGTCGCAGGCGGAAGGCCTGCGCATGCGCGAGGTTTTCGCCCCTTCGGGATTCCCTTCACGCCTTCCTCCTCCCGGGTCCTTGAGAGCGCGGGAAGCGGCAGCGCGAGACCGGCGTTGAGCCTGGTAGGTATTGCGCTTGCCAAGGCAGTCATTTGGGAAATGAAAACTTGCAAAGCAAGCAACCAGTTCAGTCTGAAGTACGTGTATGCTTAATATCCTGTATCTGAAACCTGTTCTGCCCCCTCCCCCACACTTGGTGCCATTTTCATCTACACATGCAGCAGAGTAAGTTGACCCAGAATAGTACCAATTCAGATGGCAGATGGGAGAATGACAGTGCTGAATGCTTTCCCATGTAGAACAGTCCCTGCAAATAAAAACCTAGCATATTTGGAAGAGGGCCTAACCATTACCTTCTATGCTGTTACTATTTTTTTATTTTTTTTTACATAAGTAAAAGTTTATATATAGTCAATATAGGCACAGAGTTAATTTTTTAAACATTTTCTAATGGTGGTGTGCCTCAAGATTTTTTTCATGGAACAAGTGTGCCTTTGCCCAAAAAAGGTTGGGAAACACTGCCCTAAGCTATGGCTTGTTTAGCTTATACGTAAATCTGGCACTGGGCACAGTAAGAAGAGCAGCTTGAGCCTGGGCAGTGCAGACAGGCCCAGGGTTGGGGCTGTGGCCAAGGTTCGTGTTCTGAGGGCTGACCTTTCCATCGTGGTCTTCATCTCCCCAAAGTGCCTCCTGAACCCCACCACTTGCCGCCAGAGGGTGAGGAGGCGGCTGTGCTCGTTGCGGAAGTACGTGTTGAAGGTCTGCAAGGGAGAAGGAGAAGCCGCAGGCTGAGGACGGTGCCGGCAACGAGAAAGCCCTTCTGCAGTGCTAGCCCCCCAAAAGTCAGCAGTCGGGGGGGGGGCAGGCAGCTGGCTTCTCAGGGAGGCAGGTCCTGCAAGTTCCCCCCTCATTTCATTTTTTTTTTTTTTTACTAACCACCAAAGCACAAACAGTAAAACCCCCCAGGCGGCTGATACGTTGGGTATACAATACTCAATAATATATATATTCAATAATAACACATTGAAATTAACCATATGTACACTTCTATATACCTTAACACTCCTCCTTCCACAAGGTTTATTTAACTTTTAACATTTTAAAGGTAAAGGTAAAGGGACCCCTGACCATTAGGTCCAGTCGTGGCCGACTCTGGGGTTGCGGCGCTCATCTCGCTTTACTGGCCGAGGGAGCCGGCGTGCAGCTTCCGGGTCATGTGGCCAGCATGACTAAGCCGCTTCTGGTGAACCAGAGCAGCGCACGGAAACACCGTTTACCTTCCCGCCGGAGCGGTACCTATTTATCTACTTGCACTTTGACGTGCTTTCGAACTGCTAGGTTGGCAGGAGCAGGGACCGAGCAACGGGAGCTCACCCCGTCGTGGGGATTCGAACCACTGACCTGCTGATTGACAAGTCCTAGGCTCTGTGGTTTAACCCACAGCGCCACCCGCGTCCCTTTAACATTTTAATTGCCCCAAATTGTTCAAACCTACTCAAATAATTCAATATCTTCTCAAACCAATCCTCCTCTTTCTTACTGACCTTAAACCCTTTCATTCTATGTATCTTCACGGTTAGATATTCTAAAATTATAATATTATTCAGTTTTTTGCTCCATTGGTTCACCCCTAGCTTTTATACACTTTTCCAATTGCTTGCTATAACCTGTCTGGCTGCAATAACCATCAATTTTGCATTCCTCTTTCCCCCCTCATTTCAAAACCTGCCAAACCCTTTTCACCAGAGGCGATGAAGGCACCGAGGACAGACTCTGTGCTCTGGCATCCCTCTGCCTCTTCTCAGACCGCTTTCCATCCCTCCCCAAACCTGCCCCCTACCTCAAGCCCCCCACCCCACCCCAGGTTCTCCCATGCCCCAGACCTCCTCCTCTCGCCTCCAGTCCACCTCCCGCTGCTCCAGCTCATCCCGGGCCTTGGTCCAGTCGGCCGTCAGCTTGCGGATGTCCTCACTGAGGGCCTGGTTGGCCGTGTTCGCCTGGTCCAGCTGCTCCCTCAGCATGGCATTGACCTGGGCAAGGCTGGTGCTCCTGCAGGTGACAGGGGGCAGCAGGTAAGGAGGCAGGTCTATTTGGTTTTTTATATACTGGTAATCTTTTCTAAAAAAAACAACCCGAAGTCTTTCTTTTAGGAATTCTAGGTGCCGAAATCCCAAGGGAGCTGAGAAGACTATTTAAGTATGTGACCATGGCTGCGTGGGTGTTACTGGCCCAGAGATGCAAAGAAATTCCTGCTGGAGAAGAATGGCAGATCAAATTGATGGATTATCCCGAAAAGGCCAAAATGACCGGAAGAATCAGAAATCAGGAATACCAAAACTTTCATAAGGAATGGGGAAAATTTATAACGTATCTCAAAAACCATTGTATACAGTGAAAATCGTTAGTAGGATTGGAATATGACTCATAGTCTAACGGTGAATTTTGGACACACTGGAGAGGTAAAAGATTTGGATGATCATAAAAGATGCAGAAGGATATGATTAACAACAGGACCCACAAAGGGGAGGAGGGAAATCCAGGAGATTCCATGGAATCTTGTTTTTATGTTGTATGTTGGATAATGTAACTGTAAAATTTTAATCTGAAGAACCAAATAAATATTACTATTAATTTTTTTTAAAAGGTACATAAAAGGTAAAGGGATCCAGGAGATTCCATGGAATCTTGTTTTTATGTTGTATGTTGGATAATGTAACTGTAAAATTTTAATCTGAAGAACCAAATAAATATTACTTTTTAAAAAAAAAAAAAAAAGGTACATAAAAGGTAAAGGGACCCCTGACCATTAGGTCCAGTCGTGACCGACTCTGGGGTTGCGGCACTCATCTCGCTTTATTGGCCAAGGGAGCCGGTGTACAGCTTCCGGGTCACGTGGCCAGCATGACTAAGCCGCTTCTGGCGAACCAGAGCAGAGTATGGAAATGCCATTTACCTTCCTGCCGGAGCGGTATGTATATATCTATTTGTACTTTGTGCTTTCGAACTGCTAGGTTGGCAGGTACATAAACGAACGCAAATGGCTTGCAGAATCTTTCTGTTTGTTTCCTTAAATTAGGTAGATTTCCAGGGCGGTTGCTGAGTAATTTATTTATTTTTCTGAAAATTTATTATTTACATGCCACCCATCCGACTGGGTTGCCCCAGCCACAAAAAAAACAGTAAAAGCGCAACACAACATCACACACTAAAAACGTCCCCAAATAAGTTTGGGAACCACTCACTTAGGGGATGGACAAAAGGGGTTGGGGTTTAGTGACTTGGGTGAGCTGTGCCTTGTAAAAGCCCCCCGCCCTGCCCTGCCCCCCCTCCCACACTGGCCTTTGTTGCTCTTCTTCCAGCCGGATGAGAGCACTTTCCAGGTCACTGCTGTGCTCCTCCTCCTGCCGCAAGCGTGACTCTGTGATGTCCAGACGGCTCTGCGGGAGAAGGGAGCAGAGAGAAGCCACCGCAGGGGCTTTGACAGACATGCAGGGGCTCAAAAAAGCTTAGCTCCGGAAGCTGGGGCAGCGGGACTCTGCGCCAGAGCATGTCAAGAAAGGAGCAGCGTTCATCTGAGCATGCACAAAGCATGGCTTAATCCAGGCTTCCTCCCCCCTCCCCAGAAGATTCCACACCGAATCCCAGTCCTCAAATATGTGCAGGGATCCTGAGCATGTGAAGAGGGCCACCCATTCACGGAAAGAGCACCCCAACGGCAACAGGGGGAAACCACACGCCTCTGGGAAGCAAAAACAGCTGACAGTTCGAGGCCTGGAGGGAGAGAGGGAGCAGAAAGCACGTGAAAGAGGCACTCACCACTAGGCGCTGCTGCTCCAGCTCCGTCGATTTCTCAAGCAGTTGCTCTTCCTGCTCCCCACACTTCTTTTTGTACTGGACAACCTAGAGAGGTGGGAGGTATGGACTTCAAACTGGTTCTGGACAATAGATATCGCCCAGCCCCAATCGCAGTATCGGTTTCCTAATTTTTGAGCCAACAATGCGAATCATGAGGGGTGCATATGTGTGTGTGTTTGCTCTGCAAAGATCACAACGCAGGGAAAACCATGGAGCTGGCCGACGCCTCTACAGAGCTCCTTATTTCCGAAACTGTAATACAGTGGTACCTTGGTTGTCGAACTTAATCCATTCTGGGAGTCCGGAACCATTCAAAAACCAAGACGCAGCTTCTGATTGGCTATTGGAGCTTCAATCAGAAGCTGCAGAAACTGCGTTGGACATTCGGCTTCCAAAAAACGTTCGCAAACTGGAACACACACTTCTGGGTTTGCGGCGTTCGGAGCCAATTTGTTTGGGAGCCAAGCCGTTCGAGTACCAAGGTACCACTGTATATTGGTAAACTGCAAGGTTTAGTTGCTGACATATCATGATGCTGAAAACCAGGTATTGCTCCGTTCTACTCATCGACCTGGTCGGCAGGTGCCGCTGTGGGGCAGGGGAAGGGTTGGGTCAACTGTCAACTTACAGATTTGAAAATAATAGCTATCAACTTACAGATTTGAAAATAAGGGACCAGCAGCCTCAAAAATAAGGGATCAGCTGCCCAAATAAGGGATTTGGCTTCACTTATAGAGAAATCCGGCACTGATGGAGCCATGCTGCTTTGGCTGCCACTGACTGTGTTGTGCAGGGGATTGGACTACATGATCCTAAGGGTCTACAGCTCTGACCAAAGAAGAGGGGCAGACAGAACTGATGAACGACATCGAGATGGCAAAGCTTACAGGCAGAATTAGAAACCAGGAAGAGGACCTCTTTAATAAAGAATGGGGGAAGTTTATAATTTATTTGAAAAGCTATTGTAAAGAGTTACATACATTGGTAGGATTGACAGAAAACTTGTAGTAAAAATTTGACTATGGATGGACAAATGATTTATAAAAATAGAGTTATGAAAGGGATGCAGAGGGGGAAATCACTACATTAAGATGCTGCACTGGTTGGAGGGTATGCTAAGCAGCACGTCGGGGCTGCCGTCGTCCTGGCGCAAGGAGTTCCATCAGCCCTTTCCCGCCCGAGAGAGAGGGAGGGAGGGAGAGAGACTCTCACCCATGCCGCCCGCAAGCCTGGCATGAGGCGGTTGCGGCACCACGACGGCCGCTGAAGCGCCACCCTTCTGCATCCCTCCCCATCCCCTCCTCTTTCTCCTCCCTCAGGCCGCCTCCTCAGCCACCACCGCTGCCGCCTCCGGCTTCCCCTGGCAGTGTGGCGGAAGTCTCGTAAGAGAGGGCCTGCCCGCCTGCCCATCGCCACCCGTCTCCTCACTACGCACCCCTGAGGGGGAAAGGGAGAGATGGAGACGTGGCAGCTCGTGCGCACGCTCTCTCTCACGGTGGAGGATCCCGAGCCGCTGCTTCCCTCCCGAGCCGGGCGAGCATGAAACCCGGGGAATTTAAGGGGCATCATGAATCCGGGACAGCAGCGGGAAACGGCGCTGGGATAAGGGAGTTTCCCACCAAATAAGGGACGGTTGACAGTGATGTTTGGGGGTGCCGCTGGCGGTGCAACCTGGTACATGGAGGGACTTATGGGGGTCTCACCTTGGCTTGCAGCTTCTGCACCAGCTGGGCTTGCCGCTGTTGGCCCTCCTGGTAGGCCTGGAGCTTTCGCTTGTAGCCTGCCTGTTCTTCCTCCAGCCGCCGGCGCAGCTCCACGTTTTGCTGAGCCAAGCTCTTGTTCTCCAATGCCTCCCTTTCCCGCTCACCCGACTCCAGGCGCAGCGCTTGCTCCAGCTGAGGAGTCCCAGGAAAGAAAGGGGGGGAGGATCAGGGGCCCTCGTGCCTAAACCTCGCCTGCCCCAACTCCCAGGAAGAGCAAGAGAGCCCTCCTCTAAGCTTGTGCCCATTGCCCATCGCGGTCGCGTGGAACTTCCATGTCCCAAGGCAGTCTACCCTCTGGGCACCAGTTGCCGGAGGGCCTTGGGGAGCCCGCAGCCTGTCAAAAGAAGCCACCTCTGGGCTGATGGACTGCAGAGGACCGCCGCAAGGCTAAGAAGAAATAACAGCCAGACTGAACCACACACACCAATTTGGCAGGGAAGCCCACTAATCCTTTTTTTTTAATCAATCTTCCCAAGCCTGGGACAATTTAAACACAGAGCATCTGCAGGAGATTGCCCTTTGCTCCCACTTTCAAAGGCTTTGTCAAAAGGGTTGTGCATGGTTTTGTTTTGTTTTTAACAGAAAAATGGATTGGGGGGGGGGGGAATTGGGCGCAAGATGTAGAATGCAGGAGCGAAGTTTGCCCTCTTCCCAGGCAACGGCTGCCATGGCAACCTGCAGCCCATTTAAATTATCCTGCTAGTCACCATGGTCACCGGAGCATGTGAGCCCAGCCCCCAATACAGTCTTGTAAGGAGAGGAGCCCCCCAACCAAGAGGCCCCCCCGAGCAGAAATTCTTAAGAGAATTGTTTCCTTTTCTGCCCTTGCCTACAACCAAGAGGTAGGCAGACCCAGCTATGCTTTGAAGAAAACATCCCTCTGGTTCAGAGCTCTAGGAGGTTTCAGGAGCAAAAAACACCCCCCAGCCTGAGCATATATTCCTTTGGTTATGGACTCCCCAATCTCAGCCTCAGTTCCCCACCCCCAGCTGCAAAAGAGGGAAGACCACACTGTCTTTCTGTACAGAGCTGTTGCAACGATTATGGCAGCCCCTTGAAATTTGATTTATTTGTTTTTTTAAGAAAAGCCCCGGGGTGCCATGGGCAGCCCCTTGAAAATTGCCAATTTATTCCGGTGCCATCTCAGGAGAGGTGTCTCTGCCAGCTGAGCCCCTTCCTCCCTCACATTTCTAAGATGGGGCCTGGTAGCAATTTAAACACGAAGAAAGCATTTTCTTGGGGGGGGGAGACGAATGCTTCATCCTGATGTGAAATTACAGAGAATTAAACTAGCTAGCTAACTAACCTACCGAGATTTCTTTGATCCAATGGACAGCCCTGCTTTGAACACTGGGGAGCACGAGATCACTGTCAATACGTATTTTGTGTGTGTGTGTGTGTGCCTCCTTCCTTCCAAGCTGTTTCACGCCTGGTTCTTAAATCCACTAATTCAGGTCAAGCGTGAGTGGCAGGGCACATGCAAACATCCGCATCTCCCCTTTGCAAACTGCACAGCCAAGAGGCAGGTCTCAACCAGCCCGGGTGCCATTCAGTCAGCCGGACCTGTCCAGGCAGGCCAAAGCTTTTGGACATGGAGGAAGAATTTTAAAATGCTCAATTGCGCCTCCCACTCCCCCCCAATACTCTGGAAAGCAGCCAGAAAATGTTTTCCATGGAGACCCTTAGCCAGAATTGAGCACAGGAGACAAGACCGGGGTGGGGGGAGCAGGGCATGCTGGGAAACTGACCAAGGAAATAATGGGACCCATTCTAGTATGCCAGGACTTTTTTTGGTTTTTGGAAGGGGCCGAATTGGATCCTGGCAAGGCCCTCTGCTGCCTCTCTTTCTCCAGCTCCTCAAATCTCCCTTGCCAGAGCTCAATCCCATGGCAGGTCCACAGAGAACCCCTCCCTCTGCACCAGCACATCTGTAAACAGCTCAAGCCATCCTCACCCCAACAGAGTCTGCGCCTTCCTACTTGCATTCAGTGTTTGAAATTAGCCAGGCGCCAGGAGCATTTTGCAAGTGAGGATGGCACCTGACATCTCCACCATCTGGGAATCATTGGATCTGGACTGCTTTCACACAGTAATAGCACATTCTGTGGAATTCTGTGAGTTATATTTGATCTGCACAATCAGGGTAATAATAATAATAATAATAATAATAATAATAAAAAAAAAAAAAACAAAAAACATATTTATATCCCGCCCTCCCCAGCCAAAGCCGGGCTCAGAGCGGCTAACAAAAATAAAACAACAATACAGTGGTGCCTCGCAAGACGAAAATAATCCGTTCCGCGATTCTTTTCTTCTAGCGGTTTTTTCGTCTTGCGAAGCAACCCCATTGGCGGCTAAGCGGATTAGCGCTATTAGTGATTTAGCGCTATTAGCGGCTTAGCGGGCTTAGCGGCTAAGCTGTTAAAAGGCTATTAACAGCTTAGCCGCTTTGAAAAAGGGGGGGAAAGCGGGGGGGAAATGGCAGGACTCGCAAGACGTTTTCGTCTTTGCTAAGCAAGCCCATAGGGAACTTCGTCTTGCGAAGCGCCTCCGCGACGGAAAACCCTTTCGTCTTGCGGGTTTTTCGTCTTGCGAGGCATTCGTCTTGCGGAGCACCACTGTAAAAGTACCACAGCATTATTTTGGCTTTACATGCTATCCCTGGAACGGAACCTGCACAAAAGATGAGAGTCGACTGGACCATAAAACCTATTCACTAGCTCTATTATTCATAAAAGTAGAAAACTGCAAAGCATCATTGGGTTGCTAGACTCCAGTACAGACTGGATGAATCTCAGGAACCAAAATGCTTTTTCTGTGCAGCCTGAGCGGAAGCAGTAAACAACATTACATTCGTACCTTGGTTGTCAAACGCCTTGGTACTCCGACGTTTTGGCTCCCGAACGCCGCAAACCCGGAAGTGAGTATTCCGGTTTGCGAATGATTTTTGGAAGCCGAACGTCCAACGCGGCTTCCGATTGAGTGCAGGAAGCTCCTGCAGCCAATCAGAAGCTGTGCCTTGGTTTTTGAACCCTTCCAGAAGTCAAACGGTCTCCCAGAATGGATTAAGTTCGACACCCAAGGTACCACTGTAAAGTTAATAGTTGAAGCGTGTTTTCACTTATCCCACTGCCCTGCCCTGCTCACAGTTGTGAAGATTCTTACATTGTAAATGATCCGTGTCACCATTAAGAAAAAGAGGTCAGATTGGGCCAATGTATATGTGGATTGTCCCTAGATCAAGTGACTTTTCTTCTTTAAAGCTCTCAAAGCTCTTAGCCTAGCTCAAGGTTGCCATCAGAACTAGCCAGATGTTCAACTGAGAACCAATCACAGTCAGTGGGTCATTTGAAAAATAAGACTTTAGAGCCATCTTGCCCCAAATGGCAACTAGACAGTCTGTTTTGGTGACTGTCATTTAAGGAGCCGTTTGGTGCCTAAGCGTATATATCTGAGTTTCTCCCACTGCTTGCATTGCTCTGCAAATCTGCAGGTAATTCCTCAATGTCTTTCAGAGAAAGAGAATACGCTAATAATAATAATAATAATAATAATAATAATAATAATAATAATAATAATAATAATAATATATTTATACCCCGCCCATCTGGCTGGGTCCCCCCAGCCACTCTGGGCAGCTTCCAACAAAACACTAAAATACAGTAACCTATTAAACATTAAAAGCTCCCCTAAACAGGGCTGCCTTCAGATGTCTTCTAAAAGTTTGGTAGTTGTTTTTCTCTTTGACATCTGGTGGGAGGGCGTTCCACAGGGTGGGAGCCACTACCGAGAAGGCCCTCTGCCTGGTTCCCTGTAACTTGGCTTCTCGCAGCGAGGGAACCGCCAGAAGGCCCTCGGCGCTGGACCTCAGTGTCTACACAGTAAGTAAGCAAAGGGTGCCCAGCAGGGCCTCCAAATGACACCCACCCCTGGTTGCTTGCTTCTGCCCCCAGAGCAGAGAACCTGCACTGCCTGCTTGCTGGTGCCAGGTAAAGACTTCATCGACCCATTTGCCTAGAAAGGCCTGCTGGGAAGGGAGGAGAGGTCCCTGCCTGCCTCCTGCACCTACCCGCTCACTGATGGCGTTGTACTTGATGGCCAGTTCATCCCGCTCAGCCCGGCTCTGGGCCAGCAAATCCTCCACCCGGGACAGCTCCTGCTGCAAGATGCGGTTCTCCTCCTGGAGGGAAAGCAAGGACGACATCTCGGCGTGGGAGGCCACTGTGGGAAGAGAGGAGCACAGAGGTAGAGAGACAGACACACACACGCATCAAATGCATTTTCCGCAATTGGACAAGCCGCCCTGGGCTCCCTTTGGAACGAAGGGCAGGAGAGAAGTTTAAGAAATACAGTGGTGCCCCACAAGACGAATGCCTCGCAAGATGGAAAACCCGCTAGACGAAAGGGTTTTCCGTTTTGGAGGTGCTTCGCAAAACAAATTTCCTATGGGCTTGCTTCGCAAGACGAAAATGTCTTGCGAGTTCCTGCAGGGTTTTTTTCCTCCCCCCTTTTCCCAAGCCGCTAAGCCGCTTAACAGCTGATCCGCTAAGCCCGCTAAGCCGCTAATAGCGCTAATCTGCTAAGCCGCTAATGGGCTTGCTTCGCAAGACGAAAAAACCGCAAGACGAAGAGACTCGCGGAACGGATTCTTTTCGTCTTGCAAGGCACCACTGTACATTGGTACCCCAATGTATTTTCAGGTAAATGAAATGTTTAAAAAGGACCTAAAAGAGAGTGGATATATAGAAAAAGAATCGAAATTTCAAATAGAGATAATAAACAATGATTATAAGATAATGTCAAAAATGTATAAAATGCTGTTGGAATGGCAAACGATGGACAAGGAGGTAAAGTCGGTTATGATACATTGGGCCAGAGACTTTGGTTATAATATACAATTGGCTGACTGGGAAAAAGTATGGAATGAAAATATGAAATTTACTGCATGTACGGCGTTAAAGGAAAATATTATGAAAATGGTATATAGATGGTACATAACACCGGTTAAGTTAGCAAAAATGTACAAAACATGTAATAAGTGTTGGAAATGTAAAGAAAAAGAAGGATCTTTTTTCCATATGTGGTGGGAATGTAAGAAGGTAAAGGATTTCTGGGAAATGATATATAACGAGTTGAAAAAGATGTTTAAATATACATTTGTAAAGAAACCAGAAGCCTTTTTGTTAGGAATAACTGGAAGAGAGATAAATAGAAGGGATTACAAACTTTTCCAACACACAGTAACAGCGGCAAGAATATTAATGGCCCAAAAATGGAAACAAGAGGAGTTACCGACCCTTGAGGAGTGGAGAATGAAACTTATGGACTATGCAGAACTGGACAAATTGACTGGGAAGATTAGATATCAACGGGATCACAAGTTCATCGAGGACTGGGGAAAGTTTTCAGATTATCTGAAAAGCATATGTGACGAACAGATAACGCTAGTGGGATTTAAAGAGGCTTTGTGAAAGTTAAAGATGTATTGTAAAAAAAAAAAGAAATAGAATTGAAAGGATGATATTAAATGGCAATACTAAATTTAGAGAATGCATAAAAATAGAAAATATGGATGATTGGTGGAGAAGCTGGTGGAAGTTCAAAAAGTTGAAATTTGTGAATATTGTTTGGGATGATGAATTTACAAAAGGAAAATTTAATAAAATTAAATTAATAAAAATTATTATTATAAAAAAAAATACATTGGTACCTCGGGTTAAGAACTTAATTCGTTCTGGAGGTCCGTTCTTAACCTGAAACTGTTCTTAACCTGAAGCACCACTTTAGCTAATGGGGCCTCCCGCTGCCGCTGTACCACCACTGCACAATTTCTGTTCTCATCCTGAAGCAAAGTTCTTAACCCGAGGTACTATTTCTGGGTTAGCAGAGTCTGTAACCTGAAGCGTCTGTAACCCAAGGTACCACTGTAAACAGAACAAAGCAAAGCAAGGGAACCTGGGATGCACTGCCAGAACACCTGGAATACAGGTGTGCTAAATGGACTGTTGTGATTCCATAGAACAGGGATGTCCAACAGGTTGACCGGGATCGATTGGATGATCCCCGAGAGCTTTTGGTAGATTGCGGTAGATCAGTGGTTCCTCCATCTGGCACCTCCCCCTCTCCACCCTCTGGATCGCTAGAACAGAAGTCAGAGTTTGCGCAGCAAGGCTATCTCCTTATTGATCGCTGAGCGCCTCTTTCCATTCATTAGGCCTGAACACCCCCCCCCAAAAAAACAGGATGTTCCTCCCTAAAAGAAGCTCAACAACTTTGACCTGAACCCCCCCAAAAGGGGTAGATCACTACCAGATTTTAATCGTGTGAGTAGATCGCAGTCTCTTGGAAGTTGGACGTCCCTGGCATAGAATATTCACAAACATTTTCTTGCTGCTGGCTGGAAAGGCATCGGCAACAGGTTGTTGCTAATGGGGCAGCTTCTGCCAGGGAAGAGGCAGCGCTCACCTCGTCCCAGAAGGGGTCCTGCAGTTTTTGCCTTTTATTTCAGCCCCCAGAGACTCCCCTTTATTGGGATGAGCCACCATGGAAGAAATGGAGGGGTTGCTCCCCTTTGCAACCACATATCTTCTGTAAAGCTCATTTTTCTTGAACTGCGGGCGCCAGCATCAGCCGCCCTCCCCCTCAATGCACAACTGATTTATAGGATTTGTTGCCACAATCTGTGGCAAAAAGCCGTGGGCTTTGGTTCGGACCTCCATGTGAAGTAGCAGTCTATCCCTGAACGCCAGATACCCAAATGCGCCAGCAAGAGAAAGCTGTTGCCTTCCATGTCTTGCGGGAGCATTTGTCTGGTCACCGTGAGCGCCATAAAACTGGCTCTGATCCAGCAGCAGCAGCAGCCAAGCTCCTTCTAATGTCCTATGTGAGTTCCGCAAAGGTGCATCACCCCTTGAGAGTCGCTCACACAGCGGCCACAAGAGTTCTGGTTGCACAAGGATGGAAGACTGAAGAAACCCCAACTAAAGAATCGTGGCAAGAAAAATTGACGGACTATGCAGAACTGGCAAAACTGACATATCAGCTACGGCACAAGGATAACTGTGACTTTAAGAATGAATGGGAACCCTTTACAAAGTATCTGAAGATGCAACAAAGTGAACTGGACTCCTTAGCAGGTTTTGAATAAACATTCACAAACTTTTTATTGATAATAATCAGCTAAATAGTTTGGGGATCTATACTACTTTGTAACATGCAGAAAACAGCAGTCTCAGAGAAACCAAAGACTGGAACTGAGGGTGGGGGTGGGTGGGTTTTGTGTGGGAGCAGGGGGAGGGAGGAACAATGGGAGAAAAAACAAGGATGATATGTTTTTGGATAATATGTCTTGTTTTAATTTTGAATAAAAAATTTTTTTTTAAAAAAAGAGAGTCGCTCACACAGAGTCTCTCCGTCCCTCCCTCTCACATACAGAGAGACCTTCCTATTTGCTGCCTTCCCTCCTTCTGCTTCTCTCTCCTCATCCATCTGTTCCAAATTCCTTTCACTTCCCAGGTATTGTTTGGAAACAGAGTGTGTCGCAGCAGCACGAAGCCCCTGGGCCCAGCCAGCAGCACTGTGGCCAGCTTGGCAGTTTGGCTCCCTTGTCCTGTCCAGAAGGGGTGACAGGCAGGTGGGCCAGGCAGGGGTGTCCTGAAGCTCAGCAGAGGATGAAATGTCATATTAGACAGCAAAAAAGACTTGTTTTGATAAATTGGAAGAGCCGCAAAAAGATTCCATACAGCACATGGATTGACAATATGGACAGACTAGCTACATACAAACAAATTGCATATTGACGCAAATTAAGAATGGATAAATTGGAAGAAATCTGGAATACTTAAGCGATAAAAAGGTGTAGTTATAGGTACCGTATTTTTCGCTCCATAGGACGCACTTTTTTCCTCCTATAAAGTAAGGGGAAATGTGAGTGCGTCTTATGGAGTGAATGGCGCTGCGGAGAGAGGGAGAACTGCGCAGCACCCCTTCAGCCACGCGCCTGCCTGGTAGCCGGAGGAGGAACAGAAGGGACTCCTTCTATTCCTCCTCTCGCTTCGCAGCAAGGCGCCTGTCCTGTGAAGCCAGAGGAGGAACAGAAGGAGGAACAGGAAGGGAGAACTGCGCAGTGCCCCACCTTCACAAGAGGGGCGCTGCGCAGAGAGAGAGAAATGCGCAGCGCCCCTTCAACGATGCACCTGCCCTGGCCTCTTTGGGCAGGGGGAGCCTTCATCCCGCTGCCCTGAAGAGGCTTGGCGCGGTTATCCCAGAAGCCAGAACAGCCACACGGTATCCCAGAAGCTAGATCCCTCTTGCTGTTCTGGCTTCTGGGAGTCAAAATATTTTTTTTTCTTGTTTTCCTCCCCCCAAACTAGGTGCGCCTTATCATCTGGTGCATCCTATAGAGCGAAAAATATGGTATATCAGTACTCAAATCTGAATTGTTAAATTGTGTTATTAGTGTCATTGTGGTTTTCGTTGTACAGTGGTACCTCGGGTTAAGTACTTAATTCATTCTGGAGGTCCGTTCTGAACCTGAAACTGTTCTTAACCTGAAGCACCACTTTAGCTAATGGGGCCTCCTGCTGCCGCTGCACCGCCGAAGCACGATTTCTGTTCTCATCCTGAAGCAAAGTTCTTAACCTGAAGCACTATTTCTGGGTTAGCGGAGTCTGTAACCTGAAGCGTATGTAACCTGAAGCATATGTAACCTGAGGTACCACTGTATGTGTTTTTTGTGGTTGCTGTTTGTATTGAAAAAAATGATTAAATATTTTTTTTTTTTTTAAAGCAGAGGATGAAGTGTCGGATACAACAAGATGGAGTACCAGAATGTCAGGAGTTGCCTTCATCCTTTCCACCTGTCACCTCCCAGGAGTTGGAAGAGGAAAGGGTCCATCCTGCCAGGTACCCAGCCAGAGCGGAGATCAGCTGCCTCCTCCTTTCTGTCTTGCTTGCAGGGGAAACCAGGCCAGGCCAGGAGATGAAGAGCCTAGCAAGGGAGGCAGCCAAGAAGGCTCCCTTCCCAGCCCACAGTTCCCCAGTTCCAAGAAGAAGCGTCTTCTCCAAACATACCTTGGCAATCGCTTTGCGAGAGGTTCTTGGTGACGATCTCCCGGATCCTAGCCGGCAAGCGGGTGGGTGGGGAGTCTTCGCAGGAGCCCCTGACAGAGAGGCTCTTTCCTTCTGCTGAGATCAGGATGCTGTCTTCCACTTTCTGCAGGGTGAGAACAAGCCAGTCTCAGCAACCAGGGACCGGCCCTGAAGAAGCCAAGACAGAGTCTCCTCTGGGCCAAGATGGGGAGCCCAAGATGGTGTTGCCCAACTGCAAGATGCAGAGGCAGCATGGAGCAGGAACAAGCCACACTGGCCAAAAAAGGTTGCAGCCGCCCAGCAGGTGAAAAATTGGCCTCTGGTGCCAGGAGAACTGAGGGAGCCTCTTGCCTCTATTCCAGGCTCCCTGGCTTGGCTTTGGGCTCTTTGAGTCAAGCCTCTCCCTCAGTGGCCCCATCAATAAGATGGGAATAAGAGTGCCCTGTCTCTGGGACACACACACACGGAAACATCAATATCATTGCTAAATTAAAAACCAGATGAACTTTCTCTATAGTTTTACACGCCTATATAGCAGTCAGTGAACTACATTTCACTCTGTGGTTTGGGTGGAACCAAAATTTCCATGCAGGCTGACCCATATATCAGTCCCCGGCCCAGTTCAGCAACTGGGACTGTACTGGGTAAGCCAAGCGAGGCAGCAGCCTGCAGGCTGCAAGGAGAGATGAGTAACCCCAGAAGGAATCCACAGGGGTGGAGGGAAATCTGAACATATTCCGCACTTAGGGGGCAGCTCTATCCTCATGCAGCAGAGGGTGGCCTGTCTCAGGAGTGGGGGTCCCCAGTGCAAAAACCCAACCTTCTCCCAGGATCTCCAGCCCATGAAGCTCACGGAGGAGGAGGAACTAAAATGAGCAACTGGGCCTGGCCCCAAATGGGGCTCAGTACTTCATTGTGGCCTGGGGCGTGGAAAGGTGGAAAGAGAAGGGAAGTGGGCAACTCAAATGGGCAACTTGGGGCGGGGCTCTCTCTCCCTTGCCAAGGCCGGGCCTTGAATCAGCGCCCCCCCCCCTCACTGTGCCTTGGGACCCTGTTCCTCCACGGCTTCAGTATAAAAGGATGTCCAGATTTAGTGCCCTAATGCCCAGCAATCCAATAAATGTTCCTCCTTGGCCCTCCGTTATCCCATAGAAGGTTTAAAGGTCACCTCCAAAACGGGACTCAGGACTTGGCTGACTTCTTTGCCGAGTGTGGGGGAGGGAGAGGCTCTCCCCCCCCGCCCCCCCCCCAACTTAGGCACTCAACATCAACTTCATTGCACTGGTCATGTTGTGCGGATGCCTGATGATCGTCTTCCAAAGCAACTACTCTATTCCGAACTTAAAAATGGAAAGCGTAATGCTGGTGGTCAACAAAAGAGGTTTAAAGACCCTCTCAAGGCAAATCTAAAAAAAGTAGGATAGACACCGACAACTGGGAAACACTGGTCCGCGAGCGCTGCAATTGGAGAACAGCCTTTAGCAAAGGTGTCATGGGCTTTGAAGACACTCGAACTCAGGACGCAAGGGAGAAACATGCTAAGAGGAAGGCACACTTGGCAAACCGTCACCATGATCAACTCCCGTCCAGAAACCAATGTCCCCACTGTGGAAGGACATGTGAATCCAGAATTGGCCTCCACAGTCACTTATGGACTCATTGTTAAAACCGTATTTATGGAAGACAATCTTACTTGGCTATGAGTGATTGCCGAAGAAGAAGAAGAAGAAGAAGAAGAAGAAGAAGAAGATTATACTACTCCCCCAGCTCCCAAACTCAAGACACATTCCCCAACCTGTTCACGGAAGAAGCCGCCAAGGATGGAGACGTGAAAAAAACAACCCTGGATCTTTTGGTCAACTGACCCAGATGTTCTTCATCAAGCGCTCCCCAAAACTGAGCAACCCCTCTCGCACAAACCCGACAACAACTTTGCAAGGTAGATAAGTACAGTTATGCCTTTGGTTCAGAAGGAGAGCTGAGGCTGAGAGGTTGTGGCTGGAATGGGGAGTTTACTCAGTTTGATGGGACTTCATCATGCCTCCTTCTTGCTGGATCAAGCCCACAGAGTCCTCCAACACCATGGGTAGGCAAACTAAAGCCCGGGGGCCGGATTCGGCCCAATTGCCTTCTAAATAAGGCCCACGGGAATCAGCATGTTTTTTCCATTAGCAGAATGTGTGCTTTTATTTAAAATGCATCTCTGGGTTATTTGTGGGGCATAGGAATTTGTTCATCCTTCCCCCCTTCAAAATATAGTCTGGCCCCTCACAAGGTCTGAGGGACAGTGGACCGGCCCCCTGCTGAAAAAGTTCCCTGACCCCTGTCCAACACCTTCAGAGTCACCAAAGTCCTAAGGAGTGCAGAAGACTTCACTCCAGAGTGAGGCTACATTTACTTTAGATGGCCCGCCTGTTAAATCAGGACAGAGGACTGGGATGCAACTTCAGATTGCAGCCTGAATTTAGCTTTACACCTGTAAACCTCCTGTAACACTAAGGATCCAACAGCAGCTCCTACACAAATAAGATTATTCTCTTTTCCAGTAAACTACTTGGGTTGATTTTAGCTTTCTAATGCAATCCCTCACGATTAAACCTTGCTTTCCTCAGCTTTTAGATCAGCTACCCAAACCTAGTTTGTTTGTTTTTAAGGATAATTAAAAGGGGGGAGGAGAGAGATATTTGCCTTCAAGAGAGGAGACATTACAAACCTTTGCCTGATCCAAAGGTACAAATATTTTCCAGCATCCAACCCGCCCCGCAAGGCAAGACTAATTTGGAAAAATTCCCATAAAAGGCAGGGAAAGAGTAGAATAAAGGGAATTCAGCGAGACGACGGGCTAGGGGGTCTTACTTTTAGGGGGTTGTTTCTGGCGCCAACTTCGGAGTCTGTATGCAGAAGATGCGCCCAGGTTCCCCAAAAAAGGAGATTATTTTCGCCCCGAAAGAAAGAAAGAAAGAAAGAAAGAAGGAAGGAAGGGAAAGAAGGAAGGAAGGAAGGAAGGAAGGAAGGAAGGAAGGAAGGAAGGAAGGAAGGAAAGAAAGAAAGAAAGAAAGAAAGAAAGAAAGAAAGAAAGAAAGAAAGAAAGAAAGAAAGAAAGAAAGGCGGGTTGCCGGAGGGGGTTGAAGGATGCTCCCGCTTCCGCCGCCCGGCAGCCCCCACCGACCTGAACCGCAGCCTCCAGCTTCAGCTCCGCAGCCTCCGCGTTGCTCATGGGGAGGGGGCCGCCGCCGCCGCCGCTCTACGGCCGGGCTCCGGGGGGCTCCTGCCGGGCAGGGGGGGCCGACTCCATGGCCCTTTGCACGGCAGATGCGAGGCTTACTGCTGTTGCTGCTGCTGCTGGAGGAGAGGGCAGGACCCGGGGAGGAGCGCCAGCCCGAGCCGCCGCCCCCCCCCGCCTCTTTCCCGGGTCCCGCGGCTGCAGGGGGGAGCCGGGCTGGACCAATCGCAGCCCGGCAGCAGAAGAGGGGGGGCGGCGGCTGCAGGCTGCCTCCCCCGCGGACTCAAGCCGCGGCGCTCCCGGGTCCTAGAGGCCGCCGCTTCTCCGGTTTGATGCAGTCACGACGGCCCCTTCCCCAAAGTTTGCAGCTCAGATACTCGGCACGGGGCAGACACCGGGCGGAGCAGCAGCCCGAGCCCCCACCGAGGGAGCCGGCTCAACTTTCTGATCGGGGAATGTGCCCCTTTGCCGGGAGGGCACGGAGCAGAAACTCAACAGATGGAGCCTCGCCCGCGCCTGGCCGATGCTGCACCTGTTGGATTTCTGCCCCATCCAACCTGTCAAAGGGGAAGGAGCCCCATCAGCAGTTTTGAAGGCGCTGTGCAAGCGCAGTGGGGAGTTTTTAGGTCGATTGAATTCAAAGGCGCCAATTCGTTTGCTTGCAACTTGTCCAGTGTGGGGAAAGGGGTACCTGGCGCCCCACCTGCGAAAGCTCAGTCCCGAGGCTGCGCTTCTGGAGCCGGAAGGGGGTGGACGGGAGGCTGTTGTGCAGTGCCTCGGAGCATGTGTGGAGTGCAGGGCCTTCCCTGCCCAGCAGAGCATCAGCCCTGGCCCCTGACCTCCTAGTGACCCAGGACAGGGCTGCCCCCCCCCATCGCCAAGCCAGCCCCTCACCTGGCACAGGTGGCTCTGTTGGGCGATCAGCTGCCTTCTCAAACCGCAGCAGCGTTACTATAGCGCCGGGCAGCGGTGGAGGAGGGCGGGTTTCTGATGGCGCCCAAGAACGCCGCTTCCTCCTCCTCCTCCCCTTGTTCTTCCAGGCCAAGGCGCGTGCCAAAGGCTCTGGTTGCACCCGGGGAAAACCCAGGCAGCACCAGCATAAGCTGCTTAAGTCTCCGGGAATTACGGCTGCCCTGCGGGGCGGCTGAGCGCTGCCTTCTTACCGAAAGGGAGGCTTTTCTTGCATGTCCCAGTGACCCCCAACTAGGACACAGCCACCGCTTCCCGCCAGGATTTTGCAAAAACTGGAAGCGGCTCTGTAAGCCAGGCCTGACATGTCAGGAAAAGTGAAAGGGTGATAGGGCTTTGGGAGGCAGCCTCTCCCTGGGTCATCTTCTTCCATAGCTAGAAGCTTGTTTGAGACCTGGGGACACCACCAGACATTTGCAATGCAGTGGGGGCAAATTCAAAGCCAAGCGGATTGTCCAGAGGCAGCACTGTGATTTCCCTGTCCCAGAGAAAGACAAGCAGGACTCAGCATTTGGCTTGAGAGGGAAAAATCCCACCTTGCATCCCCCGAAATGATACTGCTTTTTGGGGTTCTGGGGCTGTTTTTTTGGCTGGAAAATGTTCTTTGCTCACAGTCACAAATGCCAGCCAAGGAACTTGGGGAGCAAGAGAATTGTACCTCTGGGCATGAACAGAGTGCCAATCCTCAAAAAACAAACACACACAATAGGAGTGGAAGTTCTAATCAGAGGAGCCGCACTAAAATAGCCGCATCTATTAAATTCAATGGGTCCAACATTGGGCACCACCCTTAGGTGTAGGAAAGTGTCCTTGGGAACCCACCCATGATCCACCCAACATATGAATCTCACTGAGACACTGTTTTTACTAATTATTTTGGCATTTTCGCTCTCCCACCTGGGCCCATTTCTGCTTCCCCAGCCCCTTTCCCAAAGACAAATAAAGGCTTTTATACAGATAAATATATATACATATACATTTTTAATAAGGAACCAGCTCAAAAATAACAAAACAAAAGGCAGCAAAAACTTCATGGAGTTTCATAGTAAGAAAACGTTCTGTAAAAGGCCTTCGTCTTAGAATAAATAGGATAGGAGTGAATACAAAGATTTATATTTCAAAAGAGAATTAAAACCCGGTTCCGTAAGATGGCCCAGAGGGCAGTTTTTGTCCTTCACAATGTCTGAGGCACCTGCGATAGGAGAAAAACCCAGGGTCTCTCCGAAAGTAAAAGGGTAATTTGTTGTGTGTGTGCACCTTAAAAGCCACACCAATATGGAATGTCAGAAGTTCCACTGCTCTTGCTGCTCAAAAGGCCAGTTTTAGCAGGGGAGGGAGAAGGAAAAAGAGAAGGCACTTCACAAGGCAAAGAAAAGCCAGGGACCCCTGCCCTCAAAGGACGTGGCATCATTGCTCGCCGCCTCTGCAGCAAGCTGACGACTCTTCTCTCACCTCCACCACAACCATCAGAGGCAGAGCAACATGACAGAATCGGGGCCCAGCGTCCTTCCAGTGTGGAAGGCACCCTGGAAATTCCGAGAGGGAGATGTGCGACAGGTAAGCCCATTTCAAGTTTGCAAGGTGGGCTGCGAAGGCAGGGCGCTGCTGGTCACCTCCTGCAAGGGAAGCCGCCTTTGCCCGCGTGCAGAGTGTGTGTTTCCTAGGGCAGCTGCGCCACAAAATCCCTCCAAGCTAGAAAGGGGGCGAGGCGAGGCAAGCATATCAAAGAAACACCGTTAAGACACCACACAAGACAGGAAAAAAGGCAAGAGACAGGAAGGCGCCTCTTTCTTTCTGGACAGGCCCAGCTGTCTCCCTCTTTCCCAGGTTCTTAAGCTGTGATCTGAACCCAGGAAAAACTCCCTCCCTCCCCTTTCAGGAACCCCAAGTGCTGAGGGGGTAGATGGAGAGAGAAGAGGATCTGCACAGCCCCAGCTGACCCCCACCTTCCCTATCCCATAAAATGCCCCAAGCAAACATCCAGACACATCCAGGACTGGGATCTCATGATGCACCACGAGGGCAAAGTAGCTTCCTCTTTGGTCCACAAGGGTCCTTCCGTGGCCTTCACCCCCGACCAGAGAAGCACAAGATGCTCAGCTCAGAACTGGACCCAGCTGGTGGAGCTCTGCTGAGCCTGACTGGAGGCAGACCTAGGAGGAGAAAGAAGAGGCGCTCCCTTCAGCAAGGAGGGGATCTGCAGGGGCCCAGGGCCTGCACTGGGGACAAAGAGGGTCCCTTCCTCCTGAACATCTGGACGTAACCTCCTCCCATCACACAGTGAATGGCATGAGGAGGCAATGGAGTTTCACTGCTTCTCCAAGAAAGCAGCCCTACCCTTTGGATAAGAGGATCTCCCCACCACTGGGACTTGAACGTCATGAACCTGGCACCCCTTGGGTCCCATCAACAGATAATAATAATAATAATAATAATAATAATAATAATAATAATAATAATAATAATTTGTTATTTATACCCCGCCCATCTGGCTGGGTTTCCCCAGCCACTCTGGGTGGCTTCCAACAGAACACTAAAATACAATAACCTATTCAATATTAAAAGCTTCCCTAAACAGGGCTGCCTTCAGATGTCGCCTAAAGGTTTGGTAGTTATTTTTCTCTTTGACATCAGGTGGGAGGGCATCCACAGGGTGGGCACCACTACCGAGAAGGCCCTCTGCCTGGTTCCCCACAACCTCGCTTCTCACAGGGAGGGAACCGCCAGAAGGCCCTCGGAGCTGGACCTCAGTGTCCGGGCAGAACGATGGAGGTGGAGACGCTCCTTCAGGTGTGTCAGATGTCAGATTAGGGAGTTTTCCGGCTAAAGGGTGGGGTGGGTGGAAGGGAACACATTTCAACTTCTGCAACCCACGTGTGACTCTCACCCAGAAGCTTTGGTGAAGTCTCCCCAGATGTCCGCAGCTGCTTCTGCTGTAGAATTTGAAGCCTGTGGAGGCGGCCACGGGATGGAGACGTCTGCTGATAAACAGGATACAGGGAGGGAGAGACAGAGAGATAACTGTTCGGCACTTGGGATATATTTCGCAGCACCTTCCTGGCCAGCCCTTTAAGAGCCCCTGGGACCTGGTGGAGAGGAAGACCCCAGAAAGGCAGGCAGCCGAGACAATGTTGGCGGGGCTGGGAGTTTAACTGGAGCAGCCTCCTCTGCTCTGAAGCTTGCCTGCCCCGAGAAAACCTTAGAGTCCAGCGACGCAAGGCTGGGAAATTACCTGCCCATAACCATAACAAGCAAGCCTGGCTTGGGGAAAGCCAGCTCCGAAGTAGGACGGCTGTGCGCTGCCATAAGGGACTTTCTATTTTGCGAGTGAGATCGATGGGAAACACAGACCTGCCTCAGCAGCAGACGAAAGCTGCTCCCCGGTCAGGGTGGTCTTTCCTCCAGGAGGGGGTGGGATGAGGCTGGGGCCCCCAGAGCCTGTTGCTCGGGGCCTGCTGGCCGAGGAGGAGCCGTCCTTCTTCTTCACGTTCTGAAAGGAGATTGAATGGCATGGTCAGTCACTCAAAGGGGCGAAGGGCGTTCCCCGGCCCATGGCTGCGTCTCTGCGCGGGTAGCAATCCCAGCTGAAAGGAGGGAAAGGCCTCGTCTACCTGCAAGCAACCTGCAGCTCCAGCCAGCATGTTGGGGACGTTCCCTTGACCACAAGTCAAGGCCTGGGCTGAGATGACTTTGAACAATTGCCTTTGTCTCATCTCCTTGCACACATTGACACACAGTGGACACACGAGCAAAAAGACTCTCCCCCCACCCCCCTCCTTTGACCTTGTATAGTGTTGTTCGTTTCTAAAAAGCCATTATCACGTGGTCAAGTGATATAGAGGCAGAAGCAGGGCACAGGGCTAGGATGCTGGGGTGTGTGTGTGTGTGTCTATGTCTCAAAAGAAATCCCTTTGGGATGAGGGAGGGTATAATCTGCTGATGATCGGATTAAGGTAAAGGGACCCCTGACGATTAGGTCCAGTCGTGGCCGACTCTGGGGTTGCAGTGCTCATCTCGCTTTATTGGCCGAGGGAGCCGGCGTACAGCTTCCGAGTCATGTGGCCAGCATGACTAAGCCGCTTCTGGCGAACCAGAGCAGTGCATGGAAATGCCGTTTACCTTCCCGTTGCAGCGGTACCTATTTATCTACTTGCACTTTGACGTGCTTTCGAACTGCTAGGTGGCCAGGAGCCGGGACTGAGCAACGGGAGCTCACCCATTTGCGGGGATTCAAACTGCCGACCTTCCGATGGGCAAGCCCTAGGCTCTGTGGTTTAACCCACAGCACCACCCGCGTCCCTGATGATCGGATTAGTTCCCCATCCATTTGGGGTGAGAAAGGAACTTTCTTCCAGGTCCTACAGGCTATCAACTCTGGGTGGTGTCCCTTGGTAACCCATGGCTTGACTTGCTGATTTCAGCCTCTCGTTAGCATTTGCTTTGCGACTCCTTTTCCACAGCCTATCCCCCACCCCCTCTGCCACAGCCGGACAAGCCCAGAGAGGTCCCTCCTCCTCACCGCAATGTTGAGCTTGATTGTCTGTCCTTCCTTGAAGCCCAGGTCCAGTTTGGGGCCCTGGTCTGGATTCAGGGCCTGCTTGGCCAGCTCACTCTGCTGTTTGACCCACCTGTTGAGAGAAGAAATTGGGGTGGGGGTGGGGTGTCAGGAGGGAGCAGCGCAAAAAGCCTAAGGTGTTGGCAGCGGGCAGTGTAGGGAAAGTAGCTATGTTGCGCTCAGCACCCAAGCCCAGGAAAGCCAGCACCTTCTCTTTCAGAAGAAATCTGTTGCAGCCACAAAGGCAGCACCCAAAACCCTGTGTTTGATTTCAATTGGTGGGAGGAGTGTCTGCAGGGAGTCATGGCTGCT
The DNA here is from genome assembly GCF_964188315.1 of Podarcis muralis. Classification (NCBI taxonomy): domain Eukaryota; kingdom Metazoa; phylum Chordata; class Lepidosauria; order Squamata; family Lacertidae; genus Podarcis; species Podarcis muralis. The sequence continues at coordinate 7,973,744 of NC_135661.1, read as the reverse complement.
TTCCCCCTGCAACCCTCATCTGTCTGGGATATCCATCCCGCCCCCACCCACCCCACCCAGCCTGGGTAGATGGAGAGTTGCAGGGGGAAAACTCCTCTGCAAGTTCCCCCCCTGCTTCCATCCTCAGAATCAGCCCCCTAGCTCGCCTGCTGAAATCCTCCAATTTGCCGGCGGTTTACCAGAATGCAGGCTCCTTCAGGAAAGCATACACCAGGGCTACAGAGAGCAAAAGGGGACTGCAAGTCGTGACAGAATCTGCCCCCACCTGCAATCGGCAGCTGCCCAAAACCCCGCTTTCTTTCTTCCCTTCACTTCCCACGCTGCTTCTTTCACAGGGGGAGGGGTTGAGGTTTTCATTTTGTTTTGCACCAGCAGAGCCAGGAAGGGGCATTCGAAGGAACCCCAGAAGGCAAAAGGTAGCTTGCACCAGCTCAGGAGAATGAGCTTGGCTCGCATGGAAAGGCTCCACCCGGTGTAGCATAGACTCCACCTGCTCCCCTTGGGCTGGGGAAGGTCTCGACACCCAGGCACTCTGCAAAGTGGGAGGCAGATGCTCACTTGAAATGGTCCTGCAGAGCGACGTTGAAGTCGAAGGCATCACCTCGGTCAACAAAGCCGACTCCAATGAAGGCCCGGCGCCCTGCAAGAGAAGCCATGCTCATTCTCTCGGCAGCAGAGCTTTCATTGTGGCACACCAAGGAAGTGCCGAGAGGCCCCGGCTGCCCACAGAGTGCAGAGGGAGCCAGGCAGCCCTGGGAGAGGAAGGGCAGCACCTACAAGAGGGGCAGCTCAGTGGCACCAGGGGTGCCAGGAGTGGCTGTGACAGCAAGCTGGCCAGAGGCAAAAGGCCCACATGGGGCCTCACTGGCACGGAGGACTGAAGTCAACTTCCCAGGAACAAAACCACACCAAAGCAGAAGGGCCTCACACACACCGTGGCAGGTGCAAGGACAGTCCCCTCTCCTATCGTTGGACCCGACTAGCAGCCCACTGTTAGCCAACCCAAACAAGGCAAAAAGCAGGCAGTGGGAAGAGATCTGAGAGCAGAGGGGGGCGGGGGATGACCAAAAAGCAGCAGCCCTGGGGGAGGCAAGCTGTGCCGGCGCCAAGAGGGCCAGGAAAGAGCATGCTGAGGAAATGGGTGCAGAGGGTCCTCTTCCCAAAGGCCCCCCAAGTCCTGGCAAATCCCAGCTTGCTGCAAGAAGGAAGCTTTGGGTTTTGAGGGAAAGAGGGCTTGCAGGTGCTGCCTTAGGATCATTCCAGGAGATGCACAAGAGGGGAACTGATTCCAGCTGCCCTGCGTGCCTAGGAGGACACGATCCGAACCTCCGCCTCCATACCGTTCCCATCCTCAATGCGGATGACAAAGTATCGGCTGGAATCCGTCACACCCTCCACAGTAATGCTGGGGAACTGGTCCACAGGAGCCTGGGCAAAAAGTTCTCCTGGAAGGGGGGAAAGTGAGGGTGTGAAACCAGCTGGTCAGCTTCTCGGTCCCATCCGTCCAAAGATACTTTGGGTGCCATGAGTGCGTCCCATAGTTAGCAGATTGTGTTACTTCTCTTCATACTTGTGCATTTTGGTTCAATGAAAGTGACCCCCCCCCAACACAATGGGTGTGTGACACTGATGCAGAGATTCTGAATCAATGCTCATTCATGTCCTTCAAAATGCTTTGAATTGGAAACTTAAGTTCACAAATAAGTTGGGGGGGGGGAGGGAGGACTCTACAGTTTAAGATGTGCCCTTTCTGCCTTCCGGAAAATTAACTATTGGACTCCTGGGCACTGCAAGCGAGTCAGGGGAATTTGCTATGGCTCACCACTACACCCTGAATGGAGTTTGCCCAAGATTAGCACACATGCACACTTTGCAATTGCTCCCCTTCGGGTGTGGGAGTGAGGGCTGGGATTCAGGGTAGCTTTACAGACCCATAAAAGAACCCAATTCTGGCATCCTATGGACAATCAACCTGGCTAAAAAGGATTGCCCTGAACCACAGTCACTGTGTCTCCTTTTCCCTGAGACTTAGCTAAGGCCTAAACTGAGTTCCGGGCTAGGAAAAGTTCCCTCCCTCCAACAACCATGCTGGACGGAAACAATGGACGCCTCACTCCCCATTACCTGAGTTCTTGTCCTCCAACTTGATGTAGGCCACGTTCCCTTTGGCGGTTATGCGCATGCGCCCGCTCCATGCTGGCTGGTCCAGCTGCCACTCCGCAGCTCTAGCACCAGGGAGAGAAGACAGCGCCGCTGTTCAGGGCTAAAAGTCACCCAACAGAATCAAAAGCGTTGGAAGGGGCCCCCGGAACACCAGCTTCCCACCCCCTCCCCTCTTTCTGCAGTGCAGAAAACCTGCAACTGCAACACACACAAAGACATCAGGTGGCCTCGTTGGGCTTCGGAGCAAATTTCTCTTTCACGCCATGTTTGTTAAAGGAGTAGGCTAGGCGCTGTGGGTTAAACCACAGAGCCTAGGACTTGCCGATCAGAAGGTCGGCGGTTCGAATCCCCGTGACGGGGTGAGCTCCCGTTGCTCGGTCCCAGCTCCTGCCAACCTAGCAGTTCGAAAGCACGTCAAAGTGCAAGTAGATAAATAGGTACCGCTCCGGCGGGAAGGTTAACGGCGTTTCCGTGCGCTGTTCTGGTTTGCCAGAAGCAGCTTAGTCATGTTGGCCACATGACCAGCTGTACGCCGGCTCCCTTGACCAATAAAGCGCCACAACCCCAGAGTCGGTCACGACTGGACCTAATGGTCAGGGGTCCCTTTACCTTTATTAAGCACCCTTATCCAAAAAAACAACAACACCCCTGCCATGTTCCTCCTTCGCTGCCACCCCTTCAAAACTCCCCTTTTAACACGACGGTGGTGCCACTGTACGCCCCTTCCGCCCCCCCCCCAGCAGCGCGAACTGAGCCTTGAGCCCCAACCCGCAGGGACACCCTTGGTTTGAAAGTGGGGGGAGGGGAGAGAGTCCGAGGCAGGGAAAGGAGGGCACTCTGCACATGCCCCGGGTCTCCCCGGCTCACCTGTAGCCCCGGTTAGAGGCGCGCGGGGGCACTCGGTAGACGTGGACCTCCGGCTTGACGCAGAGCACCGACTCGTACTCCTCGCCCTCCGCCATCTCGACCGCCTACTCCACGGAACCCGGAAGCGCGGCTCTCTCCGCCCACGGAGGCGCATGCGCGGACGCGCGCGAACCGGAAGCGTCCGTCAGCCTTTTGCGTCACTTCCTGCGGGGGATTGTTCCGGCTCCAAGACTCTTCCTGCCTCTTGTGTCGAAGGCAGCAAAATAAAGCCTCGCCGGCCAAGGCAGCGGAGCCTCCTCAAAGGCCTTCCCGGCTCCGCGGCCCCTCCTTTGCGGACAACCTCCGCTCGGGGAATGGCCCTCGCCTCCCGCCGTCCGGCTGAGGAGGGCGCATAGACTTGCGAAAATTGTAGAGTGGTGCTCGCTGTGATTTCAATGGAAGCTTCCGGGTTCTTCGGGCCTTTTTAACGTTGTGGTTCCGAGCGGCTGCCCGATGGAAAACAGGCAAAATCCACGGCACTGAAGCGCCGTCTCCCCACCTTCGCAGTAGGCAACAGAAAACGGGGGACCCCTGCTTTCTTCCGCGCTAAGGACTCCGAATCCAGGAATTGGGGAGGGCCACTCTACACTTTCTTATATCTACGCGGGCGGGGTGGAAGCATAGGGCTAGAAGGGACATAAAAGGTATAGAGAGAGAATGGTTTTCGCTGTATCCCGACGCGGCTGTTCCCCCTGCTGGCCGGGAAGGGCGTCGGCAGCCGCGTCTCGGCTGAGCCGACAGCGCTCAATGTGTCGAACCGAGAACTATTTTAAGGGACCCGGTTCGAGCTAGGGCCCCTTTCCCGGGGGAGGTGAGGGTCCAGGGGCTGGAGCCAGCATTGCACGGTGGGGCAAAAGAAAATCCAGCTCATCTATGCTAAAGGTGGGTACATAGCTGCCAACGTTTCCCTTTTTTTAAGGGAAATTCCCTTATTCCGAATAGGATTCCTCGCGAGAAAAGGGAAAAGTTGACAGCTATGGGTGGGGAGCGGGGGCTTGACCCGGCTGCAACTGAGCAGGAACGAGGGACCGGCGGGCGGTGTGGGGTCGCACCCGATGCCGGAGCAGGGGGACCGTCCCCCTAGCTGATTCTTATCAAATGACTTGAAAAATAAAAGTGTCAGAACTTTGAACACCCCGCGCCGAACTTCTTGGATCTGGAAAAGGTTCGGAAAAGGCCAGCTTGAGAGAGAGTAGCGATCCAGCAAGCGGAGTGGCCATTCACAGGCTTCTGGAACAGGCACGAAGCCAGCAGTGCTTTTTCCACTGGGTGACTCCAGAATCTGGTATGCGGAAGATCCATTCCCCAGAAGTAATAATGCACGTTGCTTAATGTAGGGGAATCCCCACCCCCACCTCTTGCCAACATAGCCCAGGTAGACTTCTGTCTCCTCCCCAGCTCCCGTCCTCCATACTGTTTTGCAACCAGAAGCAACCCCCCCCCCAACGCTGCCCTTCAGTCATACAGGAGAGCATCTTCATCCATAAAAGCTGGCCCACATCAAAGGGGCAGCCAACCCCCCCACCCCAAAACCCAATTAGATTGAAGAGAAGACTCCTTGGAGAAGACACTGATGCTGGGAGAGATGGAGGGCACAAGGAGAAGGGGGCGACAGAGGACGAGATGGTTGGATAGTGTTTTCGAGGTTACCAGCATGAGTTTGACCAAACTGCGGGAGGTAGTGGAGGACAGAGGTGCCTGGCGTGCTCTGGTCCATGGGGTCACGAAGAGTCGGACACGACTAAACGACTAAACAACAACTGCATCAACAGAGGTGTAGTGTTCAGATCAAGGACCACACTATTCTGCCTTGGTTAGACCACACCTGGAGACCTGTGTCTACTTCTGGCCACTGCAGTTTAGGAAGGCTATTGACTAACTGGAACATGTATAGAAAAAGGGCAACCAAGACCGTCAAGGTTCTGGAAACCAAGCCTTATGAGGAATGGTTGAGAGAAATGTGTATGTTTAGCTGAGGAAAAGAGGAGACTAAAAGGGAACATAGAAGAGGGAACAAGCTCGTTTTCTCCTGCTCCAGAGGCTAGAACCCAAACCAATGGCTTCAAAGTTACAAGAAAGGAGGTTCTGCATAAACATCAGGAAGAACTTTCCGACACGAAGTGCTGTTTGACAGTGGGATGACTTCCCTTGGAAGGTGGTGGGAGTCTGCTTCACTGGAGGTTTTCAATCAGGGACTGGACTGGGTGGTCATTTGCCAAGGATGCTTAACTAAAGCATCCTTGGCAAATGACCACCCCACTCCCTGATTGAAAACCTCCAATGCATTGGAGATCCTTGCATTGCAAGGTGTGGGTTTAGGTGAGCCTTGGGGTCCCTTCCAACTCCACAATTTGATCATTCTATGCCTGGGAAATGCATGCAAGCGCACCAAGAGGAAAAAAGAAGAATAAATGAGACCACATACTTAAAAGTTAACACATTTATTTAAAATACATTTATAAAATGTTTTGTCTGCATATGTAGGATGGCTGTGGGCTGGTGGAGCCTCTTTGCTTGCCATGTGGGAACACATGCACACACCCTAAGAAGTGCCCCCCTTTCTAACACACACACACAACCACACACTCTCCCCCCCCCCGAAGAGGGCCTTCAACTTATTCCAACACTGATTCCTGGACAAGACCGTAGCCCCATTGTCCGTGCCAGAGAAGCCCCCCTATGGCAGACAGCGAAAAGGGTGCCACCTCCCTGCCTGCAGGATGGAAGCACCCCCCCCCCCCTTTTGACCATGGTGCAGCTGGTGGCACAGCAGTAACCGCCTTTCTTCTTGGTGGGGCTTGGGCCCTCCTCCTAGGAGCAACTTGCAAGTAGGTAAGTACAGCTCCGGGGGAGATGGGGGAGACTTAATCCTAAGTGGAAGAAAGGAGGCAGCCAGAGAAGAGCAGTTGGGTGGAGCAGCAGCAGCAGCAGCCAAAGACGGCACTTCCCGCAAGGCAACCAATCCCAAAGCAGAGTTAAGGAAAGTCATGGTGATGCCAGGCAGTTATTGCTCACATATTTCTCCCTACTCTTGGGCAGGAGGGATAACTATCTCTCTCCCACCTCCCTCGCTACACCCGGAAAGAAAGCGTCAGGGCCATGTTACAAAAGCCATCCAAGGGTCAGGGTCCTGCAGAAATGTCAAGCTCTCCCAAGGCCCAGTGCTCCTGAGGAGGACGAGGAGGAGACTATCTTGCTGCCAGTGCTCTGGCAAAGCGGCGCAGAGCAGCCCACGAGGCTGAAGGAAGCCACTGGAGGAACCAAACGGAGGAAGGGAGCAAATTCAACACAGCAACGGTCCATCGTGTCTTTCACTTTTTGTACACAGGTAGTTTTATTGTTATTATTACTCTTTTGACCAGTTATTTATTCTGCAATGTTTTTGTACATGTCTCGGGTTGATGTACAAACAAGACACCTTTCCCCACAACTCCCACCCCCTCCCAAAGTAGGCAAAAGTTCCGCTTCCGTTCCAGCACAAGAGGAGGCATCGCTGCGGTGCGCTGGGCACTTGGCCCAAAACCAGTCAAAGCAACTCCCGCCTACCCCACTATCCCACCCAGGAGATCCTCCAAAACCAGACAGTAAAACCAAAAGAGAGAGAGAGAGAAAGAGAAAGAGAGAGAGAGAAAGGCAGACTCTGGAAACACAGTGAAGCAAGCAGGCCCACAGTCACTCAGAGAGGGGGGTGCTGGGGGAGCCCCTCCCCAATATGGCTACTAGAGAGGACGGGGGAGGCCCAACCGCTTCGGCCCTTAGGAGCACCTACAACGCAGCAGACCTGGGCCAACATGCATGGAGCTGCTGGCTACACGCCAGGGATTGGGCCCAACCAGGGGCTTCTTGTTGCTTGAGGAAAAACCAACTGATTCTGTCTGAGTTAGAAAAGCAACGCAGAAGAAGCTGCTTGCCATCCGGAGTCTTACTCGGCGGCGTCTGAAAACACATTTCTGCACCCAGCAAGACATGCAGCACCTGAGCCCGACGCCCTCCCACTTTGCAAGGGAAGGCAATCCATTCCCTGCCCCGCATGGCAGCTATTGCTTGTGCCCAGCTCCTTTGCCCCCTGGTGGCAAACTGACCCGGGACAGGACCGGAAGCACACCTGGAGCAACAAGGCCACGATCCTGGCCCACGGCTCACAGCTCGCCTGCCACGGCTTCCGACTCTGGCCAGCACAAGCATCGCTGGGCCACGGGGTTCCCCCTATCCCTTTTCATGGCCTCAGCAGAGGACAGCAGCAGGAAAACTAAACTAGTCTAAGGCCGGGGAAGCTCATCGCCCCAGTGGCAAAAAGCACCTGCCCACCCTCCGCCTGGAAGCAGCACAAGCAGTTGAGGGAGGCACTGGCCACGGCCCCTCCACCCTCCAGGCCAGGGGTGCAGGCCAAGACGAGTCACCCCAAGCCAGAGGCCTCGCCAAAGCCCACCACGCAGGCGGCTGAGAGCCCTTTCCATCTGCTTCGCAGCAGCAGCAGCAGCAGATAGGGGAAGCCGGGCACGCGAAAACCTCTCCCCACTACTATCTGAAGTGCCTCAAAATCCATTTCGCTTCTCTTCGAACTATGCCAACTCCCGCTTCTGAGATAAACAAGCCAAACAGCGAACACACCCGCCCCTTCGTCACTGGCGTCTTCTTCCCCTCCGGTTCCCAGAAAGCAAACCAATGCAGTTCTGTGCACGCCTCCCGCCGAGCCTAGCTCCTCGCTCCTCAAGCAACCTGGACAGACATGCACATTCCCAGAAGCAGAATGCCGCCCGGCCCTTCTGCCATCCCGCCCGGAGACGCAAACGTTTATTATTACTATTATTGCTGGTGCTGGCTTTGGCAGGCGTGGCTGCGTGGGCAAGCCCAGCAACCCGGAGGAGCCTGCCCTGCCCTGCCGTGCCCCCGCCCCCTCAGTATGCCAATCCCAGTGGGGGAAGCGGCAGGCGGGGGTCACAGTGCCAGGGGCAGAAGGGCACAGGAGGCAGAGCAAAGGGGAGGGGAGGAGGAGGAGATCACAGTGCAAGTCACCCGGGTAGTTTCCCCCTGCTCAGGTTCGTGTGTCCACTGCCGCCACCGCGCAGCCCAGGGTGGGGGAGGTGCCCGCTCGAGTGCCGCCAAGTCGGCCGGACGGCCATTCCTATCTGCGCTGCTTGAATCCTTGCGAGCCGTCGGGGCCCAGCGGCTGCCGGATCACATTGCTGGGCTGCCGGGCCTCCCCTGGCTGGGAGATTCTTGTGGGCCTGTCAAGAGAAAGAGCAGGGAGGCAGCCTTAAGAGGACGGCAACGCAGCGCTCCAGAGACTCACACAGAGGGGACGCCCAGCATGGCCGAGCAAAGGGCCCGCAGGCAACATGAAATAGGCGATTCCCCTGGGGGCCACGGGCTCAGGACAGCTCCCTTTCTGAGGGGGCTGGGTTCAGGGGACACAACCTCCCACCTTCTGGCTAGAAAGGAGAGCAGGCACAAGCCAGTAGGGCTGGCTTGGGACTGTCAAACTAAGCCTGCTGCTAGCTGCTCGGGTGCCTGGTGTGGGGGCGTGTCCTGCAGCTGGGGGCAGGGCGAGCCTCTCCACCGCCTCCCCCTCATCTGCAGGGCACCTGAGGGAGAAGCAGTAGGCAGACGCAAGTCCCACACTGACATTTCAGGCCGCGCGGAACCTGCAGGTGCCTAAGCCACCACGTCACTCCTAAAAAGTTTTGTGAACCCACCCCCTTTGTAAAGAAAACTCATTTTGCCACCCTCCCAATCAGTGAGGACACCTGGTGCGGGGCACACCCCCTTCCTCCGCCACTGCCTGCTGCACTTGGGGGGGGGGCAGAGGGGGCACCCCAAGAGCTTATTTCTCTCTCACAACTCAAGCAGCTGGAACAGGACAACAGCTGAACCCCTGGTGGGTCCCCATTCCCGGCTAGCACATGACACATGCCTGCTTGCTGGGGCCGAAGAGCTCAGCTCAAGGCAAAAAAGGGGCCAGCCAATGTGCCCCCACCTCCTCCTGAGCCCCAGTCCCACCAGGGCCTTGCCCCAGAGGGGGGAACTCCAGCTTGTCTGGGCCTCTTGCTGTAGGAGATCAGGGCCCTGCTGTTGCCGCTGCAGCCCTGCACCTGTCGAGGATGGGCTTGTCCTGCTCCTCCTCCGGGCTGGCGCTGCCCAGGATCCGCTTCCGGGCTTCGGCGTATTCAGCCTCCCTCTGTGCCAACGTCTTCACCGGGAGGGCTGGCCGGCTGGCAGAGTTGGGGTTGCTGAGCACCCCGTTGCTTGTAGGCCTCTTTAAGATCCGGATCTGCGGAGGCGGCCCCGAGGGAAGGCTGTCGTCCTGGATCACAATGGGCACTTTAGGCGGGGACTTGGATTTCCTGCTGTTGAAAGGGAGAGAGCGGAGGGGGAAATAAGGGGTCCCGCTCTTTGCAGAGGGGCTGAGGACCCTCACCTGGCCAAAAACAGACACATGCAAAGCACAAGTTACAGAAAACACACCTCAGACGATGTTTACAGCGAAGGAACTGTCAGCACGCAATAAAACCCACCAGGCCTCCCCACTGTGTGCTCCTCTTCCACTCCCACTGCAGAAAGTTCAATTCCCCTTCCCGCAAGCACCAACACTCCTGCAAGAAACAGTCAAGGAGCTTAGGCAGCAGCCCTGGGCTCCAGCCCTCGTCTCCTGGCAGCTGGGTCAGCAGAGCCCAAGTGAGACTGGCTGGGAGAGCAGAGCCAAGCAGCATTCATCTGGGAGAGCTCGCTCAGTAGAGCATGAGGCTCTTCGTCTCAGTGTTGTGGGCTCCAGCCCACAATGGGCAAAATGTGGGTTCCTGCATTGCAGGGGGTTGGACTAGATGACCTTTGTGGTGCCTTCCAACCCAATGTTTCTATGTTTACCCTGTTCAGCATTCACAGACACACTCAGCACTTTCCCTCCAAAGCCACCTAGCGGCCAGAAGTGGCCACTCCGGAATCAGCGGAAACTGAAGGCACTACCGCCCTGCAAGCAGATGCTACGGGCAGCTCTTATTCCTCCTTTTGAAGGAAGTGAAACACAACCCCAACTCTCCACTGACCCCCACAAGGCCCTAACAATAGCCAAGCCCAGAGACAGCCAGAGGATGAAGCGTCCTCACCTTTCCTTCTGGGTGATCTTCAGCTTTTTTTCTAGCCGCCTGTCTATTTCCTGCAAGACAACAAAACGGGGCCCGGTTCAAATCTCACGCAGTGCATTTCAGAGTCACAGGTGAAGGGGGATCCCCGTTGGCCTCCCCGAGCCAGGGTGAACCCTCTGTGGCTACCCTGCTGCTCCCAGGGGAACTTGAAGGTGCTCCTGCGGCATCGCAAAGATCAGCTGGGTCCAGCCTCTTTGCATAATGAAAGTCTGGCACTCACTTCCACAGGAGGAAGAGATAGTCACTAACTTGGATGGGTTTGGAAGAGGATCAGGCAAATTCATGGAGAAGAGAATGCTCGAATCCTGGTTGAGGGATTTTCCTAATGGGCACCTGCTTCGCCAATGTAAAAACAAGATGCTGGACTAAATGGGCAATTGGCCTGATCCACCTACAGTGCCCTTCTTATGCTCTTATGTCAGGGAGGAGGATAGGAGTGGGCATCCAATGATTATCTGGAGGGCCACAGAAGTTCCCTATACGGGGGGACGGGATGGGACGGAAAAAGGTACAAGAGAATTGTGGAGGAAGGGCAGAGCCTCCCCTTTGCCAGGCTCTGTCCTGACATCAGATCTGCCTGTAACTATTCCTGCCAACCGCTCTTGGCGGGTGCTTGACCACCGAGCTGTGCAGAAAGTGGGTTAAAATTAGTGTCCGACTTTCAGCCTGGCCAAATGTAGCAGCTGACAGATAAGTCTATTTTTACGGGTGCAGCAAACACCCCTGGGTGCAAGTGTGGCACACGGCAAATGCATCACCTGGGTGCCTGTACCTCCCAAGCAGACCCACAAGGAAACCGGTGGGTGGGGTGGGTGCTAGCTGTCTTGGGCCCAAAGCAGAGAGTGAGCACCTCCAGTTAAAAAAATTATCAGGGGGAGGGGAGACTCCCCCAAGCAAAACAGGAGATCCACAAGGCCTGTTGCAACGACCCAACTGGAACAAGCCTACTTGTAGGGGGTACCCCTAAAAAAGATACCCACCTCCTCCTACGAGGATCAGTTTCATCACCACCCCACACCTGTCATGGATTGCTTGGAGGAGGGGAAACCCCTCACCCCTCACTGTGCCATGTGCTAACTCTTTATGGTTCAAAAATTAACTCATCCACCAGACTTTGGACTAGGAGACAAGTTCTGTTAAACAGAGCTATTAAATTAGAGCCTCTCCATTGCGAAAGAAGCAGCCAGAGCGTGAACAGACACTGAGGCAGGGGTGCAGATGGCCCCTGGCCTCTCTCCCCAAAAGGAAGCCACAAAGCCCACATTTGAACAACAGCGCTGCTCAGTCAGAACATGGGAGCAATGGGGGGGGGGGTAACTTCCTGGTCCAGCTATCCCACCCCAGCTGGCCAAACAAGTGCCTCCAGGCAGCCCAAAAAAGGAGCACAAAACTATCACCCCACTGCCCAGAACAGCCCCTGATCCAGCGGCTGTCATTAATCGAGGAGTAAAAAAGGCCCCTATCTGTCCTGGCTTTCTCAGAAGCTTCTGACAAGCTTGCTTTTAAGCCTCTTCCAAACAACTACCAGGCAGTATGTGGGTGGGTGGGGGATAACCCACAACTCCCACTCCTCAGTTCCTCACTTGCCAAAAGCTCTCCTCTTCCCTCCACCTCTTCAGAAAGGCTGAGGAAGTGTGGGTGCTGCAGGGCCAGCTCTCGGGGGCCCTGGAAGAAAGCTGCTGTTTGTCTGGCCCGCAGGAGCTGAACCGCACATAGCAACAGTTCTTCCTTCTGAGCCAAGGGGGGTTGCCAGGATGCTAGCCAGATGGCAGAGCAAGGGGTGCATTCTGTGGGAGCTCTCCAAATCTACCACCCTGAAAACTGTAGTGAAGGCTTCACCCCTTCTCGACAGACAGAAACCGCCCACATTTCCTCAACGGCTTCCCGCCCGCAATTTAAATATGCAAAACAGCACAGTGCCATCTCTCAGCAAGCCTGGCCCACAGCCCCATCAGCTGCTGCAAGGTGCTGGATCCTATAAAAACAAGGGAAATGCCTGGAGGGTGGAGAGGCAGAGATGGAGGAAAGGAGAGAGGAGAGGAGGGAGACCGGACAGCACCCCAAGGCAAAGGGCAGCCCGCAGGCCTTTAGGTCTCTGCCACCCAGAATGCAGGGTGCAAGACTGAACAATGAGATGCCCTGGCACCCTCACACACACATATGGCCAGCCACCAAGGCCACACTCAAATCTGGAGGTCAATTGGAAGATGTGGGCAGGCTGCTTGGATGAGTGAAGTCGACCACTTGTCTCCTTGACTCTTGCCCATCTTGGCTCCTGAAAGCAAGCCAAGCAGGGATTGGCAATGAGCTCCATGGAGTGGTGAATGAGTCTTCCTGGATGCCCTTAATGGTTATGAAACCACTTCTTAAAAAAAAATCCTTGGACTCTGCCATTATGACCAATTATCACCCCATTCCAAATCTTCCATTCCTGGGCAAGGTGATTGAGCAGGTAGTCACAGAACAGCTCCAGTGGTGGGGGGAAGAGTGTTCGGACCCTTGGGCACTCACTTGTGGGATGCCTCAGGGCTCCATCCTCTCCCCCATGCTTTTTAGCATCTATATGAAGCTGCTGGGACATCTATATGGTTTGGGCAGGGTGTTCACCCAGCTCCTCGTCTCATTTGAAATGGAACCAGTAAAGGTGATGAATGTCCTGTGTGAGCATCTCAAGGCAGTTAAAGGATTGAGGTTGAATCCTGACAAGTCAGAAGTACTGTTTCTAGGGGACAGGAGGCAGGCAGCTGTGGGGGCTCCCTGATTCTGAATGGACTAACTGTGCCCTTAAAGGACCAGGTGTGCAGGCTTGGGGTCATTTTGGACTCTCACCTGGAGGTGCAGGTTAATTCTGTCCAGGATGGCTACAAGTCCCATCTGGTATGCTAGCTGAGACTCTACCTGCCTGCGCGCTATCTTGTCAGAGTACATGCTCTGATTATCTCCTGTTTGTGTCAGTGCAGTGCACTACCTTTGAAGATGACTCAAAAACTACAGTGGTACCCCGCAAGACGAACGCCTTAGAAGACGAAAAACTCGCTAGACGAAGGAGTTTTTCGTTTTCTTAGCCGCTTCGCAAGACGCATTTCCCTATGGGCTTGCTTCGCAAAACGAAGCTTGCCCCGCAAGCTCCGGGGATAGCGGGGAAGCGCAGCGCGTCTTCCCCGCTGTCCCCGGACCTCTTTTGAAGCAAGGGGCGGCGGGGAGAAGATCGCTTCTCCCCGTTGCCAGCCCCGCAATCTCCGGGGACAGAGGGGAAGGCGATTCTCCCCGCTGCCCCTTCCCTTGCTTTAAAACAGCGCGCCTTCCCCTCTGTCCCCGGAGATTGCGGGGCAGGCAACGGGGAGAAGCAATCTTCTCCGACCAGAGTGGCTGGGGCAACCCAGTCCAATAGGCAGCATATAAATAATAATGTACTTTGTACTTTGGCCACCTCATGAGAAGAGAAGACTCCCTGGAGAAGACACCGATGCTGGGAAAGATGGAGGGCACAAGGAGAAGGGGGCGACAGAGGACGAGATGGTTGGATAGTGTTTTCGAGGTTACCAGCATGAGTTTGACCAAACTGCGGGAGGTAGTGGAGGACAGAGGTGCCTGGCGTGCTCTGGTCCATGGGGTCACAAAGAGTCGGACACGACTAAACGACTAAACAACAAATAATGTTGTTGTTGTTGTTGTTGTTGTTAAAAAGCTCTCTGCCTGGAAGGCGGAGGGCAAAACTTGATAGACCTTTGCCTACCCGCCCTGCTGTAGCCTCTGACAAGGTACTCGGGGCTGCCAGAGGCACAACCAAAACAGATCACTACCTCTTAGGCAAATGAATGGTCCAAAGGCACTGCATGCAGCACCAGTGGGAACCAAGAAAAGAGTGATAAAATGTATTTAATCGGAGTCTACCTAGCTGACCAATGGCTAGAACCTGGGTGAGCAGACGTGCTGTCTACTGGTGGGACACTTAAGAAATTCCTGGGGTTCTTTCAGGGAAGAGGGGCCTGCTCAGACTCTGCTGATAGGAAGCAAGTTGACCCACTCCAAGCTGCTCTGTGGTTAAGGGATCTGGAGCCTACAAGCTCCTGCCGTGTCCATTTCAACACATGCTACGCAGACAGCCTCTCAAATCCAGGCCAAACGACCACCCTCCCTCTACATGCCATGTCCCTGTTATTGAGATCCCTGCCTTGGTGGTGTCTGAGGGCAGAGCTTCCTGGAAATATTCTCGAAGACACTTACTAGTCCTAAGCCTTCAGTTGCCTCCAAATGAGGCATCACGCAACCATCCCTAGCAGCACAATCCTACTACACACTGTTTACTCGGAGATAAGCCCACGGGTGCTCCCAGGGTTTGGAGGCCAAGCGCTAGCAACCTTCTCCTCCACAAACCCGGCGGCAAGGAGGCAGAGCACTCACCAGGGGCTGGGCCTTGGGGGGAGCCCCCGCTTTGCATGTAGAAGATCCCCAGAGCCGTGGGGCTGCCCCTTACAGCCCCGGGAGAGGAGTACCAGCTGGGCCAGCAAGCGAAAGAGCCTGGGCCGGGCCCAAGGCGTCTCCCTCTGTTGTTCGAGGGGCGGCGCGGGGCCACCTGCAGCCCCTCAGAGGCCGGGGTCCCCTCTTCCCCAACAGGCAAGGCGAATGCGGGGAGATGCAGCTGAGCCTTTTCACCCTGAAGTGCAAGCCACCCCTCTTTCGGGTGGGCCACCCAAGGGAGGGAGAGGCGTCCCAGAATCACATCGCGCCCCTCCTTACAAAAGAGGAAGGGCCCCCCCACACGCGGAGATCGGAGCCCCGGGACACCTCCTCGGCAGCTCCCTTAGACAGCCCCTTCGGAGAGCTTGAGGGGGTGTGTGGTGGGGGTCCGCGCAGGGAGCACGTGGTCCGGGGGAAATGGGGCGCGGCCCCTTTAAGAGGCCTAGCAGGCGCCGCGGAGCCCAAGGCGCCTCACCGCCAGCCGTGAGAGGCCGGGCCCAGTCGCTCTTCCCGCGGCCCCCCCCCCTGCTGTTGGCGGCCTCCCCCGCCGCCCCCGGTCCGGGCTCGGGCTCACCCCGCTGTCGGCCGCTTCCTCCCAGCTCTCGGCGACCTCCTCATCTTCCATTGTAATTCCCCTCCGCCGCCAGCCCGCCCAACGCGCATGCGCGCGACGCTCCCCGCACTGGCGGCGGCGGCGCAATTGCTCTCTCGGCTGCCAAAGCGCCGCTGTTCACTTCGGCACGCGCACTCGCGGCTCGGCTTCTCTCGGCGCATGCGCGTTTCTGGCGGTTCCCGTTCCCTTTACCGAAGCAAAAGGTTTTTCCTGCGCGTGCGTGGGCAGCGCCGCTCTCCCCTATGGAATACCCATATACGAGATTCCCGGATGGATAAGGCACATGCGCATTCGCCATAGCTCATGACAGGCGCATACAAATCTCAGGTTGGAGTCGCCGCGCATGCGTAACTTTTTGGCTCGCTGGTCTTTAGCGCATGCGCAAAAACAGATGTGTTATTACCCGGGAATATAGTACCGTATGTACTTTATTGTATCACCTTGCCAACAAAGGTCCGTATAGTTAAGGCTATGGTTTTCCCAGTAGTGATGTATGGAAGTGAAAGCTGAACCATAAAGAAGGCTGATCGCCGAAGAATTGATGCTTTTGAATTCTGGTGCTGGAGGAGACTCTTGAGAGTCCCATGGACTGCAAGGAGATCAAACCTCTCCATTCTGAAGGAAATCAGCCCTGAGTGCTCACTGGAAGGACAGATCCTGAAGCTGAGACTCCAAGACTTTGGCCACCTCATGAGAAGAGAAGACTCCCTGGAGAAGACACTGATGCTGGGAAAGATGGAGGGCACAAGGAGAAGGGGACGATGGAGGACGAGATGGTTGGACAGTGTTCTCCAAGCTACCAGCATGAGTTTGACCAAACTGCAGGAGGCAGTGGAAGACAGGAGTGCCTGGCGTGCTCTGGTCCATGGGGTCTCGAAGAGTCGGACACGACTAAACAACTAAACAACAACATGTACTGTATTCCCCTTTTCCCGAGGCAGAGTGTCCACTCCCGAAAGAACCGTACAGTTTAGCGGAAACACAGAGCGCTCTACACACTGTAGCACAATAAGCACAAAACACAGCAAAATTATAATATCACAGTAATAAGAGACAATGGAGCATCCACCGTTGTAGGCTATGGAAAAAATGATTTTGTGGGAGATGAATGGCGCCTCCTCATCCAGGGACAGTCTGCCTCTTAACACCAGTAGCTGGCACAGGAACCAACAAAGGGTTCTCTGGAAGCACTTGCTTGGCGACAGAATAGTGGGTTGGAGGGATCTCCTGCCTGACCCAAGACTCTTCTTTCTAAGAGCATAAGGAGATCCCTGCAACTCGATCAGATTTAAAGGAGGCCCACCTAGTGGGCAAAAAGACACCCGGTCTCTGGGAAGCCCCCAAGAAGGACCTGAGCGCAGCGGCAGCCCTCTCTTCATTTGTGGCCTCTAGGACTCGTATTCAGAAGCAATACTGCCTCCGACACACCTTCTGCTACGAATTGATCTAATCCTCTCTTAAAACCATTTGGGTTGGTGACCCCCATTGCCTCTTGCAGGAGTGAGTTCCCTGGTTTAACTGGGCCCCGGGTGAAGCTCTTCCTTTCCTTTGACTTGTCCTGAGCGACAGTCGGCTTCCTGAGACTAGTATCACGAGAGTGGAAGGACAACCCCAAAAGCTTTTATGGAATTGCCAAGAACAAAGGAGCATTCCAGCAGCTGGATCAAGTCCAGTCTCCTGCTCCCCAGACAGTGGCCAACCAGGGACTCCTAGAGCAGGCATAGGCAAACTGCCCTCCAGATGTTTTGGGACTACAGTGGTACCTTGGGCCATTCTTATTAGGGATAAGTAATGAAGAAATTCATAAAAAAGATGTAAATTTATTTATGTATGCCACAACGGCAGCAAGAATTCTCCTGGCTCAAAGGTGGAAACAGCAAGAACTCCCTACATTGGAAGACTGGAGAATTAAGATGGTAGAATTTGTGGAGTTGGCGAAGCTGACGGGGAGAATTAGGAATCGACCCGAAGAAAAATACCAAAAGGACTGGAGCAAATTTATTTATTATTTGAAAGAAAATTGTACTTATATGAAAACGTTTGTAGCATTAACGTGATATGTTCTGTAATGAGGAATTTTGATGCTGATTTATAAACAAAAATATGATTTCTTAAGGCTAATATATGATAAAGAAGTGATCATGAGAATGCGATAGATATGTTAAATGTCATAGGGATGTCAGAAAGAGATGGAAGGAAGTCAAAGCTCATTTTGAGCAAATAATGTAAGTTGCGAATATGTGTATGGAATTAAGATGAAATACAGAAAAAAATCAATAAAAATTATGTTAAAAAACAACAGTGATACCTCAGGTTACATACGCTTCAGGTTACATATGCTTCAGGTTACAGACTCCATTAAACCAGAAATAGTACCTTGGGTTAAGAACTTTGCTTCAGGATGAGAACAGAAATCGTGCAGCGGCAGCATGGTGGCAGCAGGAGGCCCCATTAGCTAAAGTGGTACCTCAGGTTAAGAACAGTTTCAGGTTAAGAACGGACCTCCGAAACGAATTCAGTACTTAACCCGAGATCCCTAACCAACTCCCATGATCCCTAACCAACAGGACCAGTGGTCAGGGATGGTGGGAATTGTAGTCCCAAAACATCTGGAGGGCCGAGTTTGCCTCTGCGTGTCCTAGAGCAGTGTTCCCCAACCTTGGGCCTCCAGCTGTTTTTGGACTACAATTCCTATCATCCTTGACCACTGGTCTTGCTAGCGAGGGATGATGGGAGTTGTAGTCCAAAAACAGCTGGAGGCCCAAGGTTGGGGAACACTGTCCTAGAGCAAAGCGCCAGAAGATCCCTGGTTCAGTCCCCAACTGCATGGGAGAGATCCCTGCATGAAGCCGAGGAGAGTCGCCGCCATTCAGTGGAGGCAGCCCTGAGCTAGGTGGGACAGTTGCCAGACTCAGCAACAAGGCAGCTTCGCGTGTTCCTAGTGGGAAGACCGAAGACGGCGCCTGAGCACAGCCTCCTCCTTCCGGCGGACCTTCCATGCGCAAGAGCAGTCTACCCCGCCGGTGTCTTAAGGAGACTCCCGCATCCCGCTAGCGGCGTCTGGTTGGCTACAGGTTTCTCGGCTGACTCCGCCCCACCTGAGACCCCTCCCCGTCGCCCCACATGGCGTCACAATCCCTCCCAAGATGGCGCGCGCCTGCCGACAAGGGTCCCGTTAGCCCCTCCCCTTCGCCCCATTCCATCCCCCCGCCGGCGCCGCCTTTGCCCTTCCCAACATGGCGGCCGCGTAGCGCCCTTTACGTGGTGGGGGCACGTGACACTCGCTCTTCAACAGGACTTCTCCCTGCCGTTCCGCCGCGGGTCACGTGTCCGGCGGTCTTGCCCCCGCGCGCCTGCGCGTTAGCAACGCTCGTCCCTCTTCGCCACCTCTCCCTCGGCCCCATCCCTTCCCTCCCCCTTTCCTCCTTCCCCGGCCGGGACGGCGGCGGCGGCGGCGGCGGCAAGATGGCGGCAGCGACGGTGGCTGGGAGGGCTCAGGCTCCGCGCGAAGGTGGCTTGGGCTCCTCTGGGCGCCCGCCCAGGCGGCAGGAAAGACTCTGAGGCGGCGGCGGCGGCGAGGAGGAGGAGGAGGAAGCGGCAGCCAGGTGAGGAAGGGGCTCCCGCGACTCCCCCTGCCACACCCTCCCCCCGCACGCGCACCTGAGCACCGGGAGGGAGGGGCGCCCCACCTACCAGGAGGCGACGGGGGGGGGGGAAAGGGCTGAAGAAGCACCTCTAGGGTGACCCCCCCCCCGCCCTCTTATATGTGGAAGGGGACGCAGGTAGGCAGACCCCTCCCTGCAATAGACGCCCGTGGCACCTGCGGGGGGAGATGAGGAAGGAGATGAGGAGTCCCCCCCCCAATCCACGCACGTTGCCTGTTTTCTCCAGAGGGAGGGGGCTTTGCCTGGGCAAATGGGGAGGAGGGTGGGGTTGGCCCGAAGGGGTTCCTGAAGGGAATGGCTCCCCTGGATATCTCCGCCCCCCCCCGCCCCCCAGCGTCAGAGAAATGCCTGGACAGACGTACCTGGGGAGGGGGCTTTTGGGAAAGGGGGGAGCCTCATCAGCTCAATTTCCAGCGATGCCTGAAAAGGGGGTGCAGTTATCAAACAAGGACCCCCTTGTTATCAAGCGAGGACCTGAAAAGGGGGTGCCGTTATCAAGCGAGGGGCGGTGTTGCGGGGTTTCCACGCAGCGAAGGCTGGAGGGCGATGCCAAAAGCTGGAGGCTCTGACTGAGGCTTGGAGGAAGTTCCTTCTGGCCCAGGCAGGGCTGAGGACAGGAGCCGCCTGGCCCCGCTCCTTTGCTCCGTCCTGGGAAGGAGAGTGGCCCCGCCTGAAATGGCAGTGGGGATAGGGACCCCGCCGTGGGACTGGGGCCAGGCCAAGGCAAGGGCCTCCTTGGCTGGGTCTCTCTCTTTAAGGAAGCTGAGCTGCCTGCCCAGCAGGGGAGAGCAAACCAGGGGGTGCCTCCTCTGCCTGCAATGGCGGCTGTGCTGAGCTGCGCCTCTCCTCTCCAGCCCAGAGGGCCCACCCCTCCTGTTTTTGCCCAGGTGGGCTCAGTGTTTTCCTGCTCCGCTGAGGCCCCCAGAGCCTCTTTGCCCAGCAGGATGACACAGGCACTGGCTCCTCTGCCTCAGCGCCTGCTCCTGCTGCTGCCAGAATTTGTCATGTGAAGAAGACAAATTCTCCTTTCACTTTCTTGGCTTTGCTTGTGCTGATCTGATGTGGCAGAAATGGCCCTGCTGCGAGGGGGGGGGCATGTGGGTTGTTATTTTGTGTGGGGGGGGAATGCCTTCCCAGCAGCTATATTGAGGTTTCTCACCGCTGTTACCCATGGGCACTCTTGCCAACTCCTTCTGCGTGGTGGCGGTTTTGAGAGTGGTACCTCCAGAGCAGGGCTTGGCACAGTGGGCCGTTGTTCGTTTGTGTTAAGTGGCATTTTGTGTTAAGTGGTATCAGAGAATATTCTAGATTCTTAGCCAAAGGAGGGGTTGGTTTAAAAAAGCAAAACACTTTAGCCAAGAAATGGAAGTTGCTTGTTCTAAGTGGGAAATACTGAGGAAAGTTCTTGAGCAGCATCTGAATCCAGCACCAGTCCTAACACACCCACTGTGAACAAATCCCCACTCCCTGAACATAACATCAGCTGGGCCCTTGGAAGCCTCTTTAACCAGTCCAGCATCCTGTCTCTCACACTGGCCCAGAGAAGTCACAAAAGCAGGTCATGAGGCCACACTTACTCTGTTGCCCCTTCCTGTTTGCCGGTCCACAAACTGCTCCTGGGGGAAAGAGCCAAGGTGGCTTGTACTCTACATGGCATTTAATGCTCAAGTCAACATGGACAGGACTGGAGCGTAAACTCTGAAAGGAGACTCTGCTTGGGCAGAAATTACTTCAACCAGAGGCTGCGAGGGTCAGGGATGCTCCATGGGCAGGCTACCTCTGCTTCTTGGGGTAAGAGAACTGTATCTCCCACTTTTTGCCAGCTGGTGCAAAGCTCTTTCCGTGCATCCTGGGTGCAAATGTCAACTGTGGGACTTTGCAGTGGGACTTTGATCTCTGTGGGGTGGAGCACACCCTCTCCCAGCCTCACTTTTGGAGCAAACAGGGCTGGTGTTCCTCTGTTGGCTTTCCATGGCCCTCTGAGGGTTGGTCTTGGGTTTCAGCTCCTATCAGCCGCAGCCAATCTTTGTAGCCAATGAGAGTTGTACTACAGGAACTTCAGGGCAGCTCCGTTTCCCTAGAGTCACGGTCCAAGGGCATAAGCCTCATTTTTGGTGCTAAGTGGCTAAAATTCAAATCCACAACTAGCACGTTTTATTTTCACGTTGCAATATTTATATCCTACTTGATTGTAATAAACCTTGATGCCCATGTGAGCAGGGAGGAGAGGAAAGCACCTGCCAAAGAATTTGAGGGGAAGGACACTTGTTTTGCATGCAGGTAGGACAGGGAGAGAGTCCTTCCCAAAACTCTGGGGAGTTATCACTGCCAGTCAGTGCAGTACTCAACTAGGTGAACCTAGGTGACTGCACAGAAGGCAGCTTCCTAGGCTCCCGAGTTTGAACAGGATGCTGCGTCCTCATTGAGGAACCCCAGAGTTCACCTGGAGAGACCCTGATCTGCTTGGCATAAGGGCCTTGAAGACAGTTTGGGGGAGGGGTTCCTACCACAGGGGAAGGGGGACAGACACTTTCCCCTTTGTCTTGTGAGGACAGGCAGCAGGTCATTCTTTGCAGTTCCCATTTATCGAATTTGGAGATTGATAGAGTGTTTTATTTAGAATTATTGCCCCTCTGTCGGTTGTGAAATTTGAGGCAGCAAGTATGATGAAGCACAATGCAGATGCAGAGATATAAATATATAGGAAGCTTTTGCCAGCATCAGTTGCCTGTGGCTCTCACTGTGAAGAGGCAGCCCATAATAGTTCCATCCTGAAAGGGCAACTTGTCTTGACATTTGGGCCCTGAATGGAAACAGAAGGCCTCCCGCTCACTTTCTTTTCCAGGATTTCGGCGCAGGAAGGAGGGAATTGATTAGCCAATGACAGCTGAACAGGAGGGCCGGGAGAGGGGAGAGATGTGGCCCTGCAGGCCTCTCTGTCTGACCCTTGGGACTTTTCCAGGTCCCACTCCTCACTGGCCTCACCTTGCCCCTTCCCCTTGAGTGCTTTTGCCTGGATGGGATATGGTATTGAACTCTGATGGCACCTCACTTCCCAGGGGCATTTGTAGAAAGCAGCCTACGCCACGGAGGCAAAACCCACATTTCTTGCTCTGCCCACTTCTGCCTCTGGCCTTGCCCACCCCCACCCCCACCCCAGAATGTGGTCCCCAGAACAGGGATGTGGCCCTTGGGCTATTCAGCAGAAAATTGTGATCCTTTATGCTTGTGTGTTAATTGAAACTCCTGGAAGGGAAGAGGCTTGGATTTTCTGCCTCTTTAGATATGAGAAGGATGCAGAAGCCATTATTGGGGGGGGCATTCTCCTTTCCACGGGAGGCACTGATGGCCTCTGATGATCCACTTGGTCAGTTGGCTTCTCAGCATCTCTGTTGCACCACTAAAAACCTCTGCAACGGGGCTGCCAGCTGAGCGAAAAGCCCGTTTTTGCAGTGTGGGAGTGGTCTCTAGATCTGTGCCCCCCATTCTTCAGATGTTGTATTGTGTTTTTACTATTTTTTGTTGGGAGCTGCCCAGAGTCCCTGGGGCAAGATGGGTGGCATATTATTATTGTTATCAATAATAATAATAATAATAATAATAATAATAATAATAATAATAATATGTTCCCTCTCCCCTGGGTCTCCTGCCCTCCATGGACCATAGGGTTCTCAACTACCTTGCACCATTGCAGCAACCCTCTAGGGAGGATTTGACTTACCTGCCCAAGGGCCCACTTTCATGGCTCAGCAGAGATTTGAAGGGTCCTGCTCCCCACCACCCCAACCCCATATTGATGGCTGATTTACGGTTATCCATCTGGATTTGAGCAGAGGAGCAGTTTTGTGCAACGGTAAAGCAGGTGACTTGCTGGCTAGGTGTACAGCCTTTAGTTTTGCGGTGAGAAACCCGTAGCCAGTCCTGGGAATGAATCTTCTCTGGTAGGGAAAGGATGAAAGCAAAGCCTGACTTGCATGTGGGAAGACCCTGCAGGGAGCCAGAGAACTTGCCCTAAAAGCAGCAGGGAGCAGAAGCTCTGGCTGGATTGGGTCCCCCCCCCTGCTTTAAGACCTGAGAAGAGCCCCCCTGGCGGGGCTCCGCAGACCTTGGTGACTTTTCCCTGCAGGAGGGCACACAGCACCCCCTCCCTTGAGGTTGTAGCATATCTCTCTCTCCGCAAGGGCCGGCTTCTGCCTTCCGGGGGCCAGAGCAGAGGTCTCTGCGAGAGCCAGCGTTGGACTTTCCTTTCTGCCAGCCATTCCTGGTTTGGGCCGACTTTGAGCAAAATGGGGTGGGTGGGGGGCGTGGACCGAAACCTTTGCAAGCTGTCCCTGCCCCGGCAATTACAACCTCAGGCAGATTCCGAGGCAACAACCGGCAATTAAGAGGGTTGGGTTTCCCCTCTTTCTCCTCCCATGAAGTTCGGGGAACTTGGGCTGGAGGCTGTTGGGCTGCATTGGCTGGGGCGCCTGGGAGAGACGCACAAGCACACCCCAGGCAGGGAAAGGCTCCTGGTGGGAATGGCTGGAGGCTGGGAAGCTTTGCATTTTGAATGCCTGCCAGCCCGCCTAGAGAAAAACCTGTTAATCGTAGAATTGGAGAGTTAGAAATGAATGAACCCCAGGGTCATCGACTCCAACCCCCTGCGACGCAGAAATTGCAACTAAAGCACCCCAGAAAGGTGGCCATCCAACCTCTGCTTAAAAGCCTCCAATGAAGGAGAGTCCACCACCTTCAGGATGCCTCCCTGAGGCTGTGGCAGAAAGCATAACCGGCGAGCAGTGAAGGGAACTATTTCTTACCTGATGGTATAAAGTGCTCTACAGGAAAAATAGTTTGCAAAGTTTGCAGGAAGGCTTTTCACTCTCTCGCACACAGGCTGTGCGATAGACTGTGCGTGCAGCTGGTATGAAGCTCGCAATTCAGAAGCCTAAGAATTTATGCTTAAAAAACCCAAGTTGTTAGTCCTTATGGCTGCAGGTTCACCCTCCAGCAGCTGGTTCAAACATGGCTGCCCCCTCCTGTTCAGGGGGGGGGGCAATTTGGCAACAGGCTCCCAGCACTGACCCATCGTTGCCTCCAGGCTTGGCTTGGCTTCAAATTATTTTGAAAAATACCAAAGAGAAGTCTTAACATCAAATGTGAATCCTTGGAGCTGCCAAACCCATTGTCCTTTCATCTCAAACCTGTGCATCTTCCATTAATGCATTCCTTCAGAGCTATGGGTGTGTGCCTGGGGGGGGGGGAGACCCCACCCAATTCTTTTCCGAGGGAGGGGTCTTGCCCCAGCCTGGAAGGGCTTAAGGGTATGGATGGAGACCAAGGACATAGCCAGGACCCCTCAGGGAGGGTCTTGCTTCATGACATCCTTCTTAGCAAGGAGCATTCAGAAGAGACATACGTTTTATTTAAGCAGGGAGGAATGCAAAGATGTTGAACTCTCTAGCAAATCCTCAAGAGGGGGTCTTATCCTGTGAACCCACAGGTTTGGTAGCTGGAGCGCAAACTATTTTCCGTTTTTATGGGTTAATATCACTATTAAAGCATTTCTACCGCACAGCTTAGCCAGAAAGGCTCCCAGAGTGGTTTATAGAACAATAAGTAAAACAAGGCAGTTCCTGCCCTCAGGCTGACAGTCTGAAAGACATGACACAGAAGGAAAATTGGGTGGGGAAGAAGGAGGAAGAAAAACAAACTTAGGCACCAGTTTTTAAAGTTACAGCTGAAGGAGCCCTTCTCCTCCTCCTCCTCCTCTCTCTGGCCCTTGAGAAGGGCAATGTCTTTCTTTTATCCACTAAGTCGCAGTCATGGGCAGGCTCTCTCCTCTCAACAGTCTCCCCCTTTCTCAGTTGGGGTGTGTGTAGGCATAGCACCCTCCTTTGAGTCCTGCTTTTGGGGGGGGGAGGCTGTCAAGCGTGAGGCTGATGGAAGCTCCCTGAGGCATGCAAGCCACTGATACTGAATGTTTGGAAGCATGGGAAGGGTGAGCTTTGTGGGCTGGTTTGGGAGCCCATCGTAGGCCGGAAGGACCGGCGTGTTTGGCATATATGTGTGTGTGTTGGGGAGGATGCAGAGAGACTCTCCTTTGTGACCCCAGATAGGGTGCATTGGCCAAGACCTGCACCTGAGCCGTGTTGGGTGGAGGTCTCTTGATGCTCCAAGTCTTTTTCCTGCCCCCCAAGGGTCCTGAGCAGGTGCAGGGGACCTGTGGTGGGTGTGTCAGCCAGTCACCCTCTCCAGACCTCTGTGGGTTGTAGGGGTGGCGGCTGTGCCGAGGAAAGGGCAGAACTGCCTGTCGTCTGAGGTGGGGCAGGGCCTTCCCCTCTTCCCCTCTCACACATCTCTCTCGGGGAAGCCAGATCGTAAGAGCAGCAGGCAGGTCGGGAAGCGAGCGAGGGAGACGGCGGCCGCCTCCACTGTCCGCTTGAGGGCGTGCCAGAGAACTGGGGACCTCTGGCTGGGCCAGACTGACAGCCATGGGGTCTGAATAACGTGTGTGGCTTTTCTCTCTCCACCCCCTCCCTTGTTTTGAAGCTGCCACGTGGAATGGTGCCATGGCCAACTCCTCAGACAGCGACGAGGACAGCTTCATGGCCGTGGACCCCCAGGAAGCTGCAGCTGACGGGGCCACCATGGAGCAGGATGAGGGGGAGCCCAGCGCCAGGCCGGAGGAAGAGGGCAAGGGAGGGGCCGCCAGGCTCCGCCGGTCCATGCAGGAGCTGCCGGAAGAAGTGCTGGAGTACATATTGTCCTTCCTCTCGCCCTACCAGGAGCACAAGATGGCAGCCCTGGTTTGCAAACAGTGGTACCGCCTTATCAAAGGTACTTGCGTTTGGTGGGGGAGGACAGCTGGAGTCTCCCCTGATGGCAAGCCAGGCTTCCCCGTAGTTCACAGGCCTCTCCCGAGTTTCTGCTCCCAAAGAGACTCGCCCGGAGAAGCAGCAGAAGCAGGCTGCGCAGAAGGTGTTTGGCCAGGGTTCTCAGTATCCTGCTCAGCCCTTGGTTGGCAGAATCAGAGCCACCTCGCACTGCTTGAAATCTCGAGGGAGCTGCAAGAGGTGCCTGACCTCTGTGGTCAGGGCTGCCCCAATGTGGAGCGCCTTAGGGCTGGAGCCAGCTTGGCCTTGGAGCAGTTACGGGTCTTGGGCGGGAAATTCCCGGCGGTGATGCCTGCCTCGCTCTCTCTTCCTCCTCCAGGTGTGGCCCACCAGTGCTACCACGGCTTCATCAAGGCGGTCCAAGAAGGCAACATCCAGTGGGAGAGCCGCACCTATCCCTACCCTGGGACCCCCATAACCCAGCGCTTCTCACACAGTGAGTCCCTGGCTGGGGAGCTGACTACGGGGCGTAGGGGTGTGTGGCAGAGGCCTGCAGCCCTGGGACCCCTTTCTCAGCTTCCTTGCATGGAAGATTTCAAGTCTGGAGGTGGCCTTGTTTTCAACAGAGAGCAGGGGAGGTGGAAGGTGGGGATTGGGAAATGGGCCGGGGGGGGGGGGAGAGATTCAGCCCTTTGCAGAGCAGCCGTGGGGAAGGGGGAACTTCTGGCTCCTTTGCCTCATGATTATTGCAGGAGCCCCAGTTGACCCACAGGCCCATTCTCCCCAAGACATCTGGTGTGGGGCAGCTAAAGTTGTCGCTGCTCCCTGGAAAGTGTGCTGCCAGCCAGCTGATCGTCAGGGCCCACGGTGGATAAAGGAAAATGCTTCACCTGACCTCTGGGTGGCCCATAAAAACATCCAGAGAGCCCTGCAGCAACAGGATCAGGCCGGAGGGACCCGTCTTGGCCTCCAAACCTTCCTTCCTCCTCGTAGTCATTTGTGGGCAAGCCCTGCTTTCTTTTTGACAACCATCTTTCTCACAAGACAATGGAGTGCACCTCCAGGGGTGACACTGAACTGCTGCGTTAGCACTGAAGTGACCTCCCTGGGACACAAGCCTGGGCAGTGGGCATGGAGGTCCTGGGCTGCCCAGAAGACAAGACCCTGCTCTCAGCCTCACTGAAGTGCTCCAAAGGGAAACAGAGCAATACCTTTGACAATCAGCTGGGCCACAAGAGTTGCTGGAAGGAGGCATCAATTAAGTGTTTTAAGTTTGTTGTTAGCCACCCTGAGCCCCGTTTCCGGGAAGGGCGGGGTATAAATAATAATTTATTATTATTTATGTATACAACACGGGGAGGGGTTCGCCAGCCGTGTCAGTAAATGGGCAGAGGAGAGATGCCTCTGTGGAGCCTGCATGTTCAGAGGCAGTCTACCACTCAAGGACAGTCAGCTTATGGGGGCCGAGTGCTGCTTGTGGGTTTCCTCCAGGCCATAGTAAGGCAAGAGGCTGCTGGGCCAGATGGAGTCCTTTGGGGGCCAGGGGTGGGCTTGGGCCTGGCTCCCGTGTCTCTCCTCCCCCTCTCTCTCAGGGTGGGGCTTGAGCTTGCCAGGCACTCAGGGCTGGCATTCCTTCCTTCTTTCCTGGTCCCTCCAGGCGCCTGTTACTACGATGCCAACCAGTCCATGTATGTCTTTGGCGGCTGCACCCAGAGCAGCTGCAACGCTGCTTTCAACGACCTCTGGAGGCTCGACCTGAACAGCAAAGAGTGGATCCGGCCACTGGCCTCAGGTGAGAGCAGGTGCAAGGTTGGGGTTGGCTGGGAGGAGGCTGCCATCCTGGGGCCACCCAGAGGAGTTCTTGGCCAGAAACCTGGGCTGAAGCGGAGTCAGAGGGGCCCCCTTTTCATCCATGCCTCTTGGTCATGGGATGCAGCTCCTTGAACGCTAAGGAGGAGGGGAGGAGGACATCCAAGGCCCTGTAGACGTTGCTAGACCTCTCCTCCTGAGGAGCAGGGAGGCAGGAGAGGAGGTTTCCACCCTCATTCGCCTGGGGTGGCAGTCGCTGTCTACAGCTCAGGTACAGAGCCAGAAAGAGCCACAGGCTGCATGGCTACAGAGCAAGATGGGGGCAAGGGTGCTCTTGGGCTGCCTCGCTGATGTCTGGAGTGCCTGCCTGCTCCTAGCGCAGGGCCAAGCGTTCCCCATCATACTGGGAGCTCCCCTTTCTGGGGCTTGGGAGAGCCGGATGAGGTGTGCTTCTGCCGGTGGCCCCCACGGCAGCCAGAGGGAGTGTGGGAAATGGGCGATCCTTCCCACAACCCTCAGCTTCACTGATGGTACCAAGAAGTTCCCACAACCACCCGGTTTTTAATAACAACAATGGGGATGGCTTTAACACCTTAAAAAAGAAATTGCTGCAGGAAATTGGGGGAGGCATTTCGTGCAGGGGGTCAAGGACCGAAAGCTCCCCCCCCCCAAAAAAAACCCTCAGGATAGGGTTTTCTTGCCACCGTCCCTCCCGCTGGCTTCTCCATGGATCTTCTGTCGCAAATGTTGCATACAGTCATTTCTTAATTCTTTTCCTTTGCTATTAGAAATTCCTGCTTCAAACGGCAGCTTCTTTCTTCACCTGCCAGGGAGCGTGTTTTGTAAAGAACCAAATCTGATGGGGGGCTGCTGGCTTCTGGGGCACCCCCAGCTGCCCTGCTGACCTTCAGAAGCACCTGCCCCATGGCAAGGGTCTGGCTGCAGCAGCTGGGGCCTTTGGGGCAAGGAGGTGGGGAGGTGGCAAGCATCACCCGTCACCCCCCTTCCTGCCATGGAGTCCCCTTGCAGCTGGGGCTGGGAAGAGTGATGGGAGCCTGCAGGGTGTGGACGTGGGTGGGTGGAGAGGCAGGACTGTGGGGCAGGGTTAGACAGAACTCTAAATGCCCCACGTGCAACCCCTCAGCCTCTTCGATTGGCGGAACACATAACACCAGTTCCACAATTACAGACATACCTCGGAAGTTGAACGGAATCCGTTCCAGAAGTCCGTTTGACTTCTGAAATGTTTGGAAACCAAGGTGCAGCTTCCGATTGGTTCCCAATTGCGCAGGCGCGCCGGAAACAATAGTGGAAGCCATTCCAGACGTTCGTCTTCCAAAAGTTTGAAAACTTCCGGTTTTCAATTGTTCGGGATTAGAACATTCGACTCCCAAGGCGTTCGGGAGCCGAGGCACAACCATAAGAATTCAGTTGTTTAGTGTGTCAGGATCTGCACTTTGGAACTCCCTGCCTGTTGACATCAAGCAGGTGCCTTCACTGTCTTCTTTTCAATGCCTGCTAAAAGCATTACTATCTAGACAAGCCTGTCCAGACGCTTAGAAAGTTGAATTTTGACTTTATATATGTTCTAAAGTACCACTGGTAAGTTTTTGTTGATTTTATTGTTTTATCTCTTTGTAAACCGCTTTGAGGGGTGTTGCAATATGCCATCTACCCAAAGCAAAAAAAAGTGGGAGAGCTGATGGGTGCTAGTGGGGTGTAGATGTTCCAGCAGGTGGCGGGGACATCTAGGCGGGGCCCCCCCACACTCTGGTCTGGATGCTGAAATGCAGCCCAGCTGTGAGTCTCCTCCCTTGCAATGGCAGGAGAGACAAAGCTTGAGTTGGGGAAGGAAAGCCCCCCCCCCCCCAGTAAATTGCCAGGGAGTTGCAGGCGGGGCAACTCAACCCCACAACACCTGCCTGTCAGCCTGTCAGGAAATTAGGGGTTTTGTGCTTCCCCTTTCAAGAGCTGCCTGACGAAAGCATTAATTAACTTGTACAAGGAGCTGCCAGCTCTTCCCTCGACTGCTCCTCCCTCCACAGAAAGGAAGGAGGGAGTTCAATTTGCAGCCAGGCGGCAGGTCCCTCTGCTTCTGGAAAATGGGAGCAAGATATGCAGGCTATTCTCTTTTTTGGGGGGGGTCTGTCGTGACCGCAGGGCCCCCTTGCATCCCCAACACCCCACCCCTTAGAGCAGCACTGCAAAAGGGCTGTGCATCCGGTGTTTCTCCTTTTCATTTCTTAAACCAAACCAAGAAACGGGTTCCTAGTCCTCAAGGGGGCAGATGTGGAACTGGCAAAAAGGGAGGGTCTGTGGGCGGATGTGGCCCTGTCCTGCATGCTCTGTGTTCCTCTTTGTCTTTCTTTGGGTGCAGGCAGAGGAGCAGAAATGCTGCTTTCTCTGAAGTAAAAGCGTAGCCCTTTCACACACACACACAGAAGCTCTCTGCATTCCTGATTCTCTTCCCCCCTCCCCGGCACTTGACAATGAAGTTTCCGCCAGGGAGGGCTATTTTTGTCCCAGCGCTGCACTGCCCTGTCCACTTCCTCTGGAATTCAGGGAGGCTCTCCAGGGAACTGTGGGATCCGCTGAGCCGGGGGGGGGTTGCCATGTGCCAGGCTTTGGATGGTCTAGCTTTAGGGGCCTATTTTTGCAGTCTTGCAGGCGTGAGCTGCAAATAGCCCCATCCCCAATTTTGGTCTTGGATCCTGCTGGCAACTCTGGCCTCTGACTCTCGAGGTCGCCTTGGAAGTGTTGGTGGCACCAAGTTCCCAAGGACGCCTCTGGGTGCCCAGTTACCTTTCCTGCATGTATCTCTCTCCCCCCCCCCCCCCGTTGGGTAGGACTGAAGTATCCCACCCACCAGCCCTGTCTGTTCTCTCCATGAAAGGAGAATCAGAGGCTTTCCTCTCTCCGTGTTGGCTGTCTCGGGGACAGGGAGGAATTATAAAGCTGTAGAAGTGGAAGGGACCCCAAAAGTCATCTATCCCAACCCTCTGCAGTGTAGGAATCACTCTGAACCCAGTGGTTAGGATTCCATGAACTTGCTTAGAATCATTAGGTACCACTTCATAGCAGCAGCTTCTCACAGTAAAAATCAGATTTGATAACAGAAATCACCCGTTACTGGCAGGATAGGTTGCGGCAGGTGGCGTTTCCAGGGGGGCAGAGAGCCCAGCTTCTTTGCTGACATTGGCACTCGGGCAACAGGAAAGGGGCAGCCCCAAGACTCCTCTGCTCTTGCGCAACTTCATTTGCAGACAGGATGCAGGGGCTTCTTCAAAATGGGATCTCCTTGCCTTCTGACCAGGGCTTCCCATTCCACTTTGGAGACAGACAGCGGCTTGTGTCCCGCATTTCTTGCCCAACTTCAGGCAGAGCGGCAAAGTCTGGCCATTGCAAATCGGGTAGTTGCTGGTGGGTCAGGTCCTCGGCTGTCTGCGGCTTTTTCATCTATATTTGTATCCAGGAAGCCCTTTCCTCAGCGAGGTCTGCTTTTCTCTCCCTCCTCCCTGCAGGCTCTTACCCTTCACCCAAGGCGGGGGCCACCCTGGTGGTATACAAAGACTTGCTGGTGCTGTTTGGAGGCTGGACGCGACCCAGCCCTTACCCCCTGCACCAGCCAGAGAGGTTCTTCGACGAAATCCATACCTATTCGCCCTCCAAGAATTGGTAAGAGCTGTTCGGAACAACGGTCTGCCATTCTCAAACCTTCGTTTCAGCTGTATAGAATCGCAGAACTGTAGATTTGGGGTCCCACAGGTCACCTGGTCCTGCGATGCTGGAATCACAGCTAAAGAATTGCTAGCAAGTGCCCAACCAACCTCTGCTTAAATACCTGCAATGAAGGAGAGCTCACGAGTGTCCGATGGAGACCTTCAGAAAGCTCCTCCTGATGTTTAGTCAGAATCTCCTTTCTTGGAACTTGAATCCGTTGGTTCAGGTCTGGAGCAGCAGAAAACAAGCTGCCTCCATTTTCCGTGGGACAGGCCTTCAGATGTTTGGCTGTCTAAAGGGCCATCACACAGATGATGGAGCAAACCTCTCTCCCACCCCTCCTTTTTATTTATTCAGTGATTTGTACACTGCCCAATAACAGCCATCCTGCATTCATTTGATTTTTGATTTTTTCGCTGTGGAAATTGGAGCGTGAGCACGTTAAGAATTTTCATTAACTTTTATCTATATAACCCAGTTAACAAAATAACATTTTGTGGGGCGAGCGCACGAAAGATAAACCGAGCCAAACGAAGGCTAGGGTGGGATGTTACGTGCGCAAGAGAAAGCGATAAAGCTGGTTATCCAGAGATCTGCGATAAGATACAGACAAGTGGGCCCAGCTGTGGGCAGCCTGAGGAAGTACCACCCCCTTGGGCTTTCCCACAAAAAGCACTTGCTGCTTCCAGGAACTCTTCTCGTGGTGAGACTGTTGTGGGTGAGCTGAGCATTTGTGGGCATTTGTGGGACCCCGGGGTGAGAACCTGGAGGCTGAGAAAGAAGGAAGAGTGTGTCCAAAGGAAAATGAATTAATATTGATGTATATTTATCAGCAACTCTGTATTAATGCAACATTTTCATATACAGTGGTGCCTCACAAGACAAAAAGAATCTGTTCCGCGAGTCTCTTCGTCTTGCGGTTTTTTCGTCTTGCGAAGCAAGCCCATTAGCGCTATTAGCGGCTTAGCGGATCAGCTGATAAGCGGCTTAGCGGATCAGCTGTTTAGCGGCTTAGCGGATCAGCTGATAAGCGGCTTAGCGGATCAGCTGATAAGCGGCTTAGCGGATCAGCTGATAAGCGGCTTAGCGGATTAGCTGTTAAGCGGCTTAGCGGATCAGCTGTTAAGCGGCTTAGCGGATCAGCTGATAAGCGGCTTAGCGGATCAGCGGATAAGCCGTTTAGCGGATTAGCTGTTAAGCGGCTTAGCGGATCAGCTGTTAAGCGGCTTAGCGGATCAGCTGATAAGCGGCTTAGCGGCTAGGGAAAAAGGGGGGGGGAACCCTGCAGGAACTCGCAAGTCATTTTCGTCTTGCGAAGCAAGCCCATAGGAAATTCGTTTTGCGAAGCACCTCCAAAACGGAAAACCCTTTCGTCTAGCGGGTTTTCCGTCTTACGAGGCATTCGTCTTGCGGGGCACCACTGTATATTTTTGTAATGTTTTGTTCAAGTTGCCCGTCATTGATTTTTGCACACCACTTGAAGATTTTAAGCAGTATAGAAATTTAAAGATCAAGGGAGGTAGTGTGTGTGTGTGTGCACTGTTTTGTAGCTTCATCTTGCCCCTCTTTCTTCTCCTCCTTCTGCCCCCCTTCAGGTGGAACTGCGTGGTTACCACCCACGGACCCCCTCCCATGGCTGGCCACTCCTCCTGTGTCATCCAGGACAAAATGATTGTCTTTGGGGGGTCCCTCGGATCTCGGCAAATGTAAGTCCGTTTTTCTCCCCTCCCCTCTTCAAATGAAAAACACAATAATGTCCCGCAAGACCACCACCAAAAAGAAGGTGGCTTCCATCTAAGGTTCTCTCTTTCTGGCAGGAGTAATGACGTCTGGATACTGGACCTGGAGCACTGGGCCTGGTCCAAGCCAACCATCTCCGGGCCCACCCCTCATCCGCGAGGAGGCCAATCACAGGTGAGGGTCTCCTTACCCGCCCCCCCCCCAGCATCTCTGCTTGCAGTGAGGCCCACCGGGGGCCAAGGGTGGCGGGACCCCTTCCCTTTCTTCTGCATCCCCTGCCTCATCCACCACCTCCCATCTCCGGTGCCTAAAAGGCCTTGTGCCAAGTTAGCTCCCTGGTCTGCCTAGCTCAGTGCCGCCTCCACTGACTGGCAGCAATGGCTCTGCAGGAAGTCTTTCCCACTCCTGCCTGGAGATACTGCCAGCAGGGATTGAACCAGGGGCTTTCTGGATGCCCTGTGCCATCGGGATACAGCTGCTCCTGACCTTGGGAAGGTCTTGGGTGAGCAGCTGCCAGTGGCAGTAGGCAGAGCTTGGCTTCAGTGGGCCAGGAAGGGGCCTGACTCAACGGAGGGCAGCAGGTGGTTTGCAGGCTCCTGGCCTCTCTGGGCTCCCCAAGACTACATACCCACTTTTCTCTCTCCCTCTCTGCCAGATCGTCATAGATGACAAAACCATCCTGGTCCTCGGAGGCTGTGGGGGCCCAAATGCGGTGAGTAGGCTGTGTTGTGGGGGCTCTTCACTCCCCCTTTTGTTCCCTTTTAAGGCTCCAGTCTACTGTAATAATAATAATAATAATAATAATAATAATAATAATTATTATTATTATTATTTATACCCCGCCCATCTGGCTGGGTTTCCCCAGCCACTCTGGGCAGCTTCCAACAGAACACTAAAATACAATAACCTATAAAACATTCAAAGCTTCCCTAAACAGGGCTGCCTTCAGATGTCTTCTAAAAGTTTGGTAGTTATTTTTCTCTTTGACATCTGGTGTGAGGGTGTTCTACAGGGCGGGTGCCACTACAGAGAAGGCCCTCTGCCTGGTTCCCTGTAACTTGGCTTCTCGCAGTGAGGGAACCGCTAGAAGGCCCTTGGAGCTGGACCTCAGTGTCCGGGCAGAACAATGGAGGGGGAGACGCTCCTGTAGAAGCACCCAGCCAGATTCTGTGGGTGCTGCTTTCCTAGAAGCCACCCAAGACTGGCTTTCTGGCTCTCTGCTCCACTTAGGCAAAGCAAGTGAGTTGCCCTCCTTTCTGCCTGCTGCTTGTCTTTGGTGGGTGGAGGAAGGGGGGGGGTTCTGCAGGAGCAAGATCAGCATCAAAGGGGGGGGGGGATATTGGGCCTGTCTAGCACTATTCCGAAAGAGGTCACCACTGGCTACCTTTTGAAGAGCAAAGGCAGCCCCTCCTCATCTTGGGGGTGTCCCCAGCCGACTCCCTTTGCAGCCCAGAAAGGGGACCCCCTCCTGTGCCCGGCTGACCCTCCTTCCTTTTCTGCCCAACAATGTTGACTTGCCTTCTTGCCCCCAGTTGTTCAAGGACGCCTGGTTGCTGCACATGAGCTCCGACCCTTGGACCTGGCAGCCCCTGAAGGTGGAGAATGAAGAGCAGGGCGCCCCCGAGCTCTGGTGCCATCCGGCTTGCAGGGTGAGCGAGGAGGGGGGTTGTGGGGGGGGAGGAACAGCTGCCAGGGCTGCCTCTTCACCCACAGCTCTTTCAGTGCGGTGGGCTTCCATTAAAAATTCTAAAAGAGGGAGGGAGGGAAATAATGAGACCCCACCTCCCAAGTGGGTTGGTCGGCTAGCTGAGCTGGGATTTGAACTTGCAGCTCTCAAGGCCAATGTGCCTTAGGCATTTGTGGAACATATGTACCAACAGTAGCGGCTCTCAGGGGCTTTCAGGCAAGGGCAATTCCCAGCCCTGCCTGGAGGTGCTGTTAGGGTTGAGTCTCTTCCCCTCCTGTAGCATTCCCAAAGCAAGGAAGGACTGGACTCTGATTAATAAAATACACACGAGGCTTGACCAGCAAGACTCTAGGAGGAGGTGCGTATAATAATCCTCTCCACCCACCGGCCCAGTTCATTTTATTCACAAAAGAACTTTTTACACAGTGTTCATAAGAACCAATCAGATTTCCTCTGAGCATTTAAAAAACCCCACGTGGGACAAAGTCAGATCAGAAGAAATCCTTTTAACTACAAAGACTACTTTGAGCATGTATACATATCTGAACGCGGGACGCGGGTGGCGCTGTGGGTAAAAGCCTCAGCGCCTAGGGCTTGCCGATCGAAAGGTCGGTGGTTCGAATCCCCGCGGCGGGGTGCGCTCCCGCTGCTCGGTCCCAGCGCCTGCCAACCTAGCAGTTCGAAAGCACCTTCGGGTGCAAGTAGATAAATAGGGACCGCTTACTAGCGGGAAGGTAAACGGCGTTCCGTGTGCTGCGCTGGCTCGCCAGATGCAGCTTTCTCACGCTGGCCACGTGACCCGGAAGTGTCTGCGGACAGCGCTGGCCCCCGGCCTCTTGAGTGAGATGGGCGCACAACCCCAGAGTCTGTCAAGACTGGCCCGTACGGGCAGGGGTACCTTTACCTTTACATATCTGAAAGTAAATAAAACAGGACTAGAGGAGTGCATTCAGCAAAACCCTGGAGGTCATAAACAAGCAGTAAAACATGAGAGGAAGGATGGCAAGGAAGATAGGTATCTTTATCACCTTCATGTGAAACTTATTTCCTGGCCCTAAGATTAACAAAACCAAGGAAGGGTACATCAAAGCTACCTATTGACTTGATGGCCTAGGATGCCTGGTGCAGCAACCAGCAACTGGCCTGTGTCCTAGAATGCTTATACGTGCTTGTCAGGTGTAGAGAAAGCAAATGGCAGAGGTGGAGAGGCTTGTGGGATTCGATCAGAAACCATTGTCAAGGAATCAAACCCAGTCCACGCAATGCTTTCATCGTGGACACAATGGCTTGCTTCATTTTTCATAATGCCTCATAGCTATCCCACATGACCCCCACACTCTGGATATTTGCACCCCCCCCCCTTGAGCGGGGCTCAGAGAGAGGAGGAGCTCAGCACCGTCCAGCCCCTGGGAGCCCCTGTCGCGTTTCTCAGCCCCCTTGCTGTGGGCAGCAGAGAGGATGACGCTGTGCCCCCTTGCTTTCTTCTCTTGCAGGTGGGGCAGTGCGTGGTGGTCTTCAGTCAGGCCCCCAGCGGGCGGGCGCCTCTCAGCCCCAGCTTGAACTCCCGCCCATCCCCCATCAGCGCCACCCCGCCGGCCCTGGGTCCCGAGGCGCGGGAATATCGCTCCCAGTCCCCGGTGCGGACGGCGGATGAGGCGCCCTGCGTCAACGGCCGGTGGGGCACCCTGAGGCCCCGGGCACAGCGGCAGACACCCTCTGGCTCCCGGGAAGGGAGCCTCTCGCCGGCAAGGGAGGACAGCTCGCCCATCTTGAACGGCAGCGGGGGCTTGTCGCCCGGCCCCCTGGCCACAGGGGGGGCCTCTCTGGACAGCCCCCTGCAGGCCGCTTCTCCCAGCATCCCTTCCGCCATCAAAGGACACGACCCCAAGGCTGGCCTGCCCCTGGGCCCCCGGCGAGGCTCCCTCCCTGACCAGAAGGACCTGCGGCTGGCGGTGGCTGACTTAACCTGGGAGCCGAAGCCTCCGGCCACTTCCCTGGCCTGCCAACTGGACGCTGCAGAGAACAGGACGGTCAGCCTGGCCTTCAGGAACCCTCCGGAACAGACCAACGGCCTCCATACCCCGCCCCACACGGCCAGCTCCTTGGCGGGCGCCGTCTCCCCTGGTGCCCTGCGGCGGAGTCTGGAGGCGGTGAAAGCCCTCTCGGCCAAGGGACCCCCTACCCTGGCCGTCCTCAGTCCCCCTCTGGTCTCCTCGCCAGCGTCCCCTGGCAGCCAGAGTGGCAGCGCTAGCAGCACGGAGGGGGCGGCGGCAGCAGCCCCCAGCATCCCCCGGCCCGTCTCCAACCAGGGGGATGGCCACGCCTTGCCCCCCATCGCCCGCCGGCTCGGCCACCACCCGCCGCAGTCACTGAACGTGGGCAAGCCCCTGTACCAGAGTGTGAACTGCAAGCCCATGCAGATGTACGTGCTGGACATCCGGGGGGCCCAGGAGCACGGGCGGGTGGCCTGGAAGGTCTTCCACAGCAGCTGTGTGGTAGGGCCCCCCGAGACCAGCCTGCACACCGTGGTGCAGGGCCGGGGGGAGGTCATCATCTTTGGCGGCCTGATGGACAAGAAGCAGAACGTCAAGTACTATCCCAAAACCAATGCCTTGTACTTTGTCCGAGCAAAGAGATAATGCAGCGGCGGAAGCGGCTCCCCCCCTCCCCTCAAGACCCCCTCATCGTCGTCGTCCTCTTCCTCCTCCGTGCTCTGTCAAGCGGGCTGTGAATCTGGGCATCCACCCACCAATAAAAAAAAGATCTAAGCAACTGGAACGAATGCTCTTACCCCTCCAGGTCCCAGCATGAGCCCAGAGTGCCAAAACACACACCTTTTTCCGGGGGGGTGGTGGTTCCAGACTGGAGGGTGGTGAGCAGGCCCTTCAGTGCACATTGTGGCTTTCTCAACATACTTCCAACCCCGTGGCAGTTGTGGAGGGTTGCCAAGGGATTGGGGTGGGCACCATTTTTCTCCCTGCTGTGGGGCTGCAGTGATGCTAGGGAACCACCTTGGATCTTCCCCCTGACCATTATCCTTTTGGAAACTCCCCCCCCCCCCGTTCTTGTTGCTGTAGCCCCCCTGTAAGTTGCTGTCTGATCGATGTGAGTCTCTGGGTGCTGTCCCTTGGAGCAGGGTGGTTGAGATGTTCCTGGCTATGAGGAGCAGCCTGGCAGGGTGTGCTGGTCTATCACAGCAAAAGCAGTCAGCTGCCGGGGTGGGGGGCAGAGTGGCTTAAAGCAGTACCAGCTTATTTTGCAGATGCCACAGGAAGGGCCCCCATTGCCAGCCTTGTGTGTGATGGGAGGGGCCTTTGTCCATGGAGTCCTGCCGCTCCAGCAGGCGCAAGGGAGTTAGCAAGCAAGCAAGCAAACCTGGAGTTCGGACCTAGCCTGTTCCATGGCTCGTGTTGCAGCCTCCCTGCCTGCCTTTCTCCTGCAGCCGCTCCAGTGGAAATGGACTTGCTTTGGCATCAGATTCCCTGCTGGTTCCTAGAGGAAGCACTGACTCCTCCCAGCGGGTAGGGTGGGTGGAGGGGCCCTAGTGGCTGCTGCTCCCCACCAAAGCACGCTTCCACATTGTGAAGGAAGAGGGGCAGGATCCGCACGCAGGCCCCGGGTTCTGCTGTGGTGTGAGGGGCATAGCTGAGCAGGAGCACTAGGATGCCCCCTTGGTCCCTGGCCTTGGCAGGTGCCATTGGCGGGGGGAGTCGGGGACGGCATACTCTTCAACAGCATAAAAAGCGGGACAGGCCCTGGAGTGAGTGGGAGACAGCTCTGTGGCTTGCTGTTGAGCAGAAACTCCCTCTGATGTGATGAAGTATCCCACCCACCAACTGCATTCCAGTTTCTAATTATTGATTCAGCAAATCCTCTCCCTTGATTTTCATTTAATTTTTAACCTTTCTTTTCTTTTTACTTAATCATTACAGCTGAAAACCACTTAATTTCTAAACCAACATCATTCTAACATTCATTAATTTTGCAATGTTTCCTGAGATAGTCCTTAAATTTCTTCCAATCTTCTTCCGTCGTCTCTTTTCCCTGGTCTCGGATTCTGCCAGTCATCTCCGCCAGTCCCATATAGTCTATCACCTTCATCTGCCATTCTTCCAAGGTGGGTAGATCTTGTGTCTTCCAGTACTTTGCGATGAGTATTCTTGCTGCTGTTGTAGCATACATAAAGAATGTTCTATCCTTCTTTGGCACCAATTGGCCGACCATGCCCAGGAGAAAGGCCTATGGTTTCTTCAGGAAGGTATATTTAAATACCTTTTTCATTTCAATATATATCATTTCCCAGAAAGCCTTAATCTTTGGGCATGTCCACCAAAGGTGAAAAAATGTGCCTCCATTTTCTTTACATTTCCAACATTTGTTATCAGACAAGAGGTAAATTTTTGCAAGCTTGACTGGGGTCATGTACCACCTATAAATCATTTTCATAATATTTTCTTTTAAGGCGGGGACGGCATACTCTTCAACAGCATAAAAAGTGGGACAGGCCCTGGAGTGAGTGGGAGACAGCTCTGTGGCTTGCCTGTTGAGCAGAAACTCCCTCTGAGGTGATGAAAAACTACATCTGTAGCTCACCCACTCCCATCCTTCAATTGTCAGCAATCATAGTGGCTTCTCCAGGTTTTCTAGCAGTGCTCCAGGCCAAAATTCAGGCCACCCTTCACCCGAGATGGTGGGCAGGTGGGAAGGCCGTCCCTAGAGGCCACTGGCTGCTTTCAGTGGTCTATGCGTTTGCTTCTGGCCACCTGTCTTGCCGGATGTCCCGAGCACTTTTCATCTTCCCTATTTCTAGGACCAGAAAGGATAAAAAGAAAGCTCCAAAAGCTCCGTTTTCCTGGCTCTGCGCGCTGAGCAAGACAGGGATGGGGTGGGGAGTCCAGGTTCTATCACTGCCACCCCCACCCCATATGATACCAGCTGATTGAAATCCCACCTTCCTGAACTACACTTAAAACATGCTTTTGACTTAACAGAAGTGGGGGCATAATCGCCCTCCCCTCCACCTCGAAAGCACTTGGCAAAATTGTCCTTTGCATTGCAAAGATGAAGCTCTAAGCTTTCTTAATTGTTGCTAAATTGCCACAACTGCCCCCCCAACAAAATGTAGGTGTTCTCTTCCTCCTCTCCCCCCCCCCCCCGCGGCCAAGAAATCCAGCATTATGTTTTGGGCAACATCTTCACCTACTAGGCTCTTCCGTATTTCACAACCGCCTCCCTTCAAATGCCTTTAGTCCTTGTTTTTTTTTTGGGGGGGGGGGAGCTGCTTTTATTTTGTATTCGCCTGATGGAAGCAGAGACGCAGCCATTGCTGGTGGCTCCCTGGCGCTACTGGCTGGAGTGGCAATGCCCCCCACCGCTCACTTCTGCCCTACAAGAGGGAGGCAGTGCCGCCTGCGGGGCTGCAATCGTGATCCCAACGCCTTATCCGGGCTTGCAATGCACCCTGGGGAAACCGGTCCTGTGGGTGCTTGATTTGTGGGGGTCCCACCCGTGGCAGAGATCCTGTGATCTAAGTCTCTCCACCCTGATTTCCTGACTTATGAATGGCAGAAAGGCCCCGCCCATCTTCCACGTCCCCCACCAGCAAAATCCACATCATGACCTGCGTGTAAGATGGCAAGATGCGTTCTTGCCCCTCCCGTTGCTCGAAAATGACTCAGGTGCGCCCAAGACGCGCCCCACCCGCCTCCCCCGCTCGTCCTTGTAGACTCCCTCACCCCCGGTGTAAGAATGGAAGTGGATCGTGCGTGATATTTAAGAAAAGGAAAGTGAAAAGGGATCTGTGTAGATTTCATTTTCCTTTTGTTCCAGGTTACCACCCCACCCCCCTACTCCCTGATGGATTTTTTTGCAATTAAATTAAAAATAAAAATAAATCAAGTCCTCTTTGCTTGCTCCGGTGTGTGCGTTGCTCTGCAGAAGTCCCCTTTCGATGCTGGGGCAGCTCCGAGAGTCGTGGGGTTGGGGGGGGCAGGGACATTGGCAAAAGGTGTCCAGTACCAATATAAAGGTATTCGTGGCGCAAAACGAGCGCAAAACTTGGGCATCCTTTTGGAGGGGGCCCAAGATTTCGTTAATAGTCCTCCGCAATGTCCTATTTACAGGGTATTTTTACCCGCGATTTCCCAAAGATTTCCTAAAAAAGATGCTCAACAACTTTGCCTGCCCCCCCCCCCCAATAGCTGTCAACTTTTCCTTTTTCTTTCGAGGAATCCTATTCGGAATAAGGGAATTTCCCTTTAAAAAAAAGGAAAACGTTGACAGCTATGCCCCCAACACACACATAAAATCCTGGCTACGCCCATGGCTGCCACCTTAAATTATTATTATTATTATTATTATTATTATTATTATTATTATTATTATTAGTACCCCGCCCATCTTGCTGGGTTTCCCCAGCCACTCTGGGCGGCTTAAATGCTTAACAACTGAAAAACAAAAACAACCCGCTATCTACACAAGCAAGCGGGCAAGAGCAGCGACTCATTTCTTGCCCAGCCGCAAATCCCCGCAAATCTTGCAGTGATTCCTGCGCCGCTACGGCAGGACCACTTTCTCGCCCTTGAATGAGATGGGGAAAGGATGCGCCTCTCTTCCCCTTTCGTAGCTCTTTGGTGGACGGCTGGGGGGCGGGGCCGGGGCGGAACCCTTCGTTTACGTGGTGACGCCAGACGCAAGCGGGGCGGAAATGTCTGCCCAGGTACGGCGGGGAGGGAAGCGGCGCACCTTCTTAAAGGGGCAGCACGCGAAGGGACGAGGTTGCCTTTCGTGGGCTGAGCAGGCGACCTCGCGAGGGTGGGGAGGATCGGTGGGTCGGAAAACGCATACACACGCCGGGGGTCCCTGCGGAGGTCGGGGCAGCTGGGTACCCTTTGCCCCGGGCCTGGCAGGGCTAAGGCGGCCATACCAGGGTCCAGGGATCGGGTGCTTTTTTGCATGCGGGGTTTGGGTCTTGGGAGGTTTGTGCTGCGGGGCTGGGAACGGCCGCCTCCCCTTAGAGGGCTCCTTTCTGCCTAGCCAAGATGGATGTTGAGGGGTGGGGTGAGATGGGGCAGGAAGCCCACCTGCCATCATCCCCTGTCTCTTAGATTCGGAATGAAACTTCTCAACCACAGTAGTTCTAAATTACTTTCTTTTGATCCCAAGTGCTCAGAAAAATCCGTCCAAATCTTCAGTCGTTTGAAAACTTTTGTTGTTGTTGTTTAGTCGTGTCCGACTCTTCGTGACCCCATGGACCAGAGCAGGCCAGGCACTTCTGCCTTCCACTGCCTCCCGCAGTTTGGTCAAACTCATGCTGGTAGCTTCGAGAACACTGTCCAACCATCTTGTCCTCCGTAGTCCCCTTCTCCTTGTGCCCTCCATCTTTCCCAAATCAGGGTCTTTTCCAGGGAGTCTTCTCTTCTCATGAGGTGGCCAAAGTCTTGGAGTCTCAGCTTCACGATCTGTCCTTCCAGTGAGCACTCAGGGCTGATTTCCTTCAGAATGGATACGTTTGATCTTCTTGCAGTCCGTGGGACTCTCAAGAGTCTCCTCCAGCACCATAATTCAAAAGCATCAATTCTTCGGCGATCAGCCTTCTTTATGGTCCAGCTTTCACTTCCATACATCACTACTGGGAAAACCATAGCTTTTACTATACGGACCTTTGTTGGCAAGGTGATGTCTCTGCTTTTTAAGATGCTGTCTAGGTTTGTCATTGCTTTTCTCCCAAGGAGCAGGCGTCTTTTAATTTTGTGACTGCTGTCACCATCTGCAGTGATCATGGAGCCCAAGAAAGTAAAATCTCTCACTGCCTCCATTTCTTCCCCTTCT
This sequence comes from Podarcis muralis, assembly GCF_964188315.1. Taxonomy (NCBI): domain Eukaryota; kingdom Metazoa; phylum Chordata; class Lepidosauria; order Squamata; family Lacertidae; genus Podarcis; species Podarcis muralis. The sequence goes on along the minus strand of NC_135661.1, from coordinate 7,931,190 downwards.
ATTTGGCAGGTGATGGGACCAGTGGCCATGATCTTAGTTTTTTGATGTTGAGCTTCAAACCATATTTTGCACTCTCCCCTTAGAGGGCTCCTTTTTGCCTAGCCAGGATTGGTATTGAGGGGTGGGGTGAGATGGGGCAGGAAGCAGGAAGCCCGCCTGCCATCATCCTCTGTCTCGCAGATTTGGAATGAAATGTCTCAACAACAGTAATAATAATAATAATAATAATAATAATTATTATTATTATTATTATTATTATTTATACCCCGCCCATCTGGCTGGCTTCCAATCGAGTGTTAAAAACAGTACAGCATTCAATATTAAAAACTTCCCTAAACAGGGCTGCCTTTAGATGTCTTTTAAAGATAAGATAGCTACTTATTTCCTTCACATCTGAAGGGCGTTCCACAGGGCGGGTGCCACTACCGAGAAGGCCCTCTGTCTGGTTCCCTGTAACCTCACTTCTCACAGCGAGGGAACCGCCAGAAGGCCCTCGGCGCTGGATCTCAGTGTCTGGGCTGAATGATGGGGGTGGAGACGCTCCTTCAGGTATACAGGACTGAGGCCGTTCTAAATTACTTTCTTTTGATCCCAAGTGCTCATAAAAATCTGTCCAAATCTTCAGTCGGTTGAAAACTAGGAAGTTAAATAGAGTAATAACACCAGGGAGTACCTTCCATGCAGTTAACGAATATATTTTGCAAAATTGACAAAGAATCCGCCTGTTTGCATCTTAAGATAAAGCAAGTTTTCTTGGATTGGCTGGAAACCTTTTCAGTACTGTACTTCCTTCTCAAATTCCTTCTTTTTCTTCCAGTGCAGTTTTTCTGTGCACATTCAGCAAGCGTAGCCCATTGAGACACTCCCCCATCATTCTTGACCTGGTCTTTACTCCCCACAAGTACTGAAGGACCTCTCTACTGCTGCTGCTGCATGGCTGAGCAAGAGAAATGAGCAGAGCCTTTTTTGTGGTACGGTAAAAGATTTTTGCCTCTTTTACTAGGTCTGGTACGTTCATCTCCTTCAACTGCTCTTTGTGAGCATTTCAGTTTTAAATATTCCGATTATTTCTACTTTTATTTAAGTATTTTTATTTATTTTATTTATTTACTTGATTGCCGGGGGGGGCGGCAGCTCCCCCCCTGGCTACACCCTTTTTTCATGGAGGGCAAGGCTACCAATGGGTCTCTGTCTCTCCTCTGTCAGACGCCTCATGCCTGGAATCACAGGTGCTGGCAAAGTGCTGTGACACCTGTGTCTATCTGAGTGCTGGGCCAGGTGGGCCACTGGCCTGATCCAGATGCAGGCTGTCCTGATTCGTCCCTACTTCCTCTCTGTGCAGGGGTGCCTCCTCAACCAGGACCAGCTCAAGGTATTCTTCTGCCTGAGGCACTTGAGAGGCAGGATTCCCACCCTGTTCCCTGTGCAGGATCTGGCTCAGCTGGTTGTTGAATCTCAGGCAATGGGACAAGGTGGCAGCAGCAGCTTAGGAGACTCCTGGCAGATGCCTCGCTCTCTGCGTAATGATAGGGCCAACCCAGTTCTTCTTGGCTGCAGGGGATTCCTTTCTGAGGCTTCCTCCAGGAAGGAATAGTGGAGAAGGGATGTTTCTGAGCATGTGCAGAGTACATTTCCATCTCCACCAGCCTCTGTTTTACTGGAGAATGTAGGGGTGGGCAGGCGGTTAGGGCGGAAACCACTAAGCTTGAGCTTTCAACACCTTTCTTCCGAATTTCCCCCCCCCCCAATACATGTTCTGGGATCACACTGCACACACACTGCTTTCCTGCCTGCAGTTTCCTGGGGTGCGGGGAGAGACTCCATCAGGAAAGGCCTCCTTCCACCTGCCTTGCTCTACTCTCTAGTCTCTGCTTCTCAATGGGTATTGTATTGTTTTATGTAATGTGGCTTGCCGTTGTTCTATTGATTATAGTTTAGATATTATTTATTGTAACTGTTGAGTGGATTTCTGTTTAACTTTTATATTGTTGATATTATTATTTTATACTATTCTAATGATAGTTGACGCAGGTGGCGCTGTGGGTAAAAGCCTCAGCGCCTAGGGCTTGCCGATCGAAAGGTCGGCGGTTCGAATCCCCGCAGCGGGGTGCGCTCCCGTTGTTCGGTCCCAGCGCCTGCCAACCTAGCAGTTCAAAAGCACCCCCGGGTGCAAGTAGATAAATAGGGACCGCTTACCAGCGGGAAGGTAAACGGTGTTTCTGTGTGCGGCTCTGGCTTGCCAGAGCAGCGATGTCACACTGGCCACGTGACCCGGAAGTGTCTGCGGACAGCGCTGGCCCCCGGCCTCGAGTGAGATGGGCGCACAACCCTAGAGTCTGTCAAGACTGGCCCGTACGGGCAGGGGTACCTTTACCTTTAATGATTGTTGAATGTTACTTTTTAAGTAGGTTGCCTATTTTAAAGTTATGTTTTATTATCACATTTTTGTATTGCATTAGATTGTTATAAGATGTACATATTTTGTTTCTTCAGCTTGTAAACCGCCTTGAGTATTGTAAGATAGAAAGATGGTATACAAATTTAAAAATGATGATAGGGCTTCATGTCGCGTGCAGTCTCTCCCCTATATCCTCGTAGTCACCACTTGCTCTGTCTTGCTTTGCAGAAATATCAAGGAAGGGGAGTATGATCGTCCCCCCGGGATCTGTCGTCGTCACGGATTGGCACAAGACTCAAGATGGCAAGGAATACTTCGCCACTCTCTTGCGCCAGAACAAGCGCAGGCTCTTTGGTGAGTAGGGGGGGTGATGAGCCTTTTGGCATGCCAACCGGAGTGCAGACTTCTCTGGCAAGGAGAAGGCGCTCTGCACGTGCTCAGAGGCACTGTCAGTTTGCTGCCATCACTCTGACACGTTTCCACGTTTTGTGAGCTGGGAATGTGTGCTTTCACTTTGGGTTGCTTGAGGCTGCAGCGGCCATCTCACAGGGCTTGCCTTTCCTTTGCAGGGCTGACTGAAAGGCCAGTGCTGCCCCCACAAGTGGGTGCTGATATTGCAAGCTACAAGGTCTTCGTGTCAGGGAAGAGCGGCGTGGGCAAGACTGCACTGGTGGCCAAGCTGGCTGGTCTGGAGGTGCCGTTGGTCCACCACGAGACAACAGGTGATGCTGGCAAGGGAAGGAGGCAGTTGCGGTTTTCTCCCTCTCCAAGGAAATATTTCTCCCTTTGCAAAACTGAGCTCATTGCCTCCATCTTAAACATGTGTCAGAGACCAGGCTGAGGAGTACAGCTCTGAAGCTGCCCAGGAGCAATGGAGCAGTATAGATTTGGAATAGTGGTTTGCAGAGGGGCATAGTTCTGAAGACAAAAGTTGGGAAGAACTGGGGGGTGAACAGCAAAGTGAAGAACAGGAAGAGAGAGAGCTAACAGACGCTCTCTCGCTGGAAGGTATTCAGCATATCAGTCCAAGGTCACGTAGAGTGGATAAGGTGGCTATACAAAAAGCACGGTGCTTGCAAGATCAGGTTGCAAGGCAGAAGTGACTAGGGGGGAAGTGGATGGAATCCTTAACCGGGAACACCTTTATTCTGAGATGCAGGTGGCGCTGTGGTGTAAACCACTCAGCCTCTTGGGCTTGCCAGTCGGAAGGCTGACAGTTCAAATCCCCACGATGGGGTGAGCTCCCGTTGCTTGGTCCCTACTCCTGCCAACCTAGCAGTTCGAAGCACTTGCGGGAAGGTAAACGACGTTTCCGTGTGCTACTCTGGTTCACCAGAAGCAGCTTAGTCATGCTGGCCACATGACCTGGAAACCGTCTGCGGACAAACGCCGGCTCCCTCTGCCAGTAAAGCGAGATGAGCGCCGCAACCCCAGAGCCGTTCACGACTGAATTTAACTGTCAGGGATCCTTTACCTTTTATTCCAAGAATGGATGCTTTGTTCTTTTGCTGTGATCATTAAAGACTTAAATGGGAAGGGACTCTTTTCACTTTGTCCTGCTTATCTACGGCCAAAGGGGGGGCGGGGGAGGAAGCCAAGTGTCAGAGAAATGCTATTTTAAGCAAAGGGATATGTTAATTTGGGCCACATCACCAGGCTTCTGGATTTCACAGAACTCTTCATCAGACACTTTTTCCTAAGCAGATATGTTGTGAAATTCAGAAAGTTGCACAGTCCTGCACTCATTGAAGTCACTCCAACAAGGCTCCTTTTATCTCCTTTGTCCATTGGGACCCACAAAGCAACTTCTGCCTGTTGAGCTTCAGGATTGCAAATATAACTCTGGCAGCATGAGGCCTATAGGGTTGCTGTTTTTTAAGTCGAAAGCCAAGACACCCGTGAGTCTGTTCTAGCTGAAGCTGTTGTGTTGCAGGGATCCAGACCACAACTGTGTATTGGCCAGCCAAGCTCAGAGAGAGTGGGAAAGCCATCTTCTTCAAGTTCTCCTTCTGGGACTGTGGCGAAGCCGTCCTTAAGAAGTTTGATCATGTACTGCCGGTGAGTGTGCTTGCAGAAGGAGGTTCAGGCCTCTTCACAGAGCCAAGCTGTATCCTGACATTCAGAGAAACATCTGCTGTTGGGATCAGGTCAGGCGCACCATTGCTAATTCCCTTCCAAGAGAGATAAGGCAGGTCCCACATCTCTATATGTTGTACAGCAGGCCCTGTTCTTTGCTGCTTTCTCAGAACGGTATGTATTTGTTTGTTTCCTTAATAATTCTTTTAAAAAATAAAATTTTCAATTTTTACACATTGTAAGTAATATAGCTTCTCTATAAGGGAGTAAAAGAAGACTCTGAAAGGGTGGATGGGAAGTCAACGGATATGAGAGATTTGTTTTGACTGTATTTTAAAAGAATATGTAAAATTTCAGAACGGTTTTAATTGGGCTCCTAAAATTTGCATTGCTTTTATTTAAAAAAACTCTCATCATATTGTGATTTTACAGTTTTGCTGATCATTCTTTTAACGTACTATTTCATTAATTGCTTTAAAATTTTGCTTAACATATTGCTGGCTGTATGTTTGCTTAATTTGTCCTTGTTTCCTTGTGGAAAAATGTTTCTGAAGTGCAGGATATACCATTTGTTAAATAAATGATGAAACAAGGGAAGAAAAAGGTGGGCTGATTTCTGCTTCTGCTCTCCCCATGCCCCAACAGGCTTGCACAGAGAAAGTGGACGGTCTCCTGCTCCTCTTTTCGTTCACAGACCGGGCATCCTTTGACGACCTGCCAAACCAAATCTCTCGGGTGGCTGATGGGGCCAATAATGCCATCAGAATGGTGGTTGGCACCAAGTATCCTTCCAGCTCTTTGGTGCATGTGCCATTAAAACTCACAACTTGTTCCAAGGTGCTTGAAGGGGAAGGCAACTCTGCACGTGCTCAGGGGCATTTTACCCTTAGGATCTCTTTCTTTAAGTGAAAAGTTTGCACAGGAGGAAGACACTACACATGCTCAGAGAGATACTCATGACTGGTTTTTTTGTTTTCACCTTCTTTATCCTGCCTTTCCAAGATAAAAATCACACAAAAGGAGACTTGCAGGTAAAAATGTAGTGTAGCAGTGCTATTTTTCTAGAAAAAGAGGTACTGGAACTCACCATAAACACCTCCCTCGTTCTCTTAGAATGGCAATGGCACCCACCTGAGAGGTGCTGGAACTGAGTTGCCCCGGGGGGGGGGGGAGCCCTGGCTGTAGGTTTTTTTTAAAAAAAACAAACAAACCATCAGGTTAAAAAGTCACCTCAACAACTTCAGATGAAAAAACATTGTCACCAGATGCTCTGTGTAATAAAATATACAATTCTAAGGAGCCCATTTAAAAGCAAGTAAAGAGGGGGACAGATGGAGAAAATGAATCTCTGAACAAATTTTTGTCTTTTGGAAATGGAAGGTGTCAAGAAAATAAAATAGACACATTGTTGTTTCATTTTATTTCCTGTCGTCTAGGGTGAGTGCCCCCCTCATCACTATGATTTTGAGCTGCTTAGTTGTAGAAAAGTTAGGAAAGAATAAAACATTGAAACCAAACTAATTAAACAGTAGTACAAAAGAGCGTGGATCAGGGCCAAACTTTGTGTGATGATAAATGCACTGAATTAAAAGCAGGCTAAATCTGGCCACTTTTCTGTTGAGGAAAAGGCTGCCGCAGGGGCCTGATCCAGACTGTTGTAGGAGCAAGTCCTGGATTGGGCAGTTGTTGCTTCAGAATAAAAGCGGCCAGTTTAACCACACTGTTAAAAAATGCATGTTCCTCCCCAAAGGGAGCTCATCCCTCAGGCCGGGGTCTTAAGAGAGGAGCTGCTACACTTTTGTTGTGGTCTGTGTGGAGAGAGATTTGCCGGGCCCACATTGACCTTGATGGGGGGCTGAGTTTCTAGCGATCCACTTCCTTGACCGGCTCCCTCCAGGTTTGACCAGTTCGCCCACACCGACGTCACGGACCGGGATGTGACTGCCTTCCGCCATACTTGGGGCTTGCCTGTCTTGCGGGCCAAGAGCGTCAACGTGCCACGGTTGGACGATGGACAGACCCTAGACGGCCGTGCTGGACTCTCGGATGTGGCCCATCTCCTGAACGGGCTGGCAGAGCATCTCTGGCGGCAGGACCAACTGGTGGCTGGCCTCATTGCTCCCTCCATGACTCCTGGGCCCCTGGAAGAGCAAAATCCCTGGTAAAAGTACCCTGGGGTGGCCCGTCTTTTTTCATAACTTTTTTTTCCCCAGAAGAGCCAATGGGTGGCACTCACGACCTTTGAGTAAAAAGGCTTCTGCCAAGCCTGGGCCTGGAGGACTGCTAGGCCGAAGCCATCGCTGCCATGGCAACCATGGTGGCAGGAACACATCATAGCCATGCTTAGGAAAGAGCTGGTCTGGCTGATGGAGAAGACAGCCTCCTCAAGGCCAGGTGGCCCTCTGAGAGACTCTTCCCCCGCCACCGCCACGAAGCCCACAGCACCCTTATTGTTTGCACTGATTAATCCGGGGTCTGTTAACACTGAATTTGGGCTCTGGGCTTCAACTTTGTTACGGAAGGGGGGGGGGCATGTCTTCTTCTCCTCCATATGTTAATCCAGTGCAACCCAACCTCTCCTTAATGTATTCATGATGTAATCTGTGTAACCCAACCTTTCCTTAATGTATTCATGATGTAACTGGGATGTATTTTGCACTGTATTCTGGGACATGGAGGGAGTTTCAAAAGTTCATGTCACCCCTTTTCGGGGTTCAATCTCGTCTTGAACCTGTTGCGCAATAAACTTGGATCTTCTGCAGTTTGCTCCTGTCTGGCTGAGCTCATTTTCTTCCGCAGGGACCCGCGGACTTACTTAGTCCGACGAGCTGGGTGGCAGAGTAGCCCCGCACCCAGATTTAGCCGTAACAACTTGGTAGGAAGAAGAGTGAGGAATACTTCTGCCTTCTCCTTAGCCATGAGCAGAAGGTGTCCCAAAAGGAAATCAGCCTCTCCCTGTGGTGGAATCAGATCGTGCCCACAGGGAGTGGGCAAAGTGTACCCCCCCCCCCCGCCCGTAGTTTGGTGTTGCTTTCATGCCAAGAAATCTAATAAATGGCTTTTATTTAGCTGAGAGCTTGTGTGGCATGTGCTTCATTCTGCTAAAGGCTCAGTAGCAGCATCCCAACCACCACCCACCCCCCCAGTCCAATTTGGGCTCCTGCTGAGGTCAGAACAGCAGCACCCCCTGTTTCATTCCCCATGGATCTCTCCTCGCCCGGCAAATTCTGTGTAATGAAAGACTCAGCAGGTCTGGAGATGCTGTTTGGCTGGAAGACCCGACTGCTTTGCAGTGAACGCTTCCCAAACGGCAGGCAGCAGATGGTCCAAAGTGTATTGGGACTTGCCATACGTGCTTTCTGCCAGGCTTACTTGGGGGCAGGAGTGGGGCGCAGGCGCTGTCTCCACAGAACGTTTCCATGGATCCCTTCCACGGCTTTTGCGGCGGCTGGCTGCCCTCCCCTCAGCTCAGTGCTCCTGGGATGCAGGCAAGCTGGTCCTTTCTCTCCCTTTCTGATGATAAACTTTGGTTAGAGGTTTCCTGACACAACCCCACTGGAAGGCTCTGGGTGGGCAGGAAACAGCAGGACCCCCAGGCAGAAAATGGGAGTGTAGAAAAATGGTTGCACTTTTCAGGTTCTTGCCCACCGCTGCCTCCCTGGTGAACCTGCCAGTGTGGTGTAGTGGTTAAGAGCAGTGGACTCGTAATCTGGTGAACCAGGTTCAATTCCCCACTCCTCCACATGCAGCTGCTGGGTGACCTTGGTGTCAGCATCGCCCTTGAGCCAGTGCACCAACTGGACTCATGCACCTCAACCCCGACTGGGCTAGGCGAGCTAGGTAGCACTGCCAGAGACCTCCTTTCTCACAGGAACAGGTCACAGTGCTGTGGACTCACAGCTTAGAGCTGAGAGCACCGGATTCACTGTCTCAATAATACAGTCGTTGCGCAGCAGAGTTTTGCAGAGTCTTGCAGAGTATAAACCACTCGGAGAGCAGCTCTGTAGAATATCTTCCTTTTATTCTGTAACTACAACTATGATACAAAACTATATACAGAGCTGAATATTCTAAGCATAAATCAATGCTACACTGAGAGTCTGCAGCTGCACTTAGCAGCAACCTTATCTCTAGGATCTCTAACACTCTCTCTCTCTCTCTCCGATACACTGACTGACTGACTGACACACACACACACACACACACACACACACACACACACAGATGTGGTGCTGGGCAGAATAAGTAGATAGCAGAACACGCCTCCTCCTCTCTGGAGAGTCAGCAGAGACCATGAGGAGATCATCAGGAGATTCTTGGGTATGGGAGGGGTGAAATCTCCTCACTTGGGCCAGTCACACTTCTCTGAAGTCTCTCAGCCCCACTCACCTCACAGAGTGTTTGTTGTGGGAGAGGAAGGGAAAGGAGATTGTTAGCCGCTTTGAGACTCCTTCGGGTAGTGATAAAGTGGGATATCAAATCCAAACTCTTCTTCTTCTGATATCTGAACCTTAAAAGGCCCCTTCCTACGAGGGGGGCCTGACTCGGTGTCTGCAACCCAGGACCGGCTTCACCTGTGCCCTCATCCCTCCTGCTGACACCTCTCTCATGGCATCGGGGAACTCGGTAGAGCATAAGATGCTTGATCTCAGGGTGATGTTTGCAGCGGGTTGGACTAGATGACCCCCGTGGTCCCTTCCAACTCTGCAATTCTGTGATGAACGTTAACCCAGTATGCAGTGTTTTAGCATTTGCCTTCACAATCATCCTGCAAGATGGGCCAATGGGGGCAGGATTGTAACTGGCTGCCTTCCCCAAACTCTGTGCTGTGAAAAATCGTGACTGGAAGGAAAGGCTCTCAGCCAGGGCCTGACTGCTCCCTCTGTCCACTTAATCCCTGGCCCCACAGGTGCTGCTTTGCTCTGTGCAGCTTAGAGAGGAGGCTAAGGGGCCTGGGAGTTTTTCCTACCTCTCCAGAGAGGCGGAGGCAACTTCTCGTATGTGAATACCCCAGTATCATCTTTTTTTAAACGCGGCTTTTTCATAATACAATGCAATAAAAAAACTAATCTAAATGAAAACACAAAGAGAAAAACAAAAAACCCAACAGAAGGAAGAGCAAAGCAAGGAAGGAAGAGGAAAAAGAAGCGGGAAGATAAAAATAATAAAAGAATGAAAAAACATTGAATCATAGAGTTGGAAGGGACCACAAGGGTCATCTAGTTCAGTGTTTCCCAACCTTTTTTGGGCAAAGGCACACTTGTTTCATGAAAAAAATCTCGAGGCACACCACCATGCCAGATGGGGAAAGGTCACTTTTTACTTATGTAAAAAAAAATAAAAAAATAGTAACAGCATAGAAGGTAATGGTTATCTCTTTGATGTCTGATGGGAGGGCATTCCACAGGGCGGGCACCACTACCGAGAAGGCCCTCTGCCTGGTTCCCTGTAACCTCACTTTTCACAGTGAGGGAATTGCCAGAAGGTACTTGGCACTGGATCTCAGTGTCTGGGCTGAACGATGGTGGCGGAGACGCTACTTCAGGTATACTGGACCGAAACCGCTTAGGGCTTTAAAGGTCAGCACCAACACTTTGAATTGTGCTCGGAAAGGTACTGGGAGCCAATGTAGGTCTTTCAAGACTGTCGTTACGTGGTCTCGGCGGCAGGTAGCAGCGCTCACAGCTTACGGACTGCACCGTGTAACAGGTGTCTGGCCCAGCAGCCTAAGGCGGACAAGCCACTGAAACAGGCATTCAGAATCCATTCATTTCATAAAACCTGCAGGGCTCAATCTCTGTGTTTGTGTATGTGTGTGTTTCTGTTTTGCCCAAGGGTCTGGGGGTGGGAGAGAGCTCTTTAGCATGATGCTTTTAAAACAATTAAATTATCAACAAACAAACCTGATGATACGAATAGCAACGTCAGGTGCTACCGGGGGGGGGGGGGGAGAAGGGGGCCTACTCAGAAGTAAATACTGCGTCCAGGTGCAATTAGCGCTGATTTAAGGTGCACCAAGACTGCCTAAAAACCTCCCCAAAGATATGCAACAAAGCGCTTCGTTGCAGAGGGGAGAGTTTGTGCACCGTGGAGGCTGGAGGGCTTCTATTCTACATGCGAGGGTTGGGGGGCGAGGAAAATGTGCTCCGTGGGGGGGCGGGGAAGGCAAGAAAAGGAGCTGAGCTCTAACTATAGGCTCCCACGCTTGAGCAGGCCCGACTCGGTGGGGCGGACCACCCTCTCTCCTGGAGGAAGAGGAGGAGGAGATTCCCATCCACGGCGTGGCCTCCCGCGCTCCTGAACGGGAAATCTCTGCAGCCCAAGACTCTCCGCGAGGCAGCTCCTCCCTTCCTGCCTTGAGCCGCCGCCAGCCGCGCCCCCCTCCCCAGTTATCTGCTGCCTGCCAAGCCCCGCCCCTCTTCATTGTCCTCCCCTTCTGTTTATTCCCCTTCCTCCATCCCTCGCTTTTCCCCCTCTTTTTCCTTTTTTAAAAAAAATATTTTCTCTTCCCCTTCTTTTTCCCCACCCTTTCTTTTTTCTCTTTCTCCCCCCCCTCCCCGGTTAAAGGATTTGAGCAATGGGTCTGGAGGTGGAGCTCGTCGGAGGATTAGCCCGCCTCGCCCGCCTCCCTCCCACGGCACACTAGGCAACGTCCGGCGGCACACTAGTGTGCCGCGGAACACCAGTTGGGAAACACTAATCTAGTTCAACCCCCTGCAATGTGGGTTTAACTCGAACCCACAACCCTCAGATTAAGAGTCTCATGGTCAACCAACAGAACTATCCTAAAGTATTCACTTCATCTGCTCGGTGAAATTTTCCCAGTCTTCAGACTCAGACATTTCAAGTTCATTCATTTTTCCTTCCACACAAAAAGTCTAAAAGGGGTTCTCCAATTACTGTATTTTTCCATGTATAAGACTAGGTTTCCCACCCTTAAAAATAATGTCAAAAATTAGGGGGCGTCTTATACTCTGGGCCATCTCCCTCCATTTTCTTAAATCTGAGTCCCCAAAAATAGGGGGCGTCTTATACTTGGGGACGTCTTATAGACGGAAAAATACGGCCTTATTATCAATAAATTTCAGCAAAAGTCTCCCTCCAGACCAGCATAACAACTTTACCTCAAATGTTGAGAAGCAATGAATCCTTCATCTTTATTCAGAGTTTCTTCAGTGTAATCAGATTAAAACAGTACTCTATAGTTATTCACTTATTGTATATTCATTAAGTCACACCCAGTTCCATATGTTCCATTCCTGATTCTTGCTGGCCATGGTTTTCCAACCTGATTTAGAAAAATAAAATCCGCCTATTTCCTCGTCCTCCAGTCTTCTTCCAGGAATCTGACAGTCCTCCATCAATAGTATTCTCCGAAGGTTCTGGGTCTTCTTTAACCTCATCTTTCTCTGGTTCATTTTCATTCCCCACTTTATCCATTTCAGTTCTGATCTCTTTTGGTTGCTCATCCAATAATTGTTGCATGATGCCAACAATGGCATCATGGGGTGTCCAACAGTGTTTTTACCATTACTGAGTGCTCTTGGGCTTATTAACAGGTCACTTTCTTTAAGATCTTACAGTCTCTGCTTTGAGTCTGAGTCCCCTGGATTTTTATCAATTTCCACATTTTCCGCATTCTTTTCTCACAGTAGCATAATTATGCTAGTTAGTTTCATTTTGCAACCAGCACTTTATCCAGAAGGACAGAGCGTTAAAAATAAAAGACAGCAAAGATTTCCAACAGTTGGAACACCTTAGCATTTTGGGGGCCACAATTAAAGCATGCTTTTCGTTTTGCTTTCGTCTCTCTTCTTAAGCCAGCAGTCAGCTTGCATTAAGCCTTTTGATTTTCGTCTCTCTTCTTAAGCCAGCAGTCAGCTTGCATTCTAGATTTATATTTCAACTGCCAGACAGAAAACCTCAGTCGTAATTTATAATACTCTCACAAATAAATAAAGGGAGGTTTAGCTGACTTTATGTCCCTTGGGACTATTACGTGGTGTTTGGGCAGAGCAGTGGAAAACAGCCTTTCGGAACCTCAGAGCTTAATCTCGGTTATCTCTGTTTTCCCGGAGATTATGTGATAACCGAGATTTATGGCTGGGCTATCATTAACCATCCCATAATTATCTCCATGGACAGGGTGTCTGTCAACAAGAGATATGTCGTCCACCATCTTTCCTTCCTGGACATGCCCCATAAGAGCAGTCAATTTGTGTTTGTTCCTGACTCTGAAAATCCTGACCCAGGCTCCATTTTGCCAAGGCCACCACTTCCTGAAAACATTACTGAAGAGTTCAGACAGCTCTTTTCTTGCTTGCCTGCCTGGAGCCAGAGTAAATATTTAATGCAGCTCGAGGGAGCTGAAGGAAAGATGTTTCTGGAATTGGAGACTGCGGTGAGTCTCCTAATAGCGTGGGCTCCTCAAATTCATCTCACCCCGGGATGGGCTAGGCTGGAAGGAAGCTGAAGAGCTGAAGATTCTTTGCAACCTTGCAGGCAGCAGCTTCAGTTGCATCAAAGGTTTGCCTGCAGTCCATCATAGAACCATAGAATTTAAAGGGACCCATGGGTCATCTAGCCCAACCCCCTGCACTGCCAGGCCTGCAGGTACTTTCAAACCAGAGGGTCTTACAAAGGAAGAACATACATAAAGTTCTTCCAGAGGACCAAAAATGATGCCCACCCCAGAGGCTCATCAATGGATTGCAGCTCCCAGAAACCAGCCTTGGGTTCTCCATGGGCCGGTCTAGTTTGCCTCTTCCCCTCAGCTCTTTGGAGGCTGAAAGTGCCACTTGGCTCCTGCTACCTGCTAAAATCACACCCCTCCTTCCTCTTTCTCCAGTGCTGTTTATCCCCAATCTCTGGCTTTCCTCCTGTAAACTGCAGTGGTAGTCAGTGCTCCCTTGCTGGCAATTCCCTTCCATAGCACTGTGATAGGAATTTTGAAGTCTTAGATATATGGTAAAGTTCATAATTGTACCAACCAAGCACGTACATAGATCAGCACAGGAAGACCGACCTGGAACCATTTTGATTCCTAAACTGAGCAAATGTTTTCTCTGCAAGGTCAAAGTGGGAAACCTCCTCATTGTCTCTTTCCTCACAAACCCTGTCTTAAGGGCACGTTTAAGATATGAATAGGGTGTGAGCCTGTGACCTGGCCCAGGAACTAAGTATTTATCATTACAAAAGATTGGCCAGGCTCCCCAGGCAATCCAGTCAAGTAACCTGCTAGACAGGAGATAAACAATTCTGCGATGTAGGTGTGCTGTATCTGAGGGGTGGTCTTAGGTTACACCCCTTCTGTGATGTATGTATGATGTTTCTGGGGGTGGTCTTGATCTACAGGGTGGCAATTTCAGAAGTCTTTATATGGCCTTGCGCACCATTGTTCTGGGTTCCTCCTCCTCTCCTGCGTGTGGTGAGTGAGGACCCTGTTGCAACAGATCAATAAAGATCAGGCTTACTAGCTGCTTTGCTTCTCAATATTCTCTGGTTGGCCTCTGTTATTTTCTCCTACCAATAGGGAACCTATGCAAGGACTCTACAGTATATGGGCTCTTGGATACCCCATAAGGGAAAAGGGCAATTTTTGTTTACAACAGCACTCAGAATTATGGGGAGGGCCCCATGGCATCAAAGCCACCCCCCACAAACCGTCCCTTTCCAATGCCCCTCTCTCTCCTTTTGCCGTCAGGATCCAACATGCACTCGGTCCAGAATTTAACATTTACTGGAGAGGCCGTAGTTCAGTGGTAGAAGATAGATAGTGAAATAAATGAATTAAGGTCTTATAAAGGTTCATAAATGTACCAAGCAAACACATACATAGATATATAGGCCACATGTCTGAAGCTGCACAGGAGAGCAGCCATGGAGCCATTTTGACTCCCAGGCTGACCAGGTGTTTTCTCTGCAAGGTCAAATGTCTCCCCATTGTCTTTTCCTTCACAAATCCTGTCTTAAGGGTATGTCTGTGTATGAATAGGGTGAGCCTGTGACTTGGCTCAGGAACTAAGTACAGTGGTACCTCGGGTTACATACGCTTCAGGTTACATACGCTTCAGGTTACAGACTCCGCTAACCCAGAAATAGTGCTTCAGGAGGCCCCATTAGCTAAAGTGGTGCTTCAGGTTAAGAACAGTTTCAGGTTAAGTACAGACCTCCGGAACGAATTAAGTACTTAACCCGAGGTACCACTGTACTTATCATTACAAAAGACTGGTCAGGCTCTCCAGGGTATCAAACATTAGCAGGTAATCTGCCAGACAGGAGGTAAACAACCCACTCAGATTTCTGCTTTAGCCCGCCCTTTCTGTGATGTAGGTATGATGTTTCTGGGGGTGGTCTTTTACTCCAAGGTGGGCAATTTAAAATGTCTATATAAGGGCGGGCACACCTTGGTTCGGGGTCCTCCTCCTTTCCTGTGGGTGAGGGGAGCACCCTGTTGCAACAGTTCAATAAAGATCAGGCTTACTAGCTGCTTTGCTTCTCAATATTCTCTGGTTGGCCTCTGTTATTTCCTCCGACCGATGGAGAACCTACAAAGGACTCTATAAGGGCTCTTGTGTCCCCCATAAAGGAATAAGGGCAGATTTTTCGTTTATTACAATTTATTACGGTCAAAGACCAGCTCACGTAACATAACACAATAAAAACAGCGTTCATAAAGATAAAATATACAATCGGAACAGATTGCAGCAATAGCTCATGAGTTAAAATTGAGATATATACATACACCCGTACAACTGAGATTTGGGCTACCATAAAAAAATTGACCCTGAGGTGCCCCAAAGGGCAACTTCAGCATTTCCCTAGTAAGCTATTTTATTCTAGAGGATGATCTGTGCCTACAAATCTGGACGCAGAATCTGGCTACCAGCCAGGTAGTTCAGTGGTAGAACAGCTGCTTGGCATGAAGAAGGCCCCAGGTTCAATCCACGATGGCAGCATCGCCTGGTAGGGCTAGGAACAGACCCTCTGCCTGAACCCCCCCCCCCCCCCCGAGAGCCACTGCTGCCAGCCAGTGCAGACAATGTTGGGGCTGGTTGAAAGACCGTTGACAACCCAGAGTTAGTTAGAATTGCAAGGTGGCAGCCTCTTCTTGCGGCCACCACCAAAGTACTGTCCCCCCTCCCAAATCTACAGAGCAGATGTGTTTTGGATAAGGAAAGGGGGAGTGGGGGGGGCAGGACTGGTGGATTGTGCCCCTCCTTAATTTGAGGACCCTCTTCCAGGCAGGAAGCTGTTGCAGGGATGGAGACAATATCTGCCTGCTGGAATGTCAGCCTGCCTCCAACTCTGTTTCTCTTACACAAAGAAACGATGCTTGAATGGCAGGTGAAGATGATGGACTATACGGAACTTGCCGAACTGACTGGGAGACTCCCGAGACCAGAGAGAAGAGACGGTGGGAAAAGACTGGAAGAAGTTTAAAGAATATTTGAAGAAATATGTTAATATTTAAATCTTAGAATAGCTTTGGAAGTAGATATAGGCTGTAGGGTTAGAAGTAGAAGATAAAGGTAAAGGTAAAGGGACCCCTGACCATTAGGTCCAGTCATGACCGACTCTGGGGTTGCGGCGCTCATCTCGCTTTATTGGCCGAGGGAGCTGGCATACAGCTTCCGGGTCATGTGGCCAGCATGACTAAGCCACTTCTGGCGAACCATAGCAGCACACGGAAATGCCGTTTACCTTCCCACCGAAGCGGTACCTATTTATCTACGTGCACTTTGTGTGGCGGGGATTTGAACCGCCGACCTTCTGATCAGCAAGTCCTAGGCTCTGTGGTTTAACCCACAGCACCACCCGTAGAAGATAGTGTATTTTAAAATAGTATTCTTTGTAAGTGATAAAATGTGAAGATTTTTATGGTAAATGTAAGTGTGATAAAAAAAAATGGTTAAAAACTATGATATATGAAACTGCTAAAGATGAGGTAAAATGAAAATCAGATGGGGGGGGACTTGGGGAAGCTCACCTAACAATGTTTAGAAATAATAAGGATAAGACAAGAATTTGTTTGTATTTCTGTTTGTATTGTTTATTTGTGTTATAAAATGAATATTTTATTTTTTTGAAAAAAAGAAAAAACAAAGAGAGGATGCTCTGATTTCTCCCTGACCACCCACCTCTTTCCCCCTCCTCCCACCTTTGCACAATCCCTCTTTGCCCCCCCCACCCCTCCGTGCCCCCCCCCCCCCCCAGGCTGACAGGCAGCTAGAGATTGTGCCGGGAAGCCTCCTCTGCTTCTGCTGCTGCTGCTGCTCCTCCTCCATCCCATAGCTGCTCAGCAACAGCAGAGCAGGGGCCTGGCAGTGCGTGGGGCTGGGGGGGGGGGCAACAGGCAGGCAGTGGGCTGGCGTGGCTCCCAGCGCCCCTCCTTTCCCAGGCCATAGGCACTGCCTCTCCTGCTGCTGCTGCTCTGACATCACTGCTCCATCTCCTTTGCAGGACCAGAAGATGCTGCACAGCCCAGTAGGAGGATGGAGGTCCCCAGGCCACGGATGAGGAGCTAGGGGAGGGCAGGGAGACTCTCTGGCTTTGGAGGGGCCCCCCCACCCACCCAAATGAGCTTCTCTCCTGCATCCCACCTCCCTCTGGAAGGACTGAAGCGGTGATGGAAGCTGCAGCCTGAGTCTCCTTCCCCGACAACGCCCCCCCCCCCAAGCCACCATGATCCGCAAGAAGGTCTCTGGGTCGGATGCCCAGGACACCGGCCTGCTCATCGGCCTGGGGAAAAGCCCGTCGGGCCTCTACGAGGATTCCAGTATTCTCCCCAACGGGGGCGCTGGGAGGGACACCTTCGTAAGTACACAGGGAAGGCAGGGCAAGCAATCCCAGTAAGCGGTTCTTTCCAGAACCAGGGGGTGTTGGGATCAACGCCTTTCGTGCCTCCCGCACGGGGAGGTTTTCCCCTGAGGGTGTTTGGAGCCTAGCTGCGATTGCCCAGTGGCAAGGGGGAGGCGCTCTGTGTGTGCTCAGGGACTACACTCCCCCGCCAGCTTTATTTAGAACCAAGTCCTGGGTGTGTCTCAAGAAAGAAAGAAAAGAAGGAAAGGTGTTCAGATCTGCAGGTGTAAGACCCCTGTACCCCACTTGGTGGGGTTTCTCCTTCAAATCCAGCCCTGGGAGGAGGGAGGAGGCACAATTCTGCTGTCAGACCACAACCCACAAAGAAAAGCAGCAGAACTTTTCTCCCCATTTTAAAATGCAATTGTGGGGTTCAGCTGCCCACTGCTACTGTACACAAATAGGGTGGGGGTGGAGCCAGGGGGCAAAGCCTTTCCGTGCCCCTTGGGTCTTTTTGCTGCAAACTGTGAGCCCCCCCCCCCAAGTTGCACGAAGGCTGAGCCACTGATTAAGGACTGGCAGGTGGGAGGGCCCCAATTCTGGGCCAGGCCAGGCCAGTTAACCCCAGATTAAAAAAACCAAAACAATAAGAGCAGGTCCTATTGACAGGAAGGAGGGGGTCTCTTGGTGGTCCCCCATCTAGGACCGGCTGGCCCACTTTGCAATGCTGAAGCCTCAGGCACCCACCAGGCTCCACAGGAACTTCCACCTTCCATCTCAGACGCAGCATAGTCCCCCAAATGTGGCCCCATCCTGATTTTGTTTTCAGGATGTGGACGACGACGACGACCCCATCTACATTTATGGCGATGAAACTTATGGCTACCCCAGCAGTGCCAGCGGGAATTACTTCCGAGATGGGAAGACGAAGATAGGCAAGTATACACTTCCTTGCCCCAGTGTTTTGCCCAAGTTGCAGTTTTGCAACCGCAGAGCAAAGGGGGCTTTGGCTTCCGCAAACTCCGAGCGGCAGGCAGCGCGAAAATGAACCCGTGTTGCTCTGGCCACATGCTCTGGCCTTGTGGGGGGTGGGCTGCACTTCGGTTGCGGAACAGGGCACCCCCAGGGCGCCCACAATTCCCTTGCCATCTCCTTCTCTGCCTGCAGATTTTGTGCTGGTCTGGGAGGAGAAGCTGCGTCCCTCGAAGAAGAGGCGCAACAAACAGCCCCACCCGGAAGGCGAGAGGGCAGCGGGACAGGGGGCCGGGTGGGAGGCGGCCCGTGGGCGTCACGAGAGGTGGAGGCAGAAGTTCCTCAAGAACCTGCGCACTGCCGGCCTCTTGATGGAGAAGGTGAGGGGGCTTTGCTGGCAGAGGTCTCCTGGAGGGCTTCGGGCAAAGTTGTACCAAGGCTCCCTTGTGCCCTTGGCAAGGAGCTGCGCTGGCACCTCTGAAGCTGGGATAGACCATGAAGCAGAAACTCAAAAAGTTCGCTTTCTGTCTGCCAGCCTGCCTGCCTTCTTTTCCACTATTGGGCACTCCACTCTTCATTTCATTTCACTTTTCCATATTACCATACGGAATGTGGTTTACAGCAACAAAATATACAACAAAGAACCCACACCTTAGAACAGGCATAGGCAAACTCTGCCCTCCAGATGTTTTGGGACTACAACTCCCATCATCCCTAGCTAACAGGACCAGTGGTCAGGGATGATGGGAATTGTAGTCCCAAAACATCTGGAGGGCCGAGTTTGCCTATGCCTGCCTTAGGATAATGTGATCGAATACAAAAAGTCATAATAAAATATAACTTTAAAATGGGACGGCTTATATTGGACTTATATCCAATAAAGTACAGTCATACCTCATGTTACATCTACTTCAGCTTACGTTCTTTCAGGTTACGTCCCCGGTGACCCGGAAGTACCAGAAATGGTTACTTCTGGGTTTTGCAGCGAGCGCATGCGCAGAAGCGCAAAATGACATCACACGCATGCACAGCCGTGGCGAATCGCAACCCGCGCATGCGCAGACGCGCCACTGCGGGTTGCATTCTTTTCATGTTGCGAACGGGCCTCTGGAACGGATCCCGTTCGCAACCAGAGGTACCACTGTATAGTCAAACCTCGGTTGTCCAACATAATCCGTTCCGGAAGTCCGTTTGGCTTCCGAAACGTTCAACAACCAAGGAGCAGCTTCCGATTGGTTCCAAGAGCGTCCTGGACTCAAGCAGAAGCTGCGTTGGCAATTCAGCTTCCGAAAAACGTTCGAAAATGGAGCCGTTTGTTGCCAAGGTTTGACTGTAGTATCCAATAATCTCTGGGAATATAATAGTACACAACTAACTCTCAAAACATCGGCAAATAGTAATTAAACAGAAATTCACTCTTAGCATATACAGTAAATAATTACTAAACTGTGATCCGTAAAAACAAAAAGATAGACGCAAGTCACAATGTATAAAATACCACATATTTGTTATAATTGTGGAAAATCTAATTAATTTTTTTAAAAAGCCACACACAAAACAATGTATAAAATACCACAATACGTACAAAACCACGTAAAAGGATCAAGTGGAGAAACAAAGATGCAAGATGATTTATTTTTAAGAAATCCCAAACTCCTCCACTCATGCTTCTAATAGCTCCACCAGCCCAGGCTTCAGGCTTGTGTTTTCTTGGGGGGCCACAGTCTCTGTGCTGCACTCCATGTGGAAGAGAGGCTTCCAGGAAGCCCCCACCCTCTTCTCAGCAACCTGTCTCCTTCTCAGGAGGAGACTCTGAGCGACCGCAAGGGAATTCACTACATGAAGCTGAGTGCGCCCTGGGAAGTGCTGGTTTACTACGCAGAGGAGCTGTGCATGCGGGCCCCTCTCCAGGTGAGTGCCGGCGCATGCAGGTGCGGTGGGGGACCCTTTCGGCTTCCTCGCAGGCTGCCTCCTTGCCAGCGGTCTACCTCCTAGCCCCTCCATCTCCTCTCGTGCCCCCATCGCAGGCCCACCCCAACCCGGACCGCAACAGCTCGGACGACCTGCTTCGGAAACTGCACCTGCCGAACATCATGGCCCAGCAGGTGCCCAAGAAGCCCGTCGACTACTACACCTGTGCCTTCCGAAAGTCCAAGCTGGACAAGTGAGTGAGGGCAGGTGTGGGGAACCACCAAAGGGAGGGACAACTCCAAGGGGTGAACCCCAGGTGGGCCTCAGGCCTTCTGTGTGGCCCATAGCTGTCAATTACAGATTTGAAAATAAGGGACCAGCAGCCTCAAAAATAAGGGATCAGCAGCCAAAATAAGGGATTTTGCAGACACAAATATGTTCAACTTCTGAGCCCCTCCGAGCCAAAGGCAGAAAGCCCAACCAGCAGCCAAACGAAGCCTCAAGTGGTGGTTCCCACAGCGCAGCAACCCGGCAAAGGCGATGCAGCAAGGAAAACCACCATCACCTCTCTGCTGGGAAGCGCTGAGCAAAGGCGAATCCCCAGGCAACACAGCCGATTTGATTGGCACGAGGCATGCAAGCTCCACCCCCCCGTCGTTCTTAGACTCCTTATTGGGTGAGCAACGCAGCCAAGCAACACAGTTGGAGCCTCCCTCCTCCCTGGCCGGCAGGGAGGGAGGGAGAGGAGCTGCTTCCTTTGAAACCCGGGAAATTTAAGGGACATCATCAATAAGGGACAGCAGCGCGACACAGCGCTGGGATAAGGGACAGTAGACAGCTATGGTGTGGCCCCCAGGACACTTCTTCTCGGTACCCACCTTCTCGGTCTCCAAAGGAAGCCTTTCAGCAGTCGTGCCATGTTTGGGCCTGGCTGGGAAGTTTCTGAGGATGCCTGCAAGGTCTTTTGTCCAACTGGAGAAGGGCTGCGGTGCTGGGGGGAGGCAAGACGTGTGGCTTTTGTGTGGCTGGAAGATACCAAGAGAAGAGTCACTTCCATTGCCCCACCCAATTTTTGCCTCTGGCCATGCCCACCATTGCCACACAGCCCTCAAGGACCACCTCTTTCCATATGAACCGACCCAGACCCTGCAATCATCATCCGAGGCCCTTCTTTGTCTGTAGGGTAGCAGCATGAGAACGGGGCCTTCTTGGCGGTGGCTCCCCATTTGTGGAATGCTCTCCCCAGGGAGGCTCGCCTGGCGCCTTCATCATACACCTTTAGGTGCCAGGCAAAATCGTTCCTCTTTAACCGGGCCTTTGGCTGACTGATATCCATGCCCTTTTAAAACGTGCGTGCGCACATTTATTGGGTTTTTCTTGTTTTCATTGTGCATTTTGTCTTTTTATATTGTGATTTTACGTTGTAACTGCCCTGAGACTTGCGGGTATAGGGCAGTATACAAATATAATAATAATAATAATAATAATAATAATAATAATAATAATAATAATAATGGCAGCCTAGTGGGGGTCTGGCAGGGCCAGATAGAGAAGCCTGAGGGCTGTAGTTGTGCCTGCAATTACCCTGCTCCGTTCCCAAAACTGCTTTGGCCAGAGGCGACAAAAGCTGCCCAGGATGAGGCCTTGGGGAAGCTGCCCAGTGCTTCCACCCCAGCCTGTGCCCAGCTCTCCTTCTCTCTCCCTATTTCTGCCCAGTGCTTCCACCCCAGCCTGTGCCCAGCTCTCCTTCTCTCCCTCTCTCTCCCTATTTCAGGTTCCTGGGCAGCGAGCAGCACGATTCGTACTTCACCAACACGCAGAGGCATCGCATTGTGAGCCCTTGGGGTGGGGAATGGGGCATGCCGGGTGGGTTCGGGGCAGCCTGACAGCAAAGAGGAGGAGGAGGCAACTTGGACCGCCTCTCTTGTCGATGCCCTTTCCTTTTCCTCCCACCTGGCTGAACCCCCCCTGAGCGCCACCCCTCTCTCTCCCAGGTGTATGAGATCCTGGCCCGGACCATCTATGGGAAGAGGAAGCATGCAGAGATGGGCATCGACCGACTGCTGAACGAAGGGGTCTACTCCGCAGCCTTCCCACTGCATGAGGTGAGAGAGAGGCTGTGGGGGGTTGGGATAATAATAATAATAATAATAATAATAATAATAATAATAATCTATTCATATCCCGCCCTCCCCAGCCGAAGCTGGGCTCAGAGCGGCTAACAACAGCAAAATAATACAGCATTCTAAAATCAATTCATTATAAAATCAGTTTAAATCAAATTAATGGCAACCATTGGGCTAGAGTTCTGTGAGGAGCCAGTTTAGGGATCCCTGCAGGGACGCGGGTGGCGCTGTGGGTAAAAGCCTCAGCGCCTAGGGCTTGCTGATCGAAAGGTCGGCGGTTCGAATCCCCGCGGCGGGGTGCGCTCCCGTTGCTCGGTCCCAGCACCTGCCAACCTAGCAGTTCGAAAGCACCCCCGGCTGCAAGTAGATAAATAGGGACCGCTTACTGGCGGGAAGGTAAACGGTGTTTCCGTGTGCTGCGCTGGCTTGCCAGATGCAGCTTTGTCACGCTGGCCACGTGACCCGGAACTGTCTCCGGACAGCGCTGGCCCCCGGCCTCTTGAGTGAGATGGGCGCACAACCCCAGAGTCTGTCAAGACTGGCCCATACGGGCAGGGGTACCTTTACCTTTTTAACGCATGAGAGGGGGCCGAGCCCCCCTGCTCCTTGACTCCAGGTCTATGCGGGTGCTGGTTGCAGTTCCTTAGTGCTGAGGTTGGGGGTGGTTCAGTAGAGGAACAGCTGCTCTGCATGCAGAAGGTCCCAAGTTCACTCCTTGGTATCTCCAGCGAGGAATGGGAGAGACCCCATCTCTGGGACTCAGCTGCCAGTCAGCGTGAGCAGTACTATGCTGTATGGATGCACTGACCTGTTCTTGGAGGGCACTTTGCATGTGCCCCAAGGCACCCTTTTCCCGCTGCTTATGGTCATGGCTGTTTGTTTCACTTGTGCAGAGCTCGTCCAAAGTGGAAGTTAGAATAAAATTAAAAACTGAAAACGAAGAAGCAGCCAGCCTGCGATGTGGTTCCCCAGACACCTTAGCCCTCCCAGTCCCGGGGCAAGTGTACCTGGCCACTGCATGGGCTCCCTTGCCTCTCACACAAATGATAAACCCCAACGTGGAAAATATTGCATGTAGATTATATCAGATAAAAAAAATCAGGTTATATCTAACATAAAAGGCAAACAGTGAGTGCAAAGAACAGCACATAATATTTTGCAGGATGTTGCAGGTTTGTTAGGCTGTGTTCTTTTTTTGGGGGGGGGGGTAACTGTCTTTTCATCTTTACTTTTTTCCCCAACTGAAATTAAAATTCTGCTATTTTTCGTGAGGCTGTACACCTTGGCCTCTACACCTCTGTCCCTTGGGAGTCTGGGATCCTCCCCAAGGATGGCTGTGCTACCTTCTGACATCATTTCCTGTGCGTGATGATGTGACTTCCTGTGGGTGATGATGTCACACGTCCACTTAACCTCTTCCCTTCCGGCTCCTCCTCCCGCAGGGCCCCTTTGAGCTGCCCGAGTACGAGGTGCTGGGCGAAGAGCTGAACCCCCGGCAGATCCTCTACCGCTTCTGGGCCCAGTGGCGCTGCTGGTACAAATACCAGCCCTTGGACCACATCCGCGAATACTTTGGGGAGAAGGTGGCCATTTATTTCGCCTGGCTGGGTGAGGCGCCCTCTTTTGTCTCCTCCTTGGCTGTGGCAAGACGCTGTTCAGAACTCCGGAAAAGGGAAGCAAGGAAGGTGCAGAGGCAGGCAGGGGCCTAAAATCACTCTGCGGTTGCTCAGAGGCCATGTGCACACCAAGCCTTTGAAGCACACCCCCAAAGAATCCTGGGAATTGTAGTTTGTTCAGGCTGCTGGGAAATAAACTACGGTTCCCAGGAACCTTGAGGGATGGGGTAGCTGTATGCTTCAAAGTGTGTGAGTGTGAGCTGCCAGAGGTCTCCCTCTTCTTTACATTCCCATATACCGTATTTTTCACTCTATAAGACGCACTTTTCCCCTCCTAAAAAGTAAGGGGGGAGTGTGTGTGCGTCTTATGGGGTGAATGCAGGCTGCGCAGCTATCCCTGAAGCCAGGAGAGCGAAATAGCCATGCAAAGCCTCTGGAGCGCAGCGGGAAGAATGCTCCCCCTGCCCTGAAGAGGCTTGGCGTGGCTATCCCAGAAGCCAGAACAGCAAGAGGGACAGCTGCTGTCTCTGCACAGTGATCCCTCTTGCTGTTCTGACTTCCCTTCGCTGGAGAGGTGCTGCGCAGAGAGAGAAAGCTGCGCAGCACCCCTTCAGCAAAGCGGGAGGAGAAATGGAGCCCCTTCCGTTTCTCCGCCTGCTTTGCTGGAGAGGCACTGCGCAGAAAGGGAGAGACTATACCGTATTTTTCGCTCTATAACATGCACCCGACCATAACACGCACATCGTTTTTAGAGGAAAACAAGGGGAAAAACATTCTGAATGAAACAGTGGATGTATCATTTTTGTGCTTCATGCTGTGGCCACAGACATGTGATCTGATGGTGAATTTGGGGTGACCCAATGCAAAGATCCTGAGGATCCATGTGGATCCGTGCTTTGTAACCACGTTATTGCACCATTGCAGCCCCAGGCAACAGTGGGTGCGTGATTTTTGGGGGGCAGGCTGTAGCCATGGACATGCTATGTGATCTGATGGTGAATTTGGGGTGACCCAATGCAAAGATCCTGAGGATCCATGTGGATCCATGCTTTGTAACCACATTTTAAGTGGGGAGGGAAGGAAAAACACAGAAGGGACAAGGAGCATGAGAGGGGTGTGCAGAGAAGCAGCTGGCTAAGAATGCAGGAGAGGGATATAATGGGAGGGAGAAAAGGAAGGCAAAAGTTTTCCCCCACCTACCCACCCAAGCCAGCCAGCTCTCTCGCGCGCTCTCTCTCTCTCTCCCTCCTGCATGTTTTCAGCAGCACAGAGACAACACTCTGCTTTCCCCTCTGCTTGCCTGGAAGGGAGGGGCTTTCCCTGCTCTTTGTTCCGTTTGAGCAAACACAGCAAGGAAACAGAGGAGGGTGGGCAGTAAGACCCTGAGGCAGAATGCAGGAAAGCAACCACTTCCTCTTTTCAGGTTTCCCTTCTCCCAGACGCGCGATTTGATTTTTGCCTGATTTTTGCCTCCACTCGCCCCAGTTGGCTCCAGGGACCACACATTTGCTCAATAACACGCACAGACATTTCCCCTTCCTTTTTAGGAGAAAAAATCTGTGTGTTATAGAGGGGAAAATACGGTATTTTTTTCTTGTTCTCCTCCTCTAAAACTAGGTGCGTCTTATGGTCGGGTGCGTCTTGTAGAGTGAAAAATATGGTGCCTTATTTCTCTTCTGTTGTTGTGTGTGCTCCCGTTTGAGCCTTGCACTCTCCACATGCTCAGAGTTAACTTTTGAAGCGGCTTTGGGTCTCATGAGGTGCCGAGTTCTGCATCTGGGTCCTGAGCAGGGAGACTGAGGTCTTGAGGAAGGCGGAGCCCAGCCCATCAACTCTGGCCTGGAAGGGGCTCAGGTTGGGGGGTGGCAGGGCCAAATGTTGGGTGCCCTCTGCTCACGGGCTCGGCCTCACCTGTCTCCCCTGCAGGCTTCTACACGGCTTGGCTCCTCCCGGCTGCCACGGTCGGCACTTTGGTCTTCCTTGCCGGCCTCTTCACCATGGGGACAAACACGCCAGCGTGAGTGGGGCTGGTGCTGTGGGGAGGAGGGCAGTCAGCTTGTGGGAGAGCCTGCGTGCCTCAGGGCATGACAAACCCTTTCCAAGCATCCCTTTCCAAACCCTCATCCTCCATCTTGGGCCCCATGGGGGTGGGAAGCTCCATCTCTTTTATGGCTGTGCATCAGGCAGAAGTTCAACTGGTGAAGCATTTCCTAGCCTGCATCTGCATGGGCAGGAGGAGACTGGCCACACATTGGGCCTTCAGTGCCGCCTTGGTGGGTGGGTGTCCCAGAGGCACCTTGGAAACAGACCTTGGAAAATCAGCTGAAAGGACTGTTCAAGTCCTGAGATTTCTGAAGGCCGAGGAACAAGGAGTAAGAGAGAAATAGCCTCCTCGGAGCAAGCACCTAGTTGATGACCGAAGAAAACACGATGCAGAGCTCTCTTTTTTCAAAATAATCATATTAAGAGGAATAAACGCAGGATCCTTTATCCTCTGTCCGTCACGCTCCGTCACGCACAGCACGATGGGCTGCCTCGGCCTGATCCTGCTGTTTCAGCTGCAAATGCCCGGTGGTGGAGTTATACAGCAGTGGAGAGGAGTTTGCGCCCTGCTTGTGGGTTTGTGGCTGCCCCCCTGTCAGAAGCAGGATACTGGGTTGGGTTAGATCAGGGAGTGGGTTCTTCCTTGTCTGCCATTTCTCATTCCTGCCCTCTGACCCAGGATCCTGGTCCTCTCTAGCCTCAGAGAGGTGATTGTGCCAATTCTGGGCAAAGGAAAGGGCATCTCCAGATGCGTAGAGGTGCTCTCTTTCGATTGCTTCATGCACAAAGAGCTCCAGTTATTTAAAAAAAAACCACACCACTTCCTGAGTTAGTTTTAAGCTCTGGGCAGAGAGCTGAAGGGAACCCAGCTGGCATTGAGTGTAGTGATCAGGTGGGATTGCTATGAGGAATTATAAAAAATATGGAGCAAGCCATTTGTGTCAGCAATGAAAGCATTGCGTTGACTGGGTTTGAGCCATTTTGATATGATTTCTGATCAATCCACCATGCCTCTGCATCTATGTCCTATTTCTCTGCCTGACAGGCACGTATAAGCATTCTAAACACAGGCCAGTTGCTTCATCAGGCATCCTGGGTCATAAAGATAGTAGAAAACTTTGATGTAGATTTGTTAATCTTTAGATAGATCTTAAGGGCCCGGAAGAGAGTTCACAAGGAGATGTTAAATGCTGCCATCTTTCCTCTCCTGTTTATGTCCTCGGGGGTTTGCTGAATGCATTCCTCCTTTTAGTCCTGTTTTATTTACTCTGAACTACGTATGCATGCTCAAATTAGCTCTTTGTAGTTTTAACTTTGTCCCCACGTGGGGTTTTTTTTTAAATGCTCAGAGGAAATCTGATTGGTTCTTACGAACACTGTGCAAAAAGTTCTTTTGTGAATAAAACGACCTGGGCCAAGGGGTAGACAGCATTATTATTAGTATTCGCACCTCCTCCCAGAGTCTTGCTGGTCAAGCCTCGTGTGTATTTTATTAATCAGAGTCCAATCCTTCCTTGCTTTGGGAACGCTACAGGTGAGCATCATGAAACACCCCTTGGGTGAGCCCCCCGCCTCCCTCCAACCCTGAGTGACATCCTCCACTGACCCTCACCCTCTGCTCTTCCCCAGGCAAGAGATCTGCAACAGTGGGGGGCAGTTCCTCATGTGCCCCCTGTGCGACACCTGCAGCAACTGGAACCTCTCTGAGATCTGCCCCATGGCAAAGGTGAGGCGACTTCCTGGCTGCTGGGCCTTCAGGGGGGGAGGATGGGAGGCAGGGCATTTAGGGACATCACAGAGAGCCAAGGAGCTCTCTCTGTGGGGCCTGGGAATGCAACGGATTGCCTGCTTCCAAAGTGGCGCTCCCAAAGTCTCTCTTTAAAAAATAAAACATTTAAAAATTTAATTTTTTTTAAAAAAATAAAACTGGTTTTTCAAATTACAGTTTTACAATCACATACCCAACATAAAAACCACATTTTTTTGGAATCTCCTGGACTTCCTCCCCTTTGTGGGTCCTATTATTAGTCCTTTCCTCCTGCATCTTTTAGGGACGTGGGTGGCACTGTGGGTTAAACCACAGAGCCTAGGACTTGCCGATCAGAAGGTCGGCGGTTCGAATCCCCGCAATGACGGGGTGAGCTCCTGTTGCTTGGTCCCTGCTCCTTCCAACCTAGCAGATCGAAAGCACGTCAAAGTGCAAGTAGATCAATAGGTACCACTCCGGCGGGAAGGTAAAAGGCGTTTCTGTGCACTGCTCTGGTTCGCCATAAGCGGCTTAGTCATGCTGGTCACATGACCTGGAAGCTGTATGCTGGCTCCCTCGGCCAATAAAGCGAGATGAGCGCTGCAACCCCAGAGTCAGTCACAACTGGACCTAACGGTCAGGGGTCCCTTTACCTTTACCTGCATCTTTTATGATAATCCAGATCTTTTTCATCTTTATTATGTTCAAAATTCACCATTAAACTACAAGTGTTTTCCAATTCCACTAACGATTTTAGCTGTTTACAATTAATTATAATTTCACCCCATTCTTTATTAAAATTTTGGTCTTCGTGATTTCTGATTCTTCCGGTCATTTTGGCCATTTCGGCATAGTCCATCAACTTAATCTGCCAATCTGGTCGGGACTTTATCTTCTTTCCATCTCTGGGCCAATAACATCTGAGCAGCCGAGGTTGCATACATAAATAGTCTTTTCTGCTCCATTGGGATTTCGACACCTAAAATTCGTAAAAGAAAGGCTTCAGAGTTGTTATTGTTTTGGAAAAGGTTATTTTAAATTTTTTAACAGGTTCTCTCCATGTCTCATTGGCAAGCCAGCCTTGGGTGACCTCAGTTCCCCCATCTGCAGAATGGGAACCATAGTGATCTATGCGGCATTTTTGTTTTGCTTTGTTTAGAAAAACATTCGTTCGTCATTCATCTATTCAGTACCAACAGCCTTGCACCCAGCGTGGCTCAGGAATGCTAAGAACCCTCCGAATCAGTGCAGTTTTCAAAGGCGCAGCCCACAACCTTGATTCGAAATGGCACACGGCTAAATCCAAATATCAGGCCAAACCTGCTCTTTCCTCTCAAGCCAATTTGGTTAGGATCTCTTTAAGAGGTGTCTAAATACGTGGAGCACAAAACCTTCCCCCCAAAACAGGCATGGGCACGGCATAGCTACCATTGGGTGGATTTGATTCCACTGGAGTGTCTGTATGGCAGCTGCTCCTGGACGTCTTCCCCTTCCCTCTCTCGTGTTCTGACCGTAGGTGGGCTACCTCTTTGACCACCCAGGGACCGTCTTCTTCAGCATCTTCATGTCCTTCTGGGCCGTGACCTTCCTGGAGTACTGGAAGCGGAAAAACGCCACGTTGGCCCACCACTGGGACTGCATGGACTTCCAGGAGGACGAGGCAAGTGGGAGGCAAATTGGGACCTGCCAGGCCTCCCTCAACCCACCTTTTAGGTGGGTGGGTGGCAAACTTAGGCAGTGTTCCCTGCAGCAGCAAAAGCAAAAAGCAGAAGCAGTTTTGCTGCGCCAGCCACTTTAAAGCCCTAAATGGCCTCAGTCCTGTATACCTGAAGGAGCGTCTCCACCTCCATCGTTCTACCCGGACACTGAGGTCCAGCGCCAAGGGCCTTCTGGCAGTTCCCTCGCTGCGAGAAGCCAAGTTACAGGGAACCAGGCAGAGGGCCTTCTCGGTAGTGGCACCTGCCCTGTGGAACGCCCTCCCATCAGATGTCAAAGAGAACAACAACTACCAGACTTTTAGAAGACATCTGAAGGCAGCCCTGTTTAGGGAAGCTTTTAATGTTTAACAAACCACTGTATTTTAATACTTTGTTGGAAGCTGCCCAGAGTGGCTGGGGAAACCCAGCCAGATGGGCAGGGTCAAAATAATAAATTATTATTATTATTATTATTATTATTATTATTATTATTATTATTATTATTATGCCAGCTAGCACCAATCAGACTAGCATGGTGCATCTAGTATGGTGGGTGGGCAGGAGTTTGCCCCCTTCCCTCCTGGCGCAGCTCCTGTGGTTGGATGCCAGCAAGAGCCATTTCGCACGACGTTTCCGACGAAATGCCATTTCCGAACGTCTGAAAAGCGTTTCTCTCTCTCTAGCCCTGCGGTGTCGAGACAGCGTTCCCAGGTCGTGCTCAGAGAAGCAGGATTTAGGAATAAAGGTGTTAATAACGTTGGCAGCATTAAGATAAATTCAACAGTGTAAATAAGTTTTGACGGACGTAAAAATGGAATAGGAAGGAAATAAGCAGCTATCCTATCTGTAAAAGATATCTGAAGGCAGCCCTGTTTAGGGAAGTTTTTAATATTTAATGCTGTATTGTTTTTAACAGTTGATTAGAAGCCGCCCAGAGTGGCTGGGGAAACTCAGCCAGATGGGCGGGGTATAAATAATAAATTATTATTATTATTATTATTATTATTATTATTATTATTATTATTATTATTATACTGAATGGTTTAGTTTATGTAAACTACGCTGGGATCTATGGCATGCAAACTATACCATGGGAAGAGAGGAAAGGAAGTCACTGATGATTTAAATGAATATTATAAAATGTAAAATAGAAAAAACTTAATAAAAAAATATACAAAAAAAGAAAAGGAACAAAGATATTAATGTACCAAGCTAGTGCATAGCAACGGAACACCCTAAACACATCACAAAATGGTCATTTTCATGACCTCTTGGTCCCTTTCCAGCTCTGCGATTCTGTGAACCACAAGGCTTGTAATATAATCCTAAACATCTCCGCGCAGTGTTAAAGGCCATTTGCGTCCAAAGGGTTTTCTCCTTTGTTTAGGAATCTGAGAGCTCTGCGTTCCCCAACCCCACTTTGTCCCCAGAAGCCGTTTCATAGAATTTCGTAGAGGTGGAAGGGACTCCCAAGGTTCATCTATCCCAACCCCGTACGATGCAGAAATAGCAGCTAAAGAATCCCTGGCAGATGGCTGCCCGAGCCCTGCTTAAAAATCCTCCAACACCTACCGGCCTTCATCTCTCCATCTCAACCTCTCTCTGTCTCTCCTTCCCCCAGGAGCGACCTCGGCCAGAGTTTGCCGCCATGGCCCCCCGCATGGAGCAGAATCCCGTCACGGGGGTGAAGGAGCCGTACTTCCCTGAACGGGACCGTCTCTCCCGCATCCTGACGGGATCCATGGCCATCATCATCATGGTGAGGGGAGTCCCCTGCCCCCAGCACATGCCAGGCAGAGGCCTGGGCTGCGGAGCTGGGCTGAGCTGAGAGCCTTCCGGTCTCAGCGCTGATCCTGAACGCTTTGCTTCTCCCGCCAGCTCTGTGTGGTGATGATCTTCCTCGTCTCGGTGATCATGTACAGAGGAATTGTCAGCACTATGATGTACCACACAGGGAACACGATCTTGATGACCCAGGTGAGAGCAGAGGGGCCGTGAGGCCTGGTCCATCCCCGCCCCCATTAGGGACATTGAACCCCAAATGTTAAGCGATGTATTTTGTAGGGAAATGGTTTTGTGCAAAGCGTACGGTGCGTTCTCCCCCGCACTGCCGAATTCTGGGAACTGTAGCTGACCCCTCATAGAGCTACAACTCCCAACATCGTTAAAATCGTTAGTAGGATTGGAGTATCACTTGTAGTTTAAGGGTGAATTCTGGAAGCGATGGAGATGTAAAAGATTTGGATCATCATAAAAGATGCAGGAAGAAATTATTAATAACAGGACCCACAAAGGGGAGGAGGGAAATCCAGGAGATTCATTGGAATCTTGTTTTTATGATTTATGTAAGATTTTAATTTGAAAAACCAAATAAATATTTTTTTTTAAAGAAACCACAATTCCCAACATCATTAAAACTACAGTTCCCAGAATCTGGGTGTGTATGCTCCTCTCTAAATGTGTTAAAAATGCACCATGTATATACAATCAAAGTCTCTCCCTCTCTCTCCCTCTTTCTGTTTTGCATTCTCTGGATATACATATAAAAAGTCCAGGCAGAATTCTCCTGCAGTTAGGGTTGGATTTTAGATTGTAAGCCCCTCAGTGGCAGAGACCTGCCCCTCTCATCCTCTGCCGGGCACACTGGGCATTCAGAGATGCAGTAAGGGCTCCTCCACACTTCCCTTGCCCTGCTGCTCTTTCGTGCTCAGTCGGAGCAAACAGTAATTTGGGTTTTCTGCGGATTGACCTTTGCTCCAATTTAGCACTAAAGAGAGGATTTTCCTTGTGTGTTGAGTTTGAGCCCAGGGGGTCTCTGGGGTCCCACACCCAGAATTTCTAGGCTATTGGGTTCCCCTTCCTCTCTGTGTGTTTTGAGGAGGGAGAGAATTCGCTGGTCTTTGGAGAGGACTGGGGCGGCGACGTTCGGTCTTTCCCCTGCAGGCGGGGAACATTGCTAACATCAGCAGCTGCATGGTGAATCTGGTGCTCATCCTCCTCATGAGTCAGGTCTACACCTCTCTGGCTGAGAAGCTCACCAGGTGGGGTGAGTCTGAGATGCCAACCCCCCACCCCACCCCGATTTCCCAGCAAGCCCAAACTCTGTCCCTATTCTGTCCCTGCATTGCCACTGCCAACTGTCTGAGCTCAGTTCACGAGGCTCCCTTTGCGCATGATGGGGCGGTGGCCTGCAAAATGCCTCTTGGGGATTTCTGGAGCATGAGCAGCTCCTACGCCATGGGGCTGGCTGCCCCCAAATCTCCCCTTCTCCTGCTCCTCCTCCTTCCTCTCTGGCCACCCTATACTGGGCTCTCCCCTTTTGCAGAGATGCACCGGACTCAGACGCAGCATGAAGACGCCTTCACCTTCAAGGTCTTCATTTTCCAGTTTGTCAACTTCTACTCCTCCCCGTTCTACGTGGCCTTCTTCAAGGGCAGGTGAGGCTGCTAGTCTCTAGACCCCTTGCACAGGGGCAGGGAAACAACCCCAGTCGACAGGGAGGGAGGGACTTCCTAGCCACGGAGCGCAAGCCCTGCTTCGCCATGGCCAGGGGTCTGCAACCTTTAAGACAAAAAGAGCCACTTGGACCCATTTCCGAAGAAAAAAAACCTGGGAGCTGCAAAACCATTGCATGCGCGCCGCTGCCCTCCGATCTGATAGCGGGCGGGAAGGTGACGTCGGGACGGTGCATGACTAACGCACGCACCGCCCCCATGCGACGTCACAGCCAGTACAGCGCCCACCACAGTGGGGAGTGTTGGGGCGCACAATGCGCCTCCTTCCCTCGCTAGTATCTGCCCCGGAGAGCCACATGCGGCTCCGGAGCCGCAGGTTGCCGACCCCTGGCCATGGCTGTGGCTACAAGGAGGCATGTCGTGGGGCTCCACCACTTGGGCTGGGTGCCCCCCAACTCCCCACTTCCTCTATGGCTTTGCCTTCTCCTCCTGGGGCTCTCAGCCTCCCCTGGGCTTTCCCAGTGCAGAGCTGAGAGTTGCCATTTTGAACGTTCCCCCATTGCGGGGGTGAGGCTTCCAAACACCAGGCAGACCCTTCTCTTTGTCCCAGCAGGTTTGTGGGGTACCCCGGCCAATATGGAAAACTCCTGGGCATGAGGAACGAAGACGTAAGTACCAGGGCAGGGGGCAAGTCTTCTCTCTTGCCTCGGTCTGGGCACTGCCCACCTGGCGGGCTCTGCATCCAGATACTGGAGCCAGGCAGGTCCTTCTCCAAAGAGTTTGCTGCAGGTGTGTGTGTGTGTGTGTGTGTGTGCACGCGTACGTGTTTCGGTTTCTCCTGCTGTCACCCCAGATCAAACTGTGTTTTTCCCCCTTTTTTGATTTAAGAGCTCACTTGTTTATGTTTGTTTTAGATTATTTTGGTTCTGGTTTCTGTTTTAGGTATTGGCATAGCTACATACATACAGTGGTACCTCGGGTTAAGTACTTAATTTGTTCTGGAGGTCTGTTCTTAACCTGAAACTGTTCTTAACCTGAAGCACCACTTTAACTAATGGGGCCTCCCGCTGCCGCCGGAGCACGATTTCTGTTCTCATCCTGAAGCAAAGTTCTTAACCCGAGGTACTATTTTTGGGTTAGCGGAGTCTGTAACCTGAAGCGTATGTAACCTGAAGAGTATGTAACCCGAGGTACCACTGTACATACATAATTATTTTTTTGTATGCCACCTTTGCTTAGTTCAAACCATGCTCAAGGCAGCTTGCAGCATGAAAAAGATACATAACTACAACGTGACAAATGTAGTCATAAACAATAAACAGCATTGAAAACACAGAAAGAAACTGAACTATTTCCACATAAATCACAAAAAGATCTAAAATAGGGATACAAAAAACCCAGCACCAGCAACCCCCACAACAAAAGGTCCCAAACACTCCATATATGAAAAAATGGTTATTTATAAGTAAAAATTTAATGTTATAATAACTTAAGATTAAAGATCAGGGTAGAATAAAGAGGGAAAGAAACTGCTGAGCTAATAAATTGAATTGGAATACAAAAAAGGGAGGTAGGAGGAGGTCCGGGAAACAAGTAAATGAAAAATAATGTGATGAAAAGATTGATTGTTTTTAACTATTTTTATTTTGTATTTTTTCTTTTTCTATTTTGCAATGTAAAAACCCTAATAAAATTTTATTAAAAAAAACACACAAAAAACAAACACTCCAGCCCAAGAGTGACAAACAAAGCATTAAAGATTTTTCAAAGCACCCAGGGTCCTGCCACTCCTGTTTGGCTAAAGGCAGAATTGGGATGTCTTTTTTTCGGGTGGAAATGGTCCCTCTGGGAACTGTTTCCTTGGGGCACAGGGTTTCCAGACTCGCTCCCTAGAGCTCTGCTGACGTCATCTCCCCCTCCCCTTCTCCCTGCAGTGCGGTCCTGGCGGGTGCCTGATTGAGCTGGCCCAGCAGCTGTTCATCATCATGGTGGGGAAGCAGATTGCCAGCAACATCCAGGAGTTTCTGATTCCGTGAGTTGCCAGCTGCAGGGAGGAGAAGGAAGACCTGGCAGGTCCAGAGACAGACTGGCAGGTCCAGGGGGGATGCTCACTAGCAGGAAGGAGAAGGAAGACCTGGCAGGTCCAGGGGGGATGCTCACTCTCTGCAATTCCAGCCATGGAAACAGAGCACCCCACAAAACCTAATGTTTTCTGGGGGGGGTCCCTTTCAATGGGAGCCCCTCTCTCCTGCTCCGATGCCTCTCTTGTCCATTTCTTCCCCTGCAGGAAACTGAAATCCTGGCGCCAGAAGAGGAAACTGGCCCGGGTGCGAGGGGGTCAGATCTGCCAGGAGCCCAAGCGCTGGGAGGAAGATTATGAACTGATTGAGTGCGAAGGCCTCTTTGAGGAGTACCTGGAGATGGGTAAGCGGGAGGGAGGGCCGAGCCAGTTTGGGTTATTACCCCGCGCAAGCCAGTCCATTTTCCGATCGCTTTCCCTTTTGCAAAACGCCCTGTCTTTTGTGGGGTGGCCGGTTCGTTGCACGAGAACTCCCAGGCCGCTATAATGGCCCAGTTGCTGTGATACGACTGGATCCCAGGCAAAAACAAGGCTGGGAAGTGTTGCGTTCTGAAGGCAAAGGAAAAGACTGGACCCTGATTAATAAAATAGACGTGAGGCTTGGCTAGCAAGACTCTGGGAGGAAGTGCGAATCTCACCATCCCCTGGCCCAGGTCGTTTTATTCACAAAAGAACTTTTTACACAGTGTTCGTAAGAACCAATCAGATTTCCTCTGAGCATTTCAGAAAACCCCACGTGGGGACAAAACCAGATCAGAAGAAGCCTCTTAACTACAAAGAACTACTTGAGCATGCATACATGTTTTAGGCTAAATAAAACAGGAATCAAGGAGGAATGCATTTAGCAAACCCTGGAGGTCGTAAACAGGAAAGAGAAAGATAGGCATTTACCACTTCCATGTGAACTTTCCTGACACAAGGGCTTGCTTCATTTTTCGTAATTCCTCATAGCAATCCCACCTGACCACCACAGGAAAGTGGAGATCGCTCCCTTCTCCTTCTGCCACCCCAGCTCCAGCTCGGAGCTGTATGTCAGGGGCCGTCAATGCCAGCCTCCCTTCTGCCCCCTTCCTTTGGGGAGGCTTGTCGCTCTAACCCTGACGAACTTCCCTGCTCTCCCTCAGTGCTCCAGTTTGGCTTCATCACCATTTTCGTGGCTGCCTTTCCGCTGGCTCCGCTCTTTGCCCTGCTCAACAACTGGGTCGAGATCCGCCTGGACGCCCAGAAGTTCGCCTGCGAGTATCGGCGCCCCGTGGCCGAGCGCGCCCAAGACATCAGCGTCTGGTTCTTCATCCTGGATGTCCTAGCCCAGATCTCCGTCATCGTCAATGTGAGTCTGGAAGGAACTCAATACCCCACCCCACCCATGAACCCACGAAGCTCCGAGATTGGGGCAGGGGGCTTCTCCACCCAGCAGCCCCACCCCCAAAGCAGCTGGCCCCCAAGCCGAGTCCAAGACAAGTGGCTGCCGGCGGGGGCTGCAGAAGCCCAAAAGGGAAAGCATTTCATCATAGAAGCATAGAATAGCAGAGTTGGAAACAGAGTTATTCAATTTTTTTTACTTCCATCAATCACATCTGAAAATTTTCCAATCTTTTCCACTTAATTTACATTTCTTACTTTCACTATTACATTTAAATATCATAACTAATATCTCTCCTTTGCAATATTTCGTTTGTTCCTCCTTACAAAACTTCTTGTTGTCCTACTAGCGTAATTTGTTGATTACAGTTGCTCTTCAAATAATTCATATATTTCTTCCAATCTTCTGTGAATCTCTGGTCCCGCAGGTTTCAAATCCTTCCTGCCATTTTGTCCAATTTTGCATAGTCCATTAATTTCGTCTGCCATTCTTATTTCGTCGGTATTTCTTCTTGCTTCCATTTCTGGGCCAACAATACTCTTGCTGCTGTTGTTGCGTATAAAAACAGTTTAATGCCCTGTCTATTAATGTCCTCACTTATAATACCAAGTAAAAAATGCTTCTGGTCTTTTTAAAAATGTATATTTCAACATCTTTTTCATCTCATTATATATCATTTCCCAGAAGTTTTTTACTTTCTTACATTCCCACCACATATGATAAAATTATCCTTCTTTTTCTTTACATTTCCAACATTTATTACTTGTCATATACATTTTAGCTAATTTCACAGGTGTAATATACCATCTACACATCATTTTCATCATATTCTCTTTCAAAGCATTATATGCTGTAAATTTTATTCTTTTTTTCCACAACCTCTCCCATTCTTTTAGCTATATATTGTATCCAAAATCCCAGTGTACCATAACCGATTTCACGGCTCTTAATTTTCTTCTGGCTGACAGTGGTGGGGAGAGTAGTGCTAAGTGAATATCTTCATGTTACCCAAGTCCTGACCAGGCAGGGAAGGAGGGATGATTTGCATTGCAGGAAGTTGAGTCTGTGCCTGGTTTTCTATGAAAACTCTCTTACGTTCTGTGGGACCTGGGCAGTCAGGCTGCAAGAGCAAAGGCTCAGGATCTGTGAGTTGGTCCCAGCATCCGCAGGGTCCTAGCTGCACCTCGAGGTGTGACAGGGCCCCTAGATCTGTAGCGTTCCCAAAGCAAGGAAGGATTGGACTCTGATTAATAAAATATACACGAGGCTTGACCAGCAAGACTCTGGGAGGAGTGCCAATAATAATTCCTCTCCACCCCTCGGCCCAGGTCGTTTTATTCACAAAAGAACTTTTTACACAGTGTTCGTAAGAACCAATCAGATTTCCTCTGAGCATTTCAAAAAACCCACGTGGGACAAAGTCAAAGTTAAAACTACAAAGAGGTAATTTCCTACTTGAGCATGCATACATAAAGGTAAAGGTAAAGGTACCCCTGCCCGTACGGGCCAGTCTTGACAGACTCTAGGGTTGTGCGCCCATCTCACTCAAGAGGCCGGGGGCCAGTGCTGTCCGGAGACACTTCCGGGTCATGTGGCCAGCGTGACATCGCTGCTCTGGCAAGCCAGAGCCGCACACGGAAACGCCGTTTACCTTCCCGCTAGTAAGCGGTCCCTATTTATCTACTTGCACCCGGGGGTGCTTTCGAACTGCTAGGTTGGCAGGCGCTGGGACCAAGCAGCGGGAGCGCACCCCGCTGCGGGGATTCGAACCGCCGACCTTTCGATCGGCAAGCCCTAGGTGCCGAGGCTTTTACCCACAGCGCCATAGTTCAGAGTAAATAAAACAGGACTAGAGGAATGCATTCAGCAAAACCCTGGAGGTCATAAACAGGCAGGAAAGGAAGGAAGGAAGGATGGCAAGGAAAGAGTATTTGCCATCTCCTTGTGAACGCTCTTCCTGGCCCTTAAGATCTATCTAAAGATTAACGAACTACATCAAAGTAACCTACTATCTTTATGTACTGAGGATGCCCAGTGAAGCAACTGGCCTGTGTTTAGAATGCTTATACGTGCCTGTCAGGTGCAGAGGCTTGTGGGATTTGATCAGAAACTATTGTCAGTGAATCAAACCCAGTCAACGCAATGCTTTCATTGTGAGTCGAGGACCCGCCCCCCGCATAGGATTATAATAAGACACACAGACACATTATTTTAGGTTAATGGGCAAAATTAGGCCACAACTTTTATTGGTTACAGAATGTGAGTAGTATTGGTTTAGGCACTGGATGATACCAGACTCCACCCCGCACAGCCAGGAGTAATATCAGGGTTAACAACCAATGGGAGGAGCTTGTTGGTGCAAATACAACTGGAAGCTCCCCCATGACGTCACTGGGGGTCGTGCCATGGCCCTAGCCACCAGCAGGGCACCGGACAGGATTGGATTCCTTTAACGGAATACCCAAAAGAGGAGGGGTAGATGATGGCGCATACCCAATACTCCAACACAGCACACATATTCCAGTGCCTAACCGCCAATACCAGAAAGTTGTGACGAATTGCTACGAGGTAGGCGAAAAAACCAAGAGGCTGGTGCCAATTTGCCAAATGGATAAAAGAAGTCCTACCAGGCCCCTTGGGCAACCAACTGAAGTCCATAGCAAGGTCAATGCACAAAAAGAAGCTGACCTAAGAGGGAGGGAGGGCAGG
Source organism: Podarcis muralis (assembly GCF_964188315.1). Classification (NCBI taxonomy): domain Eukaryota; kingdom Metazoa; phylum Chordata; class Lepidosauria; order Squamata; family Lacertidae; genus Podarcis; species Podarcis muralis. Next base: position 7,892,196 of record NC_135661.1, on the reverse strand, counting down.
AGATCCGAAGAAAACAGGAACAGACTGGGAGCAGAGCGCTGCCGCGGCTGTTTAAATGCAGCAAGCCCCGCCCACCAGTCGGCCCTATTGGTCGGCTGGGAGGCTTGGCCGCGGCAGCAGAAGCAATCAGAAGCAGGGAGCTGAATACGCCTCCCTGCCTCATTGGGAAGCTGCTCCCGCTCACAACCCCTCCCCTCTGGCAGGAGGAGAGGCCTTGCTGACACACATGGCTTGCTCCATCTTTCATAATTCATCATAGCAATCCCACCTCACCCCCCACACTCTGGATATTTGCACCCCTACATAGATCACCCATTTCCCCCCCCCCCAATATGAGTCTTCTTGTATCCCCACAGGCCTTCCTCATTGCCTTCACGTCGGACTTCCTCCCTCGCCTCCTGTACCAATACGAGTACGACAGCCACCTGCGCGGCTACGTGAACTTCACCCTGGCCTACGCCCCGCCCAGTTTCGTGGACGGCAACCACACCATGTGCCGGTGAGAGCAGAGACCTCGCCCCCCTGCCCTGCACAGCCCCAGGGAATGCACACACATGCACGCCCAGCCCTGTTGACCCACGGAAATGGCATCTCCCCCCAGGTACAAGGCCTTCCGCGACCCCCATGGAAGCCAAACTCTCTTCTACTGGAAGCTGCTAGCTATCCGCCTGGGCTTCATCATTGCCTTCGAGGTGAGCATCTTGAGGGGGATGTAGCTTAGTGGTAGGGCAGCCGCCCTGCATGCAAAGGGTCCCGGGTTCAAGCCCCGCCGGCAGCATTTCCAGGTTGGGCTGGGGGGAAACTTGCCTGCCTGAAATCCCGGAGAGCCGCTGCTGCCAGTCTGTATAGGCAGCACAGAGGCAGGTGGACCCAAGGGTTTGACTCAGTATGGGGCTGAGGGGACATAAGCACATGGTAGGGCTAGCGCAAGGGCAGCTGGAGCTGATAAGTGGGGGGAAATGAAGTTGGTGCCCTGCCTGGGGCAAGTGGCTGTATTTATGACTATTTACGCGGGTGGCGCTGTGGGTTAAACCACAGAGCCTAGGACTTACCGATCAGAAGAGGTGGGTGGTTCGAATCCCCGCGACGGGGTGAGCTCCCGTTGCTCGATCCCAGCTCCTGCCAACCTAGCAGTTCGAAAGCCCATCAAAGTGCAAGTAGATAAATAGGTACCACTCCGGCGGAAGTTCCATCTTAAATTGCTGATCAGAGTGGCCTGAGTGGCATTCCCTTTCAAACCAAGCCTCAGTTTTCCCGTCTGCGGCATGAGGAGAATAACACAGCGTCACAAAGAGCCGTGGAGGCCCCTGGCGCCCCTAACCCGCGGACTTTCCTCCCGGCTCCCAGCATGTGGTCTTCTTCTGCCTGCGCCTCATCGACTGGCTGGTCCCAGACGTCCCCGAGTCCCTGGAGGTGAAGATCAAGCGGGAACGCTACCTGGCCAAGCAGGCTCTGGCCGACAACCAGGATGTGCTGCTGACGGTGAGTGGCGACTCCTCCCCCTCGCCAGGTCAGTTTGCGAAAGAAGCACCTGCCTGTCCGTGCCGTCTTCTTGTTGCAACACCAGAAACCCAGGAGCAGGAGCAGAGCGCAGAGGTGGGGTCTGCAGGAGGGGATTCTTCCACACAAACCCAGCCTGCTCCACTCCCAAACCTGTTGCCTTGTGAGGAGGCGAGGTCCGCTCTTGGTCCTTGCTCCCCATTCATTAGGGATGGGTGGAGGCTTGGTAGGATGTCCACAGAGAAGAGCACCTCTGGGCATAGGCAGAGTGCATTGCCTTTGCTCTCGGCACATCCAGGGCAAGGGGCTGGGGAGGCCGACAAAACCAGAACTTCTTTCTGCGTATTTGCTACACTCCCACAGTTGTGGAAGAGTTTGAGACTCTTTGGGCCTGAGAGAAAAGAGAGAGAGGTTGGATAGGGGTGGGGAGCCGCTTTTCCCTGCCCTCCCCTCCTGTGCCTTCCTGACAAATTCTCACTCCTCCTCGTTGCATGAGAGGCGAGAAGGAATCAGGAGTTCATCCCGCCTGGACAAGGCTGAGGAGCACTGGGAGGCCACGTGCTGGAGTCCCGGGGCTTTCTGGGGACTGGCATAGCCACGAATCCGCTGCCCACGGAATCCTCTTGCTGCAAGAGAAGCCCCTCCGTGCCTGGGCAGGGGGGGGGGCTGCAGTTGGCAGCCGACAATCCCTTTTTCCCTTTCTGAAACTAAGCCCTGCCCCTGTTACTGGGTAGCTGTGCGCCATCTGTGTTGTTGTGCTGTGGTGTGTCCGGTGTTGTGTTCCAGGCCGTCCCACAAATTGTTTCTTCTCCATGGCAGCGTGGTCACCCATTCCCAGTCACGACTGTCTCGCACGGCCCAGCGACTTTGTCCTGGGTGTGGGCATGTTGGCCCGCTCCCACACTGGCCGTGTCACACGGAACCGCCGTGCCTCAGTGGCGCTTGGTCCATGGGACACCGTCCTCCATCTGCAACCCAGCCACTGCCCCCCTGCTCACTGCTGCCAAACCATCACTCTTTTGCAGTTGCGATTTCTTGGTATGGCAACAAAATTAGGTTGTTCAGTTCAAGTGGATCCGGCCCTCTTGTGCGAGGATCCCCCTTCCCCTCGGAGGCCTGTCTTCACTTGAGCAGAGTTTGAGAGTGCTGGGCCCCAGGACCTATTTGTTGATGCCAAGGCTGATCCCTGGGCAAAGAGCTAAGCAGGAATCAAGGTGGGGAGGGTTTCAGGCCAATGGAAATAAGAGCCGCAGAACCCACAGGCAGCCAAAATGGCGCCCTCAATGTGGGGCTGGACTCCCAGTTCCAGTCGGTCCCTTCAACCAGCATAGCCATTGCTCAGGGACGCAGCTTGGAGCCGTAGCCCAGCAACATTTGGAAGCTGCCCTGGGCCTCTGTGCTTTGGGGCGGATCTACACTCACTGTTTTTAACGTTAAGGAAGGGTTAAGGAATTGCTTTGATAACATATATGGACATATTACATCCTACTTTTAATACTCGTAATGCGTTATTAAAATGTGACACCAGAGCAGCCAGCAGGAGGGAGACAGGGTTTTGACGGGGCAGGGGGCCAAGGTAAAAAACACTTTTAATTCAGTATGTCCTGTGACGTTTTAGAACGATAGATCTAATATCGTTCTAATAATGTTAAACAGGTCAGTGTAGATCCAGCCTTGGAACAGTTTCTGGCAGAAACCTGAAAGCGTCCCATCCCAATTGGTCAGAAAAAGAAAAAGAAACTTTCCTCTTTGTCCCCCGACCGCCGCTCCTGGTTCCCACAAACCTCTGAGCCTGCTGCCCTGGTTTTACATATTTGCGGTTACTGTTATTATTACCTCTTCCTCCTTTTCCTCCTCCCAATACAGCAAGCAGCCTTTTACCCAGCAGCGTGAACTAGCGCCCCCCGCAGGTGCAGCCACTTCTGACCACACACACCGGCCCTGTTGAAGAGGAGGCTCAGCCAAGGCGATGGAGGAAGGATTCCCAGAGGGCTCCATCAGTGGCACAAACTCAGCCAAGAGTCTCGTGGCCCCTTCAAGGACCAGGAAGGTGGGCAAAAGAGGCTGGGCTTGTGGGGTGTGGAGGGTTGCATGCCCTTCGCACCCCCCGCCACTGCTACAAGGAGGGCCAGTTTGCTTCTGTGGCTGTCCTGGGGCCCTCCTGCCTAGCCTCTCTTCGCCTTCCCCTCTCGACCTTTTTCCTGCTCCTCAGAGATGGACCGCAGGGACTGTGGAAATGGCATCGCCAACAATTTCCCCAGCCCAAGTTCCTTTCCAACCCAAAGGGAAGGGCTGATCCTTCTTCTGACGGCTTGGAGGACAGGCTGGCTTGTGTGGTCCCCTCCTTCCCAAGGCCGTTGTCTCCCAGAAGCCTTCGCTTCACTTGAGGACAGCAGCGGGCGTTTCGGCAGCAGTGTCTCCTGGGCCAAGGAGGGAGGAGGCCGGGGTGGCACTTTTGCAGGCAAGGTCCTCTGCGGAGGGTTTCTACCACAGAAGATCCCTGGTAAGAGGGATCGCGTCCGCAATATTGATCCAGTGTGTTGTGGAAGAGCCATTCCCGCCGCCACAGGCTGCTTCGAGAACTCACGCTTTCCGTGTTAAGATGTGTGGAAACGCCGTCCCCGCTGCAAAACCGAGCGAATGTGCTGTTTTGCTCACCTGCCTGCGCTGCTTCCCTTCTCAGGGGTTTGCAGAAGGGATGCCCTTAACTTGCAGGAACGGTGTTCTCCTGGGAGCGTTGAGGGCCATATCCATGCATGCAGAAATCCTCGAGGTGCAGCAGAGCTTCAGAGTGCGCACAGCTGAATATTGTTCATGTTTTGATCCTGCCCAAGGGGAAGCGAGGAAGTGGAAGGAGGTTGGAAGCAGGGCCCCTCCTCAAACAGGAACACTGGGCACCTTCCACAAGAGCATCATCGGCCAACTCACTTTTTACAGTGCACCCACACAACGTGGCTGTTGAATTGTTGCGTTCCTGTGTCTTCTGTGCTCGCGTCCCCACCAACACTTTCCGGACTGGCAAAGTGCAAGTGAGACTTGGTAGAGGGGCTCCTTTGCCTTGAGTTAGAAGCTTCCTGCTGTTTGCGGTTTCTTGCTCTGGTTTCTGTTCAGCCTCTTGGTGCCACATCCGGGGCTGTGCGGAACTACCATCTTAATCCCACGCCCTCCGGATTGTGGAAAAGCAACGCCTCAAGAGTGCCCAAGGACCCTCAAGCGGAGGACCCTCTGCGAGCATCATGGCTAAGCAGGGAATTCAAAGCCAAGTCTACACCTAGCATTCTGTGTCCGCTGATCCTGTGGTCGGGCTGGTCCGGAAGGACTCTGGAAGTCAGGCTGACCATTGAGTGTCACCCAGGCCTTCCCAAGCAGCTGCAGCAGCAGGCAAGGGGCATTTCCATCCCAGGAGCAGAGGGACAAAGAAGGGCAGCCCTGGCAGCAGCTGGCACAGGAGGGCCAAAAAGGAAACCTCGAAACTTCAGGCGAGGAAGGGAGCCACAGCCAGCCTGCTCCGGCGCTGGAGATTGTTGGTTCGCTGGCTGGAAGGTTTTATGTTAACTCAAAGCCACCACTTCCCTCCCTCTCCTCTGGCAGGTTGCAGAAAAGCAGGAGGGGGATGGAGATGGACCCTCCATTGTTGTTCTTGCCTTGCAAATGAGCTGGGCTTAGGTTCCTGGAACAGCCCCTTCCCTGCCACAAAACCCCCTTTCAGCTCTAAGTCAGGAGCCTGTGAGATATGGGGCTGCAGATTGTAGGAGGGGAGGGGTGTGCCCTTGGGGCCGATGATCTGGGGGGGGGGGCATGCCGCATGCCGTGCACGATTATTGCTGCTCAGTGTGAAACACCGCCCCCCTTCCTGCATGGTCTCTCTCTCTCTCTCTCTCTCTCTCTCTCTCTCTCTCTCTCTCTCTCTCTCCCCCACCCTCCAGCAGCAGCCAGAATTGCCCCATGTTCTGTATATCACACAGGAGAATGAATAAAATGTGGAGTAACATCGTGCGTTCTTGGTGGGGCAGGGAAAGCAGGGGCAGAACTTCTCCCAGGAATTTTTGTACCTGAGGAGTTCATGTTTCCCTTCCGAGGGGAATCTTAGCCAGGAGGGGCTCCGAAAAGAGGGGAGGGGTCCACTCTGTTCTCTCATTCATCGCCACCACCACCCTCTGTGAGCCTCCAGGGGAGGGAAGGTTTGAAGACAGGTCAACAAGCAGCCTTGGCCCAGTCAAATGGCTCGGAGGATGCAGGAAAGTTTTCGGTGTAGACAGGGTTTTGTAAACAAAAATTGCCCTTATGGGGTATCCAAGAGCCCATATAGAGTCCTTACATAGGTTCCCTATTGGTAGGAGAAAATAACAGAGAATATTGAGAAGCAAAGCAGCTAGTAAGCTTGATCTTTATTGATCTGTTGCAACAGGGTGCTTCCCTTGCCCGCAGGAAAGGAGGAGGACCCGGAACCAAGGTGTGCCCACCCTAATAGAGACATTTTAAATTGCCACCCTGTAGATCAAGACCACCCCCAGAAACACCATACATACATCACAGAAGGGGTGTAACCTAAGACCACTCCTCAAATACATCACACCTACATCACAAAAAAGGCGGTCTAAAACAGAAATTTTGAATGTGGAGGTTTCCCACTTTGACCTTGCAGAGAAAACATTTGGTCAGTTTAGGAATCAAAATGGTTCCAGGTTGGCCTTCCTGTGCTGATCTATGTACGTGCTTGGTTGGTACACTTACGAACATATATCTAAGACCATAAAATTCCTATCACAACGGGACAGCTGTGCCCCTCCAGATGTTGCCAGACTCCAGCTGGGCTTGTGGTCAGGGATGACGACGCAGTTGAGATTCAGTGACTTCCCCCATTGTCGCGTCAGGGTGAGCCAAGTCTGGTTTGAAACAGATGAAGCAATTGGCGACAACTGAGCATGTGCAGAGTCGCTTCGGCACGGCTGCTTTGTCAAATAGGAAGGTGCCTTGTGCCAGTTCAGACAGTTGGTCCATCTACCTCAGCCTTGGCAGCACTAATAATAATAATAATAATTTTTTATTTATACCCCGCCCTCCCCAGCCAAGGCCGGGCTCAGAGCGGCTTACATGCAATAATAAAAACAAGAAAATGGCAGCAATGACTCTTCAGGGCAAGCATAGGCAAACTCGGCCCTCCAGATGTTTTGGGACAACAACTCCCATCATCCCTAGCTACCAGGACCAGTGGTGAGGCATGATGGGAATTGTAGTCTCAAAATATCTGGAGGGCCGAGTTTGCCTATGCCTGCTCCAGGGTTTCAGGCAGGGAACATTCCCCATCCTACCTGTGGGTGGTGACGGGGGTCAAACCGGGAACCTTCTGCATGCAGAGCAGGTGCTCTCCCGCTGAGCCACAGCAGACACAGAGATGCCCGCAGGGAGCCAGGCATCAGATAGGGGGGTGGTAGTGGTTCTCCAGCTGTTACAGGAACTGGGGACAGGTAGAGCTGTCCTCTCTAGGGGCACAATCAGGTAATGGTGGGTTTGCAAAAGGGATTGCAGGGAGGTGGGGAGTGGAATCTGAGCTGGCAAAAGCTTGGAGCGGGGGCTTCTCTCTCTAGTGCTGGAGAAATCCTCCCCACCGCATCCTCTTCTGAAAACCGGAACAGATAATAATAATAATAATAATAATAATAATAATAATAATAATAATAATAATAATAATATCTTTATTGTCATTGCCCCCTCTCGGGGACAACGAAATTACTTGGCTGCTCCATCCACCCAGGTAGGGGGCACTCCACACAAAATCAAAACAACTATAAAAACACTAATTAAAACAATACAGTATAATACAGCAAGGAAGATTAGATGACTTTCAAAGTCCAGGCTTCCCATTCAGGGCCGAGATCGCTCTGGAGAAGAAGCTGTTCTTAAGACGGCTCGTTCTTGTCTTCATCGTCCTGTATCTCCGTCCCGACGGCAGGAGCTCGAAGAGACAGTGACCAGGATGCGATGGATCTTTTACTATGTCCAGTGCCTTCCTATGGCACCTTGTGGCATAAATCTGCTCTAAGGTGGAGAGTGGGCAGCCAACAATGCTCTCTGCTGCACAGCCCCATCCTGTCCTGGGTAGTACAGCTTCCGTACCACACACATAAGCCATAAGTGTGCACGCTCTCAATGGCACAGTGATAGAAGGCAAGCAGCAGTTTCTGCGGAAGATGGTTTTTCCTTAGAATTCTCAAAAAGTACAGTCTCTGCTGCGCCTTCTTCACAAGCCCCCTTGTGTTGACACTCCAGGACAGATCCTCTTGTAATTCAATGCCCAAAAATCTGAACGTTGTTACCCTCTCCACACAGACCCCATCAATCAAAAGTGGCTGGACATTGCTCTTCTGTCTCCTGAAGTCCACCACAAGCTCCTTTGTCTTCCTTGTATTTATGAGCAAGTTGTTAGCTCTGCACCACTCTGTCAGCCGCTCCACCTCATCTCTATAGTCCGTTTCACCCTCCCTTTCAGAGATGAGCCCAATCACGGTTGTGTCATCTGCAAATTTGACAACCCTATTGCTAGGGTGAGCAGCGACACAATCGTACGTGTAGAGAATGTATAGGAGCGGACTGAGTACGCATCCCTGTGGTGTTCCTGTGTTCATGTGAACATGGAAGCAAATGAATGCGCCAGCAAATCTGAGCCTCTGGAGTCCAATGCCCGAAACAGCCAACAGGGAGGGGGAGAGGCCCCTCCTGTTCTCCCCCATCCCATAATTTATAGGGTTTTTGTAAGTAGGAGATTATTATTATTATTATTATTATTATTATTATTATTATTATTATGCCTCCCGTCTGACTGGGTTAACCCAGCCACTCTGGGCGGCTTACAACAAATTAAAACACAATATGGCATCAAACATTAAAAACATAATTGATTAAACAATTTATCTCTCCAGTTTCAGGTGAGTGAAGTTTAAAGCTTTAGCCTTTCCTGGGTTAAATTATTACCATCCCAATAAAGGTTACAGGCCCAGTCAGGGACCTTTCTTTAAAAATAAAATAAAAATTATTGCAAGATTTTCATGGATAACAAAGGTACATTTCTGAGCAATTATTGTGTTGTTTTTCTCTCTCCGGAGGAATTTAAATGGATTTTTGTGGGGGGAACCAGAGATGTGTTTTTCCATTGTTTAAATTCACTAATGTTTTGAATTTGGGGGCACTAGATGGCACTGTTGCTCAACAAAACGCTTCCTTTTCCCCACAGTGAAGTAAATAGGCAGTTTTCTCTTTTTAGAGGCAGTTTTTGTTTTCATTTTTGATATTTTCAAAGATGGGCAGGAGAAAAATAGTTGAGGAAGAATGCTCCAGGCTACCTAATTTAACTCAAACTCAAACATAGATAATTTAACTCAAACTCAGACATAGATAATCAAAGTCTGCCTAAGCATCCTTTTAGGGTTGCCACATTTCAAAAAGTAAAAACCAGGACACCCCAAAAGCTGTTGAGCTTGTTTTAGACAAACCCCAAAGTTGTTGAGCTTTTATTTAAAATAACGCCAAAAACTGTGATTTTTTGATTGACTTGCCTAAGATCACAGACAAAGTGCCACCTTTCAGAAATTCTCCCAGCCGTCAATTCCCAGTAATGTCCAGGAAAATCCTGGCGTATGGCAGCCTTATTGTTTAATCTAGAAAGTTACACAGCCTTGTCTAAAAGCTTCTAGAGATAAGCTGTGCACAGGTGGTGATTTTCTCTGCTGGAATAGATATTTGCCTTCCCACACAAGTGAAACGAGGAAGAAGAATTAATAAAATACCAACAGAAGGGAGCGGAGCAGAGGACATCAGGCCACAGAAGGAAGAGCAAAGCTGCCAAGGGGTCTCCTGAGGGCATCAAGAGTGCACCCACTCACCCCGTGCCAGCTCCATTCCAGTTGATTCCAACACATGCTCTGCACCTCTGGGTGGGGAAAGGACACCGACTGGGGGCGGGCGATCAAAAGTAGGCTGCGGCTGAAAGATGAAAGGGCGAATTGTCCTTTCTAGGGAACAATTTCGCTCAGTCCTCCTGCGAATACAGACGTCCCACTTCCAAACACAACCCAAAACCACATTTTTCAGTGCAGTTATCCAAAAATGCGCAGATTAGGGCAAAGGGTGCAGAAATCTGCAGATATTGCGGAAACTAACATACAAACGTTCATTATATTATGGAAATTTCCTTGCAGAAAGAGAGAGAGAACACTGATGAGTTCAAATTACTACAAAAGGCACAAGAGCAGACCTGGCTGTTTTCCTTGGTCACATGGCAATCCCACTCACTCTCCAGTCTCCCATGCCCCGCCCCCTGGATAATAATAATAATAATAATAATAATAATAATAATAATAATAATAAATAATTTTATTTATACCCCACCCTGAGCTAGGCTCAGGGTGGCTAACACCAGTAAAATTACAGTAAAACATAATAGGGGGGAAACCAATTTAAAATACAGGTTAAAATGCAATTTAAAATGCAGCCTCATTTTAAAACAGCCCATAGATCAAAACCATAAGGGGAGGGAAAACATAAAGGTCAGCCTGAGTCCAAACCAAAGGCCAGGCGGAACAGCTCCGTCTTGCAGGCCCTGCGGAAAGATGTCAAGTCCCGCAGGGCCCTAGTCTTTTGTGACAGAGCGTTCCACCAAGTCGGGGCCAGTACTGAAAAGGTCCTAGTTGAGACCAATCTAACCACCTTGCGACCTGGGATCTCCAAAATGTTGTCATTTGCGGATCTTAAGGTCCTCTGCGGGGCATACCAGGAGAGGCAGTCCCCATAGGTATGTGGGTCCTAGGCCGCATAGGGCTTTAAAGGTCAAAACCAGGTCAAAACCAGCACCTTAACCTGCTACCTGCATCCACAGGGAACTGCAAAATGAAAGCAGACAGTCTTGCAGGACCTGTGGAGCCAGCAGTCCCAGGTGGCTCGAGTCAGTGAACCAAGCTACAAAATGTAGTGGTCAGGATGCAGCCCGCCCACCTTGCCTCTTGTGTTCCAGTGTCTTGCTCTTCAGGGGGCTCCTGTTGGCTTGCTATAGTCCTATGGACTCAGGAGGAAATCCCCTTTCATACTCTATGTAACATCCTGCATATCTGGAGGACTACATTATTACTGCATCACTTATACAGTCACACCTCGGGTTACAGATGCTTCAGGTTGCGTTTTTTCAGGTTACGGACCACCGAAACTCAGAAGTACAGGAACAGGTTACTTCCAGATTTTGGCGGTCGCGCATGCGCAGGAGTGCCGAATCGCAACCCGCACATGCGCAGACGTGCCGCTGCGGGTTGCGGACACTGCGGGTTGTGAACATGCATCCCGCACGGATCACGTTCGCAACCCGAGCATCTACTGTACAAGCAAGCAGGAGCTGTAGCTCCCTGGTAGACCCCCTTGCTTTGTGCACAGGAGGTCTTGGGATTCAATACCTGGCAGGATCTCCAATTTAAAAGGATTTCTCTTGCTACCAAGACAGGGAGACACCAGCAGAACCATCTCTGCCTGTGGCCTCAGAGTCCCTGGCCTGACCCTGCAGCTTCTTCCTGTGCTCAGCAGCGAGCTGCCAACTCTGAGAGACTTGCACGTATGGCACACACTTCAAGAGCCGGGGTCGTGACCACCTATCCCAAGCACCATTTGAATCAGACTAGTAGAGTCTGGCGTGCTCTGGTCCATGGGGTCACGAAGAGTCAGACATGACTAAACGACTAAACAACAACAACAAAAGGTAAAGGGACCCCTGACCATTAGGTCCAGTCATGACCAACTCTGGGGTTGCGGCGCTCATCTCACTTTATTGGCCGAGGGAGCCGGCGTACAGCTTCCGGGTCATGTGGCCAGCATGACTAAGCCACTTCTGGCAAACCAGAGCAGCGCACGGAAACGCCGTTTACCCTCCCGCCGGAGTGGTACCTATTTATCTACTTGCACTTTGACATGCTTTCGAACTGCTAGGTGGGCAGGAGCAGGGACTGAGCAATGGGAGCTTCAAACCGCCGACCTTCTGATCGGCAAGCCCTAGGCTCTGTGGTTTAACCCACAGCGCCACTCAAGTCCATTGGCTTCTTTTAGCCCTAAAAAAAATCCTCCTGGCCAGCATAGCCAAACCTTTCTTGAGGTCTAGTTCTCTCCTGACTGAATGTGAGTGTCCTTCCCCATGAATTGAGCCCTTAGTTTGGTGGGGGGGGGGTAGATAGGAGGAGGAAAGAAAGGTCAGCAGGTATCCTGGGAGCCCCATTCTAGGGTATTTCCCCAAGCACCCCTAAATATACGGGGTGGTGGTGGATTTGTGTTGATACTTGGTTATCAACCTGAGAGCTGGAATGCATATTTTGAAACTTAGACATTCAAGCTGCAGCTGAAACAAATTCCAGGGTTTTGGAAAGGTCTAATGAGTGTTTCTGTGGTGGATAATTATACGGTAGATGGTTCTGCGAAAAAGTACTCCGAGAAAAGGATGTTTTAGGAAAATGTAGAATTAAGAAAAGGTGGAGAGGCTGGTAGGGGAAGTGGAAAGAAAGTTTAATTTAAAGCAGGTAAATGCAGCCAAGCTGTTAGCTGGGTTGTTTTTTCCCTTAAGTGCTGTCTATGCCGCCTGCATTCATCAAATGTGGCCTGAAAGATTAGCTGCTGCTGTTTCAAAAAGGAGTCAATTTGTGCTGGTTTGTCAAAATCCTAGTACAGAGTGATGGGAATGGATAAAGCCATTAACTGGGGCTGATGGGAGTCTGGAGCCTGAAACGCCAGGCTGCTGTGAGCTCACTAGGCAACCTGCCAGGGCTAGTGGCATGTGATCTATTCAGCCTTCCTTTGGCCTTGAAGAATTGCAGCTGCCTGTGGAGTCTGCATTAGGGAGCCCTGCCAGCGAGCTGCACAGAGCACTGACAAATGAACAAGTGACGTTAGCAGGTAAAAGTAAAGGTACCCCTGCCCGTATGGGCCAGTCTTGACAGACTCTAGGGTTGTGCGCCCATCTCACTCAAGAGGCCGGGGGCCAGCGCTGTCCGAAGACACTTCCGGGTCATGTGGCCAGTGTGACATCGCTGCTCTGGCAAGCCAGAGCTGCACACGGAAACGCCGTTTACCTTCCCGCTAGTAAGCGGTCCCTATTTATCTACTTGCACCTGGAGGTGCTTTTGAACTGCTAGGTTGGCAGGCGCTGGGACCGAACAACAGGAGCGCACCCAGCCGCGGGGATTCGAACTGCCGACCTTTCGATCGGCAAGCCCTAGGCGCTGAGGCTTTTACCCACAGCGCCACCCGCGTCCCATTAGCAACATCCATACGTCGTGACGTTAGCAACATCCATACAAATTCAGCAGTTAACATGTGGTGGCAAAAGTGGGATGACCAGTGGAAGATTTCGGGATTGGGTAATGCTGTGGAGGAGGAGCTGGTGCTTTTCCTAGGCAGAAAAGGAGTCTCCAGTAAACACTAAGAGCCAGCATTAAAAACTGGAGCCCATTAAACCGAATTGGAGAGTCGGAAGGACACGCACAAAGGGTAATGTAGGAAACCCCCTTGCAATGCAAGGATCACAGCTAAAGCATCCCTGAGAGATGGCCATTTCATGGAGAGAACTGCTGTTCTATATGGACACTGGAATGTTTATCAACTTGGTTTGAGGGTCTAGGTCAGAGCTTTCCAAACTCTGTGTTTTGACACGTTAGTGTGTTGGCGGCAATGTGTAGGTGCAGTGGCGTAGCGTGGGTTGTCAGCACCCGGGGCAAGGCAAGTAATTTGCGCCCCCTAACCCGTGGATTTGCGCCCTCTAACCTGTGGATTTGCCCTAACCCCAGATATTGCGCCTGGTGCGGCCTGCCCCCCTGCACCCCCCACGCTACGCCACTGTGTAGGTGTGTTGCACAAACTCTCCCCCCAGGGCTGGAAAGGGGCACGTTTAACCTCTGGTTTGCTAGTAAAACACCATTACTGTTTCGCCAAATGATGCGTGTCTAAAACGTGTGTCACCAACACGAAAAGTTTGGAGAGCTCTGCTTTGGGTGCTTAAAGTGCCACAGGAACTACTGAGAGGCAGGAAGCTAATGATCCCAAATGACAAGAGGGCCAAACAGGACCTACTTTCCCCATTCTGCTGGTAACAGCACTGCCTTCAACTGAGTCCTGGGAGCCCGTTGCAGGTTGAGGCACCAGCATGGGATCTTCCCAGTGCCCTTTCCTTCCAGGAGATGCCAGCTGGAGGTGGCATCATCTTGGCATTTGCTTGGGCTCCTCAGCTCCCTGGGATGGCTGGGGTGTGTGGTGCCAGCTTGTCAACATGCTTCTTAAATTGTGGCACCGAGAATGGAACACAACATTCCAGGGTTGGTCTGACCAAGGCAGAATAGAGCGGGACTATGACTTCCCTTAAGGGATGTGGGTGGCGCTGTGGGTTAAACCACAGAACCTAGGACTTGCCGATCAGAAGGTTGGCGATTCAAATCCCCGCGACGGGGTGAGCTCCCGTTGCTCGGTCCCTGCTCCTGTCAACCTAGCAGTTCGAAAGCATGTCAAAGTGCAAGTAGATCAATAGGTGCCGCTCTGGTGGGAAGGTAAACGGCGTTTCCGTGCGTTGCTCTGGTTTGCCAGAAGCGGCTTCGTCATGCTGGCCACATGACCCGGAAGCTGTACGCCGGCTCCCTTGGCCAATAAAGCGAGATGAGCGCCGCAACCCCAGAGTCAGTCATGACTGGACCTAATGGTCAGGGGTCCCTTTACCTTTACCTATGACTTCCCTTGATCAAGACACTAGACTTCCGTTGATGCAGCCTAGAATAGCGTTAACTTTTGTGTGTGTGTGCCAAACGGCAAAATACATATCCCCAAGTCACTGCAGCATCAGTTTATAACAGTTTTCCCCAAATTGGTGCCCTCCAGATGGTTTGAACTAGAACGATGCCGGAGGGCAGCACATCAAGGAGGAAGAAGTGTGCCAAAAACCCACCAGGGTTGCTGTTCCTTTCCTGAGCACCGGAGAGCAGCAGAGTTCTGCTCTGGGACACTTGAGTTTCCTGTTAGGGAATCCCAGCTCCTTCCCACATGGAGAGTCATCCTTGACTCAAAGGGAAAACCTGCAGGGTCTTTGATGTGGGTTTGAAACCTGCGATCTTAATTTGTCTTAGCAAGAGTCTGATAATTTCTGCTGCGGAGTTGTCCTTGGAGGGTTTCGATGGTTGTTGTTGGGGGTAGGGATCAGGAGGGTCTCACACAAGCTTTCCTCTAATTATATTTCATTCTGAGTCATTTTTAAAAAAAAAATTAAGAAGGCAGGCAGTAAAGGGGAGGCAGGGGCCCCTCTCCTCTCCACCCACTCGGTTGCTGTGTCTGGCTGTGCCAAGAGTACCAGACCCTGTTGCCTGCAGAAGGCAACACCGGTCCTGAAAGACCTACACTGGCTCCCAGTATGTTTCTGAGCACAATTCAAAGTGTTGGTGCTGACCTTTAAAGCCCTAAATGGCCTTGGTCCTGTATACCTGAAGGAGCGTCTCCACCCCCATCGTTCAGCCCGGACACTGAGGTCCAGCGCCAAGGGCCTTCTGGCAGTTCCCTCGCTGCGAGAAGCCAAGTTACAGGGAACCAGGCAGAGGGCCTTCTCGGTAGTGGCTCCCGCCCTGTGGAACGCCCTCCCACCAGATGTCAAAGAGAAAAATAACTACCAAACGTTTAGAAGACATCTGAAGGCAGCCCTGTTTAGGGAAGCTTTTAATGTTTAATAGGTTATTGTATTTTAGTGTTCTGTTGGAAGCCGCCCAGAGTGGCTGGGGAAACCCAGCCAGATGGGCGGGGTATAAAAATTATTATTATTATTATTATTATTATTATTATCATCATCATCATCATCATCATTATTAGGCAAAGGGGCTCTTTGGGCAAGATGCGAGCAGGCGGTGGAGCAGGGCAGTGACTGGGGAGGGGTCTCTTAATAATAATAATAATAATAATAATAATAATAATAATAATAATAATAATAAATTTTATTTATATCCCGCCCTCCCCAGCCGAAGCTGGGCTCAGAGCGGCTAACATCAAATGTATAACACATTAACATAAAATCAGACAATCAATTAAACTACATCCTCAAATCAGATCAGGATCAGAATAGAATCCAATTGGATGGCAACCCGCAGATTAGGGTTGGGAACCTTAAACGCTCACCAGGCCCAACTGTTTGTGCTGAACTTATATTGGCCTGTGAGAAAAATTGGGAGGCCACTTTCATGCAAGTTCTTATGAAAGGGGAGAGGGAGTCAGACTGAACCCCGACCAAAGGCCTGGCGGAACAGCTCCGTCATGCCTGTGGAAAGATGTCAAGTCCCGCAGGGCCCTAGTCTCTTGTGACAGAGCGTTCCACCAGATTGGAGCCATAGCCGAAAAAGCCCTGGCTCTGGTTGAGGCCAGCCTAACCTCTCTGTGGCCTGGGATCTTCAGGATGTTTTTATTTGAAGACCGTAAGTTCCTCTGTGGGACATACCAGAAGAGGCAGTCCCATAGGTATGAGGGTCCTAGGCCTTATAGGGCTTTAAAGGTTAAAACCAGCACCTTAAACCTGATCCTGTACCCTCTTGGCATGAGGGTGTCGCCTGTTGCAACCTGCATGCTTTCATTTCTACTGGATGTGGTGAATCTCACAGCCTCCTGGGGACGGAAGAGGCTCAAAGCTCCCATTGGAGCGAATCATAATAGCAGGGCTGTGCGGTGCATTTATATAGAAAGGCCAAATCACTAGGCACACAAGTCATCTCGGCAATTTGGACGGATAGAGGAGCAGGTGCAAGAAAGTGGGTGGAGAGAAAACTTCCTCTCTCTTTTTTAATACTAGAATTCAGGGACATCTCAGGTTGGAAGATCCAGGAGAGACAAAACACAGGGCTTCCTCACACAGTGCAGAGTTCAGTGAAGGGGCTTCCAATCCCTCTCACATCAATTATGCTGTGGAAAAAATTAACAGGGCCATGCGCAATACCATGCGGCAAATTGGTGGGTTTTCTAGCCCACATAGGGACGCAGGTGGCGCTGTGGGTTAAACCACAGAGCCTAGACTTGCTGGTCAGAAGGTTGGCGGTTCGAATCCCTGTGACGGGGTGAGCTCCCGTTGCTCGGTCCCTGCTCCTGCCAACCTAGCAGTTCAAAGCACGTCACAGTGCAAGTAGATAAATAGGTACCGCTCGGGTGGGAAGGTAAATGGCATTTCTGTGCGCTGCTCTGGTTCGCCAGAAGCGGCTTAGTCACGCTGGCCACATGACCCAGAAGCTGTACGCTGGCTCCATCAGCCAATAAAGCGAGATGAGCGTCGCAACCCCAGAGTCAGCCACGACTGGACCTAATGGTCAGGGGTCCCTTTACCTTTACCTTTACTATCCCACATCCCGCCATCAGAGCAGATAGGGTTGACCTATTCCGGGAGGATGGAGTGCTCCTGACCCCACTGGGTAACGACTTCTGGCTCCACGACTTGCGACAAGTCCTTGGGAACTGGGTAGACTGCAGGGTTTGATTGGTCCTCAGTTGTGGGACTTGGCAGCGAGGCTCCTTAGGGCCTCGGGTGGCGGTTTTTAGGCCTTGGCAAGGTATCCTTTAGTCTAACATCAAGTCGGGGGGGGGAATGCATTCATGCTCCCTCCCCATGTGGGGGCGCTTGCAGGGCCCGTTAAAGGGCAAAAACTGGGAGTCCATGGCCCTAGAGCGGCGGCATGTAGGTCAAACTCCCGGGACGAGGTCGGTGGAAGGGCATGCTGTGTAAGTTTGCGCTTTGCACTCCCCTCTCACTGGACCTCATCTGCCTGCATATCCTCAGCCAGGTGGGCTGAGAGGGTTACCGTATTTTTCGCACCATAGGGCGCACCAGACCATAGGGCGCACCCAGTTTTTTTGGGGGGAAATAAAGGGGAAAAAATTATTTTTTCCCCAGGCGCGGGGCTGGGGCGGGGGAAGCTCGAGCTTCCCCCGACCCCAGCCCCCAAACAGGCAGCTCTCTGCAAGCCGTGGGAGCGCTCCCACTGCTTGCTGAGAGGTCCGCGAAGCCTGGACGCGCTGAGCTCAGCGCGCACAGGCTTCAGCATGCAGGCAACTCTCCGTAAGCAGCGGGAGCGCTCCCGCTGCTTGCGGAGAGGTATGCGAAGCCTGGAGAGCGTGAGGGGTCGGTGCGCACCGACCCCTCTCACTCTCCAGGCTTCAGCGAAAGCCTGCATTCGCACCATAGGACGCACACACATTTCCCCTTCATTTTTGGAGGGGAAAAAGTGCGTCCTATGGTGCGAAAAATACGGTACCTGCCAAGGCCTGTGCCAAGTTTCCCCCTTCTGAAGTTCAATAAAGTTGTGGCCAGTTTGAACCCATACTCTGGTCTCTTGTCTCGTCATTTGGGGTAAAGGGGTAGGCACCACAGACAGGGTTTAGCGCGTGTGCCCGCAAGCATAGGGCTCCCTCACACAGTACAGAGTTCAGTGAAGGAATTTGCTCCCGGATGATGCAGTGATGGCCTGAGAAGGAAAGCACTGGTTCCTTCTCACAGTCCTCTGGGCAGCGGAGCCCAGAGGCCTTGCATGTCTTGTGTCGAGTCCTGGTTTAGTTCTCCGATCTATACACCTGTCTGTTCTTAGAGTCCTCTCCAAAGGGAGCCGCCATGCTCAGAGGGCAACACTGCGGTGACTCTGCACACAAAGTCGTCTCCTGGCACTGTGCCACCCTTGAAGGGCATTGGGAGTTAATAATTAGCTGGCTAATGGGCAGAGACTTCTGCAGTAACTGTCTGCTGGTCCACTGCTCCAGGGACCAAAAGGGGTTGGTTACTGGTGAGCCCTGGAGAAGACAGAGAGACCAGGGAAAGTGGGATTTAGCTCAATGGTAGAACATTTGCTTTGCAGGCAGAAGGTCCTTGATTCAATCCCTGTTGCTGGCATCTCCAGGGAGGGACCACTGCCTCAAGTCCTAGGCAGCTGCTGTCAGTCAATGTAGACTGGGGCAGAGGAAACCTGTGACCCTCCAGGTGTTGTTGAACTCCAACCCCTATCAGTGCCAGCCAACATGGCCGATGGTTGTTGGGAGTTGTAGTTGAGCAACAGCTGGAGTTGCCCCTATTTCCACCCACAAGAGTCACTGGCGACCATTTGCTCACCTCTGTGGGAGGGCAGATCTCCACATGGGATGGGGATAGCCGGTGGAGACAGGCCTGCTTGTTGGCTGGTGAGTTGGGCTGACACCTCCTTGCCCCATCCCTTCCAGCTCTCCAAGCCAAGGTCTGCTCAGGAGCCACAAACACTGCAGGGGACAATTATTTGCCTGAGCTGCAAAGGGCCCTTTGGGGCAGGACAGCATTCCCAGTAAGAGTTGGGCAAAGGTTCCCTGCCTCAAACCCTGGAGAGATGCTGCCAGTCAGTGTAGGCGTTACTGAGATAGGCGGGCCAAGAGTCTGAGATAGGGTAGCTTCCTGGGTTCTCCGGTTCTCCTTAGGCAAAGTAGCTTTCTCATAGTCTCCTGGGGTGGAAATAGATCTTTAAGCTCCTCTAGCCGCCTGGCAGCTCTCCAAGGCCTCAGGAAGAGCAACCTCTCTCTCCTCCTTCTGCATGCCCAACAGGTGCCCCCATGGCCCCTCCTGAGCTCCCCGTCGGTGGGTTGAGGGAGCGGATGTTGCGGGAGTTCGAGGATGCATGGACAATGGATGTTCCTGTGGCTCCTTGCCACACATATTTTTGCAGCTGAGCAATCCTCCCGCCTGTCCCCGTTGGGAATGAAACATCGTCCGTTGGATGAGCGGCTTCCTTAAGCTTCCCATCCATCTTGGTCGCCTTTCTCTGCGAGATAATTGCAACAGTTGTTCTGGCTGACAAGGGGAAGGAATGTGGCAGAGCCGCAGCGGTGGGGAGAGGGGAACCTTGACAGATACGCCTTTGATTTTCACCGGGAAGGCAAACAGTCCTGACTTTGATCTTGAACAAGGAGTTGGCTGCGGGCCAAAGCCCTCAGGCTGGTCCTGTGAGAAACGAGGAGCCCAAACGGCCTCTCAGAACCGTTTGGGCTTGTGCCCAGGAAGCAGAGAGCGGGTATGAGGAGCTGCAAAGGGGCCCTTGCACAGGGCAAGTGGTTTTTCAGAGGACTTGTGCAAGCGAGCCAAGCTGCAGGAAGGGTGTGGTTACTGTCCAATATGACCAGGGAAAAAGAAGAAGATATTCCTCTTGGAAGCTTAAACAGACTGATCAGTCTGAGCAAAAACCTATCCCTAAAACCCACCTTTAAGGAATAGCTTTACTGAGCCATCAAGGTCAGTCTAGCCTAGCATTCTGTCTCGAACAGTGGACAATGATGTTCTCTAGGCAGCCCATGAGCAGATTGGGGAGAGATGCCCTTTCCCCATTAGTTATTCCCTTGGGTGCTCAGAGATATACTGCCTCTGCAACTGGAGGTTCTTCATTTCTTCATTCTTCATTCTTGTTTGTTCATGTTGTTTATATTCCGCCTTTCTTCTGTGGAGCACCCGGCAACACGAAGGAGGTTCTCATCACCCAACTGGGTAAAGGGGGTGGAATCTTCTGCCCTGGACCTCTCTGGCCAATTCGTTTTTCAAAAGCCCTCCAAGCTTACTGGCCATCACCAGGTGTGGTGTCGGTGAGTTCCACAAGAGAACCATGCACTGATTCACACCAGAACTGAGCACATCTCCACTTTGCCCAACATTTGTGCCTCTTGTTGTGGTGCCTCCCCATGCCCCAGGTAGAAGGAGAGGGTGGGTGGAAAACTGTAGGATGCAAGTTGTGACTGAGTGGTAGAGCAACTGCTTGGCATGTAGAAGCTCAGGGCGAGTCTTCGTTGCCTCCAGGTAAAGGTAAAGGTACCCCTGACCATTAGGTCCAGTTGTGGCCGACTCTGGGGTTCTGGCGCTCATCTTGCTTTATTGGCCGAGGGAGCCGGCGTACAGCTTCTGGGTCATGTGGCCAGCATGACTAAGCCGCTTCTGGCGAACCAGAGCAGCGCACGGAAATGCCGTTTACCTTCCAGCAGGAGTGGTACCTATTTATCTACTTGCACTTTGATGTGCTTTCGAACTGCTAGGTTGGCAGGAGCAGGGACTGAGCAACGGGAGCTCACCCCGTTGTGGGGATTCAAACCGCCGACCTTCTGATCGGCAAGTCCTAGGCTCTGTGGTTCAACCCACAGCGCCACCCGCGTCCAGGTAGAGCTGCCTCAAATCTGCTGCTAGTCAGTGCAGACGACACTGGACTCGATGGATCAAATCTGAGTTGGCATGAGCATTGTGGGGCTGGGGCGCAAGATGGCGGTGGTTGTGACAGTGCTGCAGGTGGCGTCTTGTCAGATCTTCCGCATATCATGTGTTGGACAAGTAAGGGGTTATTATGTTGACTGGAGGATGGTACGTGATGTTAAGAGAAGGAAGATGGCTTTTGAATATGCAGATCAGAGGCTGCGGCTGAATTCCCTTAGGAAAAACAAAATTTTGCCCAAAGAACTCCAGGAAGTGGCTGATAAAGAGATTGCTGCCCTTCCCCGGGACAGCTGCCCAGTGAGGATCCATAATCGATGTGTTCTGACATCCTGTCCATGAGCTGTAATGTGGCGATGGAGGTTAAGCCAAATTGTCTTCTGCCATCTGGCTGACCATGCGCAGCTCTCTGGAGTACAGACAGCAATGTGGTGAGCCGCCACCACCAAGGCTTTTCTTCAAAAAAGACAAAACTCAGTTCTATTTCAGCTCCTAGGATGAATTAAAGATAAGTTATATAACTTGCAGGGATGTGGGTGGCGCTGTGGGTTAAACCACAAAGCCTAGGACTTGCCGATCAGAAGGTGGTGGTTCGAATCCCCGCGACGGGGTGAGCTCCCGCTGCTTGGTCCCTGCTCCTGCCAACCTAGCAGTTCGAAAGCACGTCAAAGTGCAAGTAGATAAATAGGTACTGCTCCGGCGGGAAGGTAAACGGCGTTTCCGTGCGCTGCTCTGGTTCACCAGAAGCGGCTTAGTCATGCTGGCCACATGACCCGGAAGCTGTAAGCCGGCTGGCTCCCTCGGCCAATAAAGCGAGATGAGCGCCACAACCCCAGAGTCGGCCACAACTGGACCTAATGGTCAGGGGTCCCTTTACCTTTTATATAACTTGCAGCATGTAAGGAGTGGCGGGTGGTAGTGGAAATAGACCCATTGGTAGAAGACCCTTAGCTAGAAGGAGGCAACCTTGTTTAATTTTGTCAGACCTTCCACACTTGCTCCTCTTGCATATTAAAAAATGACATGGAAAAATAAAGCAGTCCCACACTTGGGGGGGGGAAATCTGAGTTGGCATAGGGCAGTTTCCTTGCTTCCACCTGCCTGTCCTCTACTCTGGCTTGGATTCCTGTCCTGTCAAGGCCTAGAAGGACACAGCAAGAGACTCTCTTCCAGGGGTGCAAGAGCTTATCAGGAAGGGCAGGAAGCCGGTCCTTGCTACCATCGGTGTGTTTCCCACGGGGAGACACGTATTCACAGTGGTATTTCTAGCTCAGAGCCAACTTGCCACCCACCCTTCTGCAAATAGCTGTTCCCAGCCTGGTCAGTCTCACTCTCTGGGACACACCTGTCCCAACAAAAGGCCCGGAAGAGACATGGATGTGGCAAGAGCTTAATTTCCTTGGGGCTCAGTAGGGTGTGTGTATTTTTTCCCCTTCCTTGTGCTAGGAAGCTCAGGCGCTCTCTCTCTCTCTCTCTCCCTCACCCCAGCCCCTCTCTTCCCAACTAGGCAGGTAAGTTCTCATCTGTGTGCAAATATCTGCTGAGAAAGACCAGGGGGCCAAGATGGTATCTTGACAGCTGACATTTGCAAGCTCCTGGGCCAAAGTTCAGGAAAGAAAAGTGGCCAGGGTGCTCACACCCCACAGCCCCACACTTAGAGACCTGCTTTGGGTGTGATTTCTGACTGAGGAGGAAGAGGGGCAAGATCTCTTCCTGACCCCCTTTTTCCTTGTGGGGAAAATATTTTTTGACTGATTTCTTTCTTTCTTTCTTTCTGATGCACAGCTAAATCTAAGCACCAATGTATTTGGGTGGGTGCATTAATAATAATAAGGGACGCGGGTGGCGCTGTGGGTTAAACCACAGAGCCTAGACTTGCTGGTCAGAAGGTCAGCGATTCGAATCCCCGCCACGGGGTGAGCTCCCGTTGCTCGGTCCCTGCTCCTGCCAGCCTAGCAGTTCGAAAGCACGTCAAAGTGCAAGTAGATAAATAGGTACCGCTCTGGCGGGAAGGTAAACGGCGTTTCCATGCGCTGCTCTGGTTCGCCAGAAGCGGCTTAGTCATGCTGGCCACATGACCCAGAAGCTGTACGCCGGCTCCCTCGGCCAATAAAGCGAGATGAGCGCTGCAACCCCAGAGTCGGTCATGACTGGACCTAATGGTCAGGGGTCCCTTTACCTTTTTATTAATCATAATCATAAAAATTTATTATTTCTACCCCAGCCACTCTGGGCAGCTTCCAACTGAATATTAAAAACAATACAGCATCAGACATTAAAAACTTCCCTAAACAGGGCCACCTTCAGTTGTCTTTTAAAAGTAAAATAGTTTTTATTGCCTTGGCATCTGCAGAAGCCACACACAAAAGCAGAATGGTTGGCTCAAGCACTCTGCTTGGAATTTTAATTTATTGTTCAGTCCATGTGCTGCTCAAGGACTTGCACTGGGTTGCCCGTGTGAGGCAGGAACCAGGGGCATAGCTTAGCCAAAGTCTGTCTACTGGTCCAAAATATCCAGCTACCTAGCGCTCCTCTTGTGACTTTAACAGAAATCAGAGAGTGAGGCACCAAGTGAAGATGTTTTGCCTGCTACCACTAAAATCAACGCCAAGGCAAAACATTTTGGTGCTTGCAAATGCCCCCCTCCACACTCCACTCCTTGTGGATGGGCCTGCCTGGTCAAGTTATTTTGGCACCTGACTCAGAAAATCCCATAAACCCTTAATTTCCCCACCGTGGGCATTACAAATGTAATGATAATAAATTAAGTATTTAACGATTGCCTACCTGCTTATGGATCCCACAATGGGTTGCCTGCAGCCACTGCCTCACTCTGTCCACCGGGAGAGCTGATTCCGGGCAGCCAGCTGAGTTGTCTCCCTCCTGGAGGAACACGATTGGGGCAATTGTCTCCCATAGCAGCAGCTGAGCTCTCCAAGAGTCAGGCTAAACATTATAGCAACCAACTGTTAGTTCAAGGAAAAAATAGCTGTAAGGGGAGCATTTCTGGAAGCCAAGATCCAAGTTTGGAGCGAGTACTCTTTGGTGAGAGAGCTCCGGCAGAGATTTAAAATCACAAAATATACAGCAAAGTGAAGCATGGAAATATACGGTACGCTGTTAGACCTTTAAGATATGCCCTTGTGAGTTCCTTCAGAAGTTCCCCTCTTTCCTTGGTTTAGAAAAAGAGCACATGTTTGGTGAGTTAAAAATTGTTTACTTACAAACTCTCCAAAGGCCAGGCTCATGTGCTTTTCCGTTTGGAAAAGTTGCACAGGCAGTAAAACTTGGCTTAGTTACAGTGGTGAAAGTTCCTAAATGACTGGCATAGGCATTCTAGAGAGGCTTGTGAGAGCCATGCGGTCTGAGCTTAGAGCAACCAGCTCAGACCTAGGGGTGGATTTAGGGGAGCACGACCAGTTCGGCATTGCAACCATGATGTAGAATGGAAGGCAAGAGAAGGGCAGGGAGCAAATTTTGGTGTTGCACAAGGCACTGCTGAAATTTGAGGCCCCAAGCTCCACCACTGTTTGATGTTGCATGTTGAGCTTCTCAGATAGGGGGGAACAATAGGCTTGATTACCCATTTCCTCCCAAGGTAAGGGGAAGTGTCCAAGCTAAGCTGGTCAGAACAGCTTACTCTATGGTATTAGTTAATTAAGCTTTAAGCTTAATTAGTTAATTAATTAAGCTTTGTTAGTTAATTAAGCGTTAAGCCTGTTGGTTGTTTGAGGCTGGTTATCCCACAGCCATGACCTCATCAAATTGGTTTGCAAACTGGGCACCTCTCCATCGTGCTTTGGCAAAAGGTGAGTTTCCCAACTGGTTGGTTGCAAAGCAGGGCTGCCTGCTCTACTGGCAGGGTGAAGAGCATGCAGGCTCCCAGGGTGGCCTTGTTCCAAGGGGTGAGAAGGCCAGGCGTGATTGATGGGAGGAAGAGTCACCCAGGGGAAATCCAGGAACTGAAGAGGAGGAAGAGCACCTGGGTGTGTAGGCAGGAGCGCAGAGGAATCAAGGCCTTAGGCAGGGCAAGCCGCCGCCACTGCCGCCGAACTGGAATTGGGTTTGAGGCACTGGCTTGCTACAGAGCAGGTCCCTGGAGCTCAGAAGGGTCTAACCTCAGCCCAGCAGCCCAGCCTGGCTCCTTCAGATGCCCTGGGGAATGGGACTTCCTTGGCCTTTCCTTCCAAGCTGCATCTCCTGAAGAACACACACACACACACACACCCCGCCCCAATCATGCTTTACATTTTCTACTCAAAATTGGAAAATTGCAAATTGTCCGACCGGTTTCCTGAGATTATTGCCAAGGCAGCTAGTTTTTGTATGGCGGCAATAGCTTGCTCCCGGAGCAGGATCCTGTCTTAATTTAAAATTATTAACACCTTACGTTGTGTGTTGTTGTTTTTTACCATTTTAATATAATTATTTTAAATTTCTCACTGTTTCTTTAATATTTCACATTGTTTTTAATTCTACATGTTATTGTATACTTAAGTACTTAATTCGTTCCGGAGGTCCGTTCTTAACCTGAAACTGTTCTTAACCTGAAGCACCACTTTAGCTAATGGGGCCTCCTGCTGCTGCTGCTGCTGCACCACCAGAGCACGATTTCTGTTTTCATCCTGAAGCAAAGTTCTTAACCCGAGGTAATATTTCTGGGTTAGCGGAGACTGTAACCTGAGGTACCACTGTATTGTGTTTTATGTGCTCTGCTTTCTTCCTATATCTCTACTGGTTATTGACCAAGATCCACACACACACAAACACGCAATATACAGTGGTACCTTGGTTGTCAAACTTAATCCATTCCAGAAGCGGCGCCGGATGTTTGACTTCCAGAAAACGCCTGCAAACTGGAACACTTACTTCCGGGTTTGCGACGTTTGGGAGCCGATTTGTTCGACAACTAAGCCGTTCGGGAACCAAGGGACCACTGTATCTAAGCCACACATTGCTCTTGTAAATTTCTGGAGCACAGGAATTTGTGGGTTTGCCTCTCCTCTGGGTAACGAGGAAGGCCGCTAATTAGGGAGAGGAAAGCGCTCTGCCCATGCTCACGAGGATGCCTCTGAGCATGGAATCGTGTACTTGCCCAGCCCTTGTTCCTTTAAGATTCAGATGGTAGCAGAGGAATCCCTCTCTTTCTGGAGACGGTGCCTAAGTTGGTGGTGGATCTGTGCAGAAAAGTACCCCCCCTCCTACTTGCAGGCCAAAGCTGTCATGGGGGGTGCGTTCTTGACACCCCCTTATTTAAGGCGTTCCTGCTTGGAGCTGCGGAACAGCCTTTTATTAGCAAAATCCAGACCTGGCAACCCGAGACGGCAGGAGCACCAACCACCACAAGTGCCTTGGCAGCTGCCCAGCTCATCCTTGCCTTTAATCCCTTGCCAGGGGGGGGGGGGCGGATTCCAACCTCAAACACAGCAGGGCAGGGGGGTGTCCTCTCTCTCTTCTGTCTCCCAGGCTGCTCCCCACCCCCCTTGCCACGGAGAAGCCTTCCTAAACTTGTGGAAACTTTGGTGCACAGCCCAGCTGGATGCCCAGACCTCCTTTGTGCAGCAGGACTTTCACCACCACAATTCACATTAAGCAGTCGTGTCCCTGAGCATGTGCAGAGCACTGCCTTTCCTTCTGGCCGCCAGCCCTTTGAGAGGCCTTTTCCCTGAAGGGTTGATTCCCAATGGCCTCTTCGGCTTAGAAAGACACATTGCAGGAGGCAAGGGGAGAGAAACAGAGATCTGGAAAAGTGGTTAAGGGGCAAAATCCAGGGGTCAGTTGTGCCACGGAAGCCTCCCTCTGCGGAGTAGGATTTCCCCTGTTGTAAGGAAGTGCAAAGGGATGCTGTGGGTTAAACTACAGAGCCTAGGACTTGCCGATCAGAAGGTTGGTGGTTCGAATCCCTGCGACGGGGTGAGCTCCCGTTGCTCGGTCCCTGCTCCTGCCAACCTAGCAGTTCAAAAGCACGTCAAGGTGCAAGTAGATAAATAGGTACCGCTCCAGCGGGAAGGTAAACGGTGTTTCCGTGCGCTGCTCTGGTTCGCCAGAAGCGGCTTAGTCATGCTGGCCACATGACCTGGAAGCTGTCTGCGGACAAACGCCAGATCCCTTGGCCTATAGAGCGAGATGAGCGCACAACCCCAGAGTCGTCCGCGACTGGACCTAACGGTCAGGGGTCCCTTTACCTTTAAGTAGGCGCTGGGTGCTGGGAGGTGGTTCCAGCTGCAGAGACTCCACCCTTCAGAAGGCAAGAGGTGCTTGGCTACTGAATCAGTCCCCCAGTGGCGCAATGGGTCAGCAAGCCTGGCTGTTAACCAGAAGGTTGCTGGTTCGAGCCCACCCAGGGACGGCTGTGGGCAGGATTCCAGCATCGCAGGGGGTTGGACTAGATGCCCCTCAGGGTCCCTTCTAACTCTCTGGTTCTATAAGCATCTTGGTCAACCCAGCTCAGGGTTGGCCTCTCTCTCTGGCTCCCAACTGTGGCGGTATTGTGGCTTAA
Organism: Podarcis muralis; assembly: GCF_964188315.1. Taxonomy (NCBI): domain Eukaryota; kingdom Metazoa; phylum Chordata; class Lepidosauria; order Squamata; family Lacertidae; genus Podarcis; species Podarcis muralis. Next base: position 7,864,975 of record NC_135661.1, on the reverse strand, counting down.
GGCCCTCGTATTTACGGGACCGCCTCTCCTGGTCTGCCCCGCAGAGGACTTTAAGGTCCATGAATAACCATAGTTTAGAGGTCCTGGGCCCTAAGGAAGTCAGATTATCCTCCACCAGAGCCAGGGCCTTCTCAGTGATGGCTCCGACCTGGTGGAATGCTCTGTCCCATGAGACCAAGGCCCTGCAGGATTTAACTTCCTGCCGCAGGGCCTGTAAGACAGACCTATTCTGCCTGGCTTTCAATTTGAACTTAGCCTGATCTTTATTCCCCTTCCTTTCCTCCTCCTCCCCTTTTTATGAAGATTACCCGCTCTGGGATCCCCCAGTTAATTCTCCCCTGGTCTCCTCGCTTGCCCAAATAGGACTAATTTAGCCAGCTAGCCCTGGTGATCATCTAATGTTTATTGGATGGATTTCCCCCCTAAATTGAATCTATTGTTATCCACGTTTTATACTGTATTTTATGCTGTTTTTTCTTGCATCAATTAGGTGTTTTAAATTTGTTGTTAGCCACCATGAGCCCAGTTTTTTGAACCGGGGAGGGCAGGGTATAAATAAAATTATTATTATTATTATTATTATTATTATTATTATTAGAAAGAATGCAAGAAGCTGCCTTTAGACCTCTGTTCCACCCAGCTTAGTATTCCCCTGACGGGCAGGACTCCAGGGCTCCCTCTCACCTAGAGGTGCTGCCTGGGGTCAAACCTGGCTCCTTCTGCATGCCAGGCACGTGTTCTGCCTCCGAGCCACAGCCCTTCTGCAATCCCTTCTCTGAACAGCCCCTCCCCACCCACCCTGTTTGGAGGACAGAGCTCTAGCACTATGACCCTTCTGGCATGTGTCCCCCAGAAGGTTCACCAGGCGGGTATGTGCCCTCGGGGTGATAGAATTAGAGTCATGGAATTCTAGAGGGACCCTGGGCATCATCTAGTCCAGCCCCCTGCAATGCAAGGATTATGCAGCTGTGCCATACAAGGATCGAACCGGCAACCTTGGTGTGATCAGCACCATGCTCTAGCCAACTGAGCTGGCCCCTATACGGAGGTGTTAGTAAAAATAAGGGTCTTAAATTTAATCAAGCTGATTGTTTAAGAAGCAGGTGTTTAGTCAAATAAAAACAATATGGCTCTTTTATTTTCTAATAGCAGCACACACACGTAAACGCCTTGCCATGTTTGATTGGCAGTGTCTCCTTTTCCCGATGATGGGCAGGTGCCAGCAGAGGGGGCTTGCCAGCTGCTTTCTTTCTTTTTCATGAAACAGCTTTGCCACAGGGCATCCTCGACTGCGTCTCAGCTGGGCACGCAGCAGCTCCAGCACCAATGACACCTGCTTGTTAGTCCAGCCCGGAAAGGGGCTCAGCGCCAGCAGCTGCTGTAATCCTGCTCTATCCAGGGCTCAGCTGTGCGGGACTTAGTTCCTGGCACCTGCCTAGAAGAGGAATCCCCCAGGCTCTTTTGAGGGATGTGGGGAGTGGGTGGAATAGCACACCTGCGAGACGGAGGCTTTGCCTACCTCAGCCAGGGCAGAACTTCGTATCTCTTTGTTGTGGGATCCTTACATGGGGGAGGAGGGAGGGAAGTGAACGGCCGGGGACCAGGTGGAGGAGCCCCTAAAGGTGTTGGCTGGGTGCTCGCTCGATCCCCTCACTCCAGCGCCGAGGGCCAGTGTGGTGTAGTGGTTAAGAGCGGTGGACTCGTAATCTGGTGAACCGGGTTCGCATCTCCGCTCCTCCACATGCAGCTGCTGGGTGACCTTGGGCTAGTCACACTTCTTTGAAGTCTCTCAGTCCCACTCACCTCACAGAGTGTTTGTTGTGGGGGAGGAAGGGAAAGGAGAATGTAAGCTGCTTTGAGACTCCTTTGGGTGGTGATAAAGTGGGATATTAAATCCAAACTCCTCTTCTTCTTCCAGATGAGCAGGGCCTGGTTGGGGTTAGTCAGCACTGAGGGAGATAGTCACTCTGTGCATGCCCAGAGGCACTCCCAGCTCTTGCGTTTGTGATAGGAATTTTGAGGTCTTAAAGGTAAAGGGACCCCTGACCATTAGGTCCAGTCGTGACCGACTCTGGGGTTGCGGCGCTCATCTCACTTTATTGGCCGAGGGAGCCGGTGTACAGCTTCCGGGTCATGTGGCCAGCATGACTAAGCCACTTCTGGCGAACCAGAGCAGCGCACGGAAACGCCGTTTACCTTCCCGCTGGAGCGGTACCTATATATCTACTTGCACTTTGACGTGCTTTCGAATTGCTAGGTTGGCAGGAGCAGGGACTGAGCAACAGGAGCTCACCCTGTCGCGGGGATTCGAACCGCCGACCTTCTGATCAGCAAGCCCTAAGCTCTGTGGTTTAACCCACAGCGCCACCCGTGTTCCCTTTTTGAGGTCTTAGATATATGTTAAATGTTCATAAGTGTACCAACCCAGCACGTACATAGATCAGCACAGGAAGGGCCTTGCGCGCCATTGTTCTGGGTCCCTCCTCCTTTCCTGCAGGTGAGGGGAGCACTCTGTTGCAACAGATCAGTAAAGATCAGGCTTACTAGCTGCTTTCCTTCTCAATATTCTCTGGCTGGCCTCTGTTATTTTCTCCTACCTATAGGGAACCCACTTAAGGACTCTATATGGGCTCTTGGATACCCCATAAGGGGAAAAGGGCAGATTTTTGTTTGCAACACGTTACAGGTTTCTGACACGCTAAACCCCGGAGGATGATGAACTGATGAGGAATGACATGGAAGTGGCACTGCATACAAGCAAGGCCTGCTCAGGCACGTTCCAGGCCCAGCCTTGGCTGTGCTGCTGCCCTAGAACTGCCTGTGTGGCTGCCAATGCGCTGGCGTAGGGGAACGTAGGAAACTGCCTCCTACCCCTTTGGACTCTTGGTCCATGCAGCTCAGGGTTTCGGGTTAGAGGCATTCCTAGCCCTGCCTAGAGATGGAACCCGGCGTCTTCTGCATGCAAAGCAGGTGCTCTGTTGCTGTGGCCCTTCTGCTCACAGGAGGATGGTGGTTGTTTCTGACATGCCTGAGGTTGCATTTAAACTGGGCCTGTTTCCTCCCTGACTGGTTCTGTCTGTGAAGGATTTGGCCACTGGCCTGTACACAAGCACACCTGTTTGTTTGTTTGTTTGTTTGTTTGTGTTGCACCAGTGGAAAACCTGCTCCTGACTTCTGCTGCTTCCTGACTCTTTAAGCATCTCCTTCACAAAAGCCAGGTTCTTCTCCCTGATGGCTGCGGAGCTGAGCCATGCCTGGCGTTTCCGTGCGCTGCTCTGGTTCGCCAGAAGCGGCTTAGTCATGCTGGCCACATGACCCGGAAGTTGTACGCCGGCTCCCTCGGCCAATAAAGCGAGATGAGCGCCACAACCCCAGAATCGGTCACGACTGGACCTAATGGTCAGGGGTCCCTTTACCTTCTTTTTACCCCATCCACCTGACTGGGTTGCCACTCTGTGCGGCTTCCAAAATATATAAAAACATAATAAAATATTAAACATTTTTAAAAAAAAAAAATTACAAGGCTGCCTTCAGATGGCTTGGGGGTTGGATAACTCCATACCCTCCACCATTTCTCCAACATTGATGCATGAGGATGTTCACTGTGGGGCTTGGATTTTATAAATCCTGCAAGCTGCCGGCCGCCTTCCTGAAAAACAGCTGGAGACGAAAGCGTATGGGGTTGTGCTGGGAGATAGGGGCTCCCATTTCTGTCCCAAGCCCTGCTTTGCATTGCTCCGCCCCGAGGCGGCTGCAGGCCAGGGCCTTTCTCAGGAACTGCCTCCATCGGCCGGGACCCTCCGGCCTCCTTCCTTCCTTCCGTTCCCGGCTGGCTTAGCCCGGAGCCTTGTCCGCCGGCGGGTGTTTTTCAGGCCCTTGACCTCTGAACTTCCTGTTTGTGTTGCTAAGGCCTGTCTCCAGGGCTGGCTGAAAAGGAAGTGCCGAGCTCATCAGGTCCGGCCGATAATGCGGGCAGGCCACTCGCTGCCGGCCTTGGCGCAGGGCCACGCTGGGAACTGGCTCTCCCATTCAGCCCTAAACCTTCCAGGGCTTTGGGTGCTTTGTCAGCGGGACAAAACACGGGAAGCTGGGCTTAGGGCAGGATTCCCTGGCCCTCCGCATGCCTCGCCTGCGCTCCTCTGACACTTGCTGTCCACCTCATTCCCTGCCCTGGCGGGAGGGGCTTTAAAAAAAACCTGTATCAGAGATGCCGCTTTCACACCTTCTGACTTGTGGCTTGGAAAGGAAGTGAAGCCATGCCAGCTCCCTAAAAAGCAGCTTCCCTTGAGGAAGAGCATTTCAAAACCAGTTTGTGTAGATGTGTACACACACTACAGGGTGTACATGCGCCCCCCCCCCCCGCACCACATGCTGCATACCCTCCAACATTTCTCCGATAAAAATAGGGACATCCTATTCCATCATCATCATCTTATTATTTCTACCCCATCCACCTGACTGGGTTGCTCAGCCACTTTTAACACTTTTAACATACGTATATAAAAACATAATAAAGCATTAAACCTTAAAAGTAAAAAAAATCCCTGCTTTCAGATGTCTCCTAAAGGTTGTATAGTTACTCATTCCCTTGGGTTGGGGGGTCGCATAACTCTATGCCCTCCAACATTTCTCTGATGAAAAAAAGGATGTCCTAAGGAAAAGTGGGGATGCGGGTGGCACTCTTGGTTAAACCACAGAGCCTAGGACTTGCCGATCAGAAGGTCGGCGGTTTGAATCCCCGTGACGGGGTGAGCTCCCGTTGCTCGGTCCCTGCTCCTGCCCACCTAGCAGTTCAAAAGCATGTCAACTGCAAGTAAATAGGTACCACTCCGGCAGGAAGGTAAACGGCGTTTCCGTGCGCTGCTCTGGTTCGCCAGAAGTGGCTTAGTCATGCTGGCCACATGACCCGGAAGCTGTACGCCGGCTCCCTTGGCGAGATGAGCGCTGCAACCCCAGAGTCAGTCAAGACTGGACCTAATGGTCAGGGGTCCCTTTACCTAAGGAAAAGTGGGACTTTTTGGGATCAAATCAGAAATCAGGATGGCTTCTATAAATCTGGGACTGTCCGTGGAAAATAGTGATGCTTGGAGGGTCTGCGTGCTGCCTGCACCTGAGTCGCTGTGCACTGGATTTTTGAAGAAGGCCCTCAAATGCCATATAATCCAACCCCTTCCTGCCCCCCTTCCTGTGGAGGGGGATTCAATAACAGCCAGTTTGTGTTGCATAACTGAAGCTGGGGCTCTTGTCCTCCCCACCCACCCGGGGGGGGGGGGGAGGGAGCGCTTTTTAGTGCTCAATCAGAGCAAACAAACTAAAGAGTGGGTTTTCCCTCGGAAAGGAGAGGGTCAAGGGGAAAACGCCTTGGACGCATGCCTAGAAAACATGGATCAACATCCAGTGCTGCCTCAATACAGCTGTGCGCTTCTGGGCTCTGTTGAAAATGGCTTCTCCCTGCGAATATCCTACCCTGCAAACTCCTAGGTGATGTGGATGCAATTAGGCAGTTGAATGTGCATGCAAACTCCATCCATTTCCCTCCTTCCCTCCCATCCCCTCTGCACTGCCCCGGGCTCTGACAACCCACGCTAAGCCACTGCACATACTGCAGCCGGCAGTCCCCCTTTTTGACCCCAAGTGTGGGGCAAAGGATTGTAGGGCCTACAAGACAGAGCTATTCCGCCTGGCTTCCAATTTGAACTTAGCCTAATCTTTTCTTCCCCTTCCTTCCTTCCCTCCCCCTCCCCTTTTTATGAAGATTTTACCTGCTCTGGAATCCCACAGCTAATTCTTCCCTGGTCTCCCCGCTGGTCCAAATAGGACTAATTTAGCTAGCTAGCCCTGGTGATCATCTAATGTTTATTGGATGGATTTCCCCCCTAAATTGATTTTTGAATTCTGAATTTATTGTTAGTCACGTTTTATACTGCATTTTATGCTGTTTTTTGTTGCATCAATTAAGTGTTTTAAATTTGTTGTTAGCTGCCCTGAGGCCGATTTTCTGAACCAGGAAGGGCGGGGTATAAATAAAAAAATATTATTATTATTACTACATCCATCCTGTAGGATGCTTTTAAAAGGGGGGAACTGGAAACTCTGTAAAGGCACCTGGAGTCACACGTCCCCAGAGCTCACAAGCTCCCTAACCTCCGATCCCATTTCTGGAGCTGGGGTGCCTACTGTTAACTTCCAACCTCGAAACCAGTGGCAACCGGACGCAGCAGGCAGGAGAGGCAGAGTCTCCTGAGGCCTCCCTGGGTTCCCAGCACCCCGACTCTTCACCAGCACGTGCAGGAGTCGGTCAGGATGCTCTGCATGTGACGGAGAGCCCTTCCCGCTGACTCACGCAAGCCCTGTCTGGCTCCCTCACCCCACAACCCACCAGGAGTTTCCCTTCCATAGCAACCGGCTGCCTGTGGCAAACAAAAGCGGGGAAGAAGCAGCAGGCGGGAGAGGCAGAGTCCACCTCACTGAGCCCTCTGTACCTGACACGCCTCAGAAAGGAATGTGCGCCGCATTCTTGGCCTGTGTGTACGGGAGGAGGAGGAAGTCAAGCAGGGAGAGAATGACAGCCTCCTCCTTGCCACTTCATGGTTCTCGCTCCCCCCCAGTGCTGGTTTCCTCCACATCAGACACCGGCATAATTTCACAGGGCAATGCAATAATTATCGAAAAGCAAACGACATTCTTTTCCCTCCTTTTTAGGAAGGGAAAAAGACAGCTGAAAATACACCAGGGAGGGCAAAAAGGCCAATTTTTTTAGTCTGGAATTGCTCGCAAATTTTTTAAAATTTGCAGCCTTTTTAAGAAACAATAAAAACCTGGCCCTAACCTCCAACAGGGTCACTAACTCTTCCTGTCATGTCAATAAAGCTGAAATGTTTTTCGCTTTTTATCTCCATATTCCGGGAGGATAACTTTATTTCAGAGCTTGGAACAGCCGAATTGCAAAGCAGGTTAAAGACTGCCTTCCTTGAAAATGGAAATGAAACTTCAGCCACTATTATTATTATTATTATTATTATTATTATTATTATTATTATTTTCCACTCCTTACCCAAAGGTCACAGGGTGGCTTACAATACAAAACACATACCATAATAACAAGCAAAAACTATAAACCCTCCTTCCCTCCCTGCTCCCACAAAGTTTAAAAGGCCATAGATTGTTTACTTAGCCAAAGGCCTGGGAGAAGAGGAACGTTTTCACTTGGCGCTTAAAGATATGCAATGAAGGCTCCAGGAGAGCCTTCCTGGGGAGAGCATTCTACAAGCAGGGAGCCACCACAGAAAAGGCCCCGTTCTTGTGTTGCCACCCACTGGACCTCGCGTGGAAAAAGGACCTCAGATGGTGATTACAGAGTCCGGGTTGGTTTATGGAGAAAGGCAGTCTTTGAGGTATTGTGGTCCCGAGTCATTTTAGGACTTTGTAGGGCAAAACCAGCACTTTGAATTGGGCCTGGGAACTAATTGGCAGCCCATGCAGTTGGACCAGGATTGGTCTGGCAGTTGTGGGAGGTGCAGGGGCAGCCAGACTGGGGGAAGAGAAAGTGGCCAAGCCTCTGCCAGACACCTGCTTCTACTGGTGAAGTTTTCCTGCCAGCTTTCCTGCCAGCCTGTGTGATTTCCCACATTGGCAGCAGAGGAGCGCCCCCTGGAAGATCAAATGGCAACCCTGAAAGCCCAGCCGGAGCTAGTAACTGCCAGGGACTGTGTTACTGCACTGGGCCTGCCTTCCCCAACCTGTTGTCCTCCCAATGCATTGGCCTCCAGGTTCCATCAGCTAGTTTCCTGCTAGCTCTGCGGGCCTCACCCAGCCCAGCTTGCATTATTCTTCCTTGAGGTGTTTTGGGGCCACCTCTGGCAAGTCCGCAAGATGTTTTCTGTAGAGCCACGAAACAGAGTCTAGAAAGCAGAACCAGCCATGCCAGTTAAAATATCTATATTTCAATGCAAAAGTGTACGATGTTTGTCCCCAGCAAGAAGAAGAAGAAGAAGAAGAAGAAGAAGAAGAAGAGGAAGAGGAAGAAGAAGAAGAAGAAGAAGAAGAAGTTGCAAACACTTTATTTTTGTTTGGTTTAAACGTTCACAAGTGCATTCAGTTGTTGCAGTTGCCAACAAAAGCATGACACTCTTGAGCTAAGGTGAAGCCACATGGTCTCTTTTGCTGGTTTAGCAAAAGCAGAATGAACAACAATTAGGCGTCTTGCCGCACCCAGCCCTGGCAAGAGCTTCTTCCTCCATCGTTCACAGAGCTCACTCTTGGGCAATAAAACCAGTTGCAGACTAGGAAGGCGATGAGACTAGGCAGCCGGTTCTTGCAGGAGCACAACATCCCCGGCACTGATTTTAGTGCTGAGGCCCAGCTCTGGAATAATAATGCACAGAGACCACTCGGATGCATGTACAAGGACCAGCCCCATCGCTGGGCAAGCAGGGGCAGCTGCCTCAGGCTGCGGCTGCTAGCAGATGGGCAGAAGCCTGCTCAGATATTCCTTCTGAATGGCAGAGTTATGTGTGCCTTTACTGCCCTACCAAGCCAGGTTTAAGGTTCTTGCATTGCTATAGGTAAAGGTGACCCCTGACCATTAGGTCCAGTCGTGGCCAACTCTGGGGTTGTGGCGCTCATCTCGCTTCATTGGCCGAGGGAGCCAGCGTACAGCTTCTGGGTCATGTGGCCAGCATGACTAAGCCGCTTCTGGCAAACCAGAGCAGCGCATGGAAACGCCGTTTACCTTTCTGCCAGAGCGGTACCTATTTATTTACTTGCACTTTGACGTGCTTTCGAACTGCTAGGTTGGCAGGAGCAGGGACCGAGCAATGGGAGCTCACCCCGTCGTGGGGATTCGAACCGCTGACCTTCTGATCGGCAAGTCCTAGGCTCTGTGGTTTAACCCACAGCGCCACCTGTGTCCAATTTGGGCCCTCCAGGGTACCTTAAGGACCAAAACTGAACCCTCAGAACCCAGCCTGACCACTGAGAACATGCAAAGGAACGCTGTTAATTGCGTGCTTGCAACCTCCCCCCAGCTTTGTTCTTGGGGTCGGGTGCTGAGGTCTTCCAGCCGGTCTCAGGCTGTGAAGCCCCACACCCCCTCCCAGCAGCATACCTCCTCCCAGCCGACTTCCGGGAGTCTCTGCAGGACTTTGACAAGGCTTTGTAGCTGCTTAATTTTCTAATTTTCTGATCAGCCAGTCGCGCTCGTGATTTTTGCATGTTTCAATGCTGCATGTTGCCCTGATACCTTATAATATAAGGGGGGGGGCGGTACAGAAATACTTCTATAAACAAATAAATGTCTTGCCCAGTCAGCTTCTGAGAATGCAGCAGGCTGGGAGCACCGCCTGGTCCTTCAGATTGCAAAATATCCTGGGTTGACCTTGCCTGGGCTGCACTGTCCACGGAAGTAAACAAAGGGACAGCACACACTCCAGGGACTGGAGTCAAAGGTTCGGACTCCAGGCTGGCTACTCCTATTCCGAGGGAGCAATAGAGGCTGAAGGGAGCCCTTCCCCACACACTCACTCCACCTTACCTCTTGAATTCATTCCTGGCTGAATTCTGGAGTGACTCCTGATTTAAAGACCAGGAAGCCAGTTCGGCTAGAAATCCCTCCAAAGTCGAAACCTGCGGGACCAGAGATTTACAGAAGATTGGAAGAAGTATACAAATTATTTGAAGAGCAACTGTAATCAGCAAATTACGCTAGTAGGACTTCAAGGAGTTTTGTAAGGAGAAATATACGAAGCGTTACAAAGTAGAAAAAGATAGAGATATTGGTTATGAGTTTGAAATGTAACAGGGAAGATAAGAAATGCATACTAAGAGATTAGAGTGGAACATTTTCAGACAGGATTGATGGAAGTAAAAAAAAATTGAATAAGATGTAAAAGTATGTTTAATTACTGTTGAAAATTATATGTTAAAAAACTAATAAAATTTATATATATATTTATATATATATATATAAAAGAAATCCCTCCAAAGTCCCTATTCTCCAGGGACAGCCCCAGATTTACAGAAGCCGTCCCAGGTTCTGATTTGCTCCCGGAATGTCCAGTTTTTTTCCTTAGGATGTCCCTATTTTCATCAAATAAATGTTGGAGGCTTTGGAGTTATGCGACCCCCGAGCCAAGGAGATATGTAACTAGACAACCTTTAGAAGACATCTGAAGGCAGCCCTTTATAGGGAAGCGTTTTTTTTAAAAAAAATGTTTTTATATATGTTGGAAGCTGCCGATAGCGGTTGGGGCAACCCAGTCAGATGGATGGGGTATTATTATTATTATTATTATTAATTATTTAGGATGTCCCTATTTTCATCAGTGAGATGCTGGAGGATATGGAATTGTGGCTGTAAGGAGCCAGCTACGGTTCTGGGGGAAGCCACGCATTCTTCTTTAAATGCACGGAGCCCATCTCCGAAGCCTGAGGATCCAGACCTGGGTTTGGAGGCCTTTCGCCTGCCGTCCGGGGGCTCGCGCTAGGGGCTCCGGCTGCGAGGCTGAGCTCCAACGCCTCCCGTCACCACCGATTAAGCCAGCCGGGCAAGATGCGGGCAAACAGAGGCCTCTGCAGCTGCCCCAGCCAGCCAGCTGCTCTCTTCCCCTGGCCCAAAGCTCTGGCTCAGCAGCCCTTAAAGAAGCAGAGCAGCTCTCGGTCCACAGCAGGCTTTCCACCCACCACCACCCCACCCTGCTTTCTATCCCTTTTGTCAGGGAAGGAAACGCAGGCAGGCAGAGCAGGAAGGGAGCCCACAGGCAGAGCGCAGGCATCTCCCAGTTAGTCGCCACCCAACTGCTCCAACCTTGAGGATGTTTCTACTGCCCTAATAATAATGATAATATTTTATTTATACCCTGCCCTCCCCAGCCAGAGCTGGGCTCAGGGCAGCTAACACCAGTAAAATTACAATAAAAACATAATGGGGGGGGGGACCCAATTTAAAATACGGGTTAAAATACAATTTAAAATGCAGCCTCGTTTTAATAGTAGCCCATTCTGTGTGTGGAGGGCAGTGTGGGATTTACATATAAGCTAAACAAGCTGTAGCTTAGGGCCCCACTCTCTTAGGTAAAGGTAAAGGTACCCCTGCCCGTATGGGCCAGTCTTGCCAGACTCTAGGGTTGTGCACTCATCTCACTTAAGAGGCCGGGGGCCAGCGCTGTCCGGAGACACTTCCGGGTCACGTGGCCAGCGTGACATCGCTGCTCTGGCAAGCCAGCGCAGCACACGGAACACCGTTTACCTTCCCGCTAGAAAGCGGTCCCTATTTATCTACTTGCACCCGGAGGTGCTTTCGAACTGCTAGGTTGGCAGGCGCTGGGACTGAGCAACGGGAGCGCACCCCGCCGTGGGGATTCGAACCGCCAACCTTTCGATTGGCAAGCCCTAGGTGCTGAGGCTTTTACCCACAGCGCCACCCGCGTCCCCCAAAAAAATTAAAGGGGAAAAAACTGGATGTACATTTCCAAAATATAAGATAGACAAATAAAACCTACATACAGCAACAGTGTTTTGTGTTGTGTAGGCTCCTATGATGCAAGTAATGGGCCCCGCCTGCTAGCCTGCTCCCTAAAACAGGGGTGCCCAAACATTTTTCAAAGAGGGCCAGATTTGATGAAGTGAACATGCATGAGGGCCAACCAGAGTTGTTGACCTTTTATTAGGAATGAAAGCTTTTTTTTTTTTACAATTTTACCCCAAAGTTCGATCTTAACAACCCAGGAGATAAACTGCCACAGGGGCCGGATTAAACCGACCGGCAGGTCGGATTAGACCCCCGAAGTGGACTTTGGAAACCACTGCCCTAAAATGTCACTGGTTTGCTCATTTCTGTATATAGGGTGCCTACATTCTGCATGGACTGGTTGCATGGCAACATGTGCAAATCGCTTTAGATACCTGAGGTCCATAAATTACCGTATGGCATATATTCACCACAAAAAACAGCGACAATTTGTTGTTGACAATGGACAGCTGGACATATAAATGGCCCCTTTGCCTTCAGTAGCTTAGGGCCTCATCAGACCTAAATCTGGCCCTGGAGGGGGGTGTCCATATAAGTCTCCAAAATGACCACCCCGACTATAGCATTTTGTTGTTGTTTAGTCGTGTCCGACTCTTCGTGACCCCATGGACCAGAGCACGCCAGGCACTCCTGTCTTCCACTGCCTGCCGCAGTTTGGTCAAACTCATGCTGGTAGCTTCGAGAACACTGTCCCACCATCTCGTCCTCTGTCCTCCCCTTCTCCTTGTGCCCTCCATCTTTCCCAACATCAGGGTCTTTTCCAGGGAGTCTCCTATTCTCATGAGGTGGCCAAAGTCTTGGAGCCTCAGCTTCAGGATCTGTCCTTCCAGTGAGCACTCAGGGCTGATTTCCTTCAGAATGGAGATGTTTGATCTTCTTGCAGTCCATGGGACTCTCAAGAGTCTCCTCCAGCACCATAATTCAAAAGCATCAATTCTTCGGCGATCAGCCTTCTTTATGGTCCAGCTCTCACTTCCATACATCACTACTGGGAAAACCATAGCTTTAACTATACGGACCTTTGTCGGCAAGGTGATGTCTCTGCTTTTTAAGATGCTGTCTAGGTTTGTCATTGCTTTTCTCCCCAGAGGTCCATAAATTACCACATAGCATATATTCAACACAAAAAACAGCAACAATTTGTTGTTGACAAAGGACAGCTGGACATATAAAGGGCACCTTCACCTTCAGTAGCTTAGGGCCTCATCAGACCTAAATCCGGCCCTGGCAGGGGGTGTCCATATAAGTCCCCCAGGCTATAGCATTAGCATCAATTAAAACACACACACACACGGAAAAACAGAAGCGGCTGGAACAGTTGTAGACTTGGAAGGGACCCAAGGGTCATCTAGTCCAACCCCCTGCAATGCAGGAATCTCAACTACAGCATCCACGACAGATGGCCACCCAACCTCTGCTTAAAAACCTCCAAGGGAGGAGAGTCCACCGGCTCTCCACTGCAAAACAGCTCTTACTCTCTATAAGTTCTTCCTGGTGTTTAGCTGGCACCAAAGGAACCCAGGGAACTTTTCCCTCCCGGTGGGGCCTTCTCTTTCAGCATTTCATCTCTGCCCCCCCCCACCCCCTCCCTCCTGGCACGCCAAGGCTCTTCCTTGGGGGTGGGGAAGTGGGGGCCGATCTTTTGCTTCGGCAGTAAAAAGCTGAGCTTTGAAATTCCTCTGCAGGATGGCGAGCCTGGGTGGTGAAGAGTTTTACAAGCCCAACTTCTTTCAGAAAAAGAAGACGGCCGCGCCCCCCGCCCCCTTGTATAACCATTAAGGGCCCCCCTTTGACGGGAGGGAGGCCAGGAAGCATCCTTGCTAATGGCTGGGGGAACAAACAGGCCTGGCTTGGGGAGGTGGGCTGGCGTGTTGCAAACTGAGGGCTATTTCCTTGCTCATTAAACAACCACAAAGACGCAGCTCAGCTGGTGTGTGGGGGGGAGGTGTGATGGGGAGGGGGGCAGGGGGCTGGTGGAGGTGGTGTCCCCCCTGCTTTTCACATGCAGAAAGCCCCCTCCCACTCCTCCCTCCCCTGGCCAAAGAGATGGTGCTTGAATTGACATCTGGCTGCTACACCCCTCAACATATTCAGCATTTTCAGGTTACGGTAACTGCCAGCCCAATTTTCCCCTGTGTTAATCTTTGTGCTTATAAAGCCAGGACTGATGCAAATGTCTTACTTCCAACTTGAACGGGTTCAGGTGGGTGTCCCCCAGCTTACCGAAGGCTGTATGTATAACAGGGACTCCTTTTGGGCATGGGAGAGCAGCTCTTCTATGTCTCCCTATTATTGTATTGAGCTGTTTTTATCCCAGGCACAAGTGGAAGTCTGTCCATGCTTTCTTTTACTCAGTTGTGGGCTCATTGCTGAAGGAATTTGGCACCTCTTAGAGCAATCTTTAAGTGAGGGCCTTTTCACACAAGAAGTACCCCCAAACTGCAGGAGGTGGGAATGTGTTAAAAAGTCCTTGTGAAGTGACAGACAGGATGGTGAGGGCCTCATGTTTTCCCTTCTATATGCTTTCCTCACCAATCTACTCCAGTCCACCTGCATTTTGGTAAACATTGCTTGGCCAGGGAAACTGCATGGCCAACTTTGAAGGATGGCTGTGTTTTGAATTGTGGTAAGAATTTTAAAGTCTTGTTGTTGTTGTTGATCCCATTCGCAACCAGAGGTACCACTGTAGGTCCATAAATTGTTGTTGTTTGGTGGCTTAGTCGTGTCCGCCTCTTCGTGACCCCATGCTCTGGCTGTGTTTTGGATTGTGATAAGAATTTTAAAGTCTTGTTGTTGCATGCCAGGCACTCCTGTTTTCCACTGCCTCCCACAGTTTGGTCAAACTCATGCTGGTAGCTTTGAGAACACTGTCCAACCATCTCGTCCTCCGAGGCTCCGTCGTCCCCTTCTCCTTGTGCCCTCCATCTTTCCCAACATCAGGGTCTTTTCCAGGGGGTCTTCTCTTCTCATGAGGTGGCCAAAGTATTGGAGCCACAGCTTCAGGATTTAAAGTCTTAGACATATAATAAATGTTCATAAGTGTACCAACCAAGCACGTACATAGATCAGCACAGGAAGACCGACCTGAAACCATTTTTGATTCCCAAACTGACCAAATGCTTTCTCTGCAACGTCAAAGGAAAATGGAAAAGCCTCCCCATTGTCTTTTCGCACAAACCGGACAAGTTCTCCATTAAACGTGGATCCGAGTTCTGCCCCCTCCTCTCTTGGGAAAGCTCACCAGCTCTGGCCCCAAGCTGATGCAAGCCCCCAGCAGCTCCCCAGCACCCTTCCTGCTGGAGAGGGGAAAGGGGTGTAAAGGTTAACAAGCCCCTTAATTGCTAATTGCTGTGAAATGGGCAGGCAGGGATGGCGGCTGCCTCTCCTGCTCTACACTGCCAGCCACGAGCCCAGAGGGGAGCTTGCTGGCCTGCCAGGGCCTTGAGGGAGTGGTGGTCTCTAGCATGTTGCCAGGTCTCTTGTGGGCACCTCGTTTTGGAAGCTGGCTCTGGGGTTTGAGGGATGCACAGGCTACAACAGCTGGATCTGGGAACACATCCCCTCAGTTAATTTTCCTATTTCAGGGCTGCTTTCTGCAGATGCTGCAGCAGTATGCTTTTATTGTTTGTTTGTTTGTTTGTTTGTTTGCTTCTATTTATTATTACATTTATATTCCATCTTCCTTCCAAGGAGCTCAAGGTGGCAGACACCATTCTCCCCTCCCCCATTTTATGCCCACAACAACCCTGCAAGGTAGGTCGGGCGCCAGCGCTGCAGTTCCCAGCACCACCATTGTCCACTCTCCAGCTAGAGCTCCTCTGCCTCTAACAATAATTCTAGTAGTAAAAAGTGGTGCTTTCCCCAACGTGGAAATGTAGAGCAGGTGCTTCTCTCCCTTCTCCCAGGCACAGAGTGGGCTGCGGAAGGATCAGGTCCAAAGGGTCAGAAACTATCAAACGGAAGTGAGCCTGTTTTTATTCTAAGGGCCTCTCTGGATTCAACCAACCTCCCCCAAGCTGGTGTTCCCCTGATGTTTTGGACCTACACCTCTCACCAGCCTCCGGTAACGTAGTCCACTCGGAACCACAGGGCGGGCACCAGCTTGGGGAAGGCTGGCCTTGATGTCTTGCAGGGATCATTAAAGGTAAAGGGACCCCTGACTGTTAGGTCCAGTCACGGACGACTCTGGGGTCGCGGCACTCATCTCGCTTTATTGGCCGAGGGAGCCGGCATACAGCTTCCGGGTCGTGTGGCCAGCATGACTAAGCCGCTTCTGGCGAACCAGAGCAGTGCACGGAAACACCATTTACCTTCCCACTGGAGCGGTACCTATTTATCTACTTGCACTTTGAGGTGGTTTCGAACTGCTAGGTTGGCAGGAGCAGGGACCGAGCAACGGGAGCTCAACCCGTTGCGGAGATTTGAACCGCCGACCTTCTGATCGGCAAGTCCTAGGCTCTGTGGTTTAACCCACAGCGCCACCCGCATCCCCCGCAGGGTTCATTCAAATTATAGGAACTAATTTGGAAGGCATCTGGGTTTGCTTTTTCGACTGCTGTTCACCCTGCAAGATTTCTTTTCCTTTCCATAGAGCTTCTTCTGCCTGCTTCTCCCCAACTTCTTTCTCTGGGTGAGAGATCCATTTTCATCCAGGCAGAAATCGTCTTCCTTGGCCCACCTCCAAGGAGGAGAAGGAGGGGGGGGGGGAGAGACAAAGCAACAGATTAAATTTGAGGGTTTGTGGCAGATGTGCAAGGAGTGTGATCTGCCCCTGACAAGTCCAGGTGTGGGGAGCAAGGAGGGGGTGAAACAAAAGGCGGAAAGAAGGGTTGATTTTTAATCTTGGCAAAGATCCGGGGTGGGGTGGGCAGGGGTGGGGCAGAGATTTGACTGCTAGAGGCAATCACATAAACGTGTGGGGCTCAAACCGTTAAGGGTCAAAATTATTCTGCATGGGAAGCTAGACGGATCCACCACAGGCCCTGCGGCAACTGAGAGATTCTGTGGACAAGCAGCAATGCAACCAGGTTGTTCTTTTCCTCTGTGTGGGTCAAAGCTGGTTTTGGAGGGGGAAACACATCAAAACACATTATTTCCTTAAAAAAACAACAGGATAAGAGTTGTGGGCCATCGCTTTTTTTCCAAGAAAAATAGGTGCCTGAATTCACCAGTACAGTAAGTCACCGGGCGACTTGGGGCAGCCCTGAACAGATGCTGATTTGACAGCAGCTATGTTCATCAGCCATGGAGGGGCTAAAAACTATGGCAAGCTGTCTCCCTAGCTGGTTTGGGGGCTGCCCCTGGTTGTGGTGCAGGTCAAATAAATGCGACCCTGCCTCCCTTCGATGGCTAGGGTGGATGGCTAGGGAAGCTCGGAAGGGCCCTCGTGCAAACACGCCCACGTGCGAAGGTAGAGGCCTGGCTGGAAAGCTTAAAGCCTGCTGCCGCTACATGGGAGATGGTTTGAAGAAAAGGAAATATGAATTGGCCCCGCCCCATAGCTTGACCAAGGAGCTAGGTGGAGTCATAGATCTAAAAAAGCTGTAGACTCGCAGCTTCCGTTTTGACTCGAAATGTTCGTTTTGGGCTTCTCAGAAGTACATGAAGGGAAGAAGTGGGTGGAGGGGACACCGGCCCGCAATGGCACCCACCTGAGAGGTGCCAGAACTATGCTCCGGCACACTCCGGCTGAAAAAAAAGAAGCATTGGTTGTGGCTAAGACAAGCGGTGTGCGGCCATTGGATGCACAGCAACATGTTTGTGAATGCAGCTGGAGCTCAACTGGCTGGGGCAGCCCTTGTTTCTGGACCCTAAGACGCTGTCCCTGTCCTTGCCTGTTGGGGAGGCCTTTTAAAAACGTTGCCAGAGTTCACGTGGGTATGTTATCAGAGTTCCCTGCCCCGTGTCAAGCCCTGAGAGTGAGACAAAGGTCACACAGCTGGGCACAAGAGACAGGCAAGCCAGGGGAGCCCACTGTCCTGTGGGGTAACACAGAGAGGAGTGTGGGGTTCAAGGAAGGAAGGGAGGAAGGGAGGGAGGGAGGAAGCTCTCATCCCAAGCAGGAGAAGGATCACATTTTTGTTGCTGGGGTGACAAACATTGCAAGGAATGCTCTGGAGGGTGAAGTTCCTCTGCATGGAGAACTTCCTCTCCTGGAGGGTAAATTCCACAAGATGACACCACCAGCCTGAACCCAGGAAGAGATGACCCCCTCCCTCTCCTCCTCCCCCACCCCCAGGGCTAGAAGCTGGGAGGTGACTGTGCAAGGGAAGGCAGGCAAAGGGAGGCTGCAAGCCATGGGTGGGTCAGAAGAAGACCCCTCCGAATTCCTATTCCAGCTTTCCCACAAGGATGCTCAAAGGCCTGAGCCTTTGACTTTCCAACCTAGCCCATCTCCAAAGCCTTTTCTTGGTGGTCCTCTGAGGCTCCCAAGGCGTTCACAGTATTAGCAGGCACAGGGATGGAAGAAAAGTTGGGTCTCTGGCAACCGAGGGCAGGCAGGGAGGGGGGGAGAGAGCCAGGAATTCCAGTTGGCCAAAAAGCCCAGCCATCTCTCAGATCTAGAATGGTGGTCACAGAGAGAGGCAGTCTTTGTGGAGGCAGTGCATGGCCTCAGATTGTCTTTGGGTGGAAACACTGAGGGGTTTGTTTTTTTTTTAATATGCCTGTTGTCTTTGTCCATGGAGTTTTCTTGGCAGGGATACTGGAGTGGCTTGCCGGTTCCTGCTCCAGGTGGATCACGTTTGGTCAAAACTCTCCACTATGACCTGTCCATCTTGGGTGGCCCTGCACGAGATAGCTCATAGCTTCTCTGAGTTATTCAAGCCCCTTCGCCACAGTGTCTTAAAAAGCAGAGACATCACCTTGCCAACAAAGGTCCGTATAGTTAAAAGTTATGGTTTTCCCAGTAGTGATGTATGGAAGTGAGAGCTAGACCATAAAGAAGGCTGATCGCCGAAGAATTGATGCTTTTGAATTATGGTGGTGGAGGAGACTCTTGAGAGTCCCATGGACTGCAAGAAGATCAAACCTCTCCATTCTGAAGGAGATCAGCCCTGAGTGCTCACTGGAAGGACAGATCGTGAAGCTGAGGCTCCAATACTTTGGCCACCTCATGAGAAGAGAAGCCTCCTTGGAAAAGACCCTGATGTTGGGAAGGATGGAGGGCACAAGGAGAAGGGGACGACGGAGGACAAGATGGTTGGACAGTGTTCTCAAAGCTACCAACATGAGTTTGACCAAATTGTGGGAGGCAGTGGAAGACAGGAGTGCCTGGCGTGCTCTGGTCCATGGGGTCACGAAGAGTCGGACACAACTAAACGACTAAACAACAACAACAACTGAGGGGTTTTGGACACCGTTGGTGAGGTGCAAGGAGCAGGTCAGTAATAATTCACTCGGTGTTAGGGGACACCAACACCGTTGGTGAGGTGGTAATAACTCACTCGGTGTCAGGGAAGTTAACTCTTTATTCAAATAAACGAACACACGGCAGCTCTTCCCAGAAGTGTACCCTCAGAGTCTCCCGATATTCCAGGGACAGTCCCAGAATTACAAAAGCCACCCCAGCTTCTAATTTGATCCCAGAATGTCCCTCCCCCCCCCCCCCGCCAGCACTGCCACCGAGCTCGGGGAGGAGGATGAGGCAGCGCTTGTCCCAAGCAACACCAACGGCAGCTGCAGCTCTTTGCTGTAGGAAACTGCCCCAATCCCTGAACACAGAGGATCGCGTGCATTAAAGCCAAGGATGGAGGCTTCCTAGGGCTGGTAATCCTCCCTCAAGCCGCAGACTGGCTTAGGCGGACCTCTCTGGCCTTGCTGTGAGAGAGGATGGAAACATTGGGAATTGTAAAGCACTCTGCACCGAGGAGAGTGGCAGGAGGAGCACAAATGACAAGTTTCGCCGAAGTCACCCCGGGGACCCAGAAACAAGATCTTTGTCCGACAGAAGACGCACGTGTGACCTCTTGGCCCGACCACAGAACTGACGTAGAGCATGGCGCTCTCTTTGCGTGACAGGATCGGCCCGGGGGCACTTTTTCAAAACAGGCCAGGAAGATCCCCACATCTAAAAAGGAAAAGCAGGTGTCTGATGACAGCGGTAGCTAAGTGGCCAGTCTACATACCGCAAGACTGACTCCAGAGAAAGGGGACAGAGAGAGAGGGACAGAAGCCTGACCAATTGGCTTACAACCCGCCCCCCAGCAGTATTTATTGAGATAGTACACCTAAGTCACTGCATTTTAAATGACAACGTTTTAAAGCCCATTTGTCCGTCTGGCTATAGTTGGCTAAACCCTGCAGAAATTGAAGGTGTCCATTTATTAATACTAATAAATAGCCTAAACGTCATGTAACTGCAACAGCGGCCTCTTTCCTGCTTGGACCCCTCTTTCTCCTTTTCTACTGTCTCCTCTGTGTTGATGTCTAGACTGCAAGCGCCTCAGGGCAGGGACCTCTCCCCGTATAATTTGTAAAGTGCAGAGAGATTATTCCTGTCTCTTTTTCTTTTGCACAACCTTAAATAGCATTCTTGTTGGTTTTTGCCCATTCCCACGCTGTACCCAGCCATTCTTTAGCAGTCGGAATTGCCGTTTGCTTCCAATATCTGACATATGTACATATATCTGCACATAGCAGTGTTTAGCTTTGGGGATAAAAAATGAAAACGGAGCCAGCTTTGCCTCTGAATACCAGTTGCTGGCAATCCCATGTTACTGTGCTCTTTATGACCTGGGTGCCTGAGCACAATACTGCCCAGCCACAGCTCAAGCCTCAACGGAGTCTACTTGTCATTTGTGACGGCCAGTTTGGCCAGTTCACCAGGGCAAAGCAGTACAGTGCTGGGCACTCCCCTAGCTTAAAGCAAAACACATGTCCCTTTCTGTCCACTCAGGATCCACATCTGAATTGTAGCTGCAGGGACACACACAGTGCTTTTTTTCTTTAAAAAAATGTTTAGGGGTACTCTCATTTTCCTATTCATCTTGAAATACTGCCCCTCAATGAGTCCAAACTTAGATTCACAAAATGTTTCGGAGTATGCATACCCCTGCATCCCCCCAGAAAAAAGCACCGTTATACGGTAATTTTATTAAATTTTCTGTTTTACAATTTAAAATACTCATTTCAACATCCTTAAAATATCAATGACTTCCCTTCTTCTCTTTCCATGTTTCATTTTGCATATCATAAATCCCTGCATACTTTACAAAAACTAAACCATTCAGTATTCCAATTATTGCATCCATCAAGACTTATTTACACTGTTGAATTTATCTTAATGCTGACCACGTTTTCAGGTGTACGCATATATTCAATAAACGTTTTCCAATCTTCTCTAAACCTATATTCTTCTTGTTCTCTTATTTTATATGTTAAGTCTGCAAGCTGCATATATTCTGTCCTGGTTTTTACTTTTTGAAATATGGCAACCCGATGCAGGAGCCCACAGCGAATCTTCCAAGCCTCTAAGGCAGGGGTAGGCAACCTAAGGCCCATGGGCCGGATGCAGGCCCAATCGCCTTCTCAATCTGGCCCACAGAAGGTCCAGGAATCAGCGTGTTTTTACGTGAGTAGAATGTGTCCTTTTATTTAAAATGCACCTCTGGGTTATTTGTGGGGCATAGGAATTTGTTCATTCCCCCCCCCCCAAAAAAATATAGTCCAGCCCACCACATGGACTGAGGGACTGTGGACAGGCCCACAGCTGAAAAAGGTTGCTGACCCCTGCTCTAAGGCTTAAGGTAAAGGTAAAGGGGCCGCTGACCATTAGGTCCAGTCGTGGCCGACTCTGGGGTTGAGGCGCTCATCTCACTTAATTGGCCAAGGGAGCCAGCGTACAGCTTCCGGGTCATGTGGCCAGCATGACTGAGCTGCTTCTGGCGAACCAGAGTAGTGCATGGAAACACCGTTTGCCTTCCTGCCAGAGTGGTACCTATTTATCTACTTGCACTTTGACGTGCTTTTGAACTGCTAGGTTGGCAGGAGCAGGGACCAATCAACGGGAGCTCACCCCGTCACGGGGGTTCGAACCGCCGACCTTCTGGTCGGCAAGTCCTAGGCTCTGTGGTTTAACCCACAGCGCAGCAAATCCAGGTTGTCACAGGCGAAACTGAAGATGAACAGCAAGGGCAGGAGGCAAAGGAGAGGGCTGGGGAAATGGGGTTGCCCAGGAGGCCAGGCAGGGAGCAGAAGGCAGAGTCAGCAGCACTCCTGTCTCTCGGCTGACGCCCAGCCAGGCGTTCTCAGGCTTGGGAGCCATTTCTGTGCAGCCCAAGTGATTTATCACCCACCGCCAGGGCACCCTCCTCTCCAGAGGCCTACTTGTGACCAGTTAGACCGAAGCCGTCCCTGTTAGCTTTGCCTGTTTCAAACTGGGGAGACTCCACCCTCTCCTGGGAACAAACTGGTTCCATCCCCTGGCAGTGGCTGTTTCTTCTTCTGGTTACAAAATCTCACCATCTCTGCCTCCTGACCTACTTTCATGGGTCACAGTAAGAGAGCAACAGCTGCCTGTCACCTTTTGCCAATGCCTCCTTTGTGCAAATATCCCTGGGGCAGCCGCAACCACTGAGGGCTTAAAGGCAACAGTTCCACTACCAGAACTTTCCACATTCATCAATGAGTTTGTGCAAAAGTCTGCATGCTTGGATTCAGGGCCACACTCAGCCCATTTAGAGGGCTTGATGTGAGTTGCTGTTGTTGTTGTTGTTGTTGTTTTATATGCCACCCATCTAACTGGGTTGCCCCACCCAGCCACACTGGGCAGCTTCCAACAAAATATTTTAAAAGGCCATGCAACGTTGATCGGCCACTATAAAAGAAGCTAATGAATAAGAAAACAGCAACCTGAAAATATGAAGATCTTAAACCACAGCAATCATGCCCTCTGCCCTGGTGTTCCTGTCCCCTACACTGCTGGGAGGGCACACTGTCAGTGGCAAGAGAGAGGGCACTCTGTATATGCTCAGAGGCACCCTCTCTTTATTTTCATTTCAAATACTCCAGGGTTGAGTCCTCCTGACATTTTAAACAGGTTCTGGGCCTGAGACCTTAAGCCCTAAGAAACACACTTAACTGGCTTCTGATGTAAATTTCAGGAAATGCTTCTGTTCAGAAGGAAGAGGGACCTTAAAGACAAAAGCAGAGAGGTCACTAAGGGTGCCTCCGTGTGTGTGTGTGTGTGTGTGTGTGTGTGTGTGTGTGTGTGTGGTTTTTGTTGTTTATATGGCACTTTGCAAATACGACCTTTCTGAATTATGTCACTCCTTAGAATGTCATGTGCATAGTGGGTAATGTAACACTCTTGACAGTTTTGGGCTGGTTCAAATCCCAGACAAGACTTATTTTATTCAGTCTCCGATGGGTAGAAAAAGCACAACACCCGCCCCCCCAACCCTGCACAGCTGAGGCACCAGGGAGCCACTGAGGTCAGGCTCAACGCGCACTAGTCATGAGTCAGCTCTTTCCAATCCTTCACAAGTGCTGGGTCTCACTGTGCGAGCATCAACTCGCTCCGGCTCCTTCCAGGGAAGAATGTTCCACAACATCCCTGGGTAACTTGTTCTGAGGTTGCCCAACCATTCTGACTAGGAAGTACCTTGAGACAGGCGTACCTGGCTGGGTTGCACCACACGTCTCTCCCTTGGCATTCTTTTCTAACGAGAGAGAAACCTTTTGCCAAAAATGTCCTGCCCTACATCAATCCTCCCATCTGTCACCTTGGAGGTACGAGGCCGATGACCCGCCTTTCAGCTGGGACATTTGGGACCAGAGGCGGCATCATCCTGAGCACCCTTCAAAGGCTGGTAGATTCAATCTGTGAGGCTCAGTTAAACCACAGCGAACTGTGCATCACCTGCACGTTTCCAAGCATCTTTCAAGCTGCAGGTTACCTTCTGCAGATTGCCAGCTGCACATTCCACCGTAAGGCACCGAAATGCTTTCGAAATGGCCTTGCTTGGGGATTAGCCCACAACCGCTCGAGATGCATTTAGTGCAGTTCTGACCTCCCCGCCTTCACACACCAGGCCTCGCCTGCGGACCCTGAGGCTGGCAGCTGCTTCTTTTTGCAGCAAAAGCCAACAGCTGGAAGGAAGGGGCTGCAGTGGCTTCCTGGCATCTGCACCTTGCGTGCCAGCTGCTCTCTTCAAAACAAATTGCTGTTACGGCTCTGGCTGAACCTTTACGATCCGTTTCCCTGCTTTCTTCTGCCTGGGATGGCGTTTGGCCTGCGGGCCTCACCTGAACTTTACAGGCTCGCTTTTCCGCCTCCGTTAATATTTATAGTGGCAGAATAAATGCCACACTGGTTTATATTTTTAGAAGGGTCACCTAGAACTGGAGGGGAGGGGTGCAGAGGACAGAAGGGAAACAATAATTTCTCCAAAGGGATTAAAGGAAAGCAGGCAAAGGGGTCGTTGGGGGAGAGGGTGC
Source organism: Podarcis muralis (assembly GCF_964188315.1). Lineage (NCBI taxonomy): Eukaryota > Metazoa > Chordata > Lepidosauria > Squamata > Lacertidae > Podarcis > Podarcis muralis. Next base: position 7,841,010 of record NC_135661.1, on the reverse strand, counting down.
CAACTAGGCTTGCTGTTCAATGCCTCTTTGCATAGAATGTGCACTTAAAAATAAAAAAATGCAAATAGCAGCTGTTGTGGAGCGAGCGGTAGGGCTGTTAATTAAAGGCAAACTGTAAGAAGCCAAATGGTGAAATGAGAAAGGAAAAACAATCTATATCAAGAAGGAATTAAACAGAATGCCAGAGCACTGCAAGAAAGGTGACCAGGGGTTTGGAGCATGGAAAAGCCAATGTGTTTGGTGTTGTTTTTTTAGTTTTAGAAAAATAATAATACCTCCCAACTGGAACACTGAAGTTGCAAGGATATAATTTTACATCTCATAAATGCATCAATTTATTTCTATAGATAATTAAACGATGTGCATTGCCAGATCTTTAAACTGTTTTATGATGCAATGTTAAATGTAGTTTGATATTTTGTTTTTAAGGAGAGAAAATGGTGTCTGGCGGGGCGGGAAGGTTTATTAAAATTATGCTTGGCAAGGAGTAAGTGAGCTTCCCACTCGCATCCTATTAGACTAGGTTGCAATAAGTTTGGCAGCGGATTCAGGGCAGGCAACAGGAAGTAGTGCTTCTTCACATAACCCACAGTTCCATGTTTGCACCCTGCCCCCAAGCAGCAGCAGCAGCAGCAGCACTTACTGGCTGGGCTAGATTTCAGAGGTGACTGTACTCATTTCCAGCATTTATGCCTCCACCTTTCTAACAAATATTCAACGCAACTCAACCGCACGTGGGTATCGGGCAGGATGGCGAAACAGAGCCTGCATCTCCAGAGGCAGTCTACCTTTGAAAAAACAACCGCTGAAGCCAAGTGATGGCAGAGTGCTGTTGCCTCCATGTCATGCCCTGCCCTAGACTTCCTACTGGCAATTGGCTGGCCACTGCGAAAAGTAGGTGGGCAAAATGAACAGCCTCAATCTAACCCAGCAGTGCTCTTAATGTGTTCTTAAATCAGCCCATGCACTTCCACAATATACGTTCTACCTCAGAAAGGGGGAAGCAAAACAGGTCTTCGTTTGAGCTCGTTGAATTTTTTGAAAAGTGTTTTGAATGCCAGGGGTCCATGGCCACCTCTGAGCATGCGCAGAGTTTATTTAGTGAGAGCAGGTGTGGTACAAACTTGGGAATATAACCAGTATATATTTTAAGTTTGGCCATGAACTGAGGGGCTGCAAGCCTCACATCTGCAATTTCAGAGTTACCTCTCGCTTGAACTACTGCAATGCGCTCTATGTGGGGCTGACTTTGTTTTTTAAAAAAAAGATATTTATTAGAATTTTACAACATGAAAAAAGAAAAAAGAAAAATACAAAATCAAAATAGATAAAAAACAATTCCATCTTTCCATCACTTTCTTTCATTTGCTTATTTCCCGGACCTCCTCACACCTCCCTTTTTGTATTCCAGTTTGATTTATTAGTTCAGCAAATCCTTCCCCTTTTTGTTTTATCCTAATCTTTAATCTTAAAATAAAGTAACATTAAATTTTTGTCTGTTAATAGTCCATTTTCCCCCCATACTCCTTATAGCGTTATAGCTAAAAACCACATAACTTTTCATCCAACATCATTCTAACATTCATTAATTTTACAATATTTCTGTAGGTAGTCTTTAAATTTCTTCCAATCTTCTTCCACCAACTCTTCTCCCTGGTCTCGGATTCTGCCGGTCATTTCTGCCAGTTCCATGTAGTCCATCACCTTCATCTGCCATTCTTCCAGGGTGGGTAGATCTTGTGTCTTCCAATACTTTGCGATAAGTATTCTTGCTGCTGTTGTGGCATACATAAAGAAAGTTCTATCCTTCTTTGGCACCAATTGGCCGACAATGCCCAGGAGAAAGGCCTCTGGTTTCTTCAGAAAGGTATATTTAAATACCTTTTTCATTTCATTATATATCATCTCCCAGAAAGCCTTAATTCTCGGGCACGTCCACCAAAGGTGAAAGAATGTACCTTTAGTTTCTTTACATTTCCAACACTTATTATCGGGCAAATGATAAATTTTTGCAAGCTTGACTGGTGTCATGTACCACCTGTATATCATTTTCATAATATTCTCTCTTAATGCATTACAGGGAACCAGGCAGAGGGCCTTCTCGGTAGTGGCACCCGCCCTGTGGAACACCCTTCCACCAGATGTCAAAGAGAAAAACAACTACCAGACTTTTAGAAGGCATCTAAAGGCAGCCCTGTTTAGAGAAGCTTTTAACGTTTAATAGCTTACTGTATTTTAGTGTTCTGTTGGAAGCCGCCCAGAGTGGCTGGGGAAACCCAGCCAGATGGGCGGGGTATAAATAATAAATTATAATGTTGTTGTCGTTGTTGTTGTTGTTAACAG